>NW_028126559.1:0-719850 GCF_965194825.1 Balaenoptera physalus
CTGCGTTTGAAAGTAAAAATTGAGGTACCATTCAATCCAGCAGGTGCACCAGTGGGCCTCTCACTTGAGAAGCCCAGAATCGAGAAGACCCGGGCTGCAAAAGCTGCACTGCAGCCTTATTCACAATAGACAAGACAGTGAAGCAACCAAAATGTCCATCCACAGGTGAATGGATAAAGAAGAAGTGGTCCATGTACACAATGGAATATTAGCTGTGGAAAACAGTGAAACACTGCTCTTTGAGGCACCACGAATGAGCCTGGAGATAATCACAAAACATAAGGTAAGTCGGAAAGCAAGAGACCTATAGTCTATGATATCACTTATAGGCGTTATCTAATAACTGACAGAAATGAACATATTTCTACAGAGAAAGGCACTCACAGACTTAGAAACAAAACTATGCTTATCTAAAAGGAAAGGTGGGGGGATTGGATAAATGAAGATTAGCGTTACCATATGTATACAAATACATATTATATACAAATATCCAAAAGACCCACCATATAGCAAGGGAGGTCTACGGAACACTCTCTAATAATTTACATGCGAAGAGGATCTCGACATATATAGATATATATATATAATGTGTAGATGAACCAGAGTGTGTACACCTTGGACAAACAACATTCTAAACATTACCCCAATTTAAAAAATTAAAACAACGAACTAGAAGTAATGAGACATAAACTTATGGGGGGTTTTCCTGGCACATTCCATTTAAATTTACAAGCTAGGAAAACCACTTCCAGAACGGCTCTGCTGCCCTAATAACCAGATTTGGTAATGGAGAAATGCTCCCGCCTTGTGGCCGTTTCGTACAACGGCAGCTTAAGCCCAGTGCTAATGGTTACTAAATATTGACACACATTGCAGGCCTGTAAATGACACCTGCCTTCAAAAAAATACCCTGGGGACCAAAATCCACCAGAATATTAAAAAGAGGGCAATCTTTCAGCAAGATAATTTCAAGAGGTATATTGTACTCACACTTTGTCTTTATACCAGAATAGAAAAACGCCTGGAAAAATGATAAATTTTAGGAATGTTTAAAGACATGCAAACCCAATTTACAAAAACCTATCAGCTCACACCAGGCAGAATGTCCATCAGCAAAAATGCTGCAAACAATAAAGGCTGAAGGGATTGTGGAGAAATGTGTACACTCAGCTGTAAGGGGGACGTGGGAAGAGCCACTAATGAAAACACAATGGAGGTGCTTTGAAAAGGGAAACATTGAGCTACCAGTGAATCAAGCATACCATCTGCTGGGCCTATCACCTGAGAAAATGAGAATCAAAAAGTCACAGGCTGGCAAACCTGTACGCCAGCAATATTTACCATAGTCAACACTTGGAAGCAACAAAAATGTCCATCAGCAGAGGAATGCACCAAGAAGAAGTGGTCCTTGTATACAATGGAATATTACTCCAGTAAAAAATATCAATTAAATTTAAAAAACAAACAAATGTAAGGAGACATCAGCATTTGTGGGTTTCTCCGAGCACATTCCACTCTAATTTATAACCGAAGAACACCACTGGCGGGTAGGTCTGTTTCCCAAGTACCAGCGTGGGGAACGTAGAAAGGCTGCCACCCTCTGGCCGTTACCTGCAAAAGCAGCTTTAAAGCCTGGGCTAATGGTCACTTCATATGAACAAGTACTGCAGGGCTGTAAATGAAACCTGCCCTCAAAATGTCTTGAGGAAGGCAATGGTTAAAATATTTCAAAATGGGACACATACTTTAAGAAAACACTTTGAAGAACTAAGCCGTAATCACAGCTGGAAAAATAAAAAGGACATGCCTTAAAGCTCAATTTCAACGGATTATGAGACACATGCAAATTCAACCACAAAGAGGTATCAGCTCACACCAGTCAGAATAACCATCAGCAAAAAACTACAAAGAATAAATGCTAAAGGTGCTGTGGCGAAATGCTTACCCTCAACTTTAAGTGGGACATAACCTGGAAAGAGCCACTAAAGAGAACAGAATGGAGGTGCCTTTAAAAGGTTAACGCTGAGCTACCATATGATCCAGTAGACCTATACCTGGCCCTATAACCTAAGAAGACAGAATTGGAAACACACAGGCAGGCAAATCCGCATTGCATAGTATTACAATAGCCAAGATACGGAAGTAACCAAAAAGTCCACCGACAGATGGGTGGACAAAGAAGAACTGCTCCATGTACAGATGGAATATGAGCTAGCGAAAGAATGAAACAATGCCATTTGCAGCACCATAGATGACTCTAGAAGTAATCACGCAACTTGGAGTAAGTGAGAAAGCGAAAGACACATCTCCTATCATATCACATATAGGCGTTACCTAAAAATTGATACAAACGAAGATATTTCCACAGAGAAAGGCAATCACAGATTCACTACAAAAACTTATGGTTCACCAAATGGAAAGGTGTGAGGATTGGATACATCACCATATTGAGGTGAACAGAGATATACAAACACACGTGAAATATATAATCATCAAAGACCTACAGAAATACCAAGAGAAGACTACTCAACATTGTGTCATAACCTACATGGGAAAAGATTCCAAAGAAGAATAGATATATGTATATGTGTGAAGGAACCACATCTTGCACACCTAGAACAAACCATTGTAATCGAATTTGCTGTGATAAAGAATACAAATTTTGTTAAAGATACAAAGAAGAAGTAATGACACATAAACTTAAAGGGCTTTTTCCTGGCACATTCCATTGTAATTTACAACCTAGAACACGACTTCCATTAAGGCTCTGTTGCCCTAGTGACCAGATTTGGTAAAGGAGAAATGCTGCCCCCTTGTGGCCGTTTCCTGCAAGAGCAGCTTTAAACCCACAGCTAATGGTCACTTAAAATCCACAAGGACTCAGGGCTGTAAAGGATACCTGCCGTCAAACATTGTGCTCAGGTTAGGGAATGGACAAAAAAATTCAAAACAGGCAAATGTTTCAAGAAGATAGTATGAAGAGGTAAGTATTCCTCACTCTCTTTAAACAAAAAAAACAGGAAAATGGATAAAAGCTCAAACTCAGGAATTATTAGACTCATGCAATCTAATCAACCAAAAGGTGTCAACTCACACCTGTCGACGGACCGTCAGCAAAAAGTCTACCAACAATAAATGCTGATGGGGTTGTAGAGAACTGTGTAACCTCTAGGTGCTGGTGAGATGTAAAGTGGTTCACAGCCAATAATGAGTACAGAAAGGAACTGCGTTTAAAAGTAAAAACTGAGGTACCAGTCAATCCAGCAGGCACACCACTCGGCCTCTCACCTGAGAAGACCAGAATCGAAAAGACACAGGCCGCAAATGCTGCACTGCAGCCTTATTCAAAATAGCCAAGATGGGAAGCAACCAAAATGTCCATCAACAGGTGAATGGATAAAGAAGAAGGAGTCCATGTACACAATGGAATATTAGCCATGGAAAACAATGAAACACTGCTCTTTGAGGCACCAGAGATGAGCCTGGAGATAATCACAAAACATGAGGTAAGTCGGAAAGCAAAAGACCTATATCCTATGATATCCCTTAGAGGCGTTATCTAATAACTGACACAAATGAACATATTTCCACAGAGAAAGACACTCACAGATTTAGAAAACCAACTATGCTCATCTAAAAGGAAAGGTGGGGGAAATGGATAAATGAGATTAGTGTTACTATACATATCCAAATACATATTATATACCTATTTCAAAAAGACCGACCATATAGCAAGGGAGGTCTACAGAACACTCTGTAATATTTTACATGGGAAGAGGATCTGTAGAGTAGACATATATAATGTACAAATGAACCAGATTGTGTACCCCTAGGACAAACAATATTCTAGTCTTTACACCGATTAAAAAAATTAACAAAAACAAGAAGTAATGAGACCTAAACTTATGGGGGTTTCTCCTGGCACATTCCATTCTAATTTACCGCCTAGGAACACGACTTCCAGAAAGGCTCTGCTGCCCTAGTACCCAGATTTGGGAATGGAGAAATGCTGCCTCCTTGTGGCCATTTCCCACAACAGCAGCTTTAAACCCACTGCTAAAGGTCACTAAATATTCACCAACTTGCAATTCTGTAAATGACACCTGCCCTCCAAATAAATCCTGGGATCAACAATGGAGCAAAAATTTCAAAAGAGGGCAACCTTCCAAGAAGACAATTTCAAGAGCTATATTGTACTCACAGCTTTTTCTTTAAAGAGAAAAGAAAAAGGTGTGGGAAAATGATGTATTTTAGGAATTTTTAAAGACATGCAAACCCAAATTACAAAAACCTATCAATCAGCTCACAGCAGTCAGAATGGCCATCAGCAAAAATGTTTCAAAAAATAAATGCTGAAGGGACTGTGGAGGAATGCGTACACTCGGCTCTAAGGGGGACGTGGTAAGAGCCACTAATGAAAACACAATGGAAGTGCCTTGAAAAGGTAAACATTGAGCTACCCATCAATCAGTCATACCCACTGCTGGGCCTATCTCCTGAGAAAATGAGAATCAAAATGTCACAGGCTGGCAATCCTGCACTCCAGCCATATTTACCATAGCCAACATTTGGAAGCAATGAAAATGTCCATCAACAGAGGAATGCACCAAGAAAAACTGTTGCAGGTACACAATGTAATATTGCTCCAATAATAAATATAAGTTAAATTTAAAAGACAAACATAAGTAAGGAGACATCAGCATTGTGGGTTTCTTCAGGCACATTCCACTGTAATTTATAACCGAGGAACACCACTGGCCGGGAGGTCTGTTTCCCTAGTACCAGCGTGGGGAACGTAGAAAGATTGCCACCCTCTGGCCGTTACCTGCAAACGCAGGTTGAAGCCTGTGATAATGGTCACCGCAAAATGTCTTGAGGGAGGTAATGGCCAAAAAGTTTAAAAATATGACACATACTTTAAGAAAACACTTTGAAGAACTAAGCTGTACTCACAGCCTGAAAAATGAAAAGGACCTGCCTTAAAGCTCAGTTTTAATGGATCATGAGACACATGCCAATTCAACCACAAAGACGTATCAGCTCACACCAGTCAGAATAACCATCAGTAAAAAACTACAAAGAATAAATGCTGAAGGTGCTGTGGAGAAATGCAAACCCTCAACTTTAAGTGGGATGTAACCTGGAAAGAGCCACTCATGAGAGCAGAGTGGAGGTGCCTTTAAAAGGTAAACATTGAGCGACCGTATGATCCAGAGGCTTATTCCTGGACCTATAACCTAAGAAGACAGAATTGGAAAGAAAGAGGCAGGCAAATCTGCATTGCACAGTATTACAATAGCCAAGATATGGAAGTCACCAAAAAGTCCACCGACAGATGGGTGGACAAAGAAGAACTGCTACATATACAGATAGATGGACTATGAGCTAGCGATAAAATGAAACAATGCCATTTGCAGCACCATAGATGAGTCTAGAAGTAATCACGCAACTTTTAGTAAGTGACAAAGCAAAAGACACATATCTAACCATATCAGTTACAGGTGTTACCTACGAATTGATACCAACGAAGCTATACCCACGGAGAAAGGCAATCACAGATTCAGTACATAAACGTATGGTTCACCAAATGGAAAGGTGTGAGGATTGGACACATTACTATATTGGGGTTAACAGACATATAAAAACACATGTGAAATATATAATCACCAGAGACGTACGCAATATCAAGAGAAGGCTACTCAACATTGTGTCATAACCTACATGGGAAAAGGATCCGAAGAAGAGTAGATATATGTATATGTATGAAAGAACCACATCTTGCACACCTAGAACAAACTAAACGTTGTAATCAAATTTGCTGTGATTAGAAACTAAAAATTAAATTAAAAATACGAACAAGAAGTAACGAGACATAACTTTAAAAGGCTTTTTCCTGGCACATTCCATTGTAATTTACAACCTAGAACACGACTTCCATTAAGGCTCTGTTGCCCTAGTGACCAGATTTGGTAAAGGAGAAATGCTGCCGCCTTGTGGCCGTTTCCCGCAAGAGCGGCCTTGAACCCACAGCTAATGGTCACTTAACATTCACAAGGACTCAGGGCTGTAAAGACACCTGCCCCCAAAATTGTGCTGAGGTGGGGAATGGATTAAAAAATTCAAAACAGGCAAATTTTTCAAGGAGATAGTATGAAGAGGTAAATTTTACTCACCGTCTTTTTAAAAAAAGGAAAATGGATAAAAGCTCAACCTCAGGAAGTATTAGACTCATGCAATCTAATCTACAAAAGGTTTCAACTCACACCACTCGACTGACCATCAGCAAAACGTCTACAAACAATAAATGCTGAAGGGGTTTTAGAGAACTGTGTACCCTCTAGCTGCTGGTGAGATGTAAAATGGTTAACAGCCAATCATGAGAACAGAAAGGAGCTGCGTTTGAAAGTAAAAATTGAGGTACCATTCAATCCAGCAGGTGCACCAGTGGGCCTCTCACTTGAGAAGCCCAGAATCGAGAAGACCCGGGCTGCAAAAGCTGCACTGCAGCCTTATTCACAATAGACAAGACAGTGAAGCAACCAAAATGTCCATCCACAGCTGAATGGATAAAGAAGAAGTGGTCCATGTACACAATGGAATATTAGCTGTGGAAAACAGTGAAACACTGCTCTTTGAGGCACCACGAATGAGCCTGGAGATAATCACAAAACATAAGGTAAGTCGGAAAGCAAGAGACCTATAGTCTATGATATCACTTATAGGCGTTATCTAATAACTGACAGAAATGAACATATTTCTACAGAGAAAGGCACTCACAGACTTAGAAACAAAACTATGCTTATCTAAAAGGAAAGGTGGGGGGATTGGATAAATGAAGATTAGCGTTACCATATGTATACAAATACATATTATATACAAATATCCAAAAGACCCACCATATAGCAAGGGAGGTCTACGGAACACTCTCTAATAATTTACATGCGAAGAGGATCTCGACATATATAGATATATATATATAATGTGTAGATGAACCAGAGTGTGTACACCTTGGACAAACAACATTCTAAACATTACCCCAATTTAAAAAATTAAAACAACGAACTAGAAGTAATGAGACATAAACTTATGGGGGGTTTTCCTGGCACATTCCATTTAAATTTACAAGCTAGGAAAACCACTTCCAGAACGGCTCTGCTGCCCTAATAACCAGATTTGGTAATGGAGAAATGCTCCCGCCTTGTGGCCGTTTCGTACAACGGCAGCTTAAGCCCAGTGCTAATGGTTACTAAATATTGACACACATTGCAGGCCTGTAAATGACACCTGCCTTCAAAAAAATACCCTGGGGACCAAAATCCACCAGAATATTAAAAAGAGGGCAATCTTTCAGCAAGATAATTTCAAGAGGTATATTGTACTCACACTTTGTCTTTATACCAGAATAGAAAAACGCCTGGAAAAATGATAAATTTTAGGAATGTTTAAAGACATGCAAACCCAATTTACAAAAACCTATCAGCTCACACCAGGCAGAATGTCCATCAGCAAAAATGCTGCAAACAATAAAGGCTGAAGGGATTGTGGAGAAATGTGTACACTCAGCTGTAAGGGGGACGTGGGAAGAGCCACTAATGAAAACACAATGGAGGTGCTTTGAAAAGGGAAACATTGAGCTACCAGTGAATCAAGCATACCATCTGCTGGGCCTATCACCTGAGAAAATGAGAATCAAAAAGTCACAGGCTGGCAAACCTGTACGCCAGCAATATTTACCATAGTCAACACTTGGAAGCAACAAAAATGTCCATCAGCAGAGGAATGCACCAAGAAGAAGTGGTCCTTGTATACAATGGAATATTACTCCAGTAAAAAATATCAATTAAATTTAAAAAACAAACAAATGTAAGGAGACATCAGCATTTGTGGGTTTCTCCGAGCACATTCCACTCTAATTTATAACCGAAGAACACCACTGGCGGGTAGGTCTGTTTCCCAAGTACCAGCGTGGGGAACGTAGAAAGGCTGCCACCCTCTGGCCGTTACCTGCAAAAGCAGCTTTAAAGCCTGGGCTAATGGTCACTTCATATGAACAAGTACTGCAGGGCTGTAAATGAAACCTGCCCTCAAAATGTCTTGAGGAAGGCAATGGTTAAAATATTTCAAAATGGGACACATACTTTAAGAAAACACTTTGAAGAACTAAGCCGTAATCACAGCTGGAAAAATAAAAAGGACATGCCTTAAAGCTCAATTTCAACGGATTATGAGACACATGCAAATTCAACCACAAAGAGGTATCAGCTCACACCAGTCAGAATAACCATCAGCAAAAAACTACAAAGAATAAATGCTAAAGGTGCTGTGGCGAAATGCTTACCCTCAACTTTAAGTGGGACATAACCTGGAAAGAGCCACTAAAGAGAACAGAATGGAGGTGCCTTTAAAAGGTTAACGCTGAGCTACCATATGATCCAGTAGACCTATACCTGGCCCTATAACCTAAGAAGACAGAATTGGAAACACACAGGCAGGCAAATCCGCATTGCATAGTATTACAATAGCCAAGATACGGAAGTAACCAAAAAGTCCACCGACAGATGGGTGGACAAAGAAGAACTGCTCCATGTACAGATGGAATATGAGCTAGCGAAAGAATGAAACAATGCCATTTGCAGCACCATAGATGACTCTAGAAGTAATCACGCAACTTGGAGTAAGTGAGAAAGCGAAAGACACATCTCCTATCATATCACATATAGGCGTTACCTAAAAATTGATACAAACGAAGATATTTCCACAGAGAAAGGCAATCACAGATTCACTACAAAAACTTATGGTTCACCAAATGGAAAGGTGTGAGGATTGGATACATCACCATATTGAGGTGAACAGAGATATACAAACACACGTGAAATATATAATCATCAAAGACCTACAGAAATACCAAGAGAAGACTACTCAACATTGTGTCATAACCTACATGGGAAAAGATTCCAAAGAAGAATAGATATATGTATATGTGTGAAGGAACCACATCTTGCACACCTAGAACAAACCATTGTAATCGAATTTGCTGTGATAAAGAATACAAATTTTGTTAAAGATACAAAGAAGAAGTAATGACACATAAACTTAAAGGGCTTTTTCCTGGCACATTCCATTGTAATTTACAACCTAGAACACGACTTCCATTAAGGCTCTGTTGCCCTAGTGACCAGATTTGGTAAAGGAGAAATGCTGCCCCCTTGTGGCCGTTTCCTGCAAGAGCAGCTTTAAACCCACAGCTAATGGTCACTTAAAATCCACAAGGACTCAGGGCTGTAAAGGATACCTGCCGTCAAACATTGTGCTCAGGTTAGGGAATGGACAAAAAAATTCAAAACAGGCAAATGTTTCAAGAAGATAGTATGAAGAGGTAAGTATTCCTCACTCTCTTTAAACAAAAAAAACAGGAAAATGGATAAAAGCTCAAACTCAGGAATTATTAGACTCATGCAATCTAATCAACCAAAAGGTGTCAACTCACACCTGTCGACGGACCGTCAGCAAAAAGTCTACCAACAATAAATGCTGATGGGGTTGTAGAGAACTGTGTAACCTCTAGGTGCTGGTGAGATGTAAAGTGGTTCACAGCCAATAATGAGTACAGAAAGGAACTGCGTTTAAAAGTAAAAACTGAGGTACCAGTCAATCCAGCAGGCACACCACTCGGCCTCTCACCTGAGAAGACCAGAATCGAAAAGACACAGGCCGCAAATGCTGCACTGCAGCCTTATTCAAAATAGCCAAGATGGGAAGCAACCAAAATGTCCATCAACAGGTGAATGGATAAAGAAGAAGGAGTCCATGTACACAATGGAATATTAGCCATGGAAAACAATGAAACACTGCTCTTTGAGGCACCAGAGATGAGCCTGGAGATAATCACAAAACATGAGGTAAGTCGGAAAGCAAAAGACCTATATCCTATGATATCCCTTAGAGGCGTTATCTAATAACTGACACAAATGAACATATTTCCACAGAGAAAGACACTCACAGATTTAGAAAACCAACTATGCTCATCTAAAAGGAAAGGTGGGGGAAATGGATAAATGAGATTAGTGTTACTATACATATCCAAATACATATTATATACCTATTTCAAAAAGACCGACCATATAGCAAGGGAGGTCTACAGAACACTCTGTAATATTTTACATGGGAAGAGGATCTGTAGAGTAGACATATATAATGTACAAATGAACCAGATTGTGTACCCCTAGGACAAACAATATTCTAGTCTTTACACCGATTAAAAAAATTAACAAAAACAAGAAGTAATGAGACCTAAACTTATGGGGGTTTCTCCTGGCACATTCCATTCTAATTTACCGCCTAGGAACACGACTTCCAGAAAGGCTCTGCTGCCCTAGTACCCAGATTTGGGAATGGAGAAATGCTGCCTCCTTGTGGCCATTTCCCACAACAGCAGCTTTAAACCCACTGCTAAAGGTCACTAAATATTCACCAACTTGCAATTCTGTAAATGACACCTGCCCTCCAAATAAATCCTGGGATCAACAATGGAGCAAAAATTTCAAAAGAGGGCAACCTTCCAAGAAGACAATTTCAAGAGCTATATTGTACTCACAGCTTTTTCTTTAAAGAGAAAAGAAAAAGGTGTGGGAAAATGATGTATTTTAGGAATTTTTAAAGACATGCAAACCCAAATTACAAAAACCTATCAATCAGCTCACAGCAGTCAGAATGGCCATCAGCAAAAATGTTTCAAAAAATAAATGCTGAAGGGACTGTGGAGGAATGCGTACACTCGGCTCTAAGGGGGACGTGGTAAGAGCCACTAATGAAAACACAATGGAAGTGCCTTGAAAAGGTAAACATTGAGCTACCCATCAATCAGTCATACCCACTGCTGGGCCTATCTCCTGAGAAAATGAGAATCAAAATGTCACAGGCTGGCAATCCTGCACTCCAGCCATATTTACCATAGCCAACATTTGGAAGCAATGAAAATGTCCATCAACAGAGGAATGCACCAAGAAAAACTGTTGCAGGTACACAATGTAATATTGCTCCAATAATAAATATAAGTTAAATTTAAAAGACAAACATAAGTAAGGAGACATCAGCATTGTGGGTTTATTCAGGCACATTCCACTGTAATTTATAACCGAGGAACACCACTGGCCGGGAGGTCTGTTTCCCTAGTACCAGCGTGGGGAACGTAGAAAGATTGCCACCCTCTGGCCGTTACCTGCAAACGCAGGTTGAAGCCTGTGATAATGGTCACCGCAAAATGTCTTGAGGGAGGTAATGGCCAAAAAGTTTAAAAATATGACACATACTTTAAGAAAACACTTTGAAGAACTAAGCTGTACTCACAGCCTGAAAAATGAAAAGGACCTGCCTTAAAGCTCAGTTTTAATGGATCATGAGACACATGCCAATTCAACCACAAAGACGTATCAGCTCACACCAGTCAGAATAACCATCAGTAAAAAACTACAAAGAATAAATGCTGAAGGTGCTGTGGAGAAATGCAAACCCTCAACTTTAAGTGGGATGTAACCTGGAAAGAGCCACTCATGAGAGCAGAGTGGAGGTGCCTTTAAAAGGTAAACATTGAGCGACCGTATGATCCAGAGGCTTATTCCTGGACCTATAACCTAAGAAGACAGAATTGGAAAGAAAGAGGCAGGCAAATCTGCATTGCACAGTATTACAATAGCCAAGATATGGAAGTCACCAAAAAGTCCACCGACAGATGGGTGGACAAAGAAGAACTGCTACATATACAGATAGATGGACTATGAGCTAGCGATAAAATGAAACAATGCCATTTGCAGCACCATAGATGAGTCTAGAAGTAATCACGCAACTTTTAGTAAGTGACAAAGCAAAAGACACATATCTAACCATATCAGTTACAGGTGTTACCTACGAATTGATACCAACGAAGCTATACCCACGGAGAAAGGCAATCACAGATTCAGTACATAAACGTATGGTTCACCAAATGGAAAGGTGTGAGGATTGGACACATTACTATATTGGGGTTAACAGACATATAAAAACACATGTGAAATATATAATCACCAGAGACGTACGCAATATCAAGAGAAGGCTACTCAACATTGTGTCATAACCTACATGGGAAAAGGATCCGAAGAAGAGTAGATATATGTATATGTATGAAAGAACCACATCTTGCACACCTAGAACAAACTAAACGTTGTAATCAAATTTGCTGTGATTAGAAACTAAAAATTAAATTAAAAATACGAACAAGAAGTAACGAGACATAACTTTAAAAGGCTTTTTCCTGGCACATTCCATTGTAATTTACAACCTAGAACACGACTTCCATTAAGGCTCTGTTGCCCTAGTGACCAGATTTGGTAAAGGAGAAATGCTGCCGCCTTGTGGCCGTTTCCCGCAAGAGCGGCCTTGAACCCACAGCTAATGGTCACTTAACATTCACAAGGACTCAGGGCTGTAAAGACACCTGCCCCCAAAATTGTGCTGAGGTGGGGAATGGATTAAAAAATTCAAAACAGGCAAATTTTTCAAGGAGATAGTATGAAGAGGTAAATTTTACTCACCGTCTTTTTAAAAAAAGGAAAATGGATAAAAGCTCAACCTCAGGAAGTATTAGACTCATGCAATCTAATCTACAAAAGGTTTCAACTCACACCACTCGACTGACCATCAGCAAAACGTCTACAAACAATAAATGCTGAAGGGGTTTTAGAGAACTGTGTACCCTCTAGCTGCTGGTGAGATGTAAAATGGTTAACAGCCAATCATGAGAACAGAAAGGAGCTGCGTTTGAAAGTAAAAATTGAGGTACCATTCAATCCAGCAGGTGCACCAGTGGGCCTCTCACTTGAGAAGCCCAGAATCGAGAAGACCCGGGCTGCAAAAGCTGCACTGCAGCCTTATTCACAATAGACAAGACAGTGAAGCAACCAAAATGTCCATCCACAGCTGAATGGATAAAGAAGAAGTGGTCCATGTACACAATGGAATATTAGCTGTGGAAAACAGTGAAACACTGCTCTTTGAGGCACCACGAATGAGCCTGGAGATAATCACAAAACATAAGGTAAGTCGGAAAGCAAGAGACCTATAGTCTATGATATCACTTATAGGCGTTATCTAATAACTGACAGAAATGAACATATTTCTACAGAGAAAGGCACTCACAGACTTAGAAACAAAACTATGCTTATCTAAAAGGAAAGGTGGGGGGATTGGATAAATGAAGATTAGCGTTACCATATGTATACAAATACATATTATATACAAATATCCAAAAGACCCACCATATAGCAAGGGAGGTCTACGGAACACTCTCTAATAATTTACATGCGAAGAGGATCTCGACATATATAGATATATATATATAATGTGTAGATGAACCAGAGTGTGTACACCTTGGACAAACAACATTCTAAACATTACCCCAATTTAAAAAATTAAAACAACGAACTAGAAGTAATGAGACATAAACTTATGGGGGGTTTTCCTGGCACATTCCATTTAAATTTACAAGCTAGGAAAACCACTTCCAGAACGGCTCTGCTGCCCTAATAACCAGATTTGGTAATGGAGAAATGCTCCCGCCTTGTGGCCGTTTCGTACAACGGCAGCTTAAGCCCAGTGCTAATGGTTACTAAATATTGACACACATTGCAGGCCTGTAAATGACACCTGCCTTCAAAAAAATACCCTGGGGACCAAAATCCACCAGAATATTAAAAAGAGGGCAATCTTTCAGCAAGATAATTTCAAGAGGTATATTGTACTCACACTTTGTCTTTATACCAGAATAGAAAAACGCCTGGAAAAATGATAAATTTTAGGAATGTTTAAAGACATGCAAACCCAATTTACAAAAACCTATCAGCTCACACCAGGCAGAATGTCCATCAGCAAAAATGCTGCAAACAATAAAGGCTGAAGGGATTGTGGAGAAATGTGTACACTCAGCTGTAAGGGGGACGTGGGAAGAGCCACTAATGAAAACACAATGGAGGTGCTTTGAAAAGGGAAACATTGAGCTACCAGTGAATCAAGCATACCATCTGCTGGGCCTATCACCTGAGAAAATGAGAATCAAAAAGTCACAGGCTGGCAAACCTGTACGCCAGCAATATTTACCATAGTCAACACTTGGAAGCAACAAAAATGTCCATCAGCAGAGGAATGCACCAAGAAGAAGTGGTCCTTGTATACAATGGAATATTACTCCAGTAAAAAATATCAATTAAATTTAAAAAACAAACAAATGTAAGGAGACATCAGCATTTGTGGGTTTCTCCGAGCACATTCCACTCTAATTTATAACCGAAGAACACCACTGGCGGGTAGGTCTGTTTCCCAAGTACCAGCGTGGGGAACGTAGAAAGGCTGCCACCCTCTGGCCGTTACCTGCAAAAGCAGCTTTAAAGCCTGGGCTAATGGTCACTTCATATGAACAAGTACTGCAGGGCTGTAAATGAAACCTGCCCTCAAAATGTCTTGAGGAAGGCAATGGTTAAAATATTTCAAAATGGGACACATACTTTAAGAAAACACTTTGAAGAACTAAGCCGTAATCACAGCTGGAAAAATAAAAAGGACATGCCTTAAAGCTCAATTTCAACGGATTATGAGACACATGCAAATTCAACCACAAAGAGGTATCAGCTCACACCAGTCAGAATAACCATCAGCAAAAAACTACAAAGAATAAATGCTAAAGGTGCTGTGGCGAAATGCTTACCCTCAACTTTAAGTGGGACATAACCTGGAAAGAGCCACTAAAGAGAACAGAATGGAGGTGCCTTTAAAAGGTTAACGCTGAGCTACCATATGATCCAGTAGACCTATACCTGGCCCTATAACCTAAGAAGACAGAATTGGAAACACACAGGCAGGCAAATCCGCATTGCATAGTATTACAATAGCCAAGATACGGAAGTAACCAAAAAGTCCACCGACAGATGGGTGGACAAAGAAGAACTGCTCCATGTACAGATGGAATATGAGCTAGCGAAAGAATGAAACAATGCCATTTGCAGCACCATAGATGACTCTAGAAGTAATCACGCAACTTGGAGTAAGTGAGAAAGCGAAAGACACATCTCCTATCATATCACATATAGGCGTTACCTAAAAATTGATACAAACGAAGATATTTCCACAGAGAAAGGCAATCACAGATTCACTACAAAAACTTATGGTTCACCAAATGGAAAGGTGTGAGGATTGGATACATCACCATATTGAGGTGAACAGAGATATACAAACACACGTGAAATATATAATCATCAAAGACCTACAGAAATACCAAGAGAAGACTACTCAACATTGTGTCATAACCTACATGGGAAAAGATTCCAAAGAAGAATAGATATATGTATATGTGTGAAGGAACCACATCTTGCACACCTAGAACAAACCATTGTAATCGAATTTGCTGTGATAAAGAATACAAATTTTGTTAAAGATACAAAGAAGAAGTAATGACACATAAACTTAAAGGGCTTTTTCCTGGCACATTCCATTGTAATTTACAACCTAGAACACGACTTCCATTAAGGCTCTGTTGCCCTAGTGACCAGATTTGGTAAAGGAGAAATGCTGCCCCTTGTGGCCGTTTCCTGCAAGAGCAGCTTTAAACCCACAGCTAATGGTCACTTAAAATCCACAAGGACTCAGGGCTGTAAAGGATACCTGCCGTCAAACATTGTGCTCAGGTTAGGGAATGGACAAAAAAATTCAAAACAGGCAAATGTTTCAAGAAGATAGTATGAAGAGGTAAGTATTCCTCACTCTCTTTAAACAAAAAAAACAGGAAAATGGATAAAAGCTCAAACTCAGGAATTATTAGACTCATGCAATCTAATCAACCAAAAGGTGTCAACTCACACCTGTCGACGGACCGTCAGCAAAAAGTCTACCAACAATAAATGCTGATGGGGTTGTAGAGAACTGTGTAACCTCTAGGTGCTGGTGAGATGTAAAGTGGTTCACAGCCAATAATGAGTACAGAAAGGAACTGCGTTTAAAAGTAAAAACTGAGGTACCAGTCAATCCAGCAGGCACACCACTCGGCCTCTCACCTGAGAAGACCAGAATCGAAAAGACACAGGCCGCAAATGCTGCACTGCAGCCTTATTCAAAATAGCCAAGATGGGAAGCAACCAAAATGTCCATCAACAGGTGAATGGATAAAGAAGAAGGAGTCCATGTACACAATGGAATATTAGCCATGGAAAACAATGAAACACTGCTCTTTGAGGCACCAGAGATGAGCCTGGAGATAATCACAAAACATGAGGTAAGTCGGAAAGCAAAAGACCTATATCCTATGATATCCCTTAGAGGCGTTATCTAATAACTGACACAAATGAACATATTTCCACAGAGAAAGACACTCACAGATTTAGAAAACCAACTATGCTCATCTAAAAGGAAAGGTGGGGGAAATGGATAAATGAGATTAGTGTTACTATACATATCCAAATACATATTATATACCTATTTCAAAAAGACCGACCATATAGCAAGGGAGGTCTACAGAACACTCTGTAATATTTTACATGGGAAGAGGATCTGTAGAGTAGACATATATAATGTACAAATGAACCAGATTGTGTACCCCTAGGACAAACAATATTCTAGTCTTTACACCGATTAAAAAAATTAACAAAAACAAGAAGTAATGAGACCTAAACTTATGGGGGTTTCTCCTGGCACATTCCATTCTAATTTACCGCCTAGGAACACGACTTCCAGAAAGGCTCTGCTGCCCTAGTACCCAGATTTGGGAATGGAGAAATGCTGCCTCCTTGTGGCCATTTCCCACAACAGCAGCTTTAAACCCACTGCTAAAGGTCACTAAATATTCACCAACTTGCAATTCTGTAAATGACACCTGCCCTCCAAATAAATCCTGGGATCAACAATGGAGCAAAAATTTCAAAAGAGGGCAACCTTCCAAGAAGACAATTTCAAGAGCTATATTGTACTCACAGCTTTTTCTTTAAAGAGAAAAGAAAAAGGTGTGGGAAAATGATGTATTTTAGGAATTTTTAAAGACATGCAAACCCAAATTACAAAAACCTATCAATCAGCTCACAGCAGTCAGAATGGCCATCAGCAAAAATGTTTCAAAAAATAAATGCTGAAGGGACTGTGGAGGAATGCGTACACTCGGCTCTAAGGGGGACGTCGTAAGAGCCACTAATGAAAACACAATGGAAGTGCCTTGAAAAGGTAAACATTGAGCTACCCATCAATCAGTCATACCCACTGCTGGGCCTATCTCCTGAGAAAATGAGAATCAAAATGTCACAGGCTGGCAATCCTGCACTCCAGCCATATTTACCATAGCCAACATTTGGAAGCAATGAAAATGTCCATCAACAGAGGAATGCACCAAGAAAAACTGTTGCAGGTACACAATGTAATATTGCTCCAATAATAAATATAAGTTAAATTTAAAAGACAAACATAAGTAAGGAGACATCAGCATTGTGGGTTTATTCAGGCACATTCCACTGTAATTTATAACCGAGGAACACCACTGGCCGGGAGGTCTGTTTCCCTAGTACCAGCGTGGGGAACGTAGAAAGATTGCCACCCTCTGGCCGTTACCTGCAAACGCAGGTTGAAGCCTGTGATAATGGTCACCGCAAAATGTCTTGAGGGAGGTAATGGCCAAAAAGTTTAAAAATATGACACATACTTTAAGAAAACACTTTGAAGAACTAAGCTGTACTCACAGCCTGAAAAATGAAAAGGACCTGCCTTAAAGCTCAGTTTTAATGGATCATGAGACACATGCCAATTCAACCACAAAGACGTATCAGCTCACACCAGTCAGAATAACCATCAGTAAAAAACTACAAAGAATAAATGCTGAAGGTGCTGTGGAGAAATGCAAACCCTCAACTTTAAGTGGGATGTAACCTGGAAAGAGCCACACATGAGAGCAGAGCGGAGGTGCCTTTAAAGGGTAAACATTGAGCGACCGTATGATCCAGAGGCTTATTCCTGGACCTATAACCTAAGAAGACAGCATTGGAAAGAAAGAGGCAGGCAAATCTGCATTGCACAGTATTACAATAGCCAAGATATGGAAGTCACCAAAAAGTCCACCGACAGATGGGTGGACAAAGAAGAACTGCTACATATACAGATAGATGGATTATGAGCTAGCGATAAAATGAAACAATGCCATTTGCAGCACCATAGATGAGTCTAGAAGTAATCACGCAACTTTTAGTAAGTGACAAAGCAAAAGACACATATCTTACCATATCAGTTACAGGTGTTACCTACGAATTGATACCAACGAAGCTATACCCACGGAGAAAGGCAATCACAGATTCAGTACATAAACGTATGGTTCACTAAATGGAAAGGTGTGAGGATTGGACACATTACTATATTGGGGTTAACAGACATATAAAAACACATGTGAAATATATAATCACCAGAGACGTACGCAATACCAAGAGAAGGCTACTCGACATTGTGTCATAACCTACATGGGAAAAGAATCCGAAGAAGAATAGATATATGTATATGTATGAAAGAACCACATCTTGCACACCTAGAACAAACTAAACGTTGTAATCAAATTTGCTGTGATTAGAAACTAAAAATTAAATTAAAAATACGAACAAGAAGTAATGAGACATAACTTTAAAAGGCTTTTTCCTGGCACATTCCATTGTAATTTACAACCTAGAACACGACTTCCATTAAGGCTCTGTTGCCCTAGTGACCAGATTTGGTAAAGGAGAAATGTTGCCGCCTTGTCGCCGTTTCCCGCAAGAGTGGCTTTGAACCCACAGCTAATGGTCACTTAACATTCACAAGGACTCAGGGTTGTAAAGACCCCTGCCCTCAAAATTGTGCTGAGGTGGGGAATGGATTAAAAAATTCAAAACAGGCAAATTTTTCAAGGAGATAGTATGAAGAGGTAAATTTTACTCACCGTCTTTTTAAAAAAAGGAAAATGTATAAAAGCTCAACCTCAGGAAGTATTAGACTCATGCAATCTAATCTACAAAAGGTTTCAACTCACACCACTCGACTGACCATCAGCAAAACGTCTACAAACAATAAATGCTGAAGGGGTTTTAGAGAACTGTGTACCCTCTAGCTGCTGGTGAGATGTAAAATGGTTAACAGCCAATAATGAGAACAGAAAGGAGCTGCGTTTGAAAGTAAAAATTGAGGTACCATTCAATCCAGCAGGTGCACCAGTGGGCCTCTCACCTGAGAAGCCCAGAATCGAGAAGACCCGGGCTGCAAAAGCTGCACTGCAGCCTTATTCACAATAGACAAGACAGTGAAGCAACCTAAATGTCCATCCACAGGTGAATGGATAAAGAAGAAGTGGTCCATGTACACAATGGAATATTAGCCGTGGAAAACAGTGAAACACTGCTCTTTGAGGCACCACGAATGAGCCTGGAGATAATCACAAAACATAAGGTAAGTCGGAAAGCAAGAGACCTATATTCTATGATATCACTTATAGGCGTTATCTAATAACTGACAGAAATGAACATATTTCTACAGAGAAAGGCACTCACAGACTTAGAAACAAAACTATGCTTATCTAAAAGGAAAGGTGGGGGGATTGGATAAATGAAGATTAGCGTTACCATATGTATACAAATACATATTATATACATATATCCAAAAGACCCACCATATAGCAAGGGAGGTCTACGGAACACTCTGTAATAATTTACACGCGAAGAGGATCTCGACATATATAGATATATATATAATGTGTAGATGAACCAGAGTGTGTACACCTTGGACAAACAACATTCTAAACATTACCCCAATTTAAAAAATTAAAACAACGAAGTAGAAGTAATGAGACATAAACTTATGGGGGGTTTTCCTGGCACATTCCATTCAAATTTACAAGCTAGGAAAACCACTTCCAGAACGGCTCTGCTGCCCTAGTAACCAGATTTGGTAATGGAGAAATGCTCCCGCCTTGTGGCCGTTTTGTACAACGGCAGCTTAAGCCCTGTGCTAATGGTTATTAAATATTGACACACATTGCAGACCTGTAAATGACACCTGCCTTCAAAAAAGTACCCTGGGGACCAAAATCCACCAGAATATTAAAAAGAGGGCAATCTTTCAGCAAGATAATTTCAAGAGGTATATTGTACTCACACTTTGTTTTTATACCAGAATAGAAAAACGCCTGGAAAAATGATAAATTTTAGGAATGTTTAAAGACATGCAAACCCAATTTACAAAAACCTATCAGCTCACACCAGGCAGAATGTCCATCAGCAAAAATGCTGCAAACAATAAATGCTGAAGGGATTGTGGAGAAATGTGTACCCTCAGCTGTAAGGGGGACGTGGGAAGAGCCACTAATGAAAGCACAATGGAGGTGCTTTGAAAAGGGAAACATTGAGCTACCAGTGAATCAAGCATACCATCTGCTGGGCCTATCACCTGAGAAAATGAGAATCAAAAAGTCACAGGCTGGCAAACCTGTACGCCAGCAATATTTACCATAGTCAACACTTGGAAGCAACAAAAATGTCCATCAGCAGAGGAATGCACCAAGAAGAAGTGGTCCTTGTATACAATGGAATATTACTCCAGTAAAAAATATCAATTAAATTTAAAAAACAAACAAATGTAAGGAGACATCAGCATTTGTGGGTTTCTCCGAGCACATTCCACTCTAATTTATAACCGAAGAACACCACTGGCGGGTAGGTCTGTTTCCCAAGTACCAGCGTGGGGAACGTAGAAAGGCTGCCACCCTCTGGCCGTTACCTGCAAAAGCAGCTTTAAAGCCTGGGCTAATGGTCACTTCATATGAACAAGTACTGCAGGGCTGTAAATGAAACCTGCCCTCAAAATGTCTTGAGGAAGGCAATGGTTAAAATATTTCAAAATGGGACACATACTTTAAGAAAACACTTTGAAGAACTAAGCCGTAATCACAGCTGGAAAAATAAAAAGGACATGCCTTAAAGCTCAATTTCAACGGATTATGAGACACATGCAAATTCAACCACAAAGAGGTATCAGCTCACACCAGTCAGAATAACCATCAGCAAAAAACTACAAAGAATAAATGCTAAAGGTGCTGTGGCGAAATGCTTACCCTCAACTTTAAGTGGGACATAACCTGGAAAGAGCCACTAAAGAGAACAGAATGGAGGTGCCTTTAAAAGGTTAACGCTGAGCTACCATATGATCCAGTAGACCTATACCTGGACCTATAACCTAAGAAGACAGAATTGGAAACACACAGGCAGGCAAATCCGCATTGCATAGTATTACAATAGCCAAGATACGGAAGTAACCAAAAAGTCCACCGACAGATGGGTGGACAAAGAAGAACTGCTACATGTACAGATGGAATATGAGCTAGTGAAAGAATGAAACAATGCCATTTGCAGCACCATAGATGACTCTAGAAGTAATCACGCAACTTGGAGTAAGTGAGAAAGCGAAAGACACATCTCCTATCATATCACATATAGGCGTTACCTAAAAATTGATACAAACGAAGATATTTCCACAGAGAAAGGCAATCACAGATTCACTACAAAAACTAATGGTTCACCAAATGGAAAGGTGTGAGGATTGGATACATCACCATATTGAGGTGAACAGAGATATACAAACACACGTGAAATATATAATCATCAAAGACCTACAGAAATACCAAGAGAAGACTTCTCAACATTGTGTCATAACCTACATGGGAAAAGATTCCAAAGAAGAATAGATATATGTATATGTGTGAAGGAACCATATCTTGCACACCTAGAACACACAAACCATTGTAATCGAATTTGCTGTGAAAAAGAATACAAATTTTGTTAAAAATACAACCAAGAAGTAATGACACATAAACTTAAAGGGCTTTTTCCTGGCACATTCCATTGTAATTTACAACCTAGAACACGACTTCCATTAAGGCTCTGTTGCCCTAGTGACTAGATTTGGTAAAGGAGAAATGCTACCCCCTTGTGGCCGTTTCCTGCAAGAGCAGCTTTAAACCCACAACTAATGGTCACTTAAAATTCACAAGGACTCAGGGCTGTAAAGGATACCTGCCGTCAAACATTGTGCTCAGGTAGGGAATGGACAAAAAAATTCAAAACAGGCAAATGTTTCAAGAGGATAGTATGAAGAGGTAAGTAATCCTCACTCTCTTTAAACAAAAAAAAACAGGAAAATGGATAAAAGCTCAACCTCAGGAATTATTAGACTCATGCAATCTAATCAACCAAAAGGTGTCAACTCACACCTGTCGACGGACCGTCAGCAAAACGTCTACCAACAATAAATGCTGATGGGGTTGTAGAGAACTGTGTAACCTCTAGGTGCTGGTGAGATGTAAAGTGGTTCACAGCCAATAATGAGTACAGAAAGGAACTGCGTTTAAAAGTAAAAACTGAGGTACCAGTCAATCCAGCAGGCACACCACTCGGCCTCGCACCTGAGAAGACCAGAATCGAAAAGACACAGGCCGCAAATGCTGCACTGCAGCCTCATTCAAAATAGCCAAGATGGGAAGCAACCAAAATGTCCATCAACAGGTGAATGGATAAAGAAGAAGGAGTCCATG
The DNA here is from genome assembly GCF_965194825.1 of Balaenoptera physalus. NCBI lineage: Eukaryota > Metazoa > Chordata > Mammalia > Artiodactyla > Balaenopteridae > Balaenoptera > Balaenoptera physalus. The sequence goes on from NW_028126559.1 coordinate 22,598, forward strand.
TACACAATGGAATATTAGCCATGGAAAACAATGAAACACTGCTCTTTGAGGCACCAGAGATGAGCCTGGAGATAATCACAAAACATGACGTAAGTCGGAAAGCAAAAGACCTATATCCTATGATATCCCTTAGAGGCGTTATCCAATAACTGACACAAATGAACATATTTCCACAGAGAAAGACACTCACAGACTTAGAAAACCAAGTATGCTCATCTAAAGGGAAAGGTGGGGGAAATGGATAAATGAGATTAGTGTTACTATACATATCCAAATACATATTATATACCTATTTCAAAAAGACCGACCATATAGCAAGGGAGGTCTACAGAACACTCTGTAATATTTTACATGGGAAGAGGATCTGTAGAGTAGACATATATAATATACAAATGAACCAGATTGTGTACCCCTAGGACAAACAATATTCTAGTCTTTACCCCGATTAAAAAAAATTAACAAAAACAAGAAGTAATGGGACCTAAACTTATGGGGGTTTCTCCTGGCACATTCCATTCTAATTTACAATCTAGGAACACGACTTCCAGAAAGGCTCTGCTGCCCTAGTACCCAGATTTGGGAATGGAGAAATGCTGCCTCCTTGTGGCCATTTCCCACAACAGCAGCTTTAAACCCACTGCTAAAGGTCACTAAATATTCACCAACTTGCAATTCTGTAAATGACACCTGCCCTCCAAATAAATCCTGGGATCAACAATGGAGCAAAAATTTCAAAAGAGGGCAACCTTCCAAGAAGACAATTTCAAGAGCTATATTGTACTCACAGCTTTTTCTTTAAAGAGAAAAGAAAAAGGTGTGGGAAAATGATGTATTTTAGGAATTTTTAAAGACATGCAAACCCAAATTACAAAAACCTATCAATCAGCTCACAGCAGTCAGAATGGCCATCAGCAAAAATGTTTCAAAAAATAAATGCTGAAGGGACTGTGGAGGAATGCGTACCCTCGGCTCTAAGGGGGACGTGGTAAGAGCCACTAATGAAAACACAATGGAAGTGCCTTGAAAAGGTAAACATTGAGCTACCCATCAATCAGTCATACCCACTGCTGGGCCTATCTCCTGAGAAAATGAGAATCAAAACGTCACAGGCTGGCAATCCTGCACTCCAGCCATATTTACCATAGCCAACATTTGGAAGCAATGAAAATGTCCATCAACAGAGGAATGCACCAAGAAAAACTGTTGCAGGTACACAATGTAATATTGCTCCAATAATAAATATAAGTTAAATTTAAAAGACAAACATAAGTAAGGAGACATCAGCATTGTGGGTTTATTCAGGCACATTCCACTGTAATTTATAACCGAGGAACACCACTGGCCGGGAGGTCTGTTTCCCTAGTACCAGCGTGGGGAACGTAGAAAGATTGCCACCCTCTGGCCGTTACCTGCAAACGCAGGTTGAAGCCTGTGATAATGGTCACCGCAAAATGTCTTGAGGGAGGTAATGGCCAAAAAGTTTAAAAATATGACACATACTTTAAGAAAACACTTTGAAGAACTAAGCTGTACTCACAGCCTGAAAAATGAAAAGGACCTGCCTTAAAGCTCAGTTTTAATGGATCATGAGACACATGCCAATTCAACCACAAAGACGTATCAGCTCACACCAGTCAGAATAACCATCAGTAAAAAACTACAAAGAATAAATGCTGAAGGTGCTGTGGAGAAATGCAAACCCTCAACTTTAAGTGGGATGTAACCTGGAAAGAGCCACTCATGAGAGCAGAGTGGAGGTGCCTTTAAAAGGTAAACATTGAGCGACCGTATGATCCAGAGGCTTATTCCTGGACCTATAACCTAAGAAGACAGAATTGGAAAGAAAGAGGCAGGCAAATCTGCATTGCACAGTATTACAATAGCCAAGATATGGAAGTCACCAAAAAGTCCACCGACAGATGGGTGGACAAAGAAGAACTGCTACATATACAGATAGATGGATTATGAGCTAGCGATAAAATGAAACAATGCCATTTGCAGCACCATAGATGAGTCTAGAAGTAATCACGCAACTTTTAGTAAGTGACAAAGCAAAAGACACATATCTTACCATATCAGTTACAGGTGTTACCTACGAATTGATACCAACGAAGCTATACCCACGGAGAAAGGCAATCACAGATTCAGTACATAAACGTATGGTTCACCAAATGGAAAGGTGTGAGGATTGGACACATTACTATATTGGGGTTAACAGACATATAAAAACACATGTGAAATATATAATCACCAGAGACGTACGCAATATCAAGAGAAGGCTACTCAACATTGTGTCATAACCTACATGGGAAAAGGATCCGAAGAAGAGTAGATATATGTATATGTATGAAAGAACCACATCTTGCACACCTAGAACAAACTAAACGTTGTAATCAAATTTGCTGTGATTAGAAACTAAAAATTAAATTAAAAATACGAACAAGAAGTAACGAGACATAACTTTAAAAGGCTTTTTCCTGGCACATTCCATTGTAATTTACAACCTAGAACACGACTTCCATTAAGGCTCTGTTGCCCTAGTGACCAGATTTGGTAAAGGAGAAATGCTGCCGCCTTGTGGCCGTTTCCCGCAAGAGCGGCCTTGAACCCACAGCTAATGGTCACTTAATATTCACAAGGACTCAGGGCTGTAAAGACACCTGCCCCCAAAATTGTGCTGACGTGGGGAATGGATTAAAAAATTCAAAACAGGCAAATTTTTCAAGGAGATAGTATGAAGAGGTAAATTTTACTCACCGTCTTTTTAAAAAAAGGAAAATGGATAAAAGCTCAACCTCAGGAAGTATTAGACTCATGTAATCTAATCTACAAAAGGTTTCAAGTCACACCACTCGACTGACCATCAGCAAAACGTCTACAAACAATAAATGCTGAAGGGGTTTTAGAGAACTGTGTACCCTCTAGCTGCTGGTGAGATGTAAAATGGTTAACAGCCAATCATGAGAACAGAAAGGAGCTGCGTTTGAAAGTAAAAATTGAGGTACCATTCAATCCAGCAGGTGCACCAGTGGGCCTCTCACTTGAGAAGCCCAGAATCGAGAAGACCCGGGCTGCAAAAGCTGCACTGCAGCCTTATTCACAATAGAGAAGACAGTGAAGCAACCAAAATGTCCATCCACAGGTGAATGGATAAAGAAGAAGTGGTCCATGTACACAATGGAATATTAGCTGTGGAAAACAGTGAAACACTGCTCTTTGAGGCACCACGAATGAGCCTGGAGATAATCACAAAACATAAGGTAAGTCGGAAAGCAAGAGACCTATAGTCTATGATATCACTTATAGGCGTTATCTAATAACTGACAGAAATGAACATATTTCTACAGAGAAAGGCACTCACAGACTTAGAAACAAAACTATGCTTATCTAAAAGGAAAGGTGGGGGGATTGGATAAATGAAGATTAGCGTTACCATATGTATACATATACATATTATATACAAATATCCAAAAGACCCACCATATAGCAAGGGAGGTCTGCGGAACACTCTGTAATAATTTACATGCGAAGAGGATCTCGACATATATAGATATATATATAATGTGTAGATGAACCAGAGTGTGTACACCTTGGACAAACAACATTCTAAACATTACCCCAATTTAAAAAATTAAAACAACGAACTAGAAGTAATGAGACATAAACTTATGGGGGGTTTTCCTGGCACATTCCATTCAAATTTACAAGCTAGGAAAACCACTTCCAGAACGGCTCTGCTGCCCTAGTAACCAGATTTGGTAATGGAGAAATGCTCCCGCCTTGTGGCCGTTTCGTACAACGGCAGCTTAAGCCCAGTGCTAATGGTTACTAAATATTGACACACATTGCAGGCCTGTAAATGACACCTGCCTTCAAAAAAGTACCCTGGGGACCAAAATCCACCAGAATATTAAAAAGAGGGCAATCTTTCAGCAAGATAATTTCAAGAGGTATATTGTACTCACACTTTGTCTTTATACCAGAATAGAAAAACGCCTGGAAAAATGATAAATTTTAGGAATGTTTAAAGACATGCAAACCCAATTTACAAAAACCTATCAGCTCACACCAGGCAGAATGTCCATCAGCAAAAATGCTGCAAACAATAAATGCTGAAGGGATTGTGGAGAAATGTGTACCCTCAGCTGTAAGGGGGACGTGGGAAGAGCCACTAATGAAAGCACAATGGAGGTGCTTTGAAAAGGGAAACATTGAGCTACCAGTGAATCAAGCATACCATCTGCTGGGCCTATCACCTGAGAAAATGAGAATCAAAAAGTCACAGGCTGGCAAACCTGTACGCCAGCAATATTTACCATAGTCAACACTTGGAAGCAACAAAAATGTCCATCAGCAGAGGAATGCACCAAGAAGAAGTGGTCCTTGTATACAATGGAATATTACTCCAGTAAAAAATATCAATTAAATTTAAAAAACAAACAAATGTAAGGAGACATCAGCATTTGTGGGTTTCTCCGAGCACATTCCACTCTAATTTATAACCGAAGAACACCACTGGCGGGTAGGTCTGTTTCCCAAGTACCAGCGTGGGGAACGTAGAAAGGCTGCCACCCTCTGGCCGTTACCTGCAAAAGCAGCTTTAAAGCCTGGGCTAATGGTCACTTCATATGAACAAGTACTGCAGGGCTGTAAATGAAACCTGCCCTCAAAATGTCTTGAGGAAGGCAATGGTTAAAATATTTCAAAATGGGACACATACTTTAAGAAAACACTTTGAAGAACTAAGCCGTAATCACAGCTGGAAAAATAAAAAGGACATGCCTTAAAGCTCAATTTCAACGGATTATGAGACACATGCAAATTCAACCACAAAGAGGTATCAGCTCACACCAGTCAGAATAACCATCAGCAAAAAACTACAAAGAATAAATGCTAAAGGTGCTGTGGCGAAATGCTTACCCTCAACTTTAAGTGGGACATAACCTGGAAAGAGCCACTAAAGAGAACAGAATGGAGGTGCCTTTAAAAGGTTAACGCTGAGCTACCATATGATCCAGTAGACCTATACCTGGACCTATAACCTAAGAAGACAGAATTGGAAAGACACAGGCAGGCAAATCCGCATTGCATAGTATTACAATAGCCAAGATACGGAAGTAACCAAAAAGTCCACCGACAGATGGGTGGACAAAGAAGAACTGCTACATGTACAGATGGAATATGAGCTAGCGAAAGAATGAAACAATGCCATTTGCAGCACCATAGATGACTCTAGAAGTAATCACGCAACTTGGAGTAAGTGAGAAAGCGAAAGACACATCTCCTATCATATCACATATAGGCGTTACCTAAAAATTGATACAAACGAAGATATTTCCACAGAGAAAGGCAATCACAGATTCACTACAAAAACTAATGGTTCACCAAATGGAAAGGTGAGAGGATTGGATACATCACCATATTGAGGTGAACAGAGATATACAAACACACGTGAAATATATAATCATCAAAGACCTACAGAAATACCAAGAGAAGACTTCTCAACATTGTGTCATAACCTACATGGGAAAAGATTCCAAAGAAGAATACATATATGTATATGTGTGAAGGAACCACATCTTGCACACCTAGAACAAACAAACCATTGTAATCGAATTTGCTGTGATAAAGAATACAAATTTTGTTAGAGATACAACCAAGAAGTAATGACACATAAACTTAAAGGGCTTTTTCCTGGCACATTCCATTGTAATTGACAACCTAGAACACGACTTCCATTAAGGCTCTGTTGCCCTAGTGACCAGATTTGGTAAAGGAGAAATGCTGCCCCCTTGTGGCCGTTTCCTGCAAGAGCAGATTTAAACCCACAGCTAATGGTCACTTAAAATTCACAAGGACTCAGGGCTGTAAAGGACACCTGCCGTCAAACATTGTGCTCAGGTAGGGAATGGACAAAAAAATTCAAAACAGGCAAATGTTTCAAGAAGATAGTATGAAGAGGTAAGTATTCCTCACTCTCTTTAAACAAAAAAAACGGGAAAATGGATAAAAGCTCAACCTCAGGAATTATTAGACTCATGCAATCTAATCAACCAAAAGGTCTCAACTCACACCTGTCGACGGACCGTCAGCAAAAAGTCTACCAACAATAAATGCTGATGGGGTTGTAGAGAACTGTGTAACCTCTAGGTGCTGGTGAGATGTAAAGTGGTTCACAGCCAATAATGAGTACAGAAAGGAACTGCGTTTAAAAGTAAAAACTGAGGTACCAGTCAATCCAGCAGGCAAACCACTGGGCCTCGCACCTGAGAAGACCAGAATCGGAAAGACACAGGCCGCAAATGCTGCACTGCAGCCTTATTCAAAATAGCCAAGATGGGAAGCAACCAAAATGTCCATCAACAGGTGAATGGATAAAGAAGAAGGAGTCCATGTACACAATGGAATATTAGCCATGGAAAACAATGAAACACTGCTCTTTGAGGCACCAGAGATGAGCCTGGAGATAATCACAAAACATGAGGTAAGTCGGAAAGCAAAAGACCTATATCCTATGATATCCCTTAGAGGCGTTATCTAATAACTGACACAAATGAACATATTTCCACCGAGAAAGACACTCACAGACTTAGAAAACCAACTATGCTCATCTAAAAGGAAAGGTGGGGGAAATGGATAAATGAGATGAGTGTTACTGTACATATCCAAATACATATTATATACCTATTTCAAAAAGACCGACCATATAGCAAGGGAGGTCTACAGAACACTCTGTAATATTTTACATGGGAAGAGGATCTGTAGAGTAGACATATATAATGTACAAATGAACCAGATTGTGTACCCCTAGGACAAACAATATTCTAGTCTTTACCCCGATTAAAAAAATGAACAAAAACAAGAAGTAATGAGACCTAAACTTATGAGGGTTTCTCCTGGCACATTCCATTCTAATTTACAACCTAGGAACACGACTTCCAGAAAGGCTCTGCTGCCCTAGTACCCAGATTTGGGAATGGAGAAATGCTGCCTCCTAGTAGCCATTTCCCACAAGAGCAGCTTTAAACCCACTGCTAAAGGTCACTAAATATTCACCAACTTGCAATTCTGTAAATGACACCTGCCCTCCAAATAAATCCTGGGATCAACAATGGAGCAAAAATTTCAAAAGAGGGCAACCTTCCAAGAAGACAATTTCAAGAGCTATATTGTACTCACAGCTTTTTCTTTAAAGAGAAAAGAAAAAGGTGTGGGAAAATGATGTATTTTAGGAATTTTTAAAGACATGCAAACCCAAATTACAAAAACCTATCAATCAGCTCACAGCAGTCAGAATGGCCATCAGCAAAAATGTTTCAAAAAATAAATGCTGAAGGGACTGTGGAGGAATGCGTACACTCGGCTCTAAGGGGGACGTGGTAAGAGCCACTAATGAAAACACAATGGAAGTGCCTTGAAAAGGTAAACATTGAGCTCCCCGTCAATCAGTCATACCCACTGCTGGGCCTCTCTCCTGAGAAAATGAGAATCAAAACGTCACAGGCTGGCAATCCTGCACTCCAGCCATATTTACCATAGCCAACATTTGGAAGCAATGAAAATGTCCATCAACAGAGGAATGCACCAAGAAAAACTGTTCCAGGTACACAATGTAATATTGCTCCAATAATAAATATAAGTTAAATTTAAAAGACAAACATAAGTAAGGAGACATCAGCATTTGTGGGTTTATTCAGGCACATTCCACTCTAATTTATAACCGAGGAACACCACTGGCCGGGAGGTCTGTTTCCCTAGTACCAGCGTGGGGAACGTAGAAAGACTGCCACCCTCTGGCCGTTACCTGCAAACGCAGGTTGAAGCCTGTGCTAATGGTCACCGCAAAATGTCTTGAGGGAGGTAATGGCCAAAAAGTTTAAAAATATGACACATACTTTAAGAAAACACTTTGAAGAACTAAGCTGTACTCACAGCCTGAAAAATGAAAAGGACCTGCCTTAAAGCTCAGTTTTAATGGATCATGAGACACATGCCAATTCAACCACAAAGACGTATCAGCTCACACCAGTCAGAATAACCATCAGTAAAAAACTACAAAGAATAAATGCTGAAGGTGCTGTGGAGAAATGCAAACCCTCAACTTTAAGTGGGATGTAACCTGGAAAGAGCCACTCATGAGAGCAGAGCGGAGGTGCCTTTAAAAGGTAAACATTGAGCTACCGTATGATCCAGAGGCTTATTCCTGGACCTATAACCTAAGAAGACAGAATTGGAAAGAAAGAGGCAGGCAAATCTGCATTGCACAGTATTACAATAGCCAAGATATGGAAGTCACCAAAAAGTCCACCGACAGATGGGTGGACAAAGAAGAACTGCTACATATACAGATAGATGGATTATGAGCTAGCGATAAAATGAAACAATGCCATTTGCAGCACCATAGATGAGTCTAGAAGTAATCACGCAACTTTTAGTAAGTGACAAAGCAAAAGACACATATCTTACCATATCAGTTACAGGTGTTACCTACGAATTGATACCAACGAAGCTATATCCACGGAGAAAGGCAATCACAGATTCAGTACATAAACGTATGGTTCACCAAATGGAAAGGTGTGAGGATTGGACATATTACTATATTGGGGTTAACAGACATATAAAAACACATGTGAAATATATAATCACCAGAGACGTACGCAATACCAAGAGAAGGCTACTCAACATTGTGTCATAACCTACATGGGAAAAGGATCCGAAGAAGAATAGATATATGTATATGTATGAAAGAACCACATCTTGCACACCTAGGACAAACAAAACGTTGTAATCAAATTTGCTGTGATTAGAAACTAAAAATTAAATTAAAAATACGAGCAAGAAGTAATGAGACATAACTTTAAAAGGCTTTTTCCTGGCACATTCCATTGTAATTTACAACCTAGAGCACGACTTCCATTAAGGCTCTGTTGCCCTAGTGACCAGATTTGGTAAAGGAGAAATGCTGCCGCCTTGTGGCCGTTTCCCGCAAGAGCGGCTTTGAACCCACAGCTAATGGTCACTTAACATTCACAAGGACTCAGGGCTGTAAAGACACCTGCCCTCAAAATTGTGCTGAGGTGGGGAATGGATTAAAAAATTCAAAACAGGCAAATTTTTCAAGGAGATAGTATGAAGAGGTAAATTTTACTCACCGTCTTTTTAAAAAAAGGAAAATGGATAAAAGCTCCACCTCAGGAAGTATTAGACTCATGCAATCTAATCTACAAAAGGTTTCAACTCACACCACTCGACTGACCATCAGCAAAACGTCTACAAACAATAAATGCTGAAGGGGTTTTAGAGAACTGTGTACCCTCTAGCTGCTGGTGAGATGTAAAATGGTTAACAGCCAATAATGGGAACAGAAAGGAGCTGCGTTTGAAAGTAAAAATTGAGGTACCATTCAATCCAGCAGGTGCACCAGTGGGCCTCTCACCTGAGAAGCCCAGAATCGAGAAGACCCGGGCTGCAAAAGCTGCACTGCAGCCTTACTCACAATAGACAAGGCAGTGAAGCAACCAAAATGTCCATCCACAGGTGAATGGATAAAGAAGAAGTGGTCCATGTACACAATGGAATATTAGCCGTGGAAAACAGTGAAACACTGCTCTTTGAGGCACCACGAATGAGCCTGGAGATAATCACAAAACATAAGGTAAGTCGGAAAGCAAGAGACCTATAGTCTATGATATCACTTATAGGCGTTATCTAATAACTGACAGAAATGAACATATTTCCACAGAGAAAGGCACTCACAGACTTAGAAACAAAACTATGCTTATCTAAAAGGAAAGGTGGGGGGATTGGATAAATGAAGATTAGCGTTACCATATGTATACAAATACATATTATATACATATATCCAAAAGACCCACCATATAGCAAGGGAGGTCTACGGAACACTCTGTAATAATTTACATGCGAAGAGGATCTCGACATATACAGATATATATATAGTGTGTAGATGAACCAGAGTGTGTACACCTTGGACAAACAACATTCTAAACATTACCCCAATTTAAAAAATTAAAACAATGAACTAGAAGTAATGAGACATAAACTTATGGGGGGTTTTCCTGGCACATTCCATTCAAATTTACAAGCTAGGAAAACCACTTCCAGGACGGCTCTGCTGCCCTAGTAACCAGATTTGGTAATGGAGAAATGCTCCCGCCTTGTGGCCGTTTCGTACAACGGCAGCTTAAACACAGTGCTAATGGTTACTAAATATTGACACACATTGCAGGCCTGTAAATGACACCTGCCTTCAAAAAAGTACCCTGGGGACCAAAATCCACCAGAATATTAAAAAGAGGGCAATCTTTCAACAAGATAATTTCAAGAGGTATATTGTACTCACACTTTGTTTTTATACCAGAATAGAAAAACGCCTGGAAAAATGATAAATTTTAGGAATGTTTAAAGACATGCAAACCCAATTTACAAAAACCTATCAGCTCACACCAGGCAGAATGTCCATCAGCAAAAATGCTGCAAACAATAAATGCTGAAGGGATTGTGGAGAAATGTGTACCCTCAGCTGTAAGGGGGACGTGGGAAGAGCCACTAATGAAAGCACAATGGAGGTGCTTTGAAAAGGGAAACATTGAGCTACCAGTGAATCAAGCATACCATCTGCTGGGCCTATCACCTGAGAAAATGAGAATCAAAAAGTCACAGGCTGGCAAACCTGTACGCCAGCAATATTTACCATAGTCAACACTTGGAAGCAACAAAAATGTCCATCAGCAGAGGAATGCACCAAGAAGAAGTGGTCCTTGTATACAATGGAATATTACTCCAGTAAAAAATTTCAATTAAATTTAAAAAACAAACAAATGTAAGGAGACATCAGCATTTGTGGGTTTCTCCGAGCACATTCCACTCTAATTTATAACCGAAGAACACCACTGGCGGGTAGGTCTGTTTCCCAAGTACCAGTGTGGGGAACGTAGAAAGGCTGCCACCCTCTGGCCGTTACCTGCAAAAGCAGCTTTAAAGCCTGGGCTAATGGTCACTTCATATGAACAAGTACTGCAGGGCTGTAAATGAAACCTGCCCTCAAAATGTCTTGAGGAAGGCAATGGTTAAAATATTTCAAAATGGGACACATACTTTAAGAAAACACTTTGAAGAACTAAGCCGTAATCACAGCTGGAAAAATAAAAAGGACATCCCTTAAAGCTCAATTTCAACGGATTATGAGACACATGCAAATTCAACCACAAAGAGGTATCAGCTCACACCAGTCAGAATAACCATCAGCAAAAAACTACAAAGAATAAATGCTAAAGGTGCTGTGGCGAAATGCTTACCCTCAACTTTAAGTGGGACATAACCTGGAAAGAGCCACTAAAGAGAACAGAATGGAGGTGCCTTTAAAAGATTAACGCTGAGCTACCATATGATCCAGTAGACCTATACCTGGCCCTATAACCTAAGAAGACAGAATTGGAAAGACACAGGCAGGCAAATCCGCATTGCATAGTATTACAATAGCCAAGATACGGAAGTAACCAAAAAGTCCACCGACAGATGGGTGGAGAAAGAAGAACTGCTCCATGTACAGATGGAATATGAGCTAGCGAAAGAATGAAACAATGCCGTTTGCAGCACCATAGATGACTCTAGAAGTAATCACGCAACATGGAGTAAGTGAGAAAGCGAAAGACACATCTCCTATCATATCACATATAGGTGTTACCTAAAAATTGATACAAACGAAGATATTTCCACAGAGAAAGGCAATCACAGATTCACTACAAAAACTTATGGTTCACCAAATGGAAAGGTGTGAGGATTGGATACATCACCATATTGAGGTGAACAGAGATATACAAACACACGTGAAATATATAATCATCAAAGACCTACAGAAATACCAAGAGAAGACTACTCAACATTGTGTCATAACCTACATGGGAAAAGATTCCAAAGAAGAATAGATATATGTATATGTGTGAAGGAACCACATCTTGCACACCTAGAACAAACAAACCATTGTAATCGAATTTGCTGTGATAAAGAATACATATTTTGTTAAAGATACAAACAAGAAGTAATGACACATAAACTTAAAGGGCTTTTTCCTGGCACATTCCATTGTAATTGACAACCTAGAACACGACTTCCATTAAGGCTCTGTTGCCCTAGTGACCAGATTTGGTAAAGGAGAAATGCTGCCCCCTTGTGGCCGTTTCCTGCAAGAGCAGCTTTAAACCCACAGCTAATGGTCACTTAAAATTCACAAGGACTCAGGGATGTAAAGGATACCTGCCGTCAAACATTGTGCTCAGGTTAGGGAATGGACAAAAAAATTCAAAACAGGCAAATGTTTCAAGAAGATAGTATGAAGAGGTAAGTATTCCTCACTCTCTTTAAACAAAAAAAAACAGGAAAATGGATAAAAGCTCAACCTCAGGAATTATTAGACTCATGCAATCTAATCAACCAAAAGGTTTCAACTCACACCTGTAGACTGACCGTCAGCAAAAAGTCTACCAACAATAAATGCTGATGGGGTTGTAGAGAACTGTGCAACCTCTAGGTGCTGGTGAGATGTAAAGTGGTTCACAGCCAATAATGAGTACAGAAAGGAACTGCGTTTAAAAGTAAAAACTGAGGTACCAGTCAATCCAGCAGGCACACCACTGGGCCTCTCACCTGAGAAGACCAGAATCGAAAAGACACAGGCCGCAAATGCTGCACTGCAGCCTTATTCAAAATAGCCAAGATGGGAAGCAACCAAAATGTCCATCCACAGGTGAATGGATAAAGAAGAAGGAGTCCATGTACACAATGGAATATTAGCCATGGAAAACAATGAAACACTGCTCTTTGAGGCACCAGAGATGAGCCTGGAGATAATCACAAAACATGAGGTAAGTCGGAAAGCAAAAGACCTATATCCTATGATATCCCTTAGAGGCGTTATCCAATAACTGACACAAATGAACATATTTCCACAGAGAAAGACACTCACAGACTTAGAAAACCAACTATGCTCATCTAAAAGGAAAGGTGGGGGAAATGGATAAATGAGATTAGTGTTACTATACATATCCAAATACATATTATATACCTATTTCAAAAAGACCGACCATATAGCAAGGGAGGTCTACAGAACACTCTGTAATATTTTACATGGGAAGAGGATCTGTAGAGTAGACATATATAATATACAAATGAACCAGATTGTGTACCCCTAGGACAAACAATATTCTAGTCTTTACCCCGATTAAAAAAATTAACAAAAAAAAGAAGTAATGGGACCTAAACTTATGGGGGTTTCTCCTGGCACATTCCATTCTAATTTACAACCTAGGAACACGACTTCCAGAAAGGCTCTGCTCCCCTAGTACTCAGATTTGGGAATGGAGAAAAGCTGCCTCCTTGTGGCCATTTCCCACAACAGCAGCTTTCAACCCACTGCTAAAGGTCACTAAATATTCACCAACTTGCAATTCTGTAAATGACAACTGCCCTCCAAATAAATCCTGGGATCAACAATGGAGCAAAAATTTCAAAAGAGGGCAACCTTCCAAGAAGACAATTTCAAGAGCTATATTGTACTCACAGCTTTTTCTTTAAAGAGAAAAGAAAAAGGTGTGGGAAAATGATGTATTTTAGGAATTTTTAAAGACATGCAAACCCAAGTTACAAAAACCTATCAATCAGCTCACAGCAGTCAGAATGGCCATCAGCAAAAATGTTTCAAAAAATAAATGCTGAAGGGACTGTGGAGGAATGCGTACACTCGACTCTAAGGGGGACGTGGTAAGAGCCACTAATGAAAACACAATGGAAGTGCCTTGAAAAGGTAAACATTGAGCTCCCCGTCAATCAGTCATACCCACTGCTGGGCCTATCTCCTGAGAAAATGAGAATCAAAACGTCACAGGCTGGCAATCCTGCACTCCAGCCATATTTACCATAGCCAACATTTGGAAGCAATGAAAATGTCCATCAACAGAGGAATGCACCAAGAAAAACTGTTCCAGGTACACAATGTAATATTGCTCCAATAATAAATATAAGTTAAATTTAAAAGACAAACATAAGTAAGGAGACATCAGCATTTGTGGGTTTATTCAGGCACATTCCACTCTAATTTATAACCGAGGAACACCACTGGCCGGGAGGTCTGTTTCCCTAGTACCAGCGTGGGGAACGTAGAAAGACTGCCACCCTCTGGCCGTTACCTGCAAACGCAGGTTGAAGCCTGTGCTAATGGTCACCGCAAAATGTCTTGAGGGAGGTAATGGCCAAAAAGTTTAAAAATATGACACATACTTTAAGAAAACACTTTGAAGAACTAAGCTGTACTCACAGCCTGAAAAATGAAAAGGACCTGCCTTAAAGCTCAGTTTTAATGGATCATGAGACACATGCCAATTCAACCACAAAGACGTATCAGCTCACACCAGTCAGAATAACCATCAGTAAAAAACTACAAAGAATAAATGCTGAAGGTGCTGTGGAGAAATGCAAACCCTCAACTTTAAGTGGGATGTAACCTGGAAAGAGCCACTCATGAGAGCAGAGCGGAGGTGCCTTTAAAAGGTAAACATTGAGCTACCGTATGATCCAGAGGCTTATTCCTGGACCTATAACCTAAGAAGACAGAATTGGAAAGAAAGAGGCAGGCAAATCTGCATTGCACAGTATTACAATAGCCAAGATATGGAAGTCACCAAAAAGTCCACCGACAGATGGGTGGACAAAGAAGAACTGCTACATATACAGATAGATGGATTATGAGCTAGCGATAAAATGAAACAATGCCATTTGCAGCACCATAGATGAGTCTAGAAGTAATAACGCAACTTTTAGTAAGTGACAGCAAAAGACACATATCTTACCATATCAGTTACAGGTGTTACCTACGAATTGATACCAACGAAGCTATATCCACGGAGAAAGGCAATCACAGATTCAGTACATAAACGTATGGTTCACCAAATGGAAAGGTGTGAGGATTGGACACATTACTATATTGGGGTTAACAGACATATAAAAACACATGTGAAATATATAATCACCAGAGACGTACGCAATACCAAGAGAAGGCTACTCAACATTGTGTCATAACCTACATGGGAAAAGGATCCGAAGAAGAATAGATATATGTATATGTATGAAAGAACCACATCTTGCACACCTAGGACAAACAAAACGTTGTAATCAAATTTGCTGTGATTAGAAACTAAAAATTAAATTAAAAATACGAGCAAGAAGTAATGAGACATAACTTTAAAAGGCTTTTTCCTGGCACATTCCATTGTAATTTACAACCTAGAGCACGACTTCCATTAAGGCTCTGTTGCCCTAGTGACCAGATTTGGTAAAGGAGAAATGCTGCCGCCTTGTGGCCGTTTCCCGCAAGAGCGGCTTTGAACCCACAGCTAAGGGTCACTTAACATTCACAAGGACTCAGGGCTGTAAAGACACCTGCCCTCAAAATTGTGCTGAGGTGGGGAATGGATTAAAAAATTCAAAACAGGCAAATTTTTCAAGGAGATAGTATGAAGAGGTAAATTTTACTCACCGTCTTTTTAAAAAAAGGAAAATGGATAAAAGCTCCACCTCAGGAAGTATTAGACTCATGCAATCTAATCTACAAAAGGTTTCAACTCACACCACTCGACTGACCATCAGCAAAACGTCTACAAACAATAAATGCTGAAGGGGTTTTAGAGAACTGTGTACCCTCTAGCTGCTGGTGAGATGTAAAATGGTTAACAGCCAATAATGGGAACAGAAAGGAACTGCGTTTGAAAGTAAAAATTGAGGTACCATTCAATCCAGCAGGTGCACCAGTGGGCCTCTCACCTGAGAAGCCCAGAATCGAGAAGACCCGGGCTGCAAAAGCTGCACTGCAGCCTTACTCACAATAGACAAGACAGTGAAGCAACCAAAATGTCCATCCACAGGTGAATGGATAAAGAAGAAGTGGTCCATGTACACAATGGAATATTAGCCGTGGAAAACAGTGAAACACTGCTCTTTGAGGCACCACGAATGAGGCTGGAGATAATCACAAAACATAAGGTAAGTCGGAAAGCAAGAGACCTATAGTCTATGATATCACTTATAGGCGTTATCTAATAACTGACAGAAATGAACATATTTTCACAGAGAAAGGCACTCACAGACTTAGAAACAAAACTATGCTTATCTAAAAGGAAAGGTGGGGGGATTGGATAAATGAAGATTAGCGTTACCATATGTATACAAATGCATATTATATACATATATCCAAAAGACCCACCATATAGCAAGGGAGGTCTACGGAACACTCTGTAATAATTTACATGCGAAGAGGATCTCGACATATACAGATATATATATAATGTGTAGATGAACCAGAGTGTGTACACCTTGAACAAACAACATTCTAAACATTACCCCAATTTAAAAAATTAAAACAACGAACTAGAAGTAATGAGACATAAACTTATGGGGGGTTTTCCTGGCACATTCCATTCAAATTTACAAGCTAGGAAAACCACTTCCAGAACGGCTCTGCTGCCCTAGTAACCAGATTTGGTAATGGAGAAATGCTCCCGCCTTGTGGCCGTTTCGTACAACGGCAGCTTAAGCCCAGTGCTAATGGTTACTAAATATTGACACACGTTGCAGGCCTGTAAATGACACCTGCCTTCAAAAAAGTACCCTGGGGACCAAAATCCACCAGAATATTAAAAAGAGGGCAATCTTTCAGCAAGATAATTTCAAGAGGTATATTGTACTCACACTTTGTCTTTATACCAGAATAGAAAAACGCCTGGAAAAATGATAAATTTTAGGAATGTTTAAAGACATGCAAACCCAATTTACAAAAACCTATCAGCTCACACCAGGCAGAATGTCCATCAGCAAAAATGCTGCAAACAATAAATGCTGAAGGGATTGTGGAGAAATGTGTACCCTCAGCTGTAAGGGGGACGTGGGAAGAGCCACTAATGAAAGCACAATGGAGGTGCTTTGAAAAGGGAAACATTGAGCTACCAGTGAATCAAGCATACCATCTGCTGGGCCTATCACCTGAGAAAATGAGAATCAAAAAGTCACAGGCTGGCAAACCTGTACGCCAGCAATATTTACCATAGTCAACACTTGGAAGCAACAAAAATGTCCATCAGCAGAGGAATGCACCAAGAAGAAGTGGTCCTTGTATACAATGGAATATTACTCCAGTAAAAAATATCAATTAAATTTAAAAAACAAACAAATGTAAGGAGACATCAGCATTTGTGGGTTTCTCCGAGCACATTCCACTCTAATTTATAACCGAAGAACACCACTGGCGGGTAGGTCTGTTTCCCAAGTACCAGCGTGGGGAACGTAGAAAGGCTGCCACCCTCTGGCCGTTACCTGCAAAAGCAGCTTTAAAGCCTGGGCTAATGGTCACTTCATATGAACAAGTACTGCAGGGCTGTAAATGAAACCTGCCCTCAAAATGTCTTGAGGAAGGCAATGGTTAAAATATTTCAAAATGGGACACATACTTTAAGAAAACACTTTGAAGAACTAAGCCGTAATCACAGCTGGAAAAATAAAAAGGACATGCCTTAAAGCTCAATTTCAACGGATTATGAGACACATGCAAATTCAACCACAAAGAGGTATCAGCTCACACCAGTCAGAATAACCATCAGCAAAAAACTACAAAGAATAAATGCTAAAGGTGCTGTGGCGAAATGCTTACCCTCAACTTTAAGTGGGACATAACCTGGAAAGAGCCACTAAAGAGAACAGAATGGAGGTGCCTTTAAAAGATTAACGCTGAGCTACCATATGATCCAGTAGACCTATACCTGGCCCTATAACCTAAGAAGACAGAATTGGAAAGACACAGGCAGGCAAATCCGCATTGCATAGTATTACAATAGCCAAGATACGGAAGTAACCAAAAAGTCCACCGACAGATGGGTGGACAAAGAAGAACTGCTCCATGTACAGATGGAATATGAGCTAGCGAAAGAATGAAACAATGCCGTTTGCAGCACCATAGATGACTCTAGAAGTAATCACGCAACTTGGAGTAAGTGAGAAAGCGAAAGACACATCTCCTATCATATCACATATAGGTGTTACCTAAAAATTGATACAAACGAAGATATTTCCACAGAGAAAGGCAATCACAGATTCACTACAAAAACTTATGGTTCACCAAATGGAAAGGTGTGAGGATTGGATACATCACCATATTGAGGTGAACAGAGATATACAAACACACGTGAAATATATAATCATCAAAGACCTACAGAAATACCAAGAGAAGACTACTCAACATTGTGTCATAACCTACATGGGAAAAGATTCCAAAGAAGAATAGATATATGTATATGTGTGAAGGAACCACATCTTGCACACCTAGAACAAACAAACCATTGTAATCGAATTTGCTGTGACAAAGAATACATATTTTGTTAAAGATACAAACAAGAAGTAATGACACATAAACTTAAAGGGCTTTTTCCTGGCACATTCCATTGTAATTGACAACCTAGAACACGACTTCCATTAAGGCTCTGTTGCCCTAGTGACCAGATTTGGTAAAGGAGAAATGCTGCCCCCTTGTGGCCGTTTCCTGCAAGAGCAGCTTTAAACCCACAGCTAATGGTCACTTAAAATTCACAAGGACTCAGGGCTGTAAAGGATACCTGCCGTCAAACATTGTGCTCAGGTTAGGGAATGGACAAAAAAATTCAAAACAGGCAAATGTTTCAAGAAGATAGTATGAAGAGGTAAGTATTCCTCACTCTCTTTAAACAAAAAAAACAGGAAAATGGATAAAGGCTCAACCTCAGGAATTATTAGACTCATGCAATCTAATCAACCAAAAGGTGTCAACTCACACCTGTCGACTGACCGTCAGCAAAAAGTCTACCAACAATAAATGCTGATGGGGTTGTAGAGAACTGTGCAACCTCTAGGTGCTGGTGAGATGTAAAGTGGTTCACAGCCAATAATGAGTACAGAAAGGAACTGCGTTTAAAAGTAAAAACTGAGGTACCAGTCAATCCAGCAGGCACACCACTGGGCCTCTCACCTGAGAAGACCAGAATCGGAAAGACACAGGCCGCAAATGCTGCACTGCAGCCTTATTCAAAATAGCCAAGATGGAAAGCAACCAAAATGTCCATCAACAGGTGAATGGATAAAGAAGAAGGAGTCCATGTACACAATGGAATATTAGCCATGGAAAACAATGAAACACTGCTCTTTGAGGCACCAGAGATGAGCCTGGAGATAATCACAAAACATGAGGTAAGTCGGAAAGCAAAAGACCTATATCCTATGATATCCCTTAGAGGCGTTATCTAATAACTGACACAAATGAACATATTTCCACAGAGAAAGACACTCACAGACTTAGAAAACCAACTATGCTCATCTAAAAGCAAAGGTGGGGGAAATGGATAAATGAGATTAGTGTTACTGTACATATCCAAATACATATTATATACCTATTTCAAAAAGACCGACCATATAGCAAGGGAGGTCTACAGAACACTCTGTACTATTTTACATGGGAAGAGGATCTGTAGAGTAGACATATATAATGTACAAATGCACCAGATTGTGTACCCCTAGGACAAACAATATTCTAGTCTTTACCCTGATTAAAAAAATTTACAAAAACAAGAAGTAATGAGACCTAAACTTATGGGGGTTTCTCCTGGCACATTCCATTCTAATTTACAACCTAGGAACACGACTTCCAGAAAGGCTCTGCTGCCCTAGTACCCAGATTTGGGAATGGAGAAATGCTGCCTCCTTGTGGCCATTTCCCACAACAGCAGCTTTAAACCCACTGCTAAAGGTCACTAAATATTCACCAACTTGCAATTCTGTAAATGACACCTGCCCTCCAAATAAATCCTGGGATCAACAATGGAGCAAAAATTTCAAAAGAGGGCAAGTTTCCGAGAAGACAATTTCAAGAGCTATATTGTACTCACAGCTTTTTCTTTAAAGAGAAAAGAAAAAGTTATGGGAAAATGATGTATTTTAGGAATTTTTAAAGACATGCAAACCCAAGTTACAAAAACCTATCAATCAGCTCACAGCAGTCAGAATGGCCATCAGCAAAAATGTTTCAAAAAATAAATGCTGAAGGGACTGTGGAGGAATGCGTACACTCGACTCTAAGGGGGACGTGGTAAGAGCCACTAATGAAAACACAATGGAAGTGCCTTGAGAAGGTAAACATTGAGCTCCCCGTCAATCAGTCATACCCACTGCTGGGCCTATCTCCTGAGAAAATGAGAATCAAAACGTCACCGGCTGGCAATCCTGCACTCCAGCCATATTTACCATAGCCAACATTTGGAAGCAATGAAAATGTCCATCAACAGAGGAATGCACCAAGAAAAACTGTTCCAGGTACACAATGTAATATTGCTCCAATAATAAATATAAGTTAAATTTAAAAGACAAACATAAGTAAGGAGACATCAGCATTTGTGGGTTTATTCAGGCACATTCCACTCTAATTTATAACCGAGGAACACCACTGGCCGGGAGGTCTGTTTCCCTAGTACCAGCGTGGGGAACGTAGAAAGACTGCCACCCTCTGGCCGTTACCTGCAAACGCAGGTTGAAGCCTGTGCTAATGGTCACCGCAAAATGTCTTGAGGGAGGTAATGGCCAAAAAGTTTAAAAATATGACACATACTTTAAGAAAACACTTTGAAGAACTAAGCTGTACTCACAGCCTGAAAAATGAAAAGGACCTGCCTTAAAGCTCAGTTTTAATGGATCATGAGACACATGCCAATTCAACCACAAAGACGTATCAGCTCACACCAGTGAGAATAACCATCAGTAAAAAACTACAAAGAATAAAGGCTGAAGGTGCTGTGGAGAAATGCAAACCCTCAACTTTAAGTGGGATGTAACCTGGAAAGAGCCACTCATGAGAGCAGAGCGGAGGTGCCTTTAAAAGGTAAACATTGAGCTACCGTATGATCCAGAGGCTTATTCCTGGACCTATAACCTAAGAAGACAGAATTGGAAAGAAAGAGGCAGGCAAATCTGCATTGCACAGTATTACAATAGCCAAGATATGGAAGTCACCAAAAAGTCCACCGACAGATGGGTGGACAAAGAAGAACTGCTACATATACAGACAGATGGATTATGAGCTAGCGATAAAATGAAACAATGCCATTTGCAGCACCATAGATGAGTCTAGAAGTAATCACGCAACTTTTAGTAAGTGACAAAGCAAAAGACACATATCTTACCATATCAGTTACAGGTGTTACCTACGAATTGATACCAACGAAGCTATATCCACGGAGAAAGGCAATCACAGATTCAGTACATAAACGTATGGTTCACCAAATGGAAAGGTGTGAGGATTGGACACATTACTATATTGGGGTTAACAGACATATAAAAACACATGTGAAATATATAATCACCAGAGACGTACGCAATACCAAGAGAAGGCTACTCAACATTGTGTCATAACCTACATGGGAAAAGGATCCGAAGAAGAATAGATATATGTATATGTATGAAAGAACCACATCTTGCACACCTAGGACAAACAAAACGTTGTAATCAAATTTGCTGTGATTAGAAACTAAAAATTAAATTAAAACTACGAGCAAGAAGTAATGAGACATAACTTTAAAAGGCTTTTTCCTGGCACATTCCATTGTAATTTACAACCTAGAGCACGACTTCCATTAAGGCTCTGTTGCCCTAGTGACCAGATTTGGTAAAGGAGAAATGCTGCCGCCTTGTGGCCGTTTCCCGCAAGAGCGGCTTTGAACCCACAGCTAATGGTCACTTAACATTCACAAGGACTCAGGGCTGTAAAGACACCTGCCCTCAAAATTGTGCTGAGGTGGGGAATGGATTAAAAAATTCAAAACAGGCAAATTTTTCAAGGAGATAGTATGAAGAGGTAAATTTTACTCACCGTCTTTTTAAAAAAAGGAAAATGGATAAAAGCTCCACCTCAGGAAGTATTAGACTCATGCAATCTAATCTACAAAAGGTTTCAACTCACACCACTCGACTGACCATCAGCAAAACGTCTACAAACAATAAATGCTGAAGGGGTTTTAGAGAACTGTGTACCCTCTAGCTGCTGGTGAGATGTAAAATGGTTAACAGCCAATAATGAGAACAGAAAGGAGCTGCGTTTGAAAGTAAAAATTGAGGTACCATTCAATCCAGCAGGTGCACCAGTGGGCCTCTCACCTGAGAAGCCCAGAATCGAGAAGACCCGGGCTGCAAAAGCTGCACTGCAGCCTTATTCACAATAGACAAGACAGTGAAGCAACCAAAATGTCCATCCACAGGTGAATGGATAAAGAAGAAGTGGTCCATGTACACAATGGAATATTAGCCGTGGAAAACAGTGAAACACTGCTCTTTGAGGCACCACGAATGAGGCTGGAGATAATCACAAAACATAAGGTAAGTCGGAAAGCAAGAGACCTATAGTCTATGATATCACTTATAGGCGTTATCTAATAACTGACAGAAATGAACATATTTCCACAGAGAAAGGCACTCACAGACTTAGAAACAAAACTATGCTTATCTAAAAGGAAAGGTGGGGGGATTGGATACATGAAGATTAGCGTTACCATATGTATACAAATACATATTATATACATATATCCAAAAGACCCACCATATAGCAAGGGAGGTCTACGGAACACTCTGTAATAATTTACATGCGAAGAGGATCTCGACATATACAGATATATATATAGTGTGTAGATGAACCAGAGTGTGTACACCTTGGACAAACAACATTCTAAACATTACCCCAATTTAAAAAATTAAAACAACGAACTAGAAGTAATGAGACATAAACTTATGGGGGGTTTTCCTGGCACATTCCATTCAAATTTACAAGCTAGGAAAACCACTTCCAGAACGGCTCTGCTGCCCTAGTAACCAGATTTGGTAATGGAGAAATGCTCCCGCCTTGTGGCCGTTTCGTACAACGGCAGCTTAAACCCAGTGCTAATGGTTACTAAATATTGACACACATTGCAGGCCTGTAAATGACACCTGCCTTCAAAAAAGTACCCTGGGGACCAAAATCCACCAGAATATTAAAAAGAGGGCAATCTTTCAACAAGATAATTTCAAGAGGTATATTGTACTCACACTTTGTTTTTATACCAGAATAGAAAAACGCCTGGAAAAATGATAAATTTTAGGAATGTTTAAAGACATGCAAACCCAATTTACAAAAACCTATCAGCTCACACCAGGCAGAATGTCCATCAGCAAAAATGCTGCAAACAATAAATGCTGAAGGGATTGTGGAGAAATGTGTACCCTCAGCTGTAAGGGGGACGTGGGAAGAGCCACTAATGAAAGCACAATGGAGGTGCTTTGAAAAGGGAAACATTGAGCTACCAGTGAATCAAGCATACCATCTGCTGGGCCTATCACCTGAGAAAATGAGAATCAAAAAGTCACAGGCTGGCAAACCTGTACGCCAGCAATATTTACCATAGTCAACACTTGGAAGCAACAAAAATGTCCATCAGCAGAGGAATGCACCAAGAAGAAGTGGTCCTTGTATACAATGGAATATTACTCCAGTAAAAAATTTCAATTAAATTTAAAAAACAAACAAATGTAAGGAGACATCAGCATTTGTGGGTTTCTCCGAGCACATTCCACTCTAATTTATAACCGAAGAACACCACTGGCGGGTAGGTCTGTTTCCCAAGTACCAGCGTGGGGAACGTAGAAAGGCTGCCACCCTCTGGCCGTTACCTGCAAAAGCAGCTTTAAAGCCTGGGCTAATGGTCACTTCATATGAACAAGTACTGCAGGGCTGTAAATGAAACCTGCCCTCAAAATGTCTTGAGGAAGGCAATGGTTAAAATATTTCAAAATGGGACACATACTTTAAGAAAACACTTTGAAGAACTAAGCCGTAATCACAGCTGGAAAAATAAAAAGGACATGCCTTAAAGCTCAATTTCAACGGATTATGAGACACATGCAAATTCAACCACAAAGAGGTATCAGCTCACACCAGTCAGAATAACCATCAGCAAAAAACTACAAAGAATAAATGCTAAAGGTGCTGTGGCGAAATGCTTACCCTCAACTTTAAGTGGGACATAACCTGGAAAGAGCCACTAAAGAGAACAGAATGGAGGTGCCTTTAAAAGATTAACGCTGAGCTACCATATGATCCAGTAGACCTATACCTGGCCCTATAACCTAAGAAGACAGAATTGGAAAGACACAGGCAGGCAAATCCGCATTGCATAGTATTACAATAGCCAAGATACGGAAGTAACCAAAAAGTCCACCGACAGATGGGTGGACAAAGAAGAACTGCTCCATGTACAGATGGAATATGAGCTAGCGAAAGAATGAAACAATGCCGTTTGCAGCACCATAGATGACTCTAGAAGTAATCACGCAACTTGGAGAAAGTGAGAAAGCGAAAGACACATCTCCTATCATATCACATATAGGTGTTACCTAAAAATTGATACAAACGAAGATATTTCCACAGAGAAAGGCAATCACAGATTCACTACAAAAACTTATGGTTCACCAAATGGAAAGGTGTGAGGATTGGATACATCACCATATTGAGGTGAACAGAGATATACAAACACACGTGAAATATATAATCATCAAAGACCTACAGAAATACCAAGAGAAGACTACTCAACATTGTGTCATAACCTACATGGGAAAAGATTCCAAAGAAGAATAGATATATGTATATGTGTGAAGGAACCACATCTTGCACACCTAGAACAAACAAACCATTGTAATCGAATTTGCTGTGATAAAGAATACATATTTTGTTAAAGATACAAACAAGAAGTAATGACACATAAACTTAAAGGGCTTTTTCCTGGCACATTCCATTGTAATTGACAACCTAGAACACGACTTCCATTAAGGCTCTGTTGCCCTAGTGACCAGATTTGGTAAAGGAGAAATGCTGCCCCCTTGTGGCCGTTTCCTGCAAGAGCAGCTTTAAACCCACAGCTAATGGTCACTTAAAATTCACAAGGACTCAGGGATGTAAAGGATACCTGCCGTCAAACATTGTGCTCAGGTTAGGGAATGGACAAAAAAATTCAAAACAGGCAAATGTTTCAAGAAGATAGTATGAAGAGGTAAGTATTCCTCACTCTCTTTAAACAAAAAAAAACAGGAAAATGGATAAAAGCTCAACCTCAGGAATTATTAGACTCATGCAATCTAATCAACCAAAAGGTGTCAACTCACACCTGTCGACTGACCGTCAGCAAAAAGTCTACCAACAATAAATGCTGATGGGGTTGTAGAGAACTGTGCACCCTCTAGGTGCTGGTGAGATGTAAAGTGGTTCACAGCCAATAATGAGTACAGAAAGGAACTGCGTTTAAAAGTAAAAACTGAGGTACCAGTCAATCCAGCAGGCACACCACTGGGCCTCTCACCTGAGAAGACCAGAATCGGAAAGACACAGGCCGCAAATGCTGCACTGCAGCCTTATTCAAAATAGCCAAGATGGAAAGCAACCAAAATGTCCATCAACAGGTGAATGGATAAAGAAGAAGGAGTCCATGTACACAATGGAATATTAGCCATGGAAAACAATGAAACACTGCTCTTTGAGGCACCAGAGATGAGCCTGGAGATAATCACAAAACATGAGGTAAGTCGGAAAGCAAAAGACCTATATCCTATGATATCCCTTAGAGGCGTTATCTAATAACTGACACAAATGAACATATTTCCACAGAGAAAGACACTCACAGACTTAGAAAACCAACTATGCTCATCTAAAAGCAAAGGTGGGGGAAATGGATAAATGAGATTAGTGTTACTGTACATATCCAGATACATATTATATACCTATTTCAAAAAGACCGACCATATAGCAAGGGAGGTCTACAGAACACTCTGTAATATTTTACATGGGAAGAGGATCTGTAGAGTAGACATATATAATGTACAAATGCACCAGATTGTGTACCCCTAGGACAAACAATATTCTAGTCTTTACCCTGATTAAAAAAATTTACAAAAACAAGAAGTAATGAGACCTAAACTTATGGGGGTTTCTCCTGGCACATTCCATTCTAATTTACAACCTAGGAACACGACTTCCAGAAAGGCTCTGCTGCCCTAGTACCCAGATTTGGGAATGGAGAAATGCTGCCTCCTTGTGGCCATTTCCCACAACAGCAGCTTTAAACCCACTGCTAAAGGTCACTAAATATTCACCAACTTGCAATTCTGTAAATGACACCTGCCCTCCAAATAAATCCTGGGATCAACAATGGAGCAAAAATTTCAAAAGAGGGCAACTTTCCGAGAAGACAATTTCAAGAGCTATATTGTACTCACAGCTTTTTCTTTAAAGAGAAAAGAAAAAGTTGTGGGAAAATGATGTATTTTAGGAATTTTTAAAGACATGCAAACCCAAGTTACAAAAACCTATCAATCAGCTCACAGCAGTCAGAATGGCCATCAGCAAAAATGTTTCAAAAAATAAATGCTGAAGGGACTGTGGAGGAATGCGTACACTCGACTCTAAGGGGGACGTGGTAAGAGCCACTAATGAAAACACAATGGAAGTGCCTTGAGAAGGTAAACATTGAGCTCCCCGTCAATCAGTCATACCCACTGCTGGGCCTATCTCCTGAGAAAATGAGAATCAAAACGTCACCGGCTGGCAATCCTGCACTCCAGCCATATTTACCATAGCCAACATTTGGAAGCAATGAAAATGTCCATCAACAGAGGAATGCACCAAGAAAAACTGTTCCAGGTACACAATGTAATATTGCTCCAATAATAAATATAAGTTAAATTTAAAAGACAAACATAAGTAAGGAGACATCAGCATTTGTGGGTTTATTCAGGCACATTCCACTCTAATTTATAACCGAGGAACACCACTGGCCGGGAGGTCTGTTTCCCTAGTACCAGCGTGGGGAACGTAGAAAGACTGCCACCCTCTGGCCGTTACCTGCAAACGCAGGTTGAAGCCTGTGCTAATGGTCACCGCAAAATGTCTTGAGGGAGGTAATGGCCAAAAAGTTTAAAAATATGACACATACTTTAAGAAAACACTTTGAAGAACTAAGCTGTACTCACAGCCTGAAAAATGAAAAGGACCTGCCTTAAAGCTCAGTTTTAATGGATCATGAGACACATGCCAATTCAACCACAAAGACGTATCAGCTCACACCAGTCAGAATAACCATCAGTAAAAAACTACAAAGAATAAAGGCTGAAGGTGCTGTGGAGAAATGCAAACCCTCAACTTTAAGTGGGATGTAACCTGGAAAGAGCCACTCATGAGAGCAGAGCGGAGGTGCCTTTAAAAGGTAAACATTGAGCTACCGTATGATCCAGAGGCTTATTCCTGGACCTATAACCTAAGAAGACAGAATTGGAAAGAAAGAGGCAGGCAAATCTGCATTGCACAGTATTACAATAGCCAAGATATGGAAGTCACCAAAAAGTCCACCGACAGATGGGTGGACAAAGAAGAACTGCTACATATACAGACAGATGGATTATGAGCTAGCGATAAAATGAAACAATGCCATTTGCAGCACCATAGATGAGTCTAGAAGTAATCACGCAACTTTTAGTAAGTGACAAAGCAAAAGACACATATCTTACCATATCAGTTACAGGTGTTACCTACGAATTGATACCAACGAAGCTATATCCACGGAGAAAGGCAATCACAGATTCAGTACATAAACGTATGGTTCACCAAATGGAAAGGTGTGAGGATTGGACACATTACTATATTGGGGTTAACAGACATATAAAAACACATGTGAAATATATAATCACCAGAGACGTACGCAATACCAAGAGAAGGCTACTCAACATTGTGTCATAACCTACATGGGAAAAGGATCCGAAGAAGAATAGATATATGTATATGTATGAAAGAACCACATCTTGCACACCTAGGACAAACAAAACGTTGTAATCAAATTTGCTGTGATTAGAAACTAAAAATTAAATTAAAACTACGAGCAAGAAGTAATGAGACATAACTTTAAAAGGCTTTTTCCTGGCACATTCCATTGTAATTTACAACCTAGAGCACGACTTCCATTAAGGCTCTGTTGCCCTAGTGACCAGATTTGGTAAAGGAGAAATGCTGCCGCCTTGTGGCCGTTTCCCGCAAGAGCGGCTTTGAACCCACAGCTAATGGTCACTTAACATTCACAAGGACTCAGGGCTGTAAAGACACCTGCCCTCAAAATTGTGCTGAGGTGGGGAATGGATTAAAAAATTCAAAACAGGCAAATTTTTCAAGGAGATAGTATGAAGAGGTAAATTTTACTCACCGTCTTTTTAAAAAAAGGAAAATGGATAAAAGCTCCACCTCAGGAAGTATTAGACTCATGCAATCTAATCTACAAAAGGTTTCAACTCACACCACTCGACTGACCATCAGCAAAACGTCTACAAACAATAAATGCTGAAGGGGTTTTAGAGAACTGTGTACCCTCTAGCTGCTGGTGAGATGTAAAATGGTTAACAGCCAATAATGAGAACAGAAAGGAGCTGCGTTTGAAAGTAAAAATCGAGGTACCATTCAATCCAGCAGGTGCACCAGTGGGCCTCTCACCTGAGAAGCCCAGAATCGAGAAGACCCGGGCTGCAAAAGCTGCACTGCAGCCTTATTCACAATAGACAAGACAGTGAAGCAACCAAAATGTCCATCCACAGGTGAATGGATAAAGAAGAAGTGGTCCATGTACACAATGGAATATTAGCCGTGGAAAACAGTGAAACACTGCTCTTTGAGGCACCACGAATGAGGCTGGAGATAATCACAAAACATAAGGTAAGTCGGAAAGCAAGAGACCTATAGTCTATGATATCACTTATAGGCGTTATCTAATAACTGACAGAAATGAACATATTTCCACAGAGAAAGGCACTCACAGACTTAGAAACAAAACTATGCTTATCTAAAAGGAAAGGTGGGGGGATTGGATAAATGAAGATTAGTGTTACCATATGTATACAAATACATATTATATACATATATCCAAAAGACCCACCATATAGCAAGGGAGGTCTACGGAACACTCTGTAATAATTTACATGCGAAGAGGATCTCGACATATACAGATATATATATAGTGTGTAGATGAACCAGAGTGTGTACACCTTGGACAAACAACATTCTAAACATTACCCCAATTTAAAAAATTAAAACAACGAACTAGAAGTAATGAGACATAAACTTATGGGGGGTTTTCCTGGCACATTCCATTCAAATTTACAAGCTAGGAAAACCACTTCCAGAACGGCTCTGCTGCCCTAGTAACCAGATTTGGTAATGGAGAAATGCTCCCGCCTTGTGGCCGTTTCGTACAACGGCAGCTTAAACCCAGTGCTAATGGTTACTAAATATTGACACACATTGCAGGCCTGTAAATGACACCTGCCTTCAAAAAAGTACCCTGGGGACCAAAATCCACCAGAATATTAAAAAGAGGGCAATCTTTCAACAAGATAATTTCAAGAGGTATATTGTACTCACACTTTGTTTTTATACCAGAATAGAAAAACGCCTGGAAAAATGATAAATTTTAGGAATGTTTAAAGACATGCAAACCCAATTTACAAAAACCTATCAGCTCACACCAGGCAGAATGTCCATCAGCAAAAATGCTGCAAACAATAAATGCTGAAGGGATTGTGGAGAAATGTGTATCCTCAGCTGTAAGGGGGACGTGGGAAGAGCCACTAATGAAAGCACAATGGAGGTGCTTTGAAAAGGGAAACATTGAGCTACCAGTGAATCAAGCATACCATCTGCTGGGCCTATCACCTGAGAAAATGAGAATCAAAAAGTCACAGGCTGGCAAACCTGTACGCCAGCAATATTTACCATAGTCAACACTTGGAAGCAACAAAAATGTCCATCAGCAGAGGAATGCACCAAGAAGAAGTGGTCCTTGTATACAATGGAATATTACTCCAGTAAAAAATTTCAATTAAATTTAAAAAACAAACAAATGTAAGGAGACATCAGCATTTGTGGGTTTCTCCGAGCACATTCCACTCTAATTTATAACCGAAGAACACCACTGGCGGGTAGGTCTGTTTCCCAAGTACCAGCGTGGGGAACGTAGAAAGGCTGCCACCCTCTGGCCGTTACCTGCAAAAGCAGCTTTAAAGCCTGGGCTAATGGTCACTTCATATGAACAAGTACTGCAGGGCTGTAAATGAAACCTGCCCTCAAAATGTCTTGAGGAAGGCAATGGTTAAAATATTTCAAAATGGGACACATACTTTAAGAAAACACTTTGAAGAACTAAGCCGTAATCACAGCTGGAAAAATAAAAAGGACATGCCTTAAAGCTCAATTTCAACGGATTATGAGACACATGCAAATTCAACCACAAAGAGGTATCAGCTCACACCAGTCAGAATAACCATCAGCAAAAAACTACAAAGAATAAATGCTAAAGGTGCTGTGGCGAAATGCTTACCCTCAACTTTAAGTGGGACATAACCTGGAAAGAGCCACTAAAGAGAACAGAATGGAGGTGCCTTTAAAAGATTAACGCTGAGCTACCATATGATCCAGTAGACCTATACCTGGCCCTATAACCTAAGAAGACAGAATTGGAAAGACACAGGCAGGCAAATCCGCATTGCATAGTATTACAATAGCCAAGATACGGAAGTAACCAAAAAGTCCACCGACAGATGGGTGGACAAAGAAGAACTGCTCCATGTACAGATGGAATATGAGCTAGCGAAAGAATGAAACAATGCCGTTTGCAGCACCATAGATGACTCTAGAAGTAATCACGCAACTTGGAGAAAGTGAGAAAGCGAAAGACACATCTCCTATCATATCACATATAGGTGTTACCTAAAAATTGATACAAACGAAGATATTTCCACAGAGAAAGGCAATCACAGATTCACTACAAAAACTTATGGTTCACCAAATGGAAAGGTGTGAGGATTGGATACATCACCATATTGAGGTGAACAGAGATATACAAACACACGTGAAATATATAATCATCAAAGACCTACAGAAATACCAAGAGAAGACTACTCAACATTGTGTCATAACCTACATGGGAAAAGATTCCAAAGAAGAATAGATATATGTATATGTGTGAAGGAACCACATCTTGCACACCTAGAACAAACAAACCATTGTAATCGAATTTGCTGTGATAAAGAATACATATTTTGTTAAAGATACAAACAAGAAGTAATGACACATAAACTTAAAGGGCTTTTTCCTGGCACATTCCATTGTAATTGACAACCTAGAACACGACTTCCATTAAGGCTCTGTTGCCCTAGTGACCAGATTTGGTAAAGGAGAAATGCTGCCCCCTTGTGGCCGTTTCCTGCAAGAGCAGCTTTAAACCCACAGCTAATGGTCACTTAAAATTCACAAGGACTCAGGGATGTAAAGGATACCTGCCGTCAAACATTGTGCTCAGGTTAGGGAATGGACAAAAAAATTCAAAACAGGCAAATGTTTCAAGAAGATAGTATGAAGAGGTAAGTATTCCTCACTCTCTTTAAACAAAAAAAAACAGGAAAATGGATAAAAGCTCAACCTCAGGAATTATTAGACTCATGCAATCTAATCAACCAAAAGGTGTCAACTCACACCTGTCGACTGACCGTCAGCAAAAAGTCTACCAACAATAAATGCTGATGGGGTTGTAGAGAACTGTGCACCCTCTAGGTGCTGGTGAGATGTAAAGTGGTTCACAGCCAATAATGAGTACAGAAAGGAACTGCGTTTAAAAGTAAAAACTGAGGTACCAGTCAATCCAGCAGGCACACCACTGGGCCTCTCACCTGAGAAGACCAGAATCGGAAAGACACAGGCCGCAAATGCTGCACTGCAGCCTTATTCAAAATAGCCAAGATGGAAAGCAACCAAAATGTCCATCAACAGGTGAATGGATAAAGAAGAAGGAGTCCATGTACACAATGGAATATTAGCCATGGAAAACAATGAAACACTGCTCTTTGAGGCACCAGAGATGAGCCTGGAGATAATCACAAAACATGAGGTAAGTCGGAAAGCAAAAGACCTATATCCTATGATATCCCTTAGAGGCGTTATCTAATAACTGACACAAATGAACATATTTCCACAGAGAAAGACACTCACAGACTTAGAAAACCAACTATGCTCATCTAAAAGCAAAGGTGGGGGAAATGGATAAATGAGATTAGTGTTACTGTACATATCCAAATACATATTATATACCTATTTCAAAAAGACCGACCATATAGCAAGGGAGGTCTACAGAACACTCTGTAATATTTTACATGGGAAGAGGATCTGTAGAGTAGACATATATAATGTACAAATGCACCAGATTGTGTACCCCTAGGACAAACAATATTCTAGTCTTTACCCTGATTAAAAAAATTTACAAAAACAAGAAGTAATGAGACCTAAACTTATGGGGGTTTCTCCTGGCACATTCCATTCTAATTTACAACCTAGGAACACGACTTCCAGAAAGGCTCTGCTGCCCTAGTACCCAGATTTGGGAATGGAGAAATGCTGCCTCCTTGTGGCCATTTCCCACAACAGCAGCTTTAAACCCACTGCTAAAGGTCACTAAATATTCACCAACTTGCAATTCTGTAAATGACACCTGCCCTCCAAATAAATCCTGGGATCAACAATGGAGCAAAAATTTCAAAAGAGGGCAACTTTCCGAGAAGACAATTTCAAGAGCTATATTGTACTCACAGCTTTTTCTTTAAAGAGAAAAGAAAAAGTTGTGGGAAAATGATGTATTTTAGGAATTTTTAAAGACATGCAAACCCAAGTTACAAAAACCTATCAATCAGCTCACAGCAGTCAGAATGGCCATCAGCAAAAATGTTTCAAAAAATAAATGCTGAAGGGACTGTGGAGGAATGCATACACTCGACTCTAAGGGGGACGTGCTAAGAGCCACTAATGAAAACACAATGGAAGTGCCTTGAGAAGGTAAACATTGAGCTCCCCGTCAATCAGTCATACCCACTGCTGGGCCTATCTCCTGAGAAAATGAGAATCAAAACGTCACAGGCTGGCAATCCTGCACTCCAGCCATATTTACCATAGCCAACATTTGGAAGCAATGAAAATGTCCATCAACAGAGGAATGCACCAAGAAAAACTGTTCCAGGTACACAATGTAATATTGCTCCAATAATAAATATAAGTTAAATTTAAAAGACAAACATAAGTAAGGAGACATCAGCATTTGTGGGTTTATTCAGGCACATTCCACTCTAATTTATAACCGAGGAACACCACTGGCCGGGAGGTCTGTTTCCCTAGTACCAGCGTGGGGAACGTAGAAAGACTGCCACCCTCTGGCCGTTACCTGCAAACGCAGGTTGAAGCCTGTGCTAATGGTCACCGCAAAATGTCTTGAGGGAGGTAATGGCCAAAAAGTTTAAAAATATGACACATACTTTAAGAAAACACTTTGAAGAACTAAGCTGTACTCACAGCCTGAAAAATGAAAAGGACCTGCCTTAAAGCTCAGTTTTAATGGATCATGAGACACATGCCAATTCAACCACAAAGACGTATCAGCTCACACCAGTCAGAATAACCATCAGTAAAAAACTACAAAGAATAAATGCTGAAGGTGCTGTGGAGAAATGCAAACCCTCAACTTTAAGTGGGATGTAACCTGGAAAGAGCCACTCATGAGAGCAGAGCGGAGGTGCCTTTAAAAGGTAAACATTGAGCTACCGTATGATCCAGAGGCTTATTCCTGGACCTATAACCTAAGAAGACAGAATTGGAAAGAAAGAGGCAGGCAAATCTGCATTGCACAGTATTACAATAGCCAAGATATGGAAGTCACCAAAAAGTCCACCGACAGATGGGTGGACAAAGAAGAACTGCTACATATACAGACAGATGGATTATGAGCTAGCGATAAAATGAAACAATGCCATTTGCAGCACCATAGATGAGTCTAGAAGTAATCACGCAACTTTTAGTAAGTGACAAAGCAAAAGACACATATCTTACCATATCAGTTACAGGTGTTACCTACGAATTGATACCAACGAAGCTATATCCACGGAGAAAGGCAATCACAGATTCAGTACATAAACGTATGGTTCACCAAATGGAAAGGTGTGAGGATTGGACACATTACTATATTGGGGTTAACAGACATATAAAAACACATGTGAAATATATAATCACCAGAGACGTACGCAATACCAAGAGAAGGCTACTCAACATTGTGTCATAACCTACATGGGAAAAGGATCCGAAGAAGAATAGATATATGTATATGTATGAAAGAACCACATCTTGCACACCTAGGACAAACAAAACGTTGTAATCAAATTTGCTGTGATTAGAAACTAAAAATTAAATTAAAACTACGAGCAAGAAGTAATGAGACATAACTTTAAAAGGCTTTTTCCTGGCACATTCCATTGTAATTTACAACCTAGAGCACGACTTCCATTAAGGCTCTGTTGCCCTAGTGACCAGATTTGGTAAAGGAGAAATGCTGCCGCCTTGTGGCCGTTTCCCGCAAGAGCGGCTTTGAACCCACAGCTAATGGTCACTTAACATTCACAAGGACTCAGGGCTGTAAAGACACCTGCCCTCAAAATTGTGCTGAGGTGGGGAATGGATTAAAAAATTCAAAACAGGCAAATTTTTCAAGGAGATAGTATGAAGAGGTAAATTTTACTCACCGTCTTTTTAAAAAAAGGAAAATGGATAAAAGCTCCACCTCAGGAAGTATTAGACTCATGCAATCTAATCTACAAAAGGTTTCAACTCACACCACTCGACTGACCATCAGCAAAACGTCTACAAACAATAAATGCTGAAGGGGTTTTAGAGAACTGTGTACCCTCTAGCTGCTGGTGAGATGTAAAATGGTTAACAGCCAATAATGAGAACAGAAAGGAGCTGCGTTTGAAAGTAAAAATTGAGGTACCATTCAATCCAGCAGGTGCACCAGTGGGCCTCTCACCTGAGAAGCCCAGAATCGAGAAGACCCGGGCTGCAAAAGCTGCACTGCAGCCTTATTCACAATAGACAAGACAGTGAAGCAACCAAAATGTCCATCCACAGGTGAATGGATAAAGAAGAAGTGGTCCATGTACACAATGGAATATTAGCCGTGGAAAACAGTGAAACACTGCTCTTTGAGGCACCACGAATGAGGCTGGAGATAATCACAAAACATAAGGTAAGTCGGAAAGCAAGAGACCTATAGTCTATGATATCACTTATAGGCGTTATCTAATAACTGACAGAAATGAACAAATTTCCACAGAGAAAGGCACTCACAGACTTAGAAACAAAACTATGCTTATCTAAAAGGAAAGGTGGGGGGATTGGATAAATGAAGATTAGTGTTACCATATGTATACAAATACATATTATATACATATATCCAAAAGACCCACCATATAGCAAGGGAGGTCTACGGAACACTCTGTAATAATTTACATGCGAAGAGGATCTCGACATATACAGATATATATATAGTGTGTAGATGAACCAGAGTGTGTACACCTTGGACAAACAACATTCTAAACATTACCCCAATTTAAAAAATTAAAACAACGAACTAGAAGTAATGAGACATAAACTTATGGGGGGTTTTCCTGGCACATTCCATTCAAATTTACAAGCTAGGAAAACCACTTCCAGAACGGCTCTGCTGCCCTAGTAACCAGATTTGGTAATGGAGAAATGCTCCCGCCTTGTGGCCGTTTCGTACAACGGCAGCTTAAACCCAGTGCTAATGGTTACTAAATATTGACACACATTGCAGGCCTGTAAATGACACCTGCCTTCAAAAAAGTACCCTGGGGACCAAAATCCACCAGAATATTAAAAAGAGGGCAATCTTTCAACAAGATAATTTCAAGAGGTATATTGTACTCACACTTTGTTTTTATACCAGAATAGAAAAACGCCTGGAAAAATGATAAATTTTAGGAATGTTTAAAGACATGCAAACCCAATTTACAAAAACCTATCAGCTCACACCAGGCAGAATGTCCATCAGCAAAAATGCTGCAAACAATAAATGCTGAAGGGATTGTGGAGAAATGTGTATCCTCAGCTGTAAGGGGGACGTGGGAAGAGCCACTAATGAAAGCACAATGGAGGTGCTTTGAAAAGGGAAACATTGAGCTACCAGTGAATCAAGCATACCATCTGCTGGGCCTATCACCTGAGAAAATGAGAATCAAAAAGTCACAGGCTGGCAAACCTGTACGCCAGCAATATTTACCATAGTCAACACTTGGAAGCAACAAAAATGTCCATCAGCAGAGGAATGCACCAAGAAGAAGTGGTCCTTGTATACAATGGAATATTACTCCAGTAAAAAATTTCAATTAAATTTAAAAAACAAACAAATGTAAGGAGACATCAGCATTTGTGGGTTTCTCCGAGCACATTCCACTCTAATTTATAACCGAAGAACACCACTGGCGGGTAGGTCTGTTTCCCAAGTACCAGCGTGGGGAACGTAGAAAGGCTGCCACCCTCTGGCCGTTACCTGCAAAAGCAGCTTTAAAGCCTGGGCTAATGGTCACTTCATATGAACAAGTACTGCAGGGCTGTAAATGAAACCTGCCCTCAAAATGTCTTGAGGAAGGCAATGGTTAAAATATTTCAAAATGGGACACATACTTTAAGAAAACACTTTGAAGAACCAAGCCGTAATCACAGCTGGAAAAATAAAAAGGACATGCCTTAAAGCTCAATTTCAACGGATTATGAGACACATGCAAATTCAACCACAAAGAGGTATCAGCTCACACCAGTCAGAATAACCATCAGCAAAAAACTACAAAGAATAAATGCTAAAGGTGCTGTGGCGAAATGCTTACCCTCAACTTTAAGTGGGACATAACCTGGAAAGAGCCACTAAAGAGAACAGAATGGAGGTGCCTTTAAAAGATTAACGCTGAGCTACCATATGATCCAGTAGACCTATACCTGGCCCTATAACCTAAGAAGACAGAATTGGAAAGACACAGGCAGGCAAATCCGCATTGCATAGTATTACAATAGCCAAGATACGGAAGTAACCAAAAAGTCCACCGACAGATGGGTGGACAAAGAAGAACTGCTCCATGTACAGATGGAATATGAGCTAGCGAAAGAATGAAACAATGCCGTTTGCAGCACCATAGATGACTCTAGAAGTAATCACGCAACTTGGAGAAAGTGAGAAAGCGAAAGACACATCTCCTATCATATCACATATAGGTGTTACCTAAAAATTGATACAAACGAAGATATTTCCACAGAGAAAGGCAATCACAGATTCACTACAAAAACTTATGGTTCACCAAATGGAAAGGTGTGAGGATTGGATACATCACCATATTGAGGTGAACAGAGATATACAAACACACGTGAAATATATAATCATCAAAGACCTACAGAAATACCAAGAGAAGACTACTCAACATTGTGTCATAACCTACA
The DNA here is from genome assembly GCF_965194825.1 of Balaenoptera physalus. Classification (NCBI taxonomy): domain Eukaryota; kingdom Metazoa; phylum Chordata; class Mammalia; order Artiodactyla; family Balaenopteridae; genus Balaenoptera; species Balaenoptera physalus. Next base: position 60,102 of record NW_028126559.1, read on the forward strand.
TGGGAAAAGATTCCAAAGAAGAATAGATATATGTATATGTGTGAAGGAACCACATCTTGCACACCTAGAACAAACAAACCATTGTAATCGAATTTGCTGTGATAAAGAATACATATTTTGTTAAAGATACAAACAAGAAGTAATGACACATAAACTTAAAGGGCTTTTTCCTGGCACATTCCATTGTAATTGACAACCTAGAACACGACTTCCATTAAGGCTCTGTTGCCCTAGTGACCAGATTTGGTAAAGGAGAAATGCTGCCCCCTTGTGGCCGTTTCCTGCAAGAGCAGCTTTAAACCCACAGCTAATGGTCACTTAAAATTCACAAGGACTCAGGGATGTAAAGGATACCTGCCGTCAAACATTGTGCTCAGGTTAGGGAATGGACAAAAAAATTCAAAACAGGCAAATGTTTCAAGAAGATAGTATGAAGAGGTAAGTATTCCTCACTCTCTTTAAACAAAAAAAAAACAGGAAAATGGATAAAAGCTCAACCTCAGGAATTATTAGACTCATGCAATCTAATCAACCAAAAGGTCTCAACTCACACCTGTCGACTGACCGTCAGCAAAAAGTCTACCAACAATAAATGCTGATGGGCTTGTAGAGAACTGTGCACCCTCTAGGTGCTGGTGAGATGTAAAGTGGTTCACAGCCAATAATGAGTACAGAAAGGAACTGCGTTTAAAAGTAAAAACTGAGGTACCAGTCAATCCAGCAGGCACACCACTGGGCCTCTCACCTGAGAAGACCAGAATCGGAAAGACACAGGCCGCAAATGCTGCACTGCAGCCTTATTCAAAATAGCCAAGATGGAAAGCAACCAAAATGTCCATCAACAGGTGAATGGATAAAGAAGAAGGAGTCCATGTACACAATGGAATATTAGCCATGGAAAACAATGAAACACTGCTCTTTGAGGCACCAGAGATGAGCCTGGAGATAATCACAAAACATGAGGTAAGTCGGAAAGCAAAAGACCTATATCCTATGATATCCCTTAGAGGCGTTATCTAATAACTGACACAAATGAACATATTTCCACAGAGAAAGACACTCACAGACTTAGAAAACCAACTATGCTCATCTAAAAGCAAAGGTGGGGGAAATGGATAAATGAGATTAGTGTTACTGTACATATCCAAATACATATTATATACCTATTTCAAAAAGACCGACCATATAGCAAGGGAGGTCTACAGAACACTCTGTAATATTTTACATGGGAAGAGGATCTGTAGAGTAGACATATATAATGTACAAATGCACCAGATTGTGTACCCCTAGGACAAACAATATTCTAGTCTTTACCCTGATTAAAAAAATTTACAAAAACAAGAAGTAATGAGACCTAAACTTATGGGGGTTTCTCCTGGCACATTCCATTCTAATTTACAACCTAGGAACACGACTTCCAGAAAGGCTCTGCTGCCCTAGTACCCAGATTTGGGAATGGAGAAATGCTGCCTCCTTGTGGCCATTTCCCACAACAGCAGCTTTAAACCCACTGCTAAAGGTCACTAAATATTCACCAACTTGCAATTCTGTAAATGACACCTGCCCTCCAAATAAATCCTGGGATCAACAATGGAGCAAAAATTTCAAAAGAGGGCAAGTTTCCGAGAAGACAATTTCAAGAGCTATATTGTACTCACAGCTTTTTCTTTAAAGAGAAAAGAAAAAGTTGTGGGAAAATGATGTATTTTAGGAATTTTTAAAGACATGCAAACCCAAGTTACAAAAACCTATCAATCAGCTCACAGCAGTCAGAATGGCCATCAGCAAAAATGTTTCAAAAAATAAATGCTGAAGGGACTGTGGAGGAATGCGTACACTCGACTCTAAGGGGGACGTGGTAAGAGCCACTAATGAAAACACAATGGAAGTGCCTTGAGAAGGTAAACATTGAGCTCCCCGTCAATCAGTCATACCCACTGCTGGGCCTATCTCCTGAGAAAATGAGAATCAAAACGTCACAGGCTGGCAATCCTGCACTCCAGCCATATTTACCATAGCCAACATTTGGAAGCAATGAAAATGTCCATCAACAGAGGAATGCACCAAGAAAAACTGTTCCAGGTACACAATGTAATATTGCTCCAATAATAAATATAAGTTAAATTTAAAAGACAAACATAAGTAAGGAGACATCAGCATTTGTGGGTTTATTCAGGCACATTCCACTCTAATTTATAACCGAGGAACACCACTGGCCGGGAGGTCTGTTTCCCTAGTACCAGCGTGGGGAACGTAGAAAGACTGCCACCCTCTGGCCGTTACCTGCAAACGCAGGTTGAAGCCTGTGCTAATGGTCACCGCAAAATGTCTTGAGGGAGGTAATGGCCAAAAAGTTTAAAAATATGACACATACTTTAAGAAAACACTTTGAAGAACTAAGCTGTACTCACAGCCTGAAAAATGAAAAGGACCTGCCTTAAAGCTCAGTTTTAATGGATCATGAGACACATGCCAATTCAACCACAAAGACGTATCAGCTCACACCAGTCAGAATAACCATCAGTAAAAATCTACAAAGAATAAATGCTGAAGGTGCTGTGGAGAAATGCAAACCCTCAACTTTAAGTGGGATGTAACCTGGAAAGAGCCACTCATGAGAGCAGAGCGGAGGTGCCTTTAAAAGGTAAACATTGAGCTACCGTATGATCCAGAGGCTTATTCCTGGACCTATAACCTAAGAAGACAGAATTGGAAAGAAAGAGGCAGGCAAATCTGCATTGCACAGTATTACAATAGCCAAGATATGGAAGTCACCAAAAAGTCCACCGACAGATGGGTGGACAAAGAAGAACTGCTACATATACAGACAGATGGATTATGAGCTAGCGATAAAATGAAACAATGCCATTTGCAGCACCATAGATGAGTCTAGAAGTAATCACGCAACTTTTAGTAAGTGACAAAGCAAAAGACACATATCTTACCATATCAGTTACAGGTGTTACCTACGAATTGATACCAACGAAGCTATATCCACGGAGAAAGGCAATCACAGATTCAGTACATAAACGTATGGTTCACCAAATGGAAAGGTGTGAGGATTGGACACATTACTATATTGGGGTTAACAGACATATAAAAACACATGTGAAATATATAATCACCAGAGACGTACGCAATACCAAGAGAAGGCTACTCAACATTGTGTCATAATCTACATGGGAAAAGGATCCGAAGAAGAATAGATATATGTATATGTATGAAAGAACCACATCTTGCACACCTAGGACAAACAAAACGTTGTAATCAAATTTGCTGTGATTAGAAACTAAAAATTAAATTAAAAATACGAGCAAGAAGTAATGAGACATAACTTTAAAAGGCTTTTTCCTGGCACATTCCATTGTAATTTACAACCTAGAGCACGACTTCCATTAAGGCTCTGTTGCCCTAGTGACCAGATTTGGTAAAGGAGAAATGCTGCCGCCTTGTGGCCGTTTCCCGCAAGAGCGGCTTTGAACCCACAGCTAATGGTCACTTAACATTCACAAGGACTCAGGGCTGTAAAGACACCTGCCCTCAAAATTGTGCTGAGGTGGGGAATGGATTAAAAAATTCAAAACAGGCAAATTTTTCAAGGAGATAGTATGAAGAGGTAAATTTTACTCACCGTCTTTTTAAAAAAAGGAAAATGGATAAAAGCTCCACCTCAGGAAGTATTAGACTCATGCAATCTAATCTACAAAAGGTTTCAACTCACACCACTCGACTGACCATCAGCAAAACGTCTACAAACAATAAATGCTGAAGGGGTTTTAGAGAACTGTGTACCCTCTAGCTGCTGGTGAGATGTAAAATGGTTAACAGCCAATAATGAGAACAGAAAGGAGCTGCGTTTGAAAGTAAAAATTGAGGTACCATTCAATCCAGCAGGTGCACCAGTGGGCCTCTCACCTGAGAAGCCCAGAATCGAGAAGACCCGGGCTGCAAAAGCTGCACTGCAGCCTTATTCACAATAGACAAGACAGTGAAGCAACCAAAATGTCCATCCACAGGTGAATGGATAAAGAAGAAGTGGTCCATGTACACAATGGAATATTAGCCGTGGAAAACAGTGAAACACTGCTCTTTGAGGCACCACGAATGAGGCTGGAGATAATCACAAAACATAAGGTAAGTCGGAAAGCAAGAGACCTATAGTCTATGATATCACTTATAGGCGTTATCTAATAACTGACAGAAATGAACAAATTTCCACAGAGAAAGGCACTCACAGACTTAGAAACAAAACTATGCTTATCTAAAAGGAAAGGTGGGGGGATTGGATAAATGAAGATTAGTGTTACCATATGTATACAAATACATATTATATACATATATCCAAAAGACCCACCATATAGCAAGGGAGGTCTACGGAACACTCTGTAATAATTTACATGCGAAGAGGATCTCGACATATACAGATATATATATAGTGTGTAGATGAACCAGAGTGTGTACACCTTGGACAAACAACATTCTAAACATTACCCCAATTTAAAAAATTAAAACAACGAACTAGAAGTAATGAGACATAAACTTATGGGGGGTTTTCCTGGCACATTCCATTCAAATTTACAAGCTAGGAAAACCACTTCCAGAACGGCTCTGCTGCCCTAGTAACCAGATTTGGTAATGGAGAAATGCTCCCGCCTTGTGGCCGTTTCGTACAACGGCAGCTTAAACCCAGTGCTAATGGTTACTAAATATTGACACACATTGCAGGCCTGTAAATGACACCTGCCTTCAAAAAAGTACCCTGGGGACCAAAATCCACCAGAATATTAAAAAGAGGGCAATCTTTCAACAAGATAATTTCAAGAGGTATATTGTACTCACACTTTGTTTTTATACCAGAATAGAAAAACGCCTGGAAAAATGATAAATTTTAGGAATGTTTAAAGACATGCAAACCCAATTTACAAAAACCTATCAGCTCACACCAGGCAGAATGTCCATCAGCAAAAATGCTGCAAACAATAAATGCTGAAGGGATTGTGGAGAAATGTGTATCCTCAGCTGTAAGGGGGACGTGGGAAGAGCCACTAATGAAAGCACAATGGAGGTGCTTTGAAAAGGGAAACATTGAGCTACCAGTGAATCAAGCATACCATCTGCTGGGCCTATCACCTGAGAAAATGAGAATCAAAAAGTCACAGGCTGGCAAACCTGTACGCCAGCAATATTTACCATAGTCAACACTTGGAAGCAACAAAAATGTCCATCAGCAGAGGAATGCACCAAGAAGAAGTGGTCCTTGTATACAATGGAATATTACTCCAGTAAAAAATTTCAATTAAATTTAAAAAACAAACAAATGTAAGGAGACATCAGCATTTGTGGGTTTCTCCGAGCACATTCCACTCTAATTTATAACCGAAGAACACCACTGGCGGGTAGGTCTGTTTCCCAAGTACCAGCGTGGGGAACGTAGAAAGGCTGCCACCCTCTGGCCGTTACCTGCAAAAGCAGCTTTAAAGCCTGGGCTAATGGTCACTTCATATGAACAAGTACTGCAGGGCTGTAAATGAAACCTGCCCTCAAAATGTCTTGAGGAAGGCAATGGTTAAAATATTTCAAAATGGGACACATACTTTAAGAAAACACTTTGAAGAACTAAGCCGTAATCACAGCTGGAAAAATAAAAAGGACATGCCTTAAAGCTCAATTTCAACGGATTATGAGACACATGCAAATTCAACCACAAAGAGGTATCAGCTCACACCAGTCAGAATAACCATCAGCAAAAAACTACAAAGAATAAATGCTAAAGGTGCTGTGGCGAAATGCTTACCCTCAACTTTAAGTGGGACATAACCTGGAAAGAGCCACTAAAGAGAACAGAATGGAGGTGCCTTTAAAAGATTAACGCTGAGCTACCATATGATCCAGTAGACCTATACCTGGCCCTATAACCTAAGAAGACAGAATTGGAAAGACACAGGCAGGCAAATCCGCATTGCATAGTATTACAATAGCCAAGATACGGAAGTAACCAAAAAGTCCACCGACAGATGGGTGGACAAAGAAGAACTGCTCCATGTACAGATGGAATATGAGCTAGCGAAAGAATGAAACAATGCCGTTTGCAGCACCATAGATGACTCTAGAAGTAATCACGCAACTTGGAGAAAGTGAGAAAGCGAAAGACACATCTCCTATCATATCACATATAGGTGTTACCTAAAAATTGATACAAACGAAGATATTTCCACAGAGAAAGGCATTCACAGATTCACTACAAAAACTTATGGTTCACCAAATGGAAAGGTGTGAGGATTGGATACATCACCATATTGAGGTGAACAGAGATATACAAACACACGTGAAATATATAATCATCAAAGACCTACAGAAATACCAAGAGAAGACTACTCAACATTGTGTCATAACCTACATGGGAAAAGATTCCAAAGAAGAATAGATATATGTATATGTGTGAAGGAACCACATCTTGCACACCTAGAACAAACAAACCATTGTAATCGAATTTGCTGTGATAAAGAATACATATTTTGTTAAAGATACAAACAAGAAGTAATGACACATAAACTTAAAGGGCTTTTTCCTGGCACATTCCATTGTAATTGACAACCTAGAACACGACTTCCATTAAGGCTCTGTTGCCCTAGTGACCAGATTTGGTAAAGGAGAAATGCTGCCCCCTTGTGGCCGTTTCCTGCAAGAGCAGCTTTAAACCCACAGCTAATGGTCACTTAAAATTCACAAGGACTCAGGGATGTAAAGGATACCTGCCGTCAAACATTGTGCTCAGGTTAGGGAATGGACAAAAAAATTCAAAACAGGCAAATGTTTCAAGAAGATAGTATGAAGAGGTAAGTATTCCTCACTCTCTTTAAACAAAAAAAAACAGGAAAATGGATAAAAGCTCAACCTCAGGAATTATTAGACTCATGCAATCTAATCAACCAAAAGGTGTCAACTCACACCTGTCGACTGACCGTCAGCAAAAAGTCTACCAACAATAAATGCTGATGGGGTTGTAGAGAACTGTGCACCCTCTAGGTGCTGGTGAGATGTAAAGTGGTTCACAGCCAATAATGAGTACAGAAAGGAACTGCGTTTAAAAGTAAAAACTGAGGTACCAGTCAATCCAGCAGGCACACCACTGGGCCTCTCACCTGAGAAGACCAGAATCGGAAAGACACAGGCCGCAAATGCTGCACTGCAGCCTTATTCAAAATAGCCAAGATGGAAAGCAACCAAAATGTCCATCAACAGGTGAATGGATAAAGAAGAAGGAGTCCATGTACACAATGGAATATTAGCCATGGAAAACAATGAAACACTGCTCTTTGAGGCACCAGAGATGAGCCTGGAGATAATCACAAAACATGAGGTAAGTCGGAAAGCAAAAGACCTATATCCTATGATATCCCTTAGAGGCGTTATCTAATAACTGACACAAATGAACATATTTCCACAGAGAAAGACACTCACAGACTTAGAAAACCAACTATGCTCATCTAAAAGCAAAGGTGGGGGAAATGGATAAATGAGATTAGTGTTACTGTACATATCCAAATACATATTATATACCTATTTCAAAAAGACCGACCATATAGCAAGGGAGGTCTACAGAACACTCTGTAATATTTTACATGGGAAGAGGATCTGTAGAGTAGACATATATAATGTACAAATGCACCAGATTGTGTACCCCTAGGACAAACAATATTCTAGTCTTTACCCTGATTAAAAAAATTTACAAAAACAAGAAGTAATGAGACCTAAACTTATGGGGGTTTCTCCTGGCACATTCCATTCTAATTTACAACCTAGGAACACGACTTCCAGAAAGGCTCTGCTGCCCTAGTACCCAGATTTGGGAATGGAGAAATGCTGCCTCCTTGTGGCCATTTCCCACAACAGCAGCTTTAAACCCACTGCTAAAGGTCACTAAATATTCACCAACTTGCAATTCTGTAAATGACACCTGCCCTCCAAATAAATCCTGGGATCAACAATGGAGCAAAAATTTCAAAAGAGGGCAAGTTTCCAAGAAGACAATTTCAAGAGCTATATTGTACTCACAGCTTTTTCTTTAAAGAGAAAAGAAAAAGTTGTGGGAAAATGATGTATTTTAGGAATTTTTAAAGACATGCAAACCCAAGTTACAAAAACCTATCAATCAGCTCACAGCAGTCAGAAAGGCCATCAGCAAAAATGTTTCAAAAAATAAATGCTGAAGGGACTGTGGAGGAATGCGTACACTCGACTCTAAGGGGGACGTGGTAAGAGCCACTAATGAAAACACAATGGAAGTGCCTTGAGAAGGTAAACATTGAGCTCCCCGTCAATCAGTCATACCCACTGCTGGGCCTATCTCCTGAGAAAATGAGAATCAAAACGTCACAGGCTGGCAATCCTGCACTCCAGCCATATTTACCATAGCCAACATTTGGAAGCAATGAAAATGTCCATCAACAGAGGAATGCACCAAGAAAAACTGTTCCAGGTACACAATGTAATATTGCTCCAATAATAAATATAAGTTAAATTTAAAAGACAAACATAAGTAAGGAGACATCAGCATTTGTGGGTTTATTCAGGCACATTCCACTCTAATTTATAACCGAGGAACACCACTGGCCGGGAGGTCTGTTTCCCTAGTACCAGCGTGGGGAACGTAGAAAGACTGCCACCCTCTGGCCGTTACCTGCAAACGCAGGTTGAAGCCTGTGCTAATGGTCACCGCAAAATGTCTTGAGGGAGGTAATGGCCAAAAAGTTTAAAAATATGACACATACTTTAAGAAAACACTTTGAAGAACTAAGCTGTACTCACAGCCTGAAAAATGAAAAGGACCTGCCTTAAAGCTCAGTTTTAATGGATCATGAGACACATGCCAATTCAACCACAAAGACGTATCAGCTCACACCAGTCAGAATAACCATCAGTAAAAAACTACAAAGAATAAATGCTGAAGGTGCTGTGGAGAAATGCAAACCCTCAACTTTAAGTGGGATGTAACCTGGAAAGAGCCACTCATGAGAGCAGAGCGGAGGTGCCTTTAAAAGGTAAACATTGAGCTACCGTATGATCCAGAGGCTTATTCCTGGACCTATAACCTAAGAAGACAGAATTGGAAAGAAAGAGGCAGGCAAATCTGCATTGCACAGTATTACAATAGCCAAGATATGGAAGTCACCAAAAAGTCCACCGACAGATGGGTGGACAAAGAAGAACTGCTACATATACAGACAGATGGATTATGAGCTAGCGATAAAATGAAACAATGCCATTTGCAGCACCATAGATGAGTCTAGAAGTAATCACGCAACTTTTAGTAAGTGACAAAGCAAAAGACACATATCTTACCATATCAGTTACAGGTGTTACCTACGAATTGATACCAACGAAGCTATATCCACGGAGAAAGGCAATCACAGATTCAGTACATAAACGTATGGTTCACCAAATGGAAAGGTGTGAGGATTGGACACATTACTATATTGGGGTTAACAGACATATAAAAACACATGTGAAATATATAATCACCAGAGACGTACGCAATACCAAGAGAAGGCTACTCAACATTGTGTCATAACCTACATGGGAAAAGGATCCGAAGAAGAATAGATATATGTATATGTATGAAAGAACCACATCTTGCACACCTAGGACAAACAAAACGTTGTAATCAAATTTGCTGTGATTAGAAACTAAAAATTAAATTAAAACTACGAGCAAGAAGTAATGAGACATAACTTTAAAAGGCTTTTTCCTGGCACATTCCATTGTAATTTACAACCTAGAGCACGACTTCCATTAAGGCTCTGTTGCCCTAGTGACCAGATTTGGTAAAGGAGAAATGCTGCCGCCTTGTGGCCGTTTCCCGCAAGAGCGGCTTTGAACCCACAGCTAATGGTCACTTAACATTCACAAGGACTCAGGGCTGTAAAGACACCTGCCCTCAAAATTGTGCTGAGGTGGGGAATGGATTAAAAAATTCAAAACAGGCAAATTTTTCAAGGAGATAGTATGAAGAGGTAAATTTTACTCACCGTCTTTTTAAAAAAAGGAAAATGGATAAAAGCTCCACCTCAGGAAGTATTAGACTCATGCAATCTAATCTACAAAAGGTTTCAACTCACACCACTCGACTGACCATCAGCAAAACGTCTACAAACAATAAATGCTGAAGGGGTTTTAGAGAACTGTGTACCCTCTAGCTGCTGGTGAGATGTAAAATGGTTAACAGCCAATCATGAGAACAGAAAGGAGCTGCGTTTGAAAGTAAAAATTGAGGTACCATTCAATCCAGCAGGTGCACCAGTGGGCCTCTCACCTGAGAAGCCCAGAATCGAGAAGACCCGGGCTGCAAAAGCTGCACTGAAGCCTTATTCACAATAGACAAGACAGTGAAGCAACCAAAATGTCCATCCACAGGTGAATGGATAAAGAAGAAGTGGTCCATGTACACAATGGAATATTAGCCGTGGAAAACAGTGAAACACTGCTCTTTGAGGCACCACAAATGAGGCTGGAGATAATCACAAAACATAAGGTAAGTCGGAAAGCAAGAGACCTATAGTCTATGATATCACTTATAGGCGTTATCTAATAACTGACAGAAATGAACATATTTCCACAGAGAAAGGCACTCACAGACTTAGAAACAAAACTATGCTTATCTAAAAGGAAAGGTGGGGGGATTGGATAAATGAAGATTAGTGTTACCATATGTATACAAATACATATTATATACATATATCCAAAAGACCCACCATATAGCAAGGGAGGTCTACGGAACACTCTGTAATAATTTACATGCGAAGAGGATCTCGACATATACAGATATATATATAGTGTGTAGATGAACCAGAGTGTGTACACCTTGGACAAACAACATTCTAAACATTACCCCAATTTAAAAAATTGAAACAACGAACTAGAAGTAATGAGACATAAACTTATGGGGGGTTTTCCTGGCACATTCCATTCAAATTTACAAGCTAGGAAAACCACTTCCAGAACGGCTCTGCTGCCCTAGTAACCAGATTTGGTAATGGAGAAATGCTCCCGCCTTGTGGCCGTTTCGTACAACGGCAGCTTAAACCCAGTGCTAATGGTTACTAAATATTGACACACATTGCAGGCCTGTAAATGACACCTGCCTTCAAAAAAGTACCCTGGGGACCAAAATCCACCAGAATATTAAAAAGAGGGCAATCTTTCAACAAGATAATTTCAAGAGGTATATTGTACTCACACTTTGTTTTTATACCAGAATAGAAAAACGCCTGGAAAAATGATAAATTTTAGGAATGTTTAAAGACATGCAAACCCAATTTACAAAAACCTATCAGCTCACACCAGGCAGAATGTCCATCAGCAAAAATGCTGCAAACAATAAATGCTGAAGGGATTGTGGAGAAATGTGTACCCTCAGCTGTAAGGGGGACGTGGGAAGAGCCACTAATGAAAGCACAATGGAGGTGCTTTGAAAAGGGAAACATTGAGCTACCAGTGAATCAAGCATACCATCTGCTGGGCCTATCACCTGAGAAAATGAGAATCAAAAAGTCACAGGCTGGCAAACCTGTACGCCAGCAATATTTACCATAGTCAACACTTGGAAGCAACAAAAATGTCCATCAGCAGAGGAATGCACCAAGAAGAAGTGGTCCTTGTATACAATGGAATATTACTCCAGTAAAAAATTTCAATTAAATTTAAAAAACAAACAAATGTAAGGAGACATCAGCATTTGTGGGTTTCTCCGAGCACATTCCACTCTAATTTATAACCGAAGAACACCACTGGCGGGTAGGTCTGTTTCCCAAGTACCAGCGTGGGGAACGTAGAAAGGCTGCCACCCTCTGGCCGTTACCTGCAAAAGCAGCTTTAAAGCCTGGGCTAATGGTCACTTCATATGAACAAGTACTGCAGGGCTGTAAATGAAACCTGCCCTCAAAATGTCTTGAGGAAGGCAATGGTTAAAATATTTCAAAATGGGACACATACTTTAAGAAAACACTTTGAAGAACTAAGCCGTAATCACAGCTGGAAAAATAAAAAGGACATGCCTTAAAGCTCAATTTCAACGGATTATGAGACACATGCAAATTCAACCACAAAGAGGTATCAGCTCACACCAGTCAGAATAACCATCAGCAAAAAACTACAAAGAATAAATGCTAAAGGTGCTGTGGCGAAATGCTTACCCTCAACTTTAAGTGGGACATAACCTGGAAAGAGCCACTAAAGAGAACAGAATGGAGGTGCCTTTAAAAGATTAACGCTGAGCTACCATATGATCCAGTAGACCTATACCTGGCCCTATAACCTAAGAAGACAGAATTGGAAAGACACAGGCAGGCAAATCCGCATTGCATAGTATTACAATAGCCAAGATACGGAAGTAACCAAAAAGTCCACCGACAGATGGGTGGACAAAGAAGAACTGCTCCATGTACAGATGGAATATGAGCTAGCGAAAGAATGAAACAATGCCGTTTGCAGCACCATAGATGACTCTAGAAGTAATCACGCAACTTGGAGAAAGTGAGAAAGCGAAAGACACATCTCCTATCATATCACATATAGGTGTTACCTAAAAATTGATACAAACGAAGATATTTCCACAGAGAAAGGCAATCACAGATTCACTACAAAAACTTATGGTTCACCAAATGGAAAGGTGTGAGGATTGGATACATCACCATATTGAGGTGAACAGAGATATACAAACACACGTGAAATATATAATCATCAAAGACCTACAGAAATACCAAGAGAAGACTACTCAACATTGTGTCATAACCTACATGGGAAAAGATTCCAAAGAAGAATAGATATATGTATATGTGTGAAGGAACCACATCTTGCACACCTAGAACAAACAAACCATTGTAATCGAATTTGCTGTGATAAAGAATACATATTTTGTTAAAGATACAAACAAGAAGTAATGACACATAAACTTAAAGGGCTTTTTCCTGGCACATTCCATTGTAATTGACAACCTAGAACACGACTTCCATTAAGGCTCTGTTGCCCTAGTGACCAGATTTGGTAAAGGAGAAATGCTGCCCCCTTGTGGCCGTTTCCTGCAAGAGCAGCTTTAAACCCACAGCTAATGGTCACTTAAAATTCACAAGGACTCAGGGATGTAAAGGATACCTGCCGTCAAACATTGTGCTCAGGTTAGGGAATGGACAAAAAAATTCAAAACAGGCAAATGTTTCAAGAAGATAGTATGAAGAGGTAAGTATTCCTCACTCTCTTTAAACAAAAAAAAACAGGAAAATGGATAAAAGCTCAACCTCAGGAATTATTAGACTCATGCAATCTAATCAACCAAAAGGTGTCAACTCACACCTGTCGACTGACCGTCAGCAAAAAGTCTACCAACAATAAATGCTGATGGGGTTGTAGAGAACTGTGCACCCTCTAGGTGCTGGTGAGATGTAAAGTGGTTCACAGCCAATAATGAGTACAGAAAGGAACTGCGTTTAAAAGTAAAAACTGAGGTACCAGTCAATCCAGCAGGCACACCACTGGGCCTCTCACCTGAGAAGACCAGAATCGGAAAGACACAGGCTGCAAATGCTGCACTGCAGCCTTATTCAAAATAGCCAAGATGGAAAGCAACCAAAATGTCCATCAACAGGTGAATGGATAAAGAAGAAGGAGTCCATGTACACAATGGAATATTAGCCATGGAAAACAATGAAACACTGCTCTTTGAGGCACCAGAGATGAGCCTGGAGATAATCACAAAACATGAGGTAAGTCGGAAAGCAAAAGACCTATATCCTATGATATCCCTTAGAGGCGTTATCTAATAACTGACACAAATGAACATATTTCCACAGAGAAAGACACTCACAGACTTAGAAAACCAACTATGCTCATCTAAAAGCAAAGGTGGGGGAAATGGATAAATGAGATTAGTGTTACTGTACATATCCAAATACATATTATATACCTATTTCAAAAAGACCGACCATATAGCAAGGGAGGTCTACAGAACACTCTGTAATATTTTACATGGGAAGAGGATCTGTAGAGTAGACATATATAATGTACAAATGCACCAGATTGTGTACCCCTAGGACAAACAATATTCTAGTCTTTACCCTGATTAAAAAAATTTACAAAAACAAGAAGTAATGAGACCTAAACTTATGGGGGTTTCTCCTGGCACATTCCATTCTAATTTACAACCTAGGAACACGACTTCCAGAAAGGCTCTGCTGCCCTAGTACCCAGATTTGGGAATGGAGAAATGCTGCCTCCTTGTGGCCATTTCCCACAACAGCAGCTTTAAACCCACTGCTAAAGGTCACTAAATATTCACCAACTTGCAATTCTGTAAATGACACCTGCCCTCCAAATAAATCCTGGGATCAACAATGGAGCAAAAATTTCAAAAGAGGGCAACTTTCCGAGAAGACAATTTCAAGAGCTATATTGTACTCACAGCTTTTTCTTTAAAGAGAAAAGAAAAAGTTGTGGGAAAATGATGTATTTTAGGAATTTTTAAAGACATGCAAACCCAAGTTACAAAAACCTATCAATCAGCTCACAGCAGTCAGAATGGCCATCAGCAAAAATGTTTCAAAAAATAAATGCTGAAGGGACTGTGGAGGAATGCATACACTCGACTCTAAGGGGGACGTGGTAAGAGCCACTAATGAAAACACAATGGAAGTGCCTTGAGAAGGTAAACATTGAGCTCCCCGTCAATCAGTCATACCCACTGCTGGGCCTATCTCCTGAGAAAATGAGAATCAAAACGTCACCGGCTGGCAATCCTGCACTCCAGCCATATTTACCATAGCCAACATTTGGAAGCAATGAAAATGTCCATCAACAGAGGAATGCACCAAGAAAAACTGTTCCAGGTACACAATGTAATATTGCTCCAATAATAAATATAAGTTAAATTTAAAAGACAAACATAAGTAAGGAGACATCAGCATTTGTGGGTTTATTCAGGCACATTCCACTCTAATTTATAACCGAGGAACACCACTGGCCGGGAGGTCTGTTTCCCTAGTACCAGCGTGGGGAACGTAGAAAGACTGCCACCCTCTGGCCGTTACCTGCAAACGCAGGTTGAAGCCTGTGCTAATGGTCACCGCAAAATGTCTTGAGGGAGGTAATGGCCAAAAAGTTTAAAAATATGACACATACTTTAAGAAAACACTTTGAAGAACTAAGCTGTACTCACAGCCTGAAAAATGAAAAGGACCTGCCTTAAAGCTCAGTTTTAATGGATCATGAGACACATGCCAATTCAACCACAAAGACGTATCAGCTCACACCAGTCAGAATAACCATCAGTAAAAAACTACAAAGAATAAAGGCTGAAGGTGCTGTGGAGAAATGCAAACCCTCAACTTTAAGTGGGATGTAACCTGGAAAGAGCCACTCATGAGAGCAGAGCGGAGGTGCCTTTAAAAGGTAAACATTGAGCTACCGTATGATCCAGAGGCTTATTCCTGGACCTATAACCTAAGAAGACAGAATTGGAAAGAAAGAGGCAGGCAAATCTGCATTGCACAGTATTACAATAGCCAAGATATGGAAGTCACCAAAAAGTCCACCGACAGATGGGTGGACAAAGAAGAACTGCTACATATACAGACAGATGGATTATGAGCTAGCGATAAAATGAAACAATGCCATTTGCAGCACCATAGATGAGTCTAGAAGTAATCACGCAACTTTTAGTAAGTGACAAAGCAAAAGACACATATCTTACCATATCAGTTACAGGTGTTACCTACGAATTGATACCAACGAAGCTATATCCACGGAGAAAGGCAATCACAGATTCAGTACATAAACGTATGGTTCACCAAATGGAAAGGTGTGAGGATTGGACACATTACTATATTGGGGTTAACAGACATATAAAAACACATGTGAAATATATAATCACCAGAGACGTACGCAATACCAAGAGAAGGCTACTCAACATTGTGTCATAACCTACATGGGAAAAGGATCCGAAGAAGAATAGATATATGTATATGTATGAAAGAACCACATCTTGCACACCTAGGACAAACAAAACGTTGTAATCAAATTTGCTGTGATTAGAAACTAAAAATTAAATTAAAACTACGAGCAAGAAGTAATGAGACATAACTTTAAAAGGCTTTTTCCTGGCACATTCCATTGTAATTTACAACCTAGAGCACGACTTCCATTAAGGCTCTGTTGCCCTAGTGACCAGATTTGGTAAAGGAGAAATGCTGCCGCCTTGTGGCCGTTTCCCGCAAGAGCGGCTTTGAACCCACAGCTAATGGTCACTTAACATTCACAAGGACTCAGGGCTGTAAAGACACCTGCCCTCAAAATTGTGCTGAGGTGGGGAATGGATTAAAAAATTCAAAACAGGCAAATTTTTCAAGGAGATAGTATGAAGAGGTAAATTTTACTCACCGTCTTTTTAAAAAAAGGAAAATGGATAAAAGCTCCACCTCAGGAAGTATTAGACTCATGCAATCTAATCTACAAAAGGTTTCAACTCACACCACTCGACTGACCATCAGCAAAACGTCTACAAACAATAAATGCTGAAGGGGTTTTAGAGAACTGTGTACCCTCTAGCTGCTGGTGAGATGTAAAATGGTTAACAGCCAATCATGAGAACAGAAAGGAGCTGCCTTTGAAAGTAAAAATTGAGGTACCATTCAATCCAGCAGGTGCACCAGTGGGCCTCTCACCTGAGAAGCCCAGAATCGAGAAGACCCGGGCTGCAAAAGCTGCACTGAAGCCTTATTCACAATAGACAAGACAGTGAAGCAACCAAAATGTCCATCCACAGGTGAATGGATAAAGAAGAAGTGGTCCATGTACACAATGGAATATTAGCCGTGGAAAACAGTGAAACACTGCTCTTTGAGGCACCACAAATGAGGCTGGAGATAATCACAAAACATAAGGTAAGTCGGAAAGCAAGAGACCTATAGTCTATGATATCACTTATAGGCGTTATCTAATAACTGACAGAAATGAACATATTTCCACAGAGAAAGGCACTCACAGACTTAGAAACAAAACTATGCTTATCTAAAAGGAAAGGTGGGGGGATTGGATAAATGAAGATTAGTGTTACCATATGTATACAAATACATATTATATACATATATCCAAAAGACCCACCATATAGCAAGGGAGGTCTACGGAACACTCTCTAATAATTTACATGCGAAGAGGATCTCGACATATACAGATATATATATAGTGTGTAGATGAACCAGAGTGTGTACACCTTGGACAAACAACATTCTAAACATTACCCCAATTTAAAAAATTAAAACAACGAACTAGAAGTAATGAGACATAAACTTATGGGGGGTTTTCCTGGCACATTCCATTCAAATTTACAAGCTAGGAAAACCACTTCCAGAACGGCTCTGCTGCCCTAGTAACCAGATTTGGTAATGGAGAAATGCTCCCGCCTTGTGGCCGTTTCGTACAACGGCAGCTTAAACCCAGTGCTAATGGTTACTAAATATTGACACACATTGCAGGCCTGTAAATGACACCTGCCTTCAAAAAAGTACCCTGGGGACCAAAATCCACCAGAATATTAAAAAGAGGGCAATCTTTCAACAAGATAATTTCAAGAGGTATATTGTACTCACACTTTGTTTTTATACCAGAATAGAAAAACGCCTGGAAAAATGATAAATTTTAGGAATGTTTAAAGACATGCAAACCCAATTTACAAAAACCTATCAGCTCACACCAGGCAGAATGTCCATCAGCAAAAATGCTGCAAACAATAAATGCTGAAGGGATTGTGGAGAAATGTGTACCCTCAGCTGTAAGGGGGACGTGGGAAGAGCCACTAATGAAAGCACAATGGAGGTGCTTTGAAAAGGGAAACATTGAGCTACCAGTGAATCAAGCATACCATCTGCTGGGCCTATCACCTGAGAAAATGAGAATCAAAAAGTCACAGGCTGGCAAACCTGTACGCCAGCAATATTTACCATAGTCAACACTTGGAAGCAACAAAAATGTCCATCAGCAGAGGAATGCACCAAGAAGAAGTGGTCCTTGTATACAATGGAATATTACTCCAGTAAAAAATTTCAATTAAATTTAAAAAACAAACAAATGTAAGGAGACATCAGCATTTGTGGGTTTCTCCGAGCACATTCCACTCTAATTTATAACCGAAGAACACCACTGGCGGGTAGGTCTGTTTCCCAAGTACCAGCGTGGGGAACGTAGAAAGGCTGCCACCCTCTGGCCGTTACCTGCAAAAGCAGCTTTAAAGCCTGGGCTAATGGTCACTTCATATGAACAAGTACTGCAGGGCTGTAAATGAAACCTGCCCTCAAAATGTCTTGAGGAAGGCAATGGTTAAAATATTTCAAAATGGGACACATACTTTAAGAAAACACTTTGAAGAACCAAGCCGTAATCACAGCTGGAAAAATAAAAAGGACATGCCTTAAAGCTCAATTTCAACGTATTATGAGACACATGCAAATTCAACCACAAAGAGGTATCAGCTCACACCAGTCAGAATAACCATCAGCAAAAAACTACAAAGAATAAATGCTAAAGGTGCTGTGGTGAAATGCTTACCCTCAACTTTAAGTGGGACATAACCTGGAAAGAGCCACTAAAGAGAACAGAATGGAGGTGCCTTTAAAAGATTAACGCTGAGCTACCATATGATCCAGTAGACCTATACCTGGCCCTATAACCTAAGAAGACAGAATTGGAAAGACACAGGCAGGCAAATCCGCATTGCATAGTATTACAATAGCCAAGATACGGAAGTAACCAAAAAGTCCACCGACAGATGGGTGGACAAAGAAGAACTGCTCCATGTACAGATGGAATATGAGCTAGCGAAAGAATGAAACAATGCCGTTTGCAGCACCATAGATGACTCTAGAAGTAATCACGCAACTTGGAGAAAGTGAGAAAGCGAAAGACACATCTCCTATCATATCACATATAGGTGTTACCTAAAAATTGATACAAACGAAGATATTTCCACAGAGAAAGGCAATCACAGATTCACTACAAAAACTTATGGTTCACCAAATGGAAAGGTGTGAGGATTGGATACATCACCATATTGAGGTGAACAGAGATATACAAACACACGTGAAATATATAATCATCAAAGACCTACAGAAATACCAAGAGAAGACTACTCAACATTGTGTCATAACCTACATGGGAAAAGATTCCAAAGAAGAATAGATATATGTATATGTGTGAAGGAACCACATCTTGCACACCTAGAACAAACAAACCATTGTAATCGAATTTGCTGTGATAAAGAATACATATTTTGTTAAAGATACAAACAAGAAGTAATGACACATAAACTTAAAGGGCTTTTTCCTGGCACATTCCATTGTAATTGACAACCTAGAACACGACTTCCATTAAGGCTCTGTTGCCCTAGTGACCAGATTTGGTAAAGGAGAAATGCTGCCCCCTTGTGGCCGTTTCCTGCAAGAGCAGCTTTAAACCCACAGCTAATGGTCACTTAAAATTCACAAGGACTCAGGGATGTAAAGGATACCTGCCGTCAAACATTGTGCTCAGGTTAGGGAATGGACAAAAAAATTCAAAACAGGCAAATGTTTCAAGAAGATAGTATGAAGAGGTAAGTATTCCTCACTCTCTTTAAACAAAAAAAAAACAGGAAAATGGATAAAAGCTCAACCTCAGGAATTATTAGACTCATGCAATCTAATCAACCAAAAGGTGTCAACTCACACCTGTCGACTGACCGTCAGCAAAAAGTCTACCAACAATAAATGCTGATGGGGTTGTAGAGAACTGTGCACCCTCTAGGTGCTGGTGAGATGTAAAGTGGTTCACAGCCAATAATGAGTACAGAAAGGAACTGCGTTTAAAAGTAAAAACTGAGGTACCAGTCAATCCAGCAGGCACACCACTGGGCCTCTCACCTGAGAAGACCAGAATCGGAAAGACACAGGCCGCAAATGCTGCACTGCAGCCTTATTCAAAATAGCCAAGATGGAAAGCAACCAAAATGTCCATCAACAGGTGAATGGATAAAGAAGAAGGAGTCCATGTACACAATGGAATATTAGCCATGGAAAACAATGAAACACTGCTCTTTGAGGCACCAGAGATGAGCCTGGAGATAATCACAAAACATGAGGTAAGTCGGAAAGCAAAAGACCTATATCCTATGATATCCCTTAGAGGCGTTATCTAATAACTGACACAAATGAACATATTTCCACAGAGAAAGACACTCACAGACTTAGAAAACCAACTATGCTCATCTAAAAGCAAAGGTGGGGGAAATGGATAAATGAGATTAGTGTTACTGTACATATCCAAATACATATTATATACCTATTTCAAAAAGACCGACCATATAGCAAGGGAGGTCTACAGAACACTCTGTAATATTTTACATGGGAAGAGGATCTGTAGAGTAGACATATATAATGTACAAATGCACCAGATTGTGTACCCCTAGGACAAACAATATTCTAGTCTTTACCCTGATTAAAAAAATTTACAAAAACAAGAAGTAATGAGACCTAAACTTATGGGGGTTTCTCCTGGCACATTCCATTCTAATTTACAACCTAGGAACACGACTTCCAGAAAGGCTCTGCTGCCCTAGTACCCAGATTTGGGAATGGAGAAATGCTGCCTCCTTGTGGCCATTTCCCACAACAGCAGCTTTAAACCCACTGCTAAAGGTCACTAAATATTCACCAACTTGCAATTCTGTAAATGACACCTGCCCTCCAAATAAATCCTGGGATCAACAATGGAGCAAAAATTTCAAAAGAGGGCAACTTTCCGAGAAGACAATTTCAAGAGCTATATTGTACTCACAGCTTTTTCTTTAAAGAGAAAAGAAAAAGTTGTGGGAAAATGATGTATTTTAGGAATTTTTAAAGACATGCAAACCCAAGTTACAAAAACCTATCAATCAGCTCACAGCAGTCAGAATGGCCATCAGCAAAAATGTTTCAAAAAATAAATGCTGAAGGGACTGTGGAGGAATGCGTACACTCGACTCTAAGGGGGACGTGGTAAGAGCCACTAATGAAAACACAATGGAAGTGCCTTGAGAAGGTAAACATTGAGCTCCCCGTCAATCAGTCATACCCACTGCTGGGCCTATCTCCTGAGAAAATGAGAATCAAAACGTCACAGGCTGGCAATCCTGCACTCCAGCCATATTTACCATAGCCAACATTTGGAAGCAATGAAAATGTCCATCAACAGAGGAATGCACCAAGAAAAACTGTTCCAGGTACACAATGTAATATTGCTCCAATAATAAATATAAGTTAAATTTAAAAGACAAACATAAGTAAGGAGACATCAGCATTTGTGGGTTTATTCAGGCACATTCCACTCTAATTTATAACCGAGGAACACCACTGGCCGGGAGGTCTGTTTCCCTAGTACCAGCGTGGGGAACGTAGAAAGACTGCCACCCTCTGGCCGTTACCTGCAAACGCAGGTTGAAGCCTGTGCTAATGGTCACCGCAAAATGTCTTGAGGGAGGTAATGGCCAAAAAGTTTAAAAATATGACACATACTTTAAGAAAACACTTTGAAGAACTAAGCTGTACTCACAGCCTGAAAAATGAAAAGGACCTGCCTTAAAGCTCAGTTTTAATGGATCATGAGACACATGCCAATTCAACCACAAAGACGTATCAGCTCACACCAGTCAGAATAACCATCAGTAAAAAACTACAAAGAATAAATGCTGAAGGTGCTGTGGAGAAATGCAAACCCTCAACTTTAAGTGGGATGTAACCTGGAAAGAGCCACTCATGAGAGCAGAGCGGAGGTGCCTTTAAAAGGTAAACATTGAGCTACCGTATGATCCAGAGGCTTATTCCTGGACCTATAACCTAAGAAGACAGAATTGGAAAGAAAGAGGCAGGCAAATCTGCATTGCACAGTATTACAATAGCCAAGATATGGAAGTCACCAAAAAGTCCACCGACAGATGGGTGGACAAAGAAGAACTGCTACATATACAGACAGATGGATTATGAGCTAGCGATAAAATGAAACAATGCCATTTGCAGCACCATAGATGAGTCTAGAAGTAATCACGCAACTTTTAGTAAGTGACAAAGCAAAAGACACATATCTTACCATATCAGTTACAGGTGTTACCTACGAATTGATACCAACGAAGCTATATCCACGGAGAAAGGCAATCACAGATTCAGTACATAAACGTATGGTTCACCAAATGGAAAGGTGTGAGGATTGGACACATTACTATATTGGGGTTAACAGACATATAAAAACACATGTGAAATATATAATCACCAGAGACGTACGCAATACCAAGAGAAGGCTACTCAACATTGTGTCATAACCTACATGGGAAAAGGATCCGAAGAAGAATAGATATATGTATATGTATGAAAGAACCACATCTTGCACACCTAGGACAAACAAAACGTTGTAATCAAATTTGCTGTGATTAGAAACTAAAAATTAAATTAAAACTACGAGCAAGAAGTAATGAGACATAACTTTAAAAGGCTTTTTCCTGGCACATTCCATTGTAATTTACAACCTAGAGCACGACTTCCATTAAGGCTCTGTTGCCCTAGTGACCAGATTTGGTAAAGGAGAAATGCTGCCGCCTTGTGGCCGTTTCCCGCAAGAGCGGCTTTGAACCCACAGCTAATGGTCACTTAACATTCACAAGGACTCAGGGCTGTAAAGACACCTGCCCTCAAAATTGTGCTGAGGTGGGGAATGGATTAAAAAATTCAAAACAGGCAAATTTTTCAAGGAGATAGTATGAAGAGGTAAATTTTACTCACCGTCTTTTTAAAAAAAGGAAAATGGATAAAAGCTCCACCTCAGGAAGTATTAGACTCATGCAATCTAATCTACAAAAGGTTTCAACTCACACCACTCGACTGACCATCAGCAAAACGTCTACAAACAATAAATGCTGAAGGGGTTTTAGAGAACTGTGTACCCTCTAGCTGCTGGTGAGATGTAAAATGGTTAACAGCCAATAATGAGAACAGAAAGGAGCTGCGTTTGAAAGTAAAAATCGAGGTACCATTCAATCCAGCAGGTGCACCAGTGGGCCTCTCACCTGAGAAGCCCAGAATCGAGAAGACCCGGGCTGCAAAAGCTGCACTGCAGCCTTATTCACAATAGACAAGACAGTGAAGCAACCAAAATGTCCATCCACAGGTGAATGGATAAAGAAGAAGTGGTCCATGTACACAATGGAATATTAGCCGTGGAAAACAGTGAAACACTGCTCTTTGAGGCACCACAAATGAGGCTGGAGATAATCACAAAACATAAGGTAAGTCGGAAAGCAAGAGACCTATAGTCTATGATATCACTTATAGGCGTTATCTAATAACTGACAGAAATGAACATATTTCCACAGAGAAAGGCACTCACAGACTTAGAAACAAAACTATGCTTATCTAAAAGGAAAGGTGGGGGGATTGGATAAATGAAGATTAGTGTTACCATATGTATACAAATACATATTATATACATATATCCAAAAGACCCACCATATAGCAAGGGAGGTCTACGGAACACTCTGTAATAATTTACATGCGAAGAGGATCTCGACATATACAGATATATATATAGTGTGTAGATGAACCAGAGTGTGTACACCTTGGACAAACAACATTCTAAACATTACCCCAATTTAAAAAATTAAAACAACGAACTAGAAGTAATGAGACATAAACTTATGGGGGGTTTTCCTGGCACATTCCATTCAAATTTACAAGCTAGGAAAACCACTTCCAGAACGGCTCTGCTGCCCTAGTAACCAGATTTGGTAATGGAGAAATGCTCCCGCCTTGTGGCCGTTTCGTACAACGGCAGCTTAAACCCAGTGCTAATGGTTACTAAATATTGACACACATTGCAGGCCTGTAAATGACACCTGCCTTCAAAAAAGTACCCTGGGGACCAAAATCCACCAGAATATTAAAAAGAGGGCAATCTTTCAACAAGATAATTTCAAGAGGTATATTGTACTCACACTTTGTTTTTATACCAGAATAGAAAAACGCCTGGAAAAATGATAAATTTTAGGAATGTTTAAAGACATGCAAACCCAATTTACAAAAACCTATCAGCTCACACCAGGCAGAATGTCCATCAGCAAAAATGCTGCAAACAATAAATGCTGAAGGGATTGTGGAGAAATGTGTATCCTCAGCTGTAAGGGGGACGTGGGAAGAGCCACTAATGAAAGCACAATGGAGGTGCTTTGAAAAGGGAAACATTGAGCTACCAGTGAATCAAGCATACCATCTGCTGGGCCTATCACCTGAGAAAATGAGAATCAAAAAGTCACAGGCTGGCAAACCTGTACGCCAGCAATATTTACCATAGTCAACACTTGGAAGCAACAAAAATGTCCATCAGCAGAGGAATGCACCAAGAAGAAGTGGTCCTTGTATACAATGGAATATTACTCCAGTAAAAAATTTCAATTAAATTTAAAAAACAAACAAATGTAAGGAGACATCAGCATTTGTGGGTTTCTCCGAGCACATTCCACTCTAATTTATAACCGAAGAACACCACTGGCGGGTAGGTCTGTTTCCCAAGTACCAGCGTGGGGAACGTAGAAAGGCTGCCACCCTCTGGCCGTTACCTGCAAAAGCAGCTTTAAAGCCTGGGCTAATGGTCACTTCATATGAACAAGTACTGCAGGGCTGTAAATGAAACCTGCCCTCAAAATGTCTTGAGGAAGGCAATGGTTAAAATATTTCAAAATGGGACACATACTTTAAGAAAACACTTTGAAGAACTAAGCCGTAATCACAGCTGGAAAAATAAAAAGGACATGCCTTAAAGCTCAATTTCAACGGATTATGAGACACATGCAAATTCAACCACAAAGAGGTATCAGCTCACACCAGTCAGAATAACCATCAGCAAAAAACTACAAAGAATAAATGCTAAAGGTGCTGTGGCGAAATGCTTACCCTCAACTTTAAGTGGGACATAACCTGGAAAGAGCCACTAAAGAGAACAGAATGGAGGTGCCTTTAAAAGATTAACGCTGAGCTACCATATGATCCAGTAGACCTATACCTGGCCCTATAACCTAAGAAGACAGAATTGGAAAGACACAGGCAGGCAAATCCGCATTGCATAGTATTACAATAGCCAAGATACGGAAGTAACCAAAAAGTCCACCGACAGATGGGTGGACAAAGAAGAACTGCTCCATGTACAGATGGAATATGAGCTAGCGAAAGAATGAAACAATGCCCTTTGCAGCACCATAGATGACTCTAGAAGTAATCACGCAACTTGGAGAAAGTGAGAAAGCGAAAGACACATCTCCTATCATATCACATATAGGTGTTACCTAAAAATTGATACAAACGAAGATATTTCCACAGAGAAAGGCAATCACAGATTCACTACAAAAACTTATGGTTCACCAAATGGAAAGGTGTGAGGATTGGATACATCACCATATTGAGGTGAACAGAGATATACAAACACACGTGAAATATATAATCATCAAAGACCTACAGAAATACCAAGAGAAGACTACTCAACATTGTGTCATAACCTACATGGGAAAAGATTCCAAAGAAGAATAGATATATGTATATGTGTGAAGGAACCACATCTTGCACACCTAGAACAAACAAACCATTGTAATCGAATTTGCTGTGATAAAGAATACATATTTTGTTAAAGATACAAACAAGAAGTAATGACACATAAACTTAAAGGGCTTTTTCCTGGCACATTCCATTGTAATTGACAACCTAGAACACGACTTCCATTAAGGCTCTGTTGCCCTAGTGACCAGATTTGGTAAAGGAGAAATGCTGCCCCCTTGTGGCCGTTTCCTGCAAGAGCAGCTTTAAACCCACAGCTAATGGTCACTTAAAATTCACAAGGACTCAGGGATGTAAAGGATACCTGCCGTCAAACATTGTGCTCAGGTTAGGGAATGGACAAAAAAATTCAAAACAGGCAAATGTTTCAAGAAGATAGTATGAAGAGGTAAGTATTCCTCACTCTCTTTAAACAAAAAAAAAACAGGAAAATGGATAAAAGCTCAACCTCAGGAATTATTAGACTCATGCAATCTAATCAACCAAAAGGTCTCAACTCACACCTGTCGACTGACCGTCAGCAAAAAGTCTACCAACAATAAATGCTGATGGGCTTGTAGAGAACTGTGCACCCTCTAGGTGCTGGTGAGATGTAAAGTGGTTCACAGCCAATAATGAGTACAGAAAGGAACTGCGTTTAAAAGTAAAAACTGAGGTACCAGTCAATCCAGCAGGCACACCACTGGGCCTCTCACCTGAGAAGACCAGAATCGGAAAGACACAGGCCGCAAATGCTGCACTGCAGCCTTATTCAAAATAGCCAAGATGGAAAGCAACCAAAATGTCCATCAACAGGTGAATGGATAAAGAAGAAGGAGTCCATGTACACAATGGAATATTAGCCATGGAAAACAATGAAACACTGCTCTTTGAGGCACCAGAGATGAGCCTGGAGATAATCACAAAACATGAGGTAAGTCGGAAAGCAAAAGACCTATATCCTATGATATCCCTTAGAGGCGTTATCTAATAACTGACACAAATGAACATATTTCCACAGAGAAAGACACTCACAGACTTAGAAAACCAACTATGCTCATCTAAAAGCAAAGGTGGGGGAAATGGATAAATGAGATTAGTGTTACTGTACATATCCAAATACATATTATATACCTATTTCAAAAAGACCGACCATATAGCAAGGGAGGTCTACAGAACACTCTGTAATATTTTACATGGGAAGAGGATCTGTAGAGTAGACATATATAATGTACAAATGCACCAGATTGTGTACCCCTAGGACAAACAATATTCTAGTCTTTACCCTGATTAAAAAAATTTACAAAAACAAGAAGTAATGAGACCTAAACTTATGGGGGTTTCTCCTGGCACATTCCATTCTAATTTACAACCTAGGAACACGACTTCCAGAAAGGCTCTGCTGCCCTAGTACCCAGATTTGGGAATGGAGAAATGCTGCCTCCTTGTGGCCATTTCCCACAACAGCAGCTTTAAACCCACTGCTAAAGGTCACTAAATATTCACCAACTTGCAATTCTGTAAATGACACCTGCCCTCCAAATAAATCCTGGGATCAACAATGGAGCAAAAATTTCAAAAGAGGGCAACTTTCCGAGAAGACAATTTCAAGAGCTATATTGTACTCACAGCTTTTTCTTTAAAGAGAAAAGAAAAAGTTGTGGGAAAATGATGTATTTTAGGAATTTTTAAAGACATGCAAACCCAAGTTACAAAAACCTATCAATCAGCTCACAGCAGTCAGAATGGCCATCAGCAAAAATGTTTCAAAAAATAAATGCTGAAGGGACTGTGGAGGAATGCGTACACTCGACTCTAAGGGGGACGTGGTAAGAGCCACTAATGAAAACACAATGGAAGTGCCTTGAGAAGGTAAACATTGAGCTCCCCGTCAATCAGTCATACCCACTGCTGGGCCTATCTCCTGAGAAAATGAGAATCAAAACGTCACAGGCTGGCAATCCTGCACTCCAGCCATATTTACCATAGCCAACATTTGGAAGCAATGAAAATGTCCATCAACAGAGGAATGCACCAAGAAAAACTGTTCCAGGTACACAATGTAATATTGCTCCAATAATAAATATAAGTTAAATTTAAAAGACAAACATAAGTAAGGAGACATCAGCATTTGTGGGTTTATTCAGGCACATTCCACTCTAATTTATAACCGAGGAACACCACTGGCCGGGAGGTCTGTTTCCCTAGTACCAGCGTGGGGAACGTAGAAAGACTGCCACCCTCTGGCCGTTACCTGCAAACGCAGGTTGAAGCCTGTGCTAATGGTCACCGCAAAATGTCTTGAGGGAGGTAATGGCCAAAAAGTTTAAAAATATGACACATACTTTAAGAAAACACTTTGAAGAACTAAGCTGTACTCACAGCCTGAAAAATGAAAAGGACCTGCCTTAAAGCTCAGTTTTAATGGATCATGAGACACATGCCAATTCAACCACAAAGACGTATCAGCTCACACCAGTCAGAATAACCATCAGTAAAAAACTACAAAGAATAAATGCTGAAGGTGCTGTGGAGAAATGCAAACCCTCAACTTTAAGTGGGATGTAACCTGGAAAGAGCCACTCATGAGAGCAGAGCGGAGGTGCCTTTAAAAGGTAAACATTGAGCTACCGTATGATCCAGAGGCTTATTCCTGGACCTATAACCTAAGAAGACAGAATTGGAAAGAAAGAGGCAGGCAAATCTGCATTGCACAGTATTACAATAGCCAAGATATGGAAGTCACCAAAAAGTCCACCGACAGATGGGTGGACAAAGAAGAACTGCTACATATACAGACAGATGGATTATGAGCTAGCGATAAAATGAAACAATGCCATTTGCAGCACCATAGATGAGTCTAGAAGTAATCACGCAACTTTTAGTAAGTGACAAAGCAAAAGACACATATCTTACCATATCAGTTACAGGTGTTACCTACGAATTGATACCAACGAAGCTATATCCACGGAGAAAGGCAATCACAGATTCAGTACATAAACGTATGGTTCACCAAATGGAAAGGTGTGAGGATTGGACACATTACTATATTGGGGTTAACAGACATATAAAAACACATGTGAAATATATAATCACCAGAGACGTACGCAATACCAAGAGAAGGCTACTCAACATTGTGTCATAACCTACATGGGAAAAGGATCCGAAGAAGAATAGATATATGTATATGTATGAAAGAACCACATCTTGCACACCTAGGACAAACAAAACGTTGTAATCAAATTTGCTGTGATTAGAAACTAAAAATTAAATTAAAACTACGAGCAAGAAGTAATGAGACATAACTTTAAAAGGCTTTTTCCTGGCACATTCCATTGTAATTTACAACCTAGAGCACGACTTCCATTAAGGCTCTGTTGCCCTAGTGACCAGATTTGGTAAAGGAGAAATGCTGCCGCCTTGTGGCCGTTTCCCGCAAGAGCGGCTTTGAACCCACAGCTAATGGTCACTTAACATTCACAAGGACTCAGGGCTGTAAAGACACCTGCCCTCAAAATTGTGCTGAGGTGGGGAATGGATTAAAAAATTCAAAACAGGCAAATTTTTCAAGGAGATAGTATGAAGAGGTAAATTTTACTCACCGTCTTTTTAAAAAAAGGAAAATGGATAAAAGCTCCACCTCAGGAAGTATTAGACTCATGCAATCTAATCTACAAAAGGTTTCAACTCACACCACTCGACTGACCATCAGCAAAACGTCTACAAACAATAAATGCTGAAGGGGTTTTAGAGAACTGTGTACCCTCTAGCTGCTGGTGAGATGTAAAATGGTTAACAGCCAATCATGAGAACAGAAAGGAGCTGCGTTTGAAAGTAAAAATTGAGGTACCATTCAATCCAGCAGGTGCACCAGTGGGCCTCTCACCTGAGAAGCCCAGAATCGAGAAGACCCGGGCTGCAAAAGCTGCACTGCAGCCTTATTCACAATAGACAAGACAGTGAAGCAACCAAAATGTCCATCCACAGGTGAATGGATAAAGAAGAAGTGGTCCATGTACACAATGGAATATTAGCCGTGGAAAACAGTGAAACACTGCTCTTTGAGGCACCACAAATGAGGCTGGAGATAATCACAAAACATAAGGTAAGTCGGAAAGCAAGAGACCTATAGTCTATGATATCACTTATAGGCGTTATCTAATAACTGACAGAAATGAACATATTTCCACAGAGAAAGGCACTCACAGACTTAGAAACAAAACTATGCTTATCTAAAAGGAAAGGTGGGGGGATTGGATAAATGAAGATTAGTGTTACCATATGTATACAAATACATATTATATACATATATCCAAAAGACCCACCATATAGCAAGGGAGGTCTACGGAACACTCTGTAATAATTTACATGCGAAGAGGATCTCGACATATACAGATATATATATAGTGTGTAGATGAACCAGAGTGTGTACACCTTGGACAAACAACATTCTAAACATTACCCCAATTTAAAAAATTAAAACAACGAACTAGAAGTAATGAGACATAAACTTATGGGGGGTTTTCCTGGCACATTCCATTCAAATTTACAAGCTAGGAAAACCACTTCCAGAACGGCTCTGCTGCCCTAGTAACCAGATTTGGTAATGGAGAAATGCTCCCGCCTTGTGGCCGTTTCGTACAACGGCAGCTTAAACCCAGTGCTAATGGTTACTAAATATTGACACACATTGCAGGCCTGTAAATGACACCTGCCTTCAAAAAAGTACCCTGGGGACCAAAATCCACCAGAATATTAAAAAGAGGGCAATCTTTCAACAAGATAATTTCAAGAGGTATATTGTACTCACACTTTGTTTTTATACCAGAATAGAAAAACGCCTGGAAAAATGATAAATTTTAGGAATGTTTAAAGACATGCAAACCCAATTTACAAAAACCTATCAGCTCACACCAGGCAGAATGTCCATCAGCAAAAATGCTGCAAACAATAAATGCTGAAGGGATTGTGGAGAAATGTGTATCCTCAGCTGTAAGGGGGACGTGGGAAGAGCCACTAATGAAAGCACAATGGAGGTGCTTTGAAAAGGGAAACATTGAGCTACCAGTGAATCAAGCATACCATCTGCTGGGCCTATCACCTGAGAAAATGAGAATCAAAAAGTCACAGGCTGGCAAACCTGTACGCCAGCAATATTTACCATAGTCAACACTTGGAAGCAACAAAAATGTCCATCAGCAGAGGAATGCACCAAGAAGAAGTGGTCCTTGTATACAATGGAATATTACTCCAGTAAAAAATTTCAATTAAATTTAAAAAACAAACAAATGTAAGGAGACATCAGCATTTGTGGGTTTCTCCGAGCACATTCCACTCTAATTTATAACCGAAGAACACCACTGGCGGGTAGGTCTGTTTCCCAAGTACCAGCGTGGGGAACGTAGAAAGGCTGCCACCCTCTGGCCGTTACCTGCAAAAGCAGCTTTAAAGCCTGGGCTAATGGTCACTTCATATGAACAAGTACTGCAGGGCTGTAAATGAAACCTGCCCTCAAAATGTCTTGAGGAAGGCAATGGTTAAAATATTTCAAAATGGGACACATACTTTAAGAAAACACTTTGAAGAACTAAGCCGTAATCACAGCTGGAAAAATAAAAAGGACATGCCTTAAAGCTCAATTTCAACGGATTATGAGACACATGCAAATTCAACCACAAAGAGGTATCAGCTCACACCAGTCAGAATAACCATCAGCAAAAAACTACAAAGAATAAATGCTAAAGGTGCTGTGGCGAAATGCTTACCCTCAACTTTAAGTGGGACATAACCTGGAAAGAGCCACTAAAGAGAACAGAATGGAGGTGCCTTTAAAAGATTAACGCTGAGCTACCATATGATCCAGTAGACCTATACCTGGCCCTATAACCTAAGAAGACAGAATTGGAAAGACACAGGCAGGCAAATCCGCATTGCATAGTATTACAATAGCCAAGATACGGAAGTAACCAAAAAGTCCACCGACAGATGGGTGGACAAAGAAGAACTGCTCCATGTACAGATGGAATATGAGCTAGCGAAAGAATGAAACAATGCCGTTTGCAGCACCATAGATGACTCTAGAAGTAATCACGCAACTTGGAGAAAGTGAGAAAGCGAAAGACACATCTCCTATCATATCACATATAGGTGTTACCTAAAAATTGATACAAACGAAGATATTTCCACAGAGAAAGGCAATCACAGATTCACTACAAAAACTTATGGTTCACCAAATGGAAAGGTGTGAGGATTGGATACATCACCATATTGAGGTGAACAGAGATATACAAACACACGTGAAATATATAATCATCAAAGACCTACAGAAATACCAAGAGAAGACTACTCAACATTGTGTCATAACCTACATGGGAAAAGATTCCAAAGAAGAATAGATATATGTATATGTGTGAAGGAACCACATCTTGCACACCTAGAACAAACAAACCATTGTAATCGAATTTGCTGTGATAAAGAATACATATTTTGTTAAAGATACAAACAAGAAGTAATGACACATAAACTTAAAGGGCTTTTTCCTGGCACATTCCATTGTAATTGACAACCTAGAACACGACTTCCATTAAGGCTCTGTTGCCCTAGTGACCAGATTTGGTAAAGGAGAAATGCTGCCCCCTTGTGGCCGTTTCCTGCAAGAGCAGCTTTAAACCCACAGCTAATGGTCACTTAAAATTCACAAGGACTCAGGGATGTAAAGGATACCTGCCGTCAAACATTGTGCTCAGGTTAGGGAATGGACAAAAAAATTCAAAACAGGCAAATGTTTCAAGAAGATAGTATGAAGAGGTAAGTATTCCTCACTCTCTTTAAACAAAAAAAAACAGGAAAATGGATAAAAGCTCAACCTCAGGAATTATTAGACTCATGCAATCTAATCAACCAAAAGGTGTCAACTCACACCTGTCGACTGACCGTCAGCAAAAAGTCTACCAACAATAAATGCTGATGGGGTTGTAGAGAACTGTGCACCCTCTAGGTGCTGGTGAGATGTAAAGTGGTTCACAGCCAATAATGAGTACAGAAAGGAACTGCGTTTAAAAGTAAAAACTGAGGTACCAGTCAATCCAGCAGGCACACCACTGGGCCTCTCACCTGAGAAGACCAGAATCGGAAAGACACAGGCCGCAAATGCTGCACTGCAGCCTTATTCAAAATAGCCAAGATGGAAAGCAACCAAAATGTCCATCAACAGGTGAATGGATAAAGAAGAAGGAGTCCATGTACACAATGGAATATTAGCCATGGAAAACAATGAAACACTGCTCTTTGAGGCACCAGAGATGAGCCTGGAGATAATCACAAAACATGAGGTAAGTCGGAAAGCAAAAGACCTATATCCTATGATATCCCTTAGAGGCGTTATCTAATAACTGACACAAATGAACATATTTCCACAGAGAAAGACACTCACAGACTTAGAAAACCAACTATGCTCATCTAAAAGCAAAGGTGGGGGAAATGGATAAATGAGATTAGTGTTACTGTACATATCCAAATACATATTATATACCTATTTCAAAAAGACCGACCATATAGCAAGGGAGGTCTACAGAACACTCTGTAATATTTTACATGGGAAGAGGATCTGTAGAGTAGACATATATAATGTACAAATGCACCAGATTGTGTACCCCTAGGACAAACAATATTCTAGTCTTTACCCTGATTAAAAAAATTTACAAAAACAAGAAGTAATGAGACCTAAACTTATGGGGGTTTCTCCTGGCACATTCCATTCTAATTTACAACCTAGGAACACGACTTCCAGAAAGGCTCTGCTGCCCTAGTACCCAGATTTGGGAATGGAGAAATGCTGCCTCCTTGTGGCCATTTCCCACAACAGCAGCTTTAAACCCACTGCTAAAGGTCACTAAATATTCACCAACTTGCAATTCTGTAAATGACACCTGCCCTCCAAATAAATCCTGGGATCAACAATGGAGCAAAAATTTCAAAAGAGGGCAACTTTCCGAGAAGACAATTTCAAGAGCTATATTGTACTCACAGCTTTTTCTTTAAAGAGAAAAGAAAAAGTTGTGGGAAAATGATGTATTTTAGGAATTTTTAAAGACATGCAAACCCAAGTTACAAAAACCTATCAATCAGCTCACAGCAGTCAGAATGGCCATCAGCAAAAATGTTTCAAAAAATAAATGCTGAAGGGACTGTGGAGGAATGCGTACACTCGACTCTAAGGGGGACGTGGTAAGAGCCACTAATGAAAACACAATGGAAGTGCCTTGAGAAGGTAAACATTGAGCTCCCCGTCAATCAGTCATACCCACTGCTGGGCCTATCTCCTGAGAAAATGAGAATCAAAACGTCACCGGCTGGCAATCCTGCACTCCAGCCATATTTACCATAGCCAACATTTGGAAGCAATGAAAATGTCCATCAACAGAGGAATGCACCAAGAAAAACTGTTCCAGGTACACAATGTAATATTGCTCCAATAATAAATATAAGTTAAATTTAAAAGACAAACATAAGTAAGGAGACATCAGCATTTGTGGGTTTATTCAGGCACATTCCACTCTAATTTATAACCGAGGAACACCACTGGCCGGGAGGTCTGTTTCCCTAGTACCAGCGTGGGGAACGTAGAAAGACTGCCACCCTCTGGCCGTTACCTGCAAACGCAGGTTGAAGCCTGTGCTAATGGTCACCGCAAAATGTCTTGAGGGAGGTAATGGCCAAAAAGTTTAAAAATATGACACATACTTTAAGAAAACACTTTGAAGAACTAAGCTGTACTCACAGCCTGAAAAATGAAAAGGACCTGCCTTAAAGCTCAGTTTTAATGGATCATGAGACACATGCCAATTCAACCACAAAGACGTATCAGCTCACACCAGTCAGAATAACCATCAGTAAAAAACTACAAAGAATAAAGGCTGAAGGTGCTGTGGAGAAATGCAAACCCTCAACTTTAAGTGGGATGTAACCTGGAAAGAGCCACTCATGAGAGCAGAGCGGAGGTGCCTTTAAAAGGTAAACATTGAGCTACCGTATGATCCAGAGGCTTATTCCTGGACCTATAACCTAAGAAGACAGAATTGGAAAGAAAGAGGCAGGCAAATCTGCATTGCACAGTATTACAATAGCCAAGATATGGAAGTCACCAAAAAGTCCACCGACAGATGGGTGGACAAAGAAGAACTGCTACATATACAGACAGATGGATTATGAGCTAGCGATAAAATGAAACAATGCCATTTGCAGCACCATAGATGAGTCTAGAAGTAATCACGCAACTTTTAGTAAGTGACAAAGCAAAAGACACATATCTTACCATATCAGTTACAGGTGTTACCTACGAATTGATACCAACGAAGCTATATCCACGGAGAAAGGCAATCACAGATTCAGTACATAAACGTATGGTTCACCAAATGGAAAGGTGTGAGGATTGGACACATTACTATATTGGGGTTAACAGACATATAAAAACACATGTGAAATATATAATCACCAGAGACGTACGCAATACCAAGAGAAGGCTACTCAACATTGTGTCATAACCTACATGGGAAAAGGATCCGAAGAAGAATAGATATATGTATATGTATGAAAGAACCACATCTTGCACACCTAGGACAAACAAAACGTTGTAATCAAATTTGCTGTGATTAGAAACTAAAAATTAAATTAAAACTACGAGCAAGAAGTAATGAGACATAACTTTAAAAGGCTTTTTCCTGGCACATTCCATTGTAATTTACAACCTAGAGCACGACTTCCATTAAGGCTCTGTTGCCCTAGTGACCAGATTTGGTAAAGGAGAAATGCTGCCGCCTTGTGGCCGTTTCCCGCAAGAGCGGCTTTGAACCCACAGCTAATGGTCACTTAACATTCACAAGGACTCAGGGCTGTAAAGACACCTGCCCTCAAAATTGTGCTGAGGTGGGGAATGGATTAAAAAATTCAAAACAGGCAAATTTTTCAAGGAGATAGTATGAAGAGGTAAATTTTACTCACCGTCTTTTTAAAAAAAGGAAAATGGATAAAAGCTCCACCTCAGGAAGTATTAGACTCATGCAATCTAATCTACAAAAGGTTTCAACTCACACCACTCGACTGACCATCAGCAAAACGTCTACAAACAATAAATGCTGAAGGGGTTTTAGAGAACTGTGTACCCTCTAGCTGCTGGTGAGATGTAAAATGGTTAACAGCCAATAATGAGAACAGAAAGGAGCTGCGTTTGAAAGTAAAAATCGAGGTACCATTCAATCCAGCAGGTGCACCAGTGGGCCTCTCACCTGAGAAGCCCAGAATCGAGAAGACCCGGGCTGCAAAAGCTGCACTGCAGCCTTATTCACAATAGACAAGACAGTGAAGCAACCAAAATGTCCATCCACAGGTGAATGGATAAAGAAGAAGTGGTCCATGTACACAATGGAATATTAGCCGTGGAAAACAGTGAAACACTGCTCTTTGAGGCACCACGAATGAGGCTGGAGATAATCACAAAACATAAGGTAAGTCGGAAAGCAAGAGACCTATAGTCTATGATATCACTTATAGGCGTTATCTAATAACTGACAGAAATGAACATATTTCCACAGAGAAAGGCACTCACAGACTTAGAAACAAAACTATGCTTATCTAAAAGGAAAGGTGGGGGGATTGGATAAATGAAGATTAGTGTTACCATATGTATACAAATACATATTATATACATATATCCAAAAGACCCACCATATAGCAAGGGAGGTCTACGGAACACTCTGTAATAATTTACATGCGAAGAGGATCTCGACATATACAGATATATATATAGTGTGTAGATGAACCAGAGTGTGTACACCTTGGACAAACAACATTCTAAACATTACCCCAATTTAAAAAATTAAAACAACGAACTAGAAGTAATGAGACATAAACTTATGGGGGGTTTTCCTGGCACATTCCATTCAAATTTACAAGCTAGGAAAACCACTTCCAGAACGGCTCTGCTGCCCTAGTAACCAGATTTGGTAATGGAGAAATGCTCCCGCCTTGTGGCCGTTTCGTACAACGGCAGCTTAAACCCAGTGCTAATGGTTACTAAATATTGACACACATTGCAGGCCTGTAAATGACACCTGCCTTCAAAAAAGTACCCTGGGGACCAAAATCCACCAG
Organism: Balaenoptera physalus; assembly: GCF_965194825.1. Taxonomy (NCBI): domain Eukaryota; kingdom Metazoa; phylum Chordata; class Mammalia; order Artiodactyla; family Balaenopteridae; genus Balaenoptera; species Balaenoptera physalus. Next base: position 96,869 of record NW_028126559.1, read on the forward strand.
AATATTAAAAAGAGGGCAATCTTTCAACAAGATAATTTCAAGAGGTATATTGTACTCACACTTTGTTTTTATACCAGAATAGAAAAACGCCTGGAAAAATGATAAATTTTAGGAATGTTTAAAGACATGCAAACCCAATTTACAAAAACCTATCAGCTCACACCAGGCAGAATGTCCATCAGCAAAAATGCTGCAAACAATAAATGCTGAAGGGATTGTGGAGAAATGTGTATCCTCAGCTGTAAGGGGGACGTGGGAAGAGCCACTAATGAAAGCACAATGGAGGTGCTTTGAAAAGGGAAACATTGAGCTACCAGTGAATCAAGCATACCATCTGCTGGGCCTATCACCTGAGAAAATGAGAATCAAAAAGTCACAGGCTGGCAAACCTGTACGCCAGCAATATTTACCATAGTCAACACTTGGAAGCAACAAAAATGTCCATCAGCAGAGGAATGCACCAAGAAGAAGTGGTCCTTGTATACAATGGAATATTACTCCAGTAAAAAATTTCAATTAAATTTAAAAAACAAACAAATGTAAGGAGACATCAGCATTTGTGGGTTTCTCCGAGCACATTCCACTCTAATTTATAACCGAAGAACACCACTGGCGGGTAGGTCTGTTTCCCAAGTACCAGCGTGGGGAACGTAGAAAGGCTGCCACCCTCTGGCCGTTACCTGCAAAAGCAGCTTTAAAGCCTGGGCTAATGGTCACTTCATATGAACAAGTACTGCAGGGCTGTAAATGAAACCTGCCCTCAAAATGTCTTGAGGAAGGCAATGGTTAAAATATTTCAAAATGGGACACATACTTTAAGAAAACACTTTGAAGAACTAAGCCGTAATCACAGCTGGAAAAATAAAAAGGACATGCCTTAAAGCTCAATTTCAACGGATTATGAGACACATGCAAATTCAACCACAAAGAGGTATCAGCTCACACCAGTCAGAATAACCATCAGCAAAAAACTACAAAGAATAAATGCTAAAGGTGCTGTGGCGAAATGCTTACCCTCAACTTTAAGTGGGACATAACCTGGAAAGAGCCACTAAAGAGAACAGAATGGAGGTGCCTTTAAAAGATTAACGCTGAGCTACCATATGATCCAGTAGACCTATACCTGGCCCTATAACCTAAGAAGACAGAATTGGAAAGACACAGGCAGGCAAATCCGCATTGCATAGTATTACAATAGCCAAGATACGGAAGTAACCAAAAAGTCCACCGACAGATGGGTGGACAAAGAAGAACTGCTCCATGTACAGATGGAATATGAGCTAGCGAAAGAATGAAACAATGCCGTTTGCAGCACCATAGATGACTCTAGAAGTAATCACGCAACTTGGAGAAAGTGAGAAAGCGAAAGACACATCTCCTATCATATCACATATAGGTGTTACCTAAAAATTGATACAAACGAAGATATTTCCACAGAGAAAGGCAATCACAGATTCACTACAAAAACTTATGGTTCACCAAATGGAAAGGTGTGAGGATTGGATACATCACCATATTGAGGTGAACAGAGATATACAAACACACGTGAAATATATAATCATCAAAGACCTACAGAAATACCAAGAGAAGACTACTCAACATTGTGTCATAACCTACATGGGAAAAGATTCCAAAGAAGAATAGATATATGTATATGTGTGAAGGAACCACATCTTGCACACCTAGAACAAACAAACCATTGTAATCGAATTTGCTGTGATAAAGAATACATATTTTGTTAAAGATACAAACAAGAAGTAATGACACATAAACTTAAAGGGCTTTTTCCTGGCACATTCCATTGTAATTGACAACCTAGAACACGACTTCCATTAAGGCTCTGTTGCCCTAGTGACCAGATTTGGTAAAGGAGAAATGCTGCCCCCTTGTGGCCGTTTCCTGCAAGAGCAGCTTTAAACCCACAGCTAATGGTCACTTAAAATTCACAAGGACTCAGGGATGTAAAGGATACCTGCCGTCAAACATTGTGCTCAGGTTAGGGAATGGACAAAAAAATTCAAAACAGGCAAATGTTTCAAGAAGATAGTATGAAGAGGTAAGTATTCCTCACTCTCTTTAAACAAAAAAAAACAGGAAAATGGATAAAAGCTCAACCTCAGGAATTATTAGACTCATGCAATCTAATCAACCAAAAGGTGTCAACTCACACCTGTCGACTGACCGTCAGCAAAAAGTCTACCAACAATAAATGCTGATGGGGTTGTAGAGAACTGTGCACCCTCTAGGTGCTGGTGAGATGTAAAGTGGTTCACAGCCAATAATGAGTACAGAAAGGAACTGCGTTTAAAAGTAAAAACTGAGGTACCAGTCAATCCAGCAGGCACACCACTGGGCCTCTCACCTGAGAAGACCAGAATCGGAAAGACACAGGCCGCAAATGCTGCACTGCAGCCTTATTCAAAATAGCCAAGATGGAAAGCAACCAAAATGTCCATCAACAGGTGAATGGATAAAGAAGAAGGAGTCCATGTACACAATGGAATATTAGCCATGGAAAACAATGAAACACTGCTCTTTGAGGCACCAGAGATGAGCCTGGAGATAATCACAAAACATGAGGTAAGTCGGAAAGCAAAAGACCTATATCCTATGATATCCCTTAGAGGCGTTATCTAATAACTGACACAAATGAACATATTTCCACAGAGAAAGACACTCACAGACTTAGAAAACCAACTATGCTCATCTAAAAGCAAAGGTGGGGGAAATGGATAAATGAGATTAGTGTTACTGTACATATCCAAATACATATTATATACCTATTTCAAAAAGACCGACCATATAGCAAGGGAGGTCTACAGAACACTCTGTAATATTTTACATGGGAAGAGGATCTGTAGAGTAGACATATATAATGTACAAATGCACCAGATTGTGTACCCCTAGGACAAACAATATTCTAGTCTTTACCCTGATTAAAAAAATTTACAAAAACAAGAAGTAATGAGACCTAAACTTATGGGGGTTTCTCCTGGCACATTCCATTCTAATTTACAACCTAGGAACACGACTTCCAGAAAGGCTCTGCTGCCCTAGTACCCAGATTTGGGAATGGAGAAATGCTGCCTCCTTGTGGCCATTTCCCACAACAGCAGCTTTAAACCCACTGCTAAAGGTCACTAAATATTCACCAACTTGCAATTCTGTAAATGACACCTGCCCTCCAAATAAATCCTGGGATCAACAATGGAGCAAAAATTTCAAAAGAGGGCAACTTTCCGAGAAGACAATTTCAAGAGCTATATTGTACTCACAGCTTTTTCTTTAAAGAGAAAAGAAAAAGTTGTGGGAAAATGATGTATTTTAGGAATTTTTAAAGACATGCAAACCCAAGTTACAAAAACCTATCAATCAGCTCACAGCAGTCAGAATGGCCATCAGCAAAAATGTTTCAAAAAATAAATGCTGAAGGGACTGTGGAGGAATGCATACACTCGACTCTAAGGGGGACGTGCTAAGAGCCACTAATGAAAACACAATGGAAGTGCCTTGAGAAGGTAAACATTGAGCTCCCCGTCAATCAGTCATACCCACTGCTGGGCCTATCTCCTGAGAAAATGAGAATCAAAACGTCACAGGCTGGCAATCCTGCACTCCAGCCATATTTACCATAGCCAACATTTGGAAGCAATGAAAATGTCCATCAACAGAGGAATGCACCAAGAAAAACTGTTCCAGGTACACAATGTAATATTGCTCCAATAATAAATATAAGTTAAATTTAAAAGACAAACATAAGTAAGGAGACATCAGCATTTGTGGGTTTATTCAGGCACATTCCACTCTAATTTATAACCGAGGAACACCACTGGCCGGGAGGTCTGTTTCCCTAGTACCAGCGTGGGGAACGTAGAAAGACTGCCACCCTCTGGCCGTTACCTGCAAACGCAGGTTGAAGCCTGTGCTAATGGTCACCGCAAAATGTCTTGAGGGAGGTAATGGCCAAAAAGTTTAAAAATATGACACATACTTTAAGAAAACACTTTGAAGAACTAAGCTGTACTCACAGCCTGAAAAATGAAAAGGACCTGCCTTAAAGCTCAGTTTTAATGGATCATGAGACACATGCCAATTCAACCACAAAGACGTATCAGCTCACACCAGTCAGAATAACCATCAGTAAAAAACTACAAAGAATAAATGCTGAAGGTGCTGTGGAGAAATGCAAACCCTCAACTTTAAGTGGGATGTAACCTGGAAAGAGCCACTCATGAGAGCAGAGCGGAGGTGCCTTTAAAAGGTAAACATTGAGCTACCGTATGATCCAGAGGCTTATTCCTGGACCTATAACCTAAGAAGACAGAATTGGAAAGAAAGAGGCAGGCAAATCTGCATTGCACAGTATTACAATAGCCAAGATATGGAAGTCACCAAAAAGTCCACCGACAGATGGGTGGACAAAGAAGAACTGCTACATATACAGACAGATGGATTATGAGCTAGCGATAAAATGAAACAATGCCATTTGCAGCACCATAGATGAGTCTAGAAGTAATCACGCAACTTTTAGTAAGTGACAAAGCAAAAGACACATATCTTACCATATCAGTTACAGGTGTTACCTACGAATTGATACCAACGAAGCTATATCCACGGAGAAAGGCAATCACAGATTCAGTACATAAACGTATGGTTCACCAAATGGAAAGGTGTGAGGATTGGACACATTACTATATTGGGGTTAACAGACATATAAAAACACATGTGAAATATATAATCACCAGAGACGTACGCAATACCAAGAGAAGGCTACTCAACATTGTGTCATAACCTACATGGGAAAAGGATCCGAAGAAGAATAGATATATGTATATGTATGAAAGAACCACATCTTGCACACCTAGGACAAACAAAACGTTGTAATCAAATTTGCTGTGATTAGAAACTAAAAATTAAATTAAAACTACGAGCAAGAAGTAATGAGACATAACTTTAAAAGGCTTTTTCCTGGCACATTCCATTGTAATTTACAACCTAGAGCACGACTTCCATTAAGGCTCTGTTGCCCTAGTGACCAGATTTGGTAAAGGAGAAATGCTGCCGCCTTGTGGCCGTTTCCCGCAAGAGCGGCTTTGAACCCACAGCTAATGGTCACTTAACATTCACAAGGACTCAGGGCTGTAAAGACACCTGCCCTCAAAATTGTGCTGAGGTGGGGAATGGATTAAAAAATTCAAAACAGGCAAATTTTTCAAGGAGATAGTATGAAGAGGTAAATTTTACTCACCGTCTTTTTAAAAAAAGGAAAATGGATAAAAGCTCCACCTCAGGAAGTATTAGACTCATGCAATCTAATCTACAAAAGGTTTCAACTCACACCACTCGACTGACCATCAGCAAAACGTCTACAAACAATAAATGCTGAAGGGGTTTTAGAGAACTGTGTACCCTCTAGCTGCTGGTGAGATGTAAAATGGTTAACAGCCAATAATGAGAACAGAAAGGAGCTGCGTTTGAAAGTAAAAATTGAGGTACCATTCAATCCAGCAGGTGCACCAGTGGGCCTCTCACCTGAGAAGCCCAGAATCGAGAAGACCCGGGCTGCAAAAGCTGCACTGCAGCCTTATTCACAATAGACAAGACAGTGAAGCAACCAAAATGTCCATCCACAGGTGAATGGATAAAGAAGAAGTGGTCCATGTACACAATGGAATATTAGCCGTGGAAAACAGTGAAACACTGCTCTTTGAGGCACCACGAATGAGGCTGGAGATAATCACAAAACATAAGGTAAGTCGGAAAGCAAGAGACCTATAGTCTATGATATCACTTATAGGCGTTATCTAATAACTGACAGAAATGAACAAATTTCCACAGAGAAAGGCACTCACAGACTTAGAAACAAAACTATGCTTATCTAAAAGGAAAGGTGGGGGGATTGGATAAATGAAGATTAGTGTTACCATATGTATACAAATACATATTATATACATATATCCAAAAGACCCACCATATAGCAAGGGAGGTCTACGGAACACTCTGTAATAATTTACATGCGAAGAGGATCTCGACATATACAGATATATATATAGTGTGTAGATGAACCAGAGTGTGTACACCTTGGACAAACAACATTCTAAACATTACCCCAATTTAAAAAATTAAAACAACGAACTAGAAGTAATGAGACATAAACTTATGGGGGGTTTTCCTGGCACATTCCATTCAAATTTACAAGCTAGGAAAACCACTTCCAGAACGGCTCTGCTGCCCTAGTAACCAGATTTGGTAATGGAGAAATGCTCCCGCCTTGTGGCCGTTTCGTACAACGGCAGCTTAAACCCAGTGCTAATGGTTACTAAATATTGACACACATTGCAGGCCTGTAAATGACACCTGCCTTCAAAAAAGTACCCTGGGGACCAAAATCCACCAGAATATTAAAAAGAGGGCAATCTTTCAACAAGATAATTTCAAGAGGTATATTGTACTCACACTTTGTTTTTATACCAGAATAGAAAAACGCCTGGAAAAATGATAAATTTTAGGAATGTTTAAAGACATGCAAACCCAATTTACAAAAACCTATCAGCTCACACCAGGCAGAATGTCCATCAGCAAAAATGCTGCAAACAATAAATGCTGAAGGGATTGTGGAGAAATGTGTATCCTCAGCTGTAAGGGGGACGTGGGAAGAGCCACTAATGAAAGCACAATGGAGGTGCTTTGAAAAGGGAAACATTGAGCTACCAGTGAATCAAGCATACCATCTGCTGGGCCTATCACCTGAGAAAATGAGAATCAAAAAGTCACAGGCTGGCAAACCTGTACGCCAGCAATATTTACCATAGTCAACACTTGGAAGCAACAAAAATGTCCATCAGCAGAGGAATGCACCAAGAAGAAGTGGTCCTTGTATACAATGGAATATTACTCCAGTAAAAAATTTCAATTAAATTTAAAAAACAAACAAATGTAAGGAGACATCAGCATTTGTGGGTTTCTCCGAGCACATTCCACTCTAATTTATAACCGAAGAACACCACTGGCGGGTAGGTCTGTTTCCCAAGTACCAGCGTGGGGAACGTAGAAAGGCTGCCACCCTCTGGCCGTTACCTGCAAAAGCAGCTTTAAAGCCTGGGCTAATGGTCACTTCATATGAACAAGTACTGCAGGGCTGTAAATGAAACCTGCCCTCAAAATGTCTTGAGGAAGGCAATGGTTAAAATATTTCAAAATGGGACACATACTTTAAGAAAACACTTTGAAGAACCAAGCCGTAATCACAGCTGGAAAAATAAAAAGGACATGCCTTAAAGCTCAATTTCAACGGATTATGAGACACATGCAAATTCAACCACAAAGAGGTATCAGCTCACACCAGTCAGAATAACCATCAGCAAAAAACTACAAAGAATAAATGCTAAAGGTGCTGTGGCGAAATGCTTACCCTCAACTTTAAGTGGGACATAACCTGGAAAGAGCCACTAAAGAGAACAGAATGGAGGTGCCTTTAAAAGATTAACGCTGAGCTACCATATGATCCAGTAGACCTATACCTGGCCCTATAACCTAAGAAGACAGAATTGGAAAGACACAGGCAGGCAAATCCGCATTGCATAGTATTACAATAGCCAAGATACGGAAGTAACCAAAAAGTCCACCGACAGATGGGTGGACAAAGAAGAACTGCTCCATGTACAGATGGAATATGAGCTAGCGAAAGAATGAAACAATGCCGTTTGCAGCACCATAGATGACTCTAGAAGTAATCACGCAACTTGGAGAAAGTGAGAAAGCGAAAGACACATCTCCTATCATATCACATATAGGTGTTACCTAAAAATTGATACAAACGAAGATATTTCCACAGAGAAAGGCAATCACAGATTCACTACAAAAACTTATGGTTCACCAAATGGAAAGGTGTGAGGATTGGATACATCACCATATTGAGGTGAACAGAGATATACAAACACACGTGAAATATATAATCATCAAAGACCTACAGAAATACCAAGAGAAGACTACTCAACATTGTGTCATAACCTACATGGGAAAAGATTCCAAAGAAGAATAGATATATGTATATGTGTGAAGGAACCACATCTTGCACACCTAGAACAAACAAACCATTGTAATCGAATTTGCTGTGATAAAGAATACATATTTTGTTAAAGATACAAACAAGAAGTAATGACACATAAACTTAAAGGGCTTTTTCCTGGCACATTCCATTGTAATTGACAACCTAGAACACGACTTCCATTAAGGCTCTGTTGCCCTAGTGACCAGATTTGGTAAAGGAGAAATGCTGCCCCCTTGTGGCCGTTTCCTGCAAGAGCAGCTTTAAACCCACAGCTAATGGTCACTTAAAATTCACAAGGACTCAGGGATGTAAAGGATACCTGCCGTCAAACATTGTGCTCAGGTTAGGGAATGGACAAAAAAATTCAAAACAGGCAAATGTTTCAAGAAGATAGTATGAAGAGGTAAGTATTCCTCACTCTCTTTAAACAAAAAAAAAACAGGAAAATGGATAAAAGCTCAACCTCAGGAATTATTAGACTCATGCAATCTAATCAACCAAAAGGTCTCAACTCACACCTGTCGACTGACCGTCAGCAAAAAGTCTACCAACAATAAATGCTGATGGGCTTGTAGAGAACTGTGCACCCTCTAGGTGCTGGTGAGATGTAAAGTGGTTCACAGCCAATAATGAGTACAGAAAGGAACTGCGTTTAAAAGTAAAAACTGAGGTACCAGTCAATCCAGCAGGCACACCACTGGGCCTCTCACCTGAGAAGACCAGAATCGGAAAGACACAGGCCGCAAATGCTGCACTGCAGCCTTATTCAAAATAGCCAAGATGGAAAGCAACCAAAATGTCCATCAACAGGTGAATGGATAAAGAAGAAGGAGTCCATGTACACAATGGAATATTAGCCATGGAAAACAATGAAACACTGCTCTTTGAGGCACCAGAGATGAGCCTGGAGATAATCACAAAACATGAGGTAAGTCGGAAAGCAAAAGACCTATATCCTATGATATCCCTTAGAGGCGTTATCTAATAACTGACACAAATGAACATATTTCCACAGAGAAAGACACTCACAGACTTAGAAAACCAACTATGCTCATCTAAAAGCAAAGGTGGGGGAAATGGATAAATGAGATTAGTGTTACTGTACATATCCAAATACATATTATATACCTATTTCAAAAAGACCGACCATATAGCAAGGGAGGTCTACAGAACACTCTGTAATATTTTACATGGGAAGAGGATCTGTAGAGTAGACATATATAATGTACAAATGCACCAGATTGTGTACCCCTAGGACAAACAATATTCTAGTCTTTACCCTGATTAAAAAAATTTACAAAAACAAGAAGTAATGAGACCTAAACTTATGGGGGTTTCTCCTGGCACATTCCATTCTAATTTACAACCTAGGAACACGACTTCCAGAAAGGCTCTGCTGCCCTAGTACCCAGATTTGGGAATGGAGAAATGCTGCCTCCTTGTGGCCATTTCCCACAACAGCAGCTTTAAACCCACTGCTAAAGGTCACTAAATATTCACCAACTTGCAATTCTGTAAATGACACCTGCCCTCCAAATAAATCCTGGGATCAACAATGGAGCAAAAATTTCAAAAGAGGGCAAGTTTCCGAGAAGACAATTTCAAGAGCTATATTGTACTCACAGCTTTTTCTTTAAAGAGAAAAGAAAAAGTTGTGGGAAAATGATGTATTTTAGGAATTTTTAAAGACATGCAAACCCAAGTTACAAAAACCTATCAATCAGCTCACAGCAGTCAGAATGGCCATCAGCAAAAATGTTTCAAAAAATAAATGCTGAAGGGACTGTGGAGGAATGCGTACACTCGACTCTAAGGGGGACGTGGTAAGAGCCACTAATGAAAACACAATGGAAGTGCCTTGAGAAGGTAAACATTGAGCTCCCCGTCAATCAGTCATACCCACTGCTGGGCCTATCTCCTGAGAAAATGAGAATCAAAACGTCACAGGCTGGCAATCCTGCACTCCAGCCATATTTACCATAGCCAACATTTGGAAGCAATGAAAATGTCCATCAACAGAGGAATGCACCAAGAAAAACTGTTCCAGGTACACAATGTAATATTGCTCCAATAATAAATATAAGTTAAATTTAAAAGACAAACATAAGTAAGGAGACATCAGCATTTGTGGGTTTATTCAGGCACATTCCACTCTAATTTATAACCGAGGAACACCACTGGCCGGGAGGTCTGTTTCCCTAGTACCAGCGTGGGGAACGTAGAAAGACTGCCACCCTCTGGCCGTTACCTGCAAACGCAGGTTGAAGCCTGTGCTAATGGTCACCGCAAAATGTCTTGAGGGAGGTAATGGCCAAAAAGTTTAAAAATATGACACATACTTTAAGAAAACACTTTGAAGAACTAAGCTGTACTCACAGCCTGAAAAATGAAAAGGACCTGCCTTAAAGCTCAGTTTTAATGGATCATGAGACACATGCCAATTCAACCACAAAGACGTATCAGCTCACACCAGTCAGAATAACCATCAGTAAAAATCTACAAAGAATAAATGCTGAAGGTGCTGTGGAGAAATGCAAACCCTCAACTTTAAGTGGGATGTAACCTGGAAAGAGCCACTCATGAGAGCAGAGCGGAGGTGCCTTTAAAAGGTAAACATTGAGCTACCGTATGATCCAGAGGCTTATTCCTGGACCTATAACCTAAGAAGACAGAATTGGAAAGAAAGAGGCAGGCAAATCTGCATTGCACAGTATTACAATAGCCAAGATATGGAAGTCACCAAAAAGTCCACCGACAGATGGGTGGACAAAGAAGAACTGCTACATATACAGACAGATGGATTATGAGCTAGCGATAAAATGAAACAATGCCATTTGCAGCACCATAGATGAGTCTAGAAGTAATCACGCAACTTTTAGTAAGTGACAAAGCAAAAGACACATATCTTACCATATCAGTTACAGGTGTTACCTACGAATTGATACCAACGAAGCTATATCCACGGAGAAAGGCAATCACAGATTCAGTACATAAACGTATGGTTCACCAAATGGAAAGGTGTGAGGATTGGACACATTACTATATTGGGGTTAACAGACATATAAAAACACATGTGAAATATATAATCACCAGAGACGTACGCAATACCAAGAGAAGGCTACTCAACATTGTGTCATAATCTACATGGGAAAAGGATCCGAAGAAGAATAGATATATGTATATGTATGAAAGAACCACATCTTGCACACCTAGGACAAACAAAACGTTGTAATCAAATTTGCTGTGATTAGAAACTAAAAATTAAATTAAAAATACGAGCAAGAAGTAATGAGACATAACTTTAAAAGGCTTTTTCCTGGCACATTCCATTGTAATTTACAACCTAGAGCACGACTTCCATTAAGGCTCTGTTGCCCTAGTGACCAGATTTGGTAAAGGAGAAATGCTGCCGCCTTGTGGCCGTTTCCCGCAAGAGCGGCTTTGAACCCACAGCTAATGGTCACTTAACATTCACAAGGACTCAGGGCTGTAAAGACACCTGCCCTCAAAATTGTGCTGAGGTGGGGAATGGATTAAAAAATTCAAAACAGGCAAATTTTTCAAGGAGATAGTATGAAGAGGTAAATTTTACTCACCGTCTTTTTAAAAAAAGGAAAATGGATAAAAGCTCCACCTCAGGAAGTATTAGACTCATGCAATCTAATCTACAAAAGGTTTCAACTCACACCACTCGACTGACCATCAGCAAAACGTCTACAAACAATAAATGCTGAAGGGGTTTTAGAGAACTGTGTACCCTCTAGCTGCTGGTGAGATGTAAAATGGTTAACAGCCAATAATGAGAACAGAAAGGAGCTGCGTTTGAAAGTAAAAATTGAGGTACCATTCAATCCAGCAGGTGCACCAGTGGGCCTCTCACCTGAGAAGCCCAGAATCGAGAAGACCCGGGCTGCAAAAGCTGCACTGCAGCCTTATTCACAATAGACAAGACAGTGAAGCAACCAAAATGTCCATCCACAGGTGAATGGATAAAGAAGAAGTGGTCCATGTACACAATGGAATATTAGCCGTGGAAAACAGTGAAACACTGCTCTTTGAGGCACCACGAATGAGGCTGGAGATAATCACAAAACATAAGGTAAGTCGGAAAGCAAGAGACCTATAGTCTATGATATCACTTATAGGCGTTATCTAATAACTGACAGAAATGAACAAATTTCCACAGAGAAAGGCACTCACAGACTTAGAAACAAAACTATGCTTATCTAAAAGGAAAGGTGGGGGGATTGGATAAATGAAGATTAGTGTTACCATATGTATACAAATACATATTATATACATATATCCAAAAGACCCACCATATAGCAAGGGAGGTCTACGGAACACTCTGTAATAATTTACATGCGAAGAGGATCTCGACATATACAGATATATATATAGTGTGTAGATGAACCAGAGTGTGTACACCTTGGACAAACAACATTCTAAACATTACCCCAATTTAAAAAATTAAAACAACGAACTAGAAGTAATGAGACATAAACTTATGGGGGGTTTTCCTGGCACATTCCATTCAAATTTACAAGCTAGGAAAACCACTTCCAGAACGGCTCTGCTGCCCTAGTAACCAGATTTGGTAATGGAGAAATGCTCCCGCCTTGTGGCCGTTTCGTACAACGGCAGCTTAAACCCAGTGCTAATGGTTACTAAATATTGACACACATTGCAGGCCTGTAAATGACACCTGCCTTCAAAAAAGTACCCTGGGGACCAAAATCCACCAGAATATTAAAAAGAGGGCAATCTTTCAACAAGATAATTTCAAGAGGTATATTGTACTCACACTTTGTTTTTATACCAGAATAGAAAAACGCCTGGAAAAATGATAAATTTTAGGAATGTTTAAAGACATGCAAACCCAATTTACAAAAACCTATCAGCTCACACCAGGCAGAATGTCCATCAGCAAAAATGCTGCAAACAATAAATGCTGAAGGGATTGTGGAGAAATGTGTATCCTCAGCTGTAAGGGGGACGTGGGAAGAGCCACTAATGAAAGCACAATGGAGGTGCTTTGAAAAGGGAAACATTGAGCTACCAGTGAATCAAGCATACCATCTGCTGGGCCTATCACCTGAGAAAATGAGAATCAAAAAGTCACAGGCTGGCAAACCTGTACGCCAGCAATATTTACCATAGTCAACACTTGGAAGCAACAAAAATGTCCATCAGCAGAGGAATGCACCAAGAAGAAGTGGTCCTTGTATACAATGGAATATTACTCCAGTAAAAAATTTCAATTAAATTTAAAAAACAAACAAATGTAAGGAGACATCAGCATTTGTGGGTTTCTCCGAGCACATTCCACTCTAATTTATAACCGAAGAACACCACTGGCGGGTAGGTCTGTTTCCCAAGTACCAGCGTGGGGAACGTAGAAAGGCTGCCACCCTCTGGCCGTTACCTGCAAAAGCAGCTTTAAAGCCTGGGCTAATGGTCACTTCATATGAACAAGTACTGCAGGGCTGTAAATGAAACCTGCCCTCAAAATGTCTTGAGGAAGGCAATGGTTAAAATATTTCAAAATGGGACACATACTTTAAGAAAACACTTTGAAGAACTAAGCCGTAATCACAGCTGGAAAAATAAAAAGGACATGCCTTAAAGCTCAATTTCAACGGATTATGAGACACATGCAAATTCAACCACAAAGAGGTATCAGCTCACACCAGTCAGAATAACCATCAGCAAAAAACTACAAAGAATAAATGCTAAAGGTGCTGTGGCGAAATGCTTACCCTCAACTTTAAGTGGGACATAACCTGGAAAGAGCCACTAAAGAGAACAGAATGGAGGTGCCTTTAAAAGATTAACGCTGAGCTACCATATGATCCAGTAGACCTATACCTGGCCCTATAACCTAAGAAGACAGAATTGGAAAGACACAGGCAGGCAAATCCGCATTGCATAGTATTACAATAGCCAAGATACGGAAGTAACCAAAAAGTCCACCGACAGATGGGTGGACAAAGAAGAACTGCTCCATGTACAGATGGAATATGAGCTAGCGAAAGAATGAAACAATGCCGTTTGCAGCACCATAGATGACTCTAGAAGTAATCACGCAACTTGGAGAAAGTGAGAAAGCGAAAGACACATCTCCTATCATATCACATATAGGTGTTACCTAAAAATTGATACAAACGAAGATATTTCCACAGAGAAAGGCATTCACAGATTCACTACAAAAACTTATGGTTCACCAAATGGAAAGGTGTGAGGATTGGATACATCACCATATTGAGGTGAACAGAGATATACAAACACACGTGAAATATATAATCATCAAAGACCTACAGAAATACCAAGAGAAGACTACTCAACATTGTGTCATAACCTACATGGGAAAAGATTCCAAAGAAGAATAGATATATGTATATGTGTGAAGGAACCACATCTTGCACACCTAGAACAAACAAACCATTGTAATCGAATTTGCTGTGATAAAGAATACATATTTTGTTAAAGATACAAACAAGAAGTAATGACACATAAACTTAAAGGGCTTTTTCCTGGCACATTCCATTGTAATTGACAACCTAGAACACGACTTCCATTAAGGCTCTGTTGCCCTAGTGACCAGATTTGGTAAAGGAGAAATGCTGCCCCCTTGTGGCCGTTTCCTGCAAGAGCAGCTTTAAACCCACAGCTAATGGTCACTTAAAATTCACAAGGACTCAGGGATGTAAAGGATACCTGCCGTCAAACATTGTGCTCAGGTTAGGGAATGGACAAAAAAATTCAAAACAGGCAAATGTTTCAAGAAGATAGTATGAAGAGGTAAGTATTCCTCACTCTCTTTAAACAAAAAAAAACAGGAAAATGGATAAAAGCTCAACCTCAGGAATTATTAGACTCATGCAATCTAATCAACCAAAAGGTGTCAACTCACACCTGTCGACTGACCGTCAGCAAAAAGTCTACCAACAATAAATGCTGATGGGGTTGTAGAGAACTGTGCACCCTCTAGGTGCTGGTGAGATGTAAAGTGGTTCACAGCCAATAATGAGTACAGAAAGGAACTGCGTTTAAAAGTAAAAACTGAGGTACCAGTCAATCCAGCAGGCACACCACTGGGCCTCTCACCTGAGAAGACCAGAATCGGAAAGACACAGGCCGCAAATGCTGCACTGCAGCCTTATTCAAAATAGCCAAGATGGAAAGCAACCAAAATGTCCATCAACAGGTGAATGGATAAAGAAGAAGGAGTCCATGTACACAATGGAATATTAGCCATGGAAAACAATGAAACACTGCTCTTTGAGGCACCAGAGATGAGCCTGGAGATAATCACAAAACATGAGGTAAGTCGGAAAGCAAAAGACCTATATCCTATGATATCCCTTAGAGGCGTTATCTAATAACTGACACAAATGAACATATTTCCACAGAGAAAGACACTCACAGACTTAGAAAACCAACTATGCTCATCTAAAAGCAAAGGTGGGGGAAATGGATAAATGAGATTAGTGTTACTGTACATATCCAAATACATATTATATACCTATTTCAAAAAGACCGACCATATAGCAAGGGAGGTCTACAGAACACTCTGTAATATTTTACATGGGAAGAGGATCTGTAGAGTAGACATATATAATGTACAAATGCACCAGATTGTGTACCCCTAGGACAAACAATATTCTAGTCTTTACCCTGATTAAAAAAATTTACAAAAACAAGAAGTAATGAGACCTAAACTTATGGGGGTTTCTCCTGGCACATTCCATTCTAATTTACAACCTAGGAACACGACTTCCAGAAAGGCTCTGCTGCCCTAGTACCCAGATTTGGGAATGGAGAAATGCTGCCTCCTTGTGGCCATTTCCCACAACAGCAGCTTTAAACCCACTGCTAAAGGTCACTAAATATTCACCAACTTGCAATTCTGTAAATGACACCTGCCCTCCAAATAAATCCTGGGATCAACAATGGAGCAAAAATTTCAAAAGAGGGCAAGTTTCCAAGAAGACAATTTCAAGAGCTATATTGTACTCACAGCTTTTTCTTTAAAGAGAAAAGAAAAAGTTGTGGGAAAATGATGTATTTTAGGAATTTTTAAAGACATGCAAACCCAAGTTACAAAAACCTATCAATCAGCTCACAGCAGTCAGAAAGGCCATCAGCAAAAATGTTTCAAAAAATAAATGCTGAAGGGACTGTGGAGGAATGCGTACACTCGACTCTAAGGGGGACGTGGTAAGAGCCACTAATGAAAACACAATGGAAGTGCCTTGAGAAGGTAAACATTGAGCTCCCCGTCAATCAGTCATACCCACTGCTGGGCCTATCTCCTGAGAAAATGAGAATCAAAACGTCACAGGCTGGCAATCCTGCACTCCAGCCATATTTACCATAGCCAACATTTGGAAGCAATGAAAATGTCCATCAACAGAGGAATGCACCAAGAAAAACTGTTCCAGGTACACAATGTAATATTGCTCCAATAATAAATATAAGTTAAATTTAAAAGACAAACATAAGTAAGGAGACATCAGCATTTGTGGGTTTATTCAGGCACATTCCACTCTAATTTATAACCGAGGAACACCACTGGCCGGGAGGTCTGTTTCCCTAGTACCAGCGTGGGGAACGTAGAAAGACTGCCACCCTCTGGCCGTTACCTGCAAACGCAGGTTGAAGCCTGTGCTAATGGTCACCGCAAAATGTCTTGAGGGAGGTAATGGCCAAAAAGTTTAAAAATATGACACATACTTTAAGAAAACACTTTGAAGAACTAAGCTGTACTCACAGCCTGAAAAATGAAAAGGACCTGCCTTAAAGCTCAGTTTTAATGGATCATGAGACACATGCCAATTCAACCACAAAGACGTATCAGCTCACACCAGTCAGAATAACCATCAGTAAAAAACTACAAAGAATAAATGCTGAAGGTGCTGTGGAGAAATGCAAACCCTCAACTTTAAGTGGGATGTAACCTGGAAAGAGCCACTCATGAGAGCAGAGCGGAGGTGCCTTTAAAAGGTAAACATTGAGCTACCGTATGATCCAGAGGCTTATTCCTGGACCTATAACCTAAGAAGACAGAATTGGAAAGAAAGAGGCAGGCAAATCTGCATTGCACAGTATTACAATAGCCAAGATATGGAAGTCACCAAAAAGTCCACCGACAGATGGGTGGACAAAGAAGAACTGCTACATATACAGACAGATGGATTATGAGCTAGCGATAAAATGAAACAATGCCATTTGCAGCACCATAGATGAGTCTAGAAGTAATCACGCAACTTTTAGTAAGTGACAAAGCAAAAGACACATATCTTACCATATCAGTTACAGGTGTTACCTACGAATTGATACCAACGAAGCTATATCCACGGAGAAAGGCAATCACAGATTCAGTACATAAACGTATGGTTCACCAAATGGAAAGGTGTGAGGATTGGACACATTACTATATTGGGGTTAACAGACATATAAAAACACATGTGAAATATATAATCACCAGAGACGTACGCAATACCAAGAGAAGGCTACTCAACATTGTGTCATAACCTACATGGGAAAAGGATCCGAAGAAGAATAGATATATGTATATGTATGAAAGAACCACATCTTGCACACCTAGGACAAACAAAACGTTGTAATCAAATTTGCTGTGATTAGAAACTAAAAATTAAATTAAAACTACGAGCAAGAAGTAATGAGACATAACTTTAAAAGGCTTTTTCCTGGCACATTCCATTGTAATTTACAACCTAGAGCACGACTTCCATTAAGGCTCTGTTGCCCTAGTGACCAGATTTGGTAAAGGAGAAATGCTGCCGCCTTGTGGCCGTTTCCCGCAAGAGCGGCTTTGAACCCACAGCTAATGGTCACTTAACATTCACAAGGACTCAGGGCTGTAAAGACACCTGCCCTCAAAATTGTGCTGAGGTGGGGAATGGATTAAAAAATTCAAAACAGGCAAATTTTTCAAGGAGATAGTATGAAGAGGTAAATTTTACTCACCGTCTTTTTAAAAAAAGGAAAATGGATAAAAGCTCCACCTCAGGAAGTATTAGACTCATGCAATCTAATCTACAAAAGGTTTCAACTCACACCACTCGACTGACCATCAGCAAAACGTCTACAAACAATAAATGCTGAAGGGGTTTTAGAGAACTGTGTACCCTCTAGCTGCTGGTGAGATGTAAAATGGTTAACAGCCAATCATGAGAACAGAAAGGAGCTGCGTTTGAAAGTAAAAATTGAGGTACCATTCAATCCAGCAGGTGCACCAGTGGGCCTCTCACCTGAGAAGCCCAGAATCGAGAAGACCCGGGCTGCAAAAGCTGCACTGAAGCCTTATTCACAATAGACAAGACAGTGAAGCAACCAAAATGTCCATCCACAGGTGAATGGATAAAGAAGAAGTGGTCCATGTACACAATGGAATATTAGCCGTGGAAAACAGTGAAACACTGCTCTTTGAGGCACCACAAATGAGGCTGGAGATAATCACAAAACATAAGGTAAGTCGGAAAGCAAGAGACCTATAGTCTATGATATCACTTATAGGCGTTATCTAATAACTGACAGAAATGAACATATTTCCACAGAGAAAGGCACTCACAGACTTAGAAACAAAACTATGCTTATCTAAAAGGAAAGGTGGGGGGATTGGATAAATGAAGATTAGTGTTACCATATGTATACAAATACATATTATATACATATATCCAAAAGACCCACCATATAGCAAGGGAGGTCTACGGAACACTCTGTAATAATTTACATGCGAAGAGGATCTCGACATATACAGATATATATATAGTGTGTAGATGAACCAGAGTGTGTACACCTTGGACAAACAACATTCTAAACATTACCCCAATTTAAAAAATTGAAACAACGAACTAGAAGTAATGAGACATAAACTTATGGGGGGTTTTCCTGGCACATTCCATTCAAATTTACAAGCTAGGAAAACCACTTCCAGAACGGCTCTGCTGCCCTAGTAACCAGATTTGGTAATGGAGAAATGCTCCCGCCTTGTGGCCGTTTCGTACAACGGCAGCTTAAACCCAGTGCTAATGGTTACTAAATATTGACACACATTGCAGGCCTGTAAATGACACCTGCCTTCAAAAAAGTACCCTGGGGACCAAAATCCACCAGAATATTAAAAAGAGGGCAATCTTTCAACAAGATAATTTCAAGAGGTATATTGTACTCACACTTTGTTTTTATACCAGAATAGAAAAACGCCTGGAAAAATGATAAATTTTAGGAATGTTTAAAGACATGCAAACCCAATTTACAAAAACCTATCAGCTCACACCAGGCAGAATGTCCATCAGCAAAAATGCTGCAAACAATAAATGCTGAAGGGATTGTGGAGAAATGTGTACCCTCAGCTGTAAGGGGGACGTGGGAAGAGCCACTAATGAAAGCACAATGGAGGTGCTTTGAAAAGGGAAACATTGAGCTACCAGTGAATCAAGCATACCATCTGCTGGGCCTATCACCTGAGAAAATGAGAATCAAAAAGTCACAGGCTGGCAAACCTGTACGCCAGCAATATTTACCATAGTCAACACTTGGAAGCAACAAAAATGTCCATCAGCAGAGGAATGCACCAAGAAGAAGTGGTCCTTGTATACAATGGAATATTACTCCAGTAAAAAATTTCAATTAAATTTAAAAAACAAACAAATGTAAGGAGACATCAGCATTTGTGGGTTTCTCCGAGCACATTCCACTCTAATTTATAACCGAAGAACACCACTGGCGGGTAGGTCTGTTTCCCAAGTACCAGCGTGGGGAACGTAGAAAGGCTGCCACCCTCTGGCCGTTACCTGCAAAAGCAGCTTTAAAGCCTGGGCTAATGGTCACTTCATATGAACAAGTACTGCAGGGCTGTAAATGAAACCTGCCCTCAAAATGTCTTGAGGAAGGCAATGGTTAAAATATTTCAAAATGGGACACATACTTTAAGAAAAC
This sequence comes from Balaenoptera physalus, assembly GCF_965194825.1. NCBI lineage: Eukaryota > Metazoa > Chordata > Mammalia > Artiodactyla > Balaenopteridae > Balaenoptera > Balaenoptera physalus. The sequence goes on from NW_028126559.1 coordinate 116,886, forward strand.
ACTTTGAAGAACTAAGCCGTAATCACAGCTGGAAAAATAAAAAGGACATGCCTTAAAGCTCAATTTCAACGGATTATGAGACACATGCAAATTCAACCACAAAGAGGTATCAGCTCACACCAGTCAGAATAACCATCAGCAAAAAACTACAAAGAATAAATGCTAAAGGTGCTGTGGCGAAATGCTTACCCTCAACTTTAAGTGGGACATAACCTGGAAAGAGCCACTAAAGAGAACAGAATGGAGGTGCCTTTAAAAGATTAACGCTGAGCTACCATATGATCCAGTAGACCTATACCTGGCCCTATAACCTAAGAAGACAGAATTGGAAAGACACAGGCAGGCAAATCCGCATTGCATAGTATTACAATAGCCAAGATACGGAAGTAACCAAAAAGTCCACCGACAGATGGGTGGACAAAGAAGAACTGCTCCATGTACAGATGGAATATGAGCTAGCGAAAGAATGAAACAATGCCGTTTGCAGCACCATAGATGACTCTAGAAGTAATCACGCAACTTGGAGAAAGTGAGAAAGCGAAAGACACATCTCCTATCATATCACATATAGGTGTTACCTAAAAATTGATACAAACGAAGATATTTCCACAGAGAAAGGCAATCACAGATTCACTACAAAAACTTATGGTTCACCAAATGGAAAGGTGTGAGGATTGGATACATCACCATATTGAGGTGAACAGAGATATACAAACACACGTGAAATATATAATCATCAAAGACCTACAGAAATACCAAGAGAAGACTACTCAACATTGTGTCATAACCTACATGGGAAAAGATTCCAAAGAAGAATAGATATATGTATATGTGTGAAGGAACCACATCTTGCACACCTAGAACAAACAAACCATTGTAATCGAATTTGCTGTGATAAAGAATACATATTTTGTTAAAGATACAAACAAGAAGTAATGACACATAAACTTAAAGGGCTTTTTCCTGGCACATTCCATTGTAATTGACAACCTAGAACACGACTTCCATTAAGGCTCTGTTGCCCTAGTGACCAGATTTGGTAAAGGAGAAATGCTGCCCCCTTGTGGCCGTTTCCTGCAAGAGCAGCTTTAAACCCACAGCTAATGGTCACTTAAAATTCACAAGGACTCAGGGATGTAAAGGATACCTGCCGTCAAACATTGTGCTCAGGTTAGGGAATGGACAAAAAAATTCAAAACAGGCAAATGTTTCAAGAAGATAGTATGAAGAGGTAAGTATTCCTCACTCTCTTTAAACAAAAAAAAACAGGAAAATGGATAAAAGCTCAACCTCAGGAATTATTAGACTCATGCAATCTAATCAACCAAAAGGTGTCAACTCACACCTGTCGACTGACCGTCAGCAAAAAGTCTACCAACAATAAATGCTGATGGGGTTGTAGAGAACTGTGCACCCTCTAGGTGCTGGTGAGATGTAAAGTGGTTCACAGCCAATAATGAGTACAGAAAGGAACTGCGTTTAAAAGTAAAAACTGAGGTACCAGTCAATCCAGCAGGCACACCACTGGGCCTCTCACCTGAGAAGACCAGAATCGGAAAGACACAGGCTGCAAATGCTGCACTGCAGCCTTATTCAAAATAGCCAAGATGGAAAGCAACCAAAATGTCCATCAACAGGTGAATGGATAAAGAAGAAGGAGTCCATGTACACAATGGAATATTAGCCATGGAAAACAATGAAACACTGCTCTTTGAGGCACCAGAGATGAGCCTGGAGATAATCACAAAACATGAGGTAAGTCGGAAAGCAAAAGACCTATATCCTATGATATCCCTTAGAGGCGTTATCTAATAACTGACACAAATGAACATATTTCCACAGAGAAAGACACTCACAGACTTAGAAAACCAACTATGCTCATCTAAAAGCAAAGGTGGGGGAAATGGATAAATGAGATTAGTGTTACTGTACATATCCAAATACATATTATATACCTATTTCAAAAAGACCGACCATATAGCAAGGGAGGTCTACAGAACACTCTGTAATATTTTACATGGGAAGAGGATCTGTAGAGTAGACATATATAATGTACAAATGCACCAGATTGTGTACCCCTAGGACAAACAATATTCTAGTCTTTACCCTGATTAAAAAAATTTACAAAAACAAGAAGTAATGAGACCTAAACTTATGGGGGTTTCTCCTGGCACATTCCATTCTAATTTACAACCTAGGAACACGACTTCCAGAAAGGCTCTGCTGCCCTAGTACCCAGATTTGGGAATGGAGAAATGCTGCCTCCTTGTGGCCATTTCCCACAACAGCAGCTTTAAACCCACTGCTAAAGGTCACTAAATATTCACCAACTTGCAATTCTGTAAATGACACCTGCCCTCCAAATAAATCCTGGGATCAACAATGGAGCAAAAATTTCAAAAGAGGGCAACTTTCCGAGAAGACAATTTCAAGAGCTATATTGTACTCACAGCTTTTTCTTTAAAGAGAAAAGAAAAAGTTGTGGGAAAATGATGTATTTTAGGAATTTTTAAAGACATGCAAACCCAAGTTACAAAAACCTATCAATCAGCTCACAGCAGTCAGAATGGCCATCAGCAAAAATGTTTCAAAAAATAAATGCTGAAGGGACTGTGGAGGAATGCATACACTCGACTCTAAGGGGGACGTGGTAAGAGCCACTAATGAAAACACAATGGAAGTGCCTTGAGAAGGTAAACATTGAGCTCCCCGTCAATCAGTCATACCCACTGCTGGGCCTATCTCCTGAGAAAATGAGAATCAAAACGTCACCGGCTGGCAATCCTGCACTCCAGCCATATTTACCATAGCCAACATTTGGAAGCAATGAAAATGTCCATCAACAGAGGAATGCACCAAGAAAAACTGTTCCAGGTACACAATGTAATATTGCTCCAATAATAAATATAAGTTAAATTTAAAAGACAAACATAAGTAAGGAGACATCAGCATTTGTGGGTTTATTCAGGCACATTCCACTCTAATTTATAACCGAGGAACACCACTGGCCGGGAGGTCTGTTTCCCTAGTACCAGCGTGGGGAACGTAGAAAGACTGCCACCCTCTGGCCGTTACCTGCAAACGCAGGTTGAAGCCTGTGCTAATGGTCACCGCAAAATGTCTTGAGGGAGGTAATGGCCAAAAAGTTTAAAAATATGACACATACTTTAAGAAAACACTTTGAAGAACTAAGCTGTACTCACAGCCTGAAAAATGAAAAGGACCTGCCTTAAAGCTCAGTTTTAATGGATCATGAGACACATGCCAATTCAACCACAAAGACGTATCAGCTCACACCAGTCAGAATAACCATCAGTAAAAAACTACAAAGAATAAAGGCTGAAGGTGCTGTGGAGAAATGCAAACCCTCAACTTTAAGTGGGATGTAACCTGGAAAGAGCCACTCATGAGAGCAGAGCGGAGGTGCCTTTAAAAGGTAAACATTGAGCTACCGTATGATCCAGAGGCTTATTCCTGGACCTATAACCTAAGAAGACAGAATTGGAAAGAAAGAGGCAGGCAAATCTGCATTGCACAGTATTACAATAGCCAAGATATGGAAGTCACCAAAAAGTCCACCGACAGATGGGTGGACAAAGAAGAACTGCTACATATACAGACAGATGGATTATGAGCTAGCGATAAAATGAAACAATGCCATTTGCAGCACCATAGATGAGTCTAGAAGTAATCACGCAACTTTTAGTAAGTGACAAAGCAAAAGACACATATCTTACCATATCAGTTACAGGTGTTACCTACGAATTGATACCAACGAAGCTATATCCACGGAGAAAGGCAATCACAGATTCAGTACATAAACGTATGGTTCACCAAATGGAAAGGTGTGAGGATTGGACACATTACTATATTGGGGTTAACAGACATATAAAAACACATGTGAAATATATAATCACCAGAGACGTACGCAATACCAAGAGAAGGCTACTCAACATTGTGTCATAACCTACATGGGAAAAGGATCCGAAGAAGAATAGATATATGTATATGTATGAAAGAACCACATCTTGCACACCTAGGACAAACAAAACGTTGTAATCAAATTTGCTGTGATTAGAAACTAAAAATTAAATTAAAACTACGAGCAAGAAGTAATGAGACATAACTTTAAAAGGCTTTTTCCTGGCACATTCCATTGTAATTTACAACCTAGAGCACGACTTCCATTAAGGCTCTGTTGCCCTAGTGACCAGATTTGGTAAAGGAGAAATGCTGCCGCCTTGTGGCCGTTTCCCGCAAGAGCGGCTTTGAACCCACAGCTAATGGTCACTTAACATTCACAAGGACTCAGGGCTGTAAAGACACCTGCCCTCAAAATTGTGCTGAGGTGGGGAATGGATTAAAAAATTCAAAACAGGCAAATTTTTCAAGGAGATAGTATGAAGAGGTAAATTTTACTCACCGTCTTTTTAAAAAAAGGAAAATGGATAAAAGCTCCACCTCAGGAAGTATTAGACTCATGCAATCTAATCTACAAAAGGTTTCAACTCACACCACTCGACTGACCATCAGCAAAACGTCTACAAACAATAAATGCTGAAGGGGTTTTAGAGAACTGTGTACCCTCTAGCTGCTGGTGAGATGTAAAATGGTTAACAGCCAATCATGAGAACAGAAAGGAGCTGCCTTTGAAAGTAAAAATTGAGGTACCATTCAATCCAGCAGGTGCACCAGTGGGCCTCTCACCTGAGAAGCCCAGAATCGAGAAGACCCGGGCTGCAAAAGCTGCACTGAAGCCTTATTCACAATAGACAAGACAGTGAAGCAACCAAAATGTCCATCCACAGGTGAATGGATAAAGAAGAAGTGGTCCATGTACACAATGGAATATTAGCCGTGGAAAACAGTGAAACACTGCTCTTTGAGGCACCACAAATGAGGCTGGAGATAATCACAAAACATAAGGTAAGTCGGAAAGCAAGAGACCTATAGTCTATGATATCACTTATAGGCGTTATCTAATAACTGACAGAAATGAACATATTTCCACAGAGAAAGGCACTCACAGACTTAGAAACAAAACTATGCTTATCTAAAAGGAAAGGTGGGGGGATTGGATAAATGAAGATTAGTGTTACCATATGTATACAAATACATATTATATACATATATCCAAAAGACCCACCATATAGCAAGGGAGGTCTACGGAACACTCTCTAATAATTTACATGCGAAGAGGATCTCGACATATACAGATATATATATAGTGTGTAGATGAACCAGAGTGTGTACACCTTGGACAAACAACATTCTAAACATTACCCCAATTTAAAAAATTAAAACAACGAACTAGAAGTAATGAGACATAAACTTATGGGGGGTTTTCCTGGCACATTCCATTCAAATTTACAAGCTAGGAAAACCACTTCCAGAACGGCTCTGCTGCCCTAGTAACCAGATTTGGTAATGGAGAAATGCTCCCGCCTTGTGGCCGTTTCGTACAACGGCAGCTTAAACCCAGTGCTAATGGTTACTAAATATTGACACACATTGCAGGCCTGTAAATGACACCTGCCTTCAAAAAAGTACCCTGGGGACCAAAATCCACCAGAATATTAAAAAGAGGGCAATCTTTCAACAAGATAATTTCAAGAGGTATATTGTACTCACACTTTGTTTTTATACCAGAATAGAAAAACGCCTGGAAAAATGATAAATTTTAGGAATGTTTAAAGACATGCAAACCCAATTTACAAAAACCTATCAGCTCACACCAGGCAGAATGTCCATCAGCAAAAATGCTGCAAACAATAAATGCTGAAGGGATTGTGGAGAAATGTGTACCCTCAGCTGTAAGGGGGACGTGGGAAGAGCCACTAATGAAAGCACAATGGAGGTGCTTTGAAAAGGGAAACATTGAGCTACCAGTGAATCAAGCATACCATCTGCTGGGCCTATCACCTGAGAAAATGAGAATCAAAAAGTCACAGGCTGGCAAACCTGTACGCCAGCAATATTTACCATAGTCAACACTTGGAAGCAACAAAAATGTCCATCAGCAGAGGAATGCACCAAGAAGAAGTGGTCCTTGTATACAATGGAATATTACTCCAGTAAAAAATTTCAATTAAATTTAAAAAACAAACAAATGTAAGGAGACATCAGCATTTGTGGGTTTCTCCGAGCACATTCCACTCTAATTTATAACCGAAGAACACCACTGGCGGGTAGGTCTGTTTCCCAAGTACCAGCGTGGGGAACGTAGAAAGGCTGCCACCCTCTGGCCGTTACCTGCAAAAGCAGCTTTAAAGCCTGGGCTAATGGTCACTTCATATGAACAAGTACTGCAGGGCTGTAAATGAAACCTGCCCTCAAAATGTCTTGAGGAAGGCAATGGTTAAAATATTTCAAAATGGGACACATACTTTAAGAAAACACTTTGAAGAACCAAGCCGTAATCACAGCTGGAAAAATAAAAAGGACATGCCTTAAAGCTCAATTTCAACGTATTATGAGACACATGCAAATTCAACCACAAAGAGGTATCAGCTCACACCAGTCAGAATAACCATCAGCAAAAAACTACAAAGAATAAATGCTAAAGGTGCTGTGGTGAAATGCTTACCCTCAACTTTAAGTGGGACATAACCTGGAAAGAGCCACTAAAGAGAACAGAATGGAGGTGCCTTTAAAAGATTAACGCTGAGCTACCATATGATCCAGTAGACCTATACCTGGCCCTATAACCTAAGAAGACAGAATTGGAAAGACACAGGCAGGCAAATCCGCATTGCATAGTATTACAATAGCCAAGATACGGAAGTAACCAAAAAGTCCACCGACAGATGGGTGGACAAAGAAGAACTGCTCCATGTACAGATGGAATATGAGCTAGCGAAAGAATGAAACAATGCCGTTTGCAGCACCATAGATGACTCTAGAAGTAATCACGCAACTTGGAGAAAGTGAGAAAGCGAAAGACACATCTCCTATCATATCACATATAGGTGTTACCTAAAAATTGATACAAACGAAGATATTTCCACAGAGAAAGGCAATCACAGATTCACTACAAAAACTTATGGTTCACCAAATGGAAAGGTGTGAGGATTGGATACATCACCATATTGAGGTGAACAGAGATATACAAACACACGTGAAATATATAATCATCAAAGACCTACAGAAATACCAAGAGAAGACTACTCAACATTGTGTCATAACCTACATGGGAAAAGATTCCAAAGAAGAATAGATATATGTATATGTGTGAAGGAACCACATCTTGCACACCTAGAACAAACAAACCATTGTAATCGAATTTGCTGTGATAAAGAATACATATTTTGTTAAAGATACAAACAAGAAGTAATGACACATAAACTTAAAGGGCTTTTTCCTGGCACATTCCATTGTAATTGACAACCTAGAACACGACTTCCATTAAGGCTCTGTTGCCCTAGTGACCAGATTTGGTAAAGGAGAAATGCTGCCCCCTTGTGGCCGTTTCCTGCAAGAGCAGCTTTAAACCCACAGCTAATGGTCACTTAAAATTCACAAGGACTCAGGGATGTAAAGGATACCTGCCGTCAAACATTGTGCTCAGGTTAGGGAATGGACAAAAAAATTCAAAACAGGCAAATGTTTCAAGAAGATAGTATGAAGAGGTAAGTATTCCTCACTCTCTTTAAACAAAAAAAAAACAGGAAAATGGATAAAAGCTCAACCTCAGGAATTATTAGACTCATGCAATCTAATCAACCAAAAGGTGTCAACTCACACCTGTCGACTGACCGTCAGCAAAAAGTCTACCAACAATAAATGCTGATGGGGTTGTAGAGAACTGTGCACCCTCTAGGTGCTGGTGAGATGTAAAGTGGTTCACAGCCAATAATGAGTACAGAAAGGAACTGCGTTTAAAAGTAAAAACTGAGGTACCAGTCAATCCAGCAGGCACACCACTGGGCCTCTCACCTGAGAAGACCAGAATCGGAAAGACACAGGCCGCAAATGCTGCACTGCAGCCTTATTCAAAATAGCCAAGATGGAAAGCAACCAAAATGTCCATCAACAGGTGAATGGATAAAGAAGAAGGAGTCCATGTACACAATGGAATATTAGCCATGGAAAACAATGAAACACTGCTCTTTGAGGCACCAGAGATGAGCCTGGAGATAATCACAAAACATGAGGTAAGTCGGAAAGCAAAAGACCTATATCCTATGATATCCCTTAGAGGCGTTATCTAATAACTGACACAAATGAACATATTTCCACAGAGAAAGACACTCACAGACTTAGAAAACCAACTATGCTCATCTAAAAGCAAAGGTGGGGGAAATGGATAAATGAGATTAGTGTTACTGTACATATCCAAATACATATTATATACCTATTTCAAAAAGACCGACCATATAGCAAGGGAGGTCTACAGAACACTCTGTAATATTTTACATGGGAAGAGGATCTGTAGAGTAGACATATATAATGTACAAATGCACCAGATTGTGTACCCCTAGGACAAACAATATTCTAGTCTTTACCCTGATTAAAAAAATTTACAAAAACAAGAAGTAATGAGACCTAAACTTATGGGGGTTTCTCCTGGCACATTCCATTCTAATTTACAACCTAGGAACACGACTTCCAGAAAGGCTCTGCTGCCCTAGTACCCAGATTTGGGAATGGAGAAATGCTGCCTCCTTGTGGCCATTTCCCACAACAGCAGCTTTAAACCCACTGCTAAAGGTCACTAAATATTCACCAACTTGCAATTCTGTAAATGACACCTGCCCTCCAAATAAATCCTGGGATCAACAATGGAGCAAAAATTTCAAAAGAGGGCAACTTTCCGAGAAGACAATTTCAAGAGCTATATTGTACTCACAGCTTTTTCTTTAAAGAGAAAAGAAAAAGTTGTGGGAAAATGATGTATTTTAGGAATTTTTAAAGACATGCAAACCCAAGTTACAAAAACCTATCAATCAGCTCACAGCAGTCAGAATGGCCATCAGCAAAAATGTTTCAAAAAATAAATGCTGAAGGGACTGTGGAGGAATGCGTACACTCGACTCTAAGGGGGACGTGGTAAGAGCCACTAATGAAAACACAATGGAAGTGCCTTGAGAAGGTAAACATTGAGCTCCCCGTCAATCAGTCATACCCACTGCTGGGCCTATCTCCTGAGAAAATGAGAATCAAAACGTCACAGGCTGGCAATCCTGCACTCCAGCCATATTTACCATAGCCAACATTTGGAAGCAATGAAAATGTCCATCAACAGAGGAATGCACCAAGAAAAACTGTTCCAGGTACACAATGTAATATTGCTCCAATAATAAATATAAGTTAAATTTAAAAGACAAACATAAGTAAGGAGACATCAGCATTTGTGGGTTTATTCAGGCACATTCCACTCTAATTTATAACCGAGGAACACCACTGGCCGGGAGGTCTGTTTCCCTAGTACCAGCGTGGGGAACGTAGAAAGACTGCCACCCTCTGGCCGTTACCTGCAAACGCAGGTTGAAGCCTGTGCTAATGGTCACCGCAAAATGTCTTGAGGGAGGTAATGGCCAAAAAGTTTAAAAATATGACACATACTTTAAGAAAACACTTTGAAGAACTAAGCTGTACTCACAGCCTGAAAAATGAAAAGGACCTGCCTTAAAGCTCAGTTTTAATGGATCATGAGACACATGCCAATTCAACCACAAAGACGTATCAGCTCACACCAGTCAGAATAACCATCAGTAAAAAACTACAAAGAATAAATGCTGAAGGTGCTGTGGAGAAATGCAAACCCTCAACTTTAAGTGGGATGTAACCTGGAAAGAGCCACTCATGAGAGCAGAGCGGAGGTGCCTTTAAAAGGTAAACATTGAGCTACCGTATGATCCAGAGGCTTATTCCTGGACCTATAACCTAAGAAGACAGAATTGGAAAGAAAGAGGCAGGCAAATCTGCATTGCACAGTATTACAATAGCCAAGATATGGAAGTCACCAAAAAGTCCACCGACAGATGGGTGGACAAAGAAGAACTGCTACATATACAGACAGATGGATTATGAGCTAGCGATAAAATGAAACAATGCCATTTGCAGCACCATAGATGAGTCTAGAAGTAATCACGCAACTTTTAGTAAGTGACAAAGCAAAAGACACATATCTTACCATATCAGTTACAGGTGTTACCTACGAATTGATACCAACGAAGCTATATCCACGGAGAAAGGCAATCACAGATTCAGTACATAAACGTATGGTTCACCAAATGGAAAGGTGTGAGGATTGGACACATTACTATATTGGGGTTAACAGACATATAAAAACACATGTGAAATATATAATCACCAGAGACGTACGCAATACCAAGAGAAGGCTACTCAACATTGTGTCATAACCTACATGGGAAAAGGATCCGAAGAAGAATAGATATATGTATATGTATGAAAGAACCACATCTTGCACACCTAGGACAAACAAAACGTTGTAATCAAATTTGCTGTGATTAGAAACTAAAAATTAAATTAAAACTACGAGCAAGAAGTAATGAGACATAACTTTAAAAGGCTTTTTCCTGGCACATTCCATTGTAATTTACAACCTAGAGCACGACTTCCATTAAGGCTCTGTTGCCCTAGTGACCAGATTTGGTAAAGGAGAAATGCTGCCGCCTTGTGGCCGTTTCCCGCAAGAGCGGCTTTGAACCCACAGCTAATGGTCACTTAACATTCACAAGGACTCAGGGCTGTAAAGACACCTGCCCTCAAAATTGTGCTGAGGTGGGGAATGGATTAAAAAATTCAAAACAGGCAAATTTTTCAAGGAGATAGTATGAAGAGGTAAATTTTACTCACCGTCTTTTTAAAAAAAGGAAAATGGATAAAAGCTCCACCTCAGGAAGTATTAGACTCATGCAATCTAATCTACAAAAGGTTTCAACTCACACCACTCGACTGACCATCAGCAAAACGTCTACAAACAATAAATGCTGAAGGGGTTTTAGAGAACTGTGTACCCTCTAGCTGCTGGTGAGATGTAAAATGGTTAACAGCCAATAATGAGAACAGAAAGGAGCTGCGTTTGAAAGTAAAAATCGAGGTACCATTCAATCCAGCAGGTGCACCAGTGGGCCTCTCACCTGAGAAGCCCAGAATCGAGAAGACCCGGGCTGCAAAAGCTGCACTGCAGCCTTATTCACAATAGACAAGACAGTGAAGCAACCAAAATGTCCATCCACAGGTGAATGGATAAAGAAGAAGTGGTCCATGTACACAATGGAATATTAGCCGTGGAAAACAGTGAAACACTGCTCTTTGAGGCACCACAAATGAGGCTGGAGATAATCACAAAACATAAGGTAAGTCGGAAAGCAAGAGACCTATAGTCTATGATATCACTTATAGGCGTTATCTAATAACTGACAGAAATGAACATATTTCCACAGAGAAAGGCACTCACAGACTTAGAAACAAAACTATGCTTATCTAAAAGGAAAGGTGGGGGGATTGGATAAATGAAGATTAGTGTTACCATATGTATACAAATACATATTATATACATATATCCAAAAGACCCACCATATAGCAAGGGAGGTCTACGGAACACTCTGTAATAATTTACATGCGAAGAGGATCTCGACATATACAGATATATATATAGTGTGTAGATGAACCAGAGTGTGTACACCTTGGACAAACAACATTCTAAACATTACCCCAATTTAAAAAATTAAAACAACGAACTAGAAGTAATGAGACATAAACTTATGGGGGGTTTTCCTGGCACATTCCATTCAAATTTACAAGCTAGGAAAACCACTTCCAGAACGGCTCTGCTGCCCTAGTAACCAGATTTGGTAATGGAGAAATGCTCCCGCCTTGTGGCCGTTTCGTACAACGGCAGCTTAAACCCAGTGCTAATGGTTACTAAATATTGACACACATTGCAGGCCTGTAAATGACACCTGCCTTCAAAAAAGTACCCTGGGGACCAAAATCCACCAGAATATTAAAAAGAGGGCAATCTTTCAACAAGATAATTTCAAGAGGTATATTGTACTCACACTTTGTTTTTATACCAGAATAGAAAAACGCCTGGAAAAATGATAAATTTTAGGAATGTTTAAAGACATGCAAACCCAATTTACAAAAACCTATCAGCTCACACCAGGCAGAATGTCCATCAGCAAAAATGCTGCAAACAATAAATGCTGAAGGGATTGTGGAGAAATGTGTATCCTCAGCTGTAAGGGGGACGTGGGAAGAGCCACTAATGAAAGCACAATGGAGGTGCTTTGAAAAGGGAAACATTGAGCTACCAGTGAATCAAGCATACCATCTGCTGGGCCTATCACCTGAGAAAATGAGAATCAAAAAGTCACAGGCTGGCAAACCTGTACGCCAGCAATATTTACCATAGTCAACACTTGGAAGCAACAAAAATGTCCATCAGCAGAGGAATGCACCAAGAAGAAGTGGTCCTTGTATACAATGGAATATTACTCCAGTAAAAAATTTCAATTAAATTTAAAAAACAAACAAATGTAAGGAGACATCAGCATTTGTGGGTTTCTCCGAGCACATTCCACTCTAATTTATAACCGAAGAACACCACTGGCGGGTAGGTCTGTTTCCCAAGTACCAGCGTGGGGAACGTAGAAAGGCTGCCACCCTCTGGCCGTTACCTGCAAAAGCAGCTTTAAAGCCTGGGCTAATGGTCACTTCATATGAACAAGTACTGCAGGGCTGTAAATGAAACCTGCCCTCAAAATGTCTTGAGGAAGGCAATGGTTAAAATATTTCAAAATGGGACACATACTTTAAGAAAACACTTTGAAGAACTAAGCCGTAATCACAGCTGGAAAAATAAAAAGGACATGCCTTAAAGCTCAATTTCAACGGATTATGAGACACATGCAAATTCAACCACAAAGAGGTATCAGCTCACACCAGTCAGAATAACCATCAGCAAAAAACTACAAAGAATAAATGCTAAAGGTGCTGTGGCGAAATGCTTACCCTCAACTTTAAGTGGGACATAACCTGGAAAGAGCCACTAAAGAGAACAGAATGGAGGTGCCTTTAAAAGATTAACGCTGAGCTACCATATGATCCAGTAGACCTATACCTGGCCCTATAACCTAAGAAGACAGAATTGGAAAGACACAGGCAGGCAAATCCGCATTGCATAGTATTACAATAGCCAAGATACGGAAGTAACCAAAAAGTCCACCGACAGATGGGTGGACAAAGAAGAACTGCTCCATGTACAGATGGAATATGAGCTAGCGAAAGAATGAAACAATGCCCTTTGCAGCACCATAGATGACTCTAGAAGTAATCACGCAACTTGGAGAAAGTGAGAAAGCGAAAGACACATCTCCTATCATATCACATATAGGTGTTACCTAAAAATTGATACAAACGAAGATATTTCCACAGAGAAAGGCAATCACAGATTCACTACAAAAACTTATGGTTCACCAAATGGAAAGGTGTGAGGATTGGATACATCACCATATTGAGGTGAACAGAGATATACAAACACACGTGAAATATATAATCATCAAAGACCTACAGAAATACCAAGAGAAGACTACTCAACATTGTGTCATAACCTACATGGGAAAAGATTCCAAAGAAGAATAGATATATGTATATGTGTGAAGGAACCACATCTTGCACACCTAGAACAAACAAACCATTGTAATCGAATTTGCTGTGATAAAGAATACATATTTTGTTAAAGATACAAACAAGAAGTAATGACACATAAACTTAAAGGGCTTTTTCCTGGCACATTCCATTGTAATTGACAACCTAGAACACGACTTCCATTAAGGCTCTGTTGCCCTAGTGACCAGATTTGGTAAAGGAGAAATGCTGCCCCCTTGTGGCCGTTTCCTGCAAGAGCAGCTTTAAACCCACAGCTAATGGTCACTTAAAATTCACAAGGACTCAGGGATGTAAAGGATACCTGCCGTCAAACATTGTGCTCAGGTTAGGGAATGGACAAAAAAATTCAAAACAGGCAAATGTTTCAAGAAGATAGTATGAAGAGGTAAGTATTCCTCACTCTCTTTAAACAAAAAAAAAACAGGAAAATGGATAAAAGCTCAACCTCAGGAATTATTAGACTCATGCAATCTAATCAACCAAAAGGTCTCAACTCACACCTGTCGACTGACCGTCAGCAAAAAGTCTACCAACAATAAATGCTGATGGGCTTGTAGAGAACTGTGCACCCTCTAGGTGCTGGTGAGATGTAAAGTGGTTCACAGCCAATAATGAGTACAGAAAGGAACTGCGTTTAAAAGTAAAAACTGAGGTACCAGTCAATCCAGCAGGCACACCACTGGGCCTCTCACCTGAGAAGACCAGAATCGGAAAGACACAGGCCGCAAATGCTGCACTGCAGCCTTATTCAAAATAGCCAAGATGGAAAGCAACCAAAATGTCCATCAACAGGTGAATGGATAAAGAAGAAGGAGTCCATGTACACAATGGAATATTAGCCATGGAAAACAATGAAACACTGCTCTTTGAGGCACCAGAGATGAGCCTGGAGATAATCACAAAACATGAGGTAAGTCGGAAAGCAAAAGACCTATATCCTATGATATCCCTTAGAGGCGTTATCTAATAACTGACACAAATGAACATATTTCCACAGAGAAAGACACTCACAGACTTAGAAAACCAACTATGCTCATCTAAAAGCAAAGGTGGGGGAAATGGATAAATGAGATTAGTGTTACTGTACATATCCAAATACATATTATATACCTATTTCAAAAAGACCGACCATATAGCAAGGGAGGTCTACAGAACACTCTGTAATATTTTACATGGGAAGAGGATCTGTAGAGTAGACATATATAATGTACAAATGCACCAGATTGTGTACCCCTAGGACAAACAATATTCTAGTCTTTACCCTGATTAAAAAAATTTACAAAAACAAGAAGTAATGAGACCTAAACTTATGGGGGTTTCTCCTGGCACATTCCATTCTAATTTACAACCTAGGAACACGACTTCCAGAAAGGCTCTGCTGCCCTAGTACCCAGATTTGGGAATGGAGAAATGCTGCCTCCTTGTGGCCATTTCCCACAACAGCAGCTTTAAACCCACTGCTAAAGGTCACTAAATATTCACCAACTTGCAATTCTGTAAATGACACCTGCCCTCCAAATAAATCCTGGGATCAACAATGGAGCAAAAATTTCAAAAGAGGGCAACTTTCCGAGAAGACAATTTCAAGAGCTATATTGTACTCACAGCTTTTTCTTTAAAGAGAAAAGAAAAAGTTGTGGGAAAATGATGTATTTTAGGAATTTTTAAAGACATGCAAACCCAAGTTACAAAAACCTATCAATCAGCTCACAGCAGTCAGAATGGCCATCAGCAAAAATGTTTCAAAAAATAAATGCTGAAGGGACTGTGGAGGAATGCGTACACTCGACTCTAAGGGGGACGTGGTAAGAGCCACTAATGAAAACACAATGGAAGTGCCTTGAGAAGGTAAACATTGAGCTCCCCGTCAATCAGTCATACCCACTGCTGGGCCTATCTCCTGAGAAAATGAGAATCAAAACGTCACAGGCTGGCAATCCTGCACTCCAGCCATATTTACCATAGCCAACATTTGGAAGCAATGAAAATGTCCATCAACAGAGGAATGCACCAAGAAAAACTGTTCCAGGTACACAATGTAATATTGCTCCAATAATAAATATAAGTTAAATTTAAAAGACAAACATAAGTAAGGAGACATCAGCATTTGTGGGTTTATTCAGGCACATTCCACTCTAATTTATAACCGAGGAACACCACTGGCCGGGAGGTCTGTTTCCCTAGTACCAGCGTGGGGAACGTAGAAAGACTGCCACCCTCTGGCCGTTACCTGCAAACGCAGGTTGAAGCCTGTGCTAATGGTCACCGCAAAATGTCTTGAGGGAGGTAATGGCCAAAAAGTTTAAAAATATGACACATACTTTAAGAAAACACTTTGAAGAACTAAGCTGTACTCACAGCCTGAAAAATGAAAAGGACCTGCCTTAAAGCTCAGTTTTAATGGATCATGAGACACATGCCAATTCAACCACAAAGACGTATCAGCTCACACCAGTCAGAATAACCATCAGTAAAAAACTACAAAGAATAAATGCTGAAGGTGCTGTGGAGAAATGCAAACCCTCAACTTTAAGTGGGATGTAACCTGGAAAGAGCCACTCATGAGAGCAGAGCGGAGGTGCCTTTAAAAGGTAAACATTGAGCTACCGTATGATCCAGAGGCTTATTCCTGGACCTATAACCTAAGAAGACAGAATTGGAAAGAAAGAGGCAGGCAAATCTGCATTGCACAGTATTACAATAGCCAAGATATGGAAGTCACCAAAAAGTCCACCGACAGATGGGTGGACAAAGAAGAACTGCTACATATACAGACAGATGGATTATGAGCTAGCGATAAAATGAAACAATGCCATTTGCAGCACCATAGATGAGTCTAGAAGTAATCACGCAACTTTTAGTAAGTGACAAAGCAAAAGACACATATCTTACCATATCAGTTACAGGTGTTACCTACGAATTGATACCAACGAAGCTATATCCACGGAGAAAGGCAATCACAGATTCAGTACATAAACGTATGGTTCACCAAATGGAAAGGTGTGAGGATTGGACACATTACTATATTGGGGTTAACAGACATATAAAAACACATGTGAAATATATAATCACCAGAGACGTACGCAATACCAAGAGAAGGCTACTCAACATTGTGTCATAACCTACATGGGAAAAGGATCCGAAGAAGAATAGATATATGTATATGTATGAAAGAACCACATCTTGCACACCTAGGACAAACAAAACGTTGTAATCAAATTTGCTGTGATTAGAAACTAAAAATTAAATTAAAACTACGAGCAAGAAGTAATGAGACATAACTTTAAAAGGCTTTTTCCTGGCACATTCCATTGTAATTTACAACCTAGAGCACGACTTCCATTAAGGCTCTGTTGCCCTAGTGACCAGATTTGGTAAAGGAGAAATGCTGCCGCCTTGTGGCCGTTTCCCGCAAGAGCGGCTTTGAACCCACAGCTAATGGTCACTTAACATTCACAAGGACTCAGGGCTGTAAAGACACCTGCCCTCAAAATTGTGCTGAGGTGGGGAATGGATTAAAAAATTCAAAACAGGCAAATTTTTCAAGGAGATAGTATGAAGAGGTAAATTTTACTCACCGTCTTTTTAAAAAAAGGAAAATGGATAAAAGCTCCACCTCAGGAAGTATTAGACTCATGCAATCTAATCTACAAAAGGTTTCAACTCACACCACTCGACTGACCATCAGCAAAACGTCTACAAACAATAAATGCTGAAGGGGTTTTAGAGAACTGTGTACCCTCTAGCTGCTGGTGAGATGTAAAATGGTTAACAGCCAATCATGAGAACAGAAAGGAGCTGCGTTTGAAAGTAAAAATTGAGGTACCATTCAATCCAGCAGGTGCACCAGTGGGCCTCTCACCTGAGAAGCCCAGAATCGAGAAGACCCGGGCTGCAAAAGCTGCACTGAAGCCTTATTCACAATAGACAAGACAGTGAAGCAACCAAAATGTCCATCCACAGGTGAATGGATAAAGAAGAAGTGGTCCATGTACACAATGGAATATTAGCCGTGGAAAACAGTGAAACACTGCTCTTTGAGGCACCACAAATGAGGCTGGAGATAATCACAAAACATAAGGTAAGTCGGAAAGCAAGAGACCTATAGTCTATGATATCACTTATAGGCGTTATCTAATAACTGACAGAAATGAACATATTTCCACAGAGAAAGGCACTCACAGACTTAGAAACAAAACTATGCTTATCTAAAAGGAAAGGTGGGGGGATTGGATAAATGAAGATTAGTGTTACCATATGTATACAAATACATATTATATACATATATCCAAAAGACCCACCATATAGCAAGGGAGGTCTACGGAACACTCTGTAATAATTTACATGCGAAGAGGATCTCGACATATACAGATATATATATAGTGTGTAGATGAACCAGAGTGTGTACACCTTGGACAAACAACATTCTAAACATTACCCCAATTTAAAAAATTGAAACAACGAACTAGAAGTAATGAGACATAAACTTATGGGGGGTTTTCCTGGCACATTCCATTCAAATTTACAAGCTAGGAAAACCACTTCCAGAACGGCTCTGCTGCCCTAGTAACCAGATTTGGTAATGGAGAAATGCTCCCGCCTTGTGGCCGTTTCGTACAACGGCAGCTTAAACCCAGTGCTAATGGTTACTAAATATTGACACACATTGCAGGCCTGTAAATGACACCTGCCTTCAAAAAAGTACCCTGGGGACCAAAATCCACCAGAATATTAAAAAGAGGGCAATCTTTCAACAAGATAATTTCAAGAGGTATATTGTACTCACACTTTGTTTTTATACCAGAATAGAAAAACGCCTGGAAAAATGATAAATTTTAGGAATGTTTAAAGACATGCAAACCCAATTTACAAAAACCTATCAGCTCACACCAGGCAGAATGTCCATCAGCAAAAATGCTGCAAACAATAAATGCTGAAGGGATTGTGGAGAAATGTGTATCCTCAGCTGTAAGGGGGACGTGGGAAGAGCCACTAATGAAAGCACAATGGAGGTGCTTTGAAAAGGGAAACATTGAGCTACCAGTGAATCAAGCATACCATCTGCTGGGCCTATCACCTGAGAAAATGAGAATCAAAAAGTCACAGGCTGGCAAACCTGTACGCCAGCAATATTTACCATAGTCAACACTTGGAAGCAACAAAAATGTCCATCAGCAGAGGAATGCACCAAGAAGAAGTGGTCCTTGTATACAATGGAATATTACTCCAGTAAAAAATTTCAATTAAATTTAAAAAACAAACAAATGTAAGGAGACATCAGCATTTGTGGGTTTCTCCGAGCACATTCCACTCTAATTTATAACCGAAGAACACCACTGGCGGGTAGGTCTGTTTCCCAAGTACCAGCGTGGGGAACGTAGAAAGGCTGCCACCCTCTGGCCGTTACCTGCAAAAGCAGCTTTAAAGCCTGGGCTAATGGTCACTTCATATGAACAAGTACTGCAGGGCTGTAAATGAAACCTGCCCTCAAAATGTCTTGAGGAAGGCAATGGTTAAAATATTTCAAAATGGGACACATACTTTAAGAAAACACTTTGAAGAACTAAGCCGTAATCACAGCTGGAAAAATAAAAAGGACATGCCTTAAAGCTCAATTTCAACGGATTATGAGACACATGCAAATTCAACCACAAAGAGGTATCAGCTCACACCAGTCAGAATAACCATCAGCAAAAAACTACAAAGAATAAATGCTAAAGGTGCTGTGGCGAAATGCTTACCCTCAACTTTAAGTGGGACATAACCTGGAAAGAGCCACTAAAGAGAACAGAATGGAGGTGCCTTTAAAAGATTAACGCTGAGCTACCATATGATCCAGTAGACCTATACCTGGCCCTATAACCTAAGAAGACAGAATTGGAAAGACACAGGCAGGCAAATCCGCATTGCATAGTATTACAATAGCCAAGATACGGAAGTAACCAAAAAGTCCACCGACAGATGGGTGGACAAAGAAGAACTGCTCCATGTACAGATGGAATATGAGCTAGCGAAAGAATGAAACAATGCCCTTTGCAGCACCATAGATGACTCTAGAAGTAATCACGCAACTTGGAGAAAGTGAGAAAGCGAAAGACACATCTCCTATCATATCACATATAGGTGTTACCTAAAAATTGATACAAACGAAGATATTTCCACAGAGAAAGGCAATCACAGATTCACTACAAAAACTTATGGTTCACCAAATGGAAAGGTGTGAGGATTGGATACATCACCATATTGAGGTGAACAGAGATATACAAACACACGTGAAATATATAATCATCAAAGACCTACAGAAATACCAAGAGAAGACTACTCAACATTGTGTCATAACCTACATGGGAAAAGATTCCAAAGAAGAATAGATATATGTATATGTGTGAAGGAACCACATCTTGCACACCTAGAACAAACAAACCATTGTAATCGAATTTGCTGTGATAAAGAATACATATTTTGTTAAAGATACAAACAAGAAGTAATGACACATAAACTTAAAGGGCTTTTTCCTGGCACATTCCATTGTAATTGACAACCTAGAACACGACTTCCATTAAGGCTCTGTTGCCCTAGTGACCAGATTTGGTAAAGGAGAAATGCTGCCCCCTTGTGGCCGTTTCCTGCAAGAGCAGCTTTAAACCCACAGCTAATGGTCACTTAAAATTCACAAGGACTCAGGGATGTAAAGGATACCTGCCGTCAAACATTGTGCTCAGGTTAGGGAATGGACAAAAAAATTCAAAACAGGCAAATGTTTCAAGAAGATAGTATGAAGAGGTAAGTATTCCTCACTCTCTTTAAACAAAAAAAAAACAGGAAAATGGATAAAAGCTCAACCTCAGGAATTATTAGACTCATGCAATCTAATCAACCAAAAGGTCTCAACTCACACCTGTCGACTGACCGTCAGCAAAAAGTCTACCAACAATAAATGCTGATGGGCTTGTAGAGAACTGTGCACCCTCTAGGTGCTGGTGAGATGTAAAGTGGTTCACAGCCAATAATGAGTACAGAAAGGAACTGCGTTTAAAAGTAAAAACTGAGGTACCAGTCAATCCAGCAGGCACACCACTGGGCCTCTCACCTGAGAAGACCAGAATCGGAAAGACACAGGCCGCAAATGCTGCACTGCAGCCTTATTCAAAATAGCCAAGATGGAAAGCAACCAAAATGTCCATCAACAGGTGAATGGATAAAGAAGAAGGAGTCCATGTACACAATGGAATATTAGCCATGGAAAACAATGAAACACTGCTCTTTGAGGCACCAGAGATGAGCCTGGAGATAATCACAAAACATGAGGTAAGTCGGAAAGCAAAAGACCTATATCCTATGATATCCCTTAGAGGCGTTATCTAATAACTGACACAAATGAACATATTTCCACAGAGAAAGACACTCACAGACTTAGAAAACCAACTATGCTCATCTAAAAGCAAAGGTGGGGGAAATGGATAAATGAGATTAGTGTTACTGTACATATCCAAATACATATTATATACCTATTTCAAAAAGACCGACCATATAGCAAGGGAGGTCTACAGAACACTCTGTAATATTTTACATGGGAAGAGGATCTGTAGAGTAGACATATATAATGTACAAATGCACCAGATTGTGTACCCCTAGGACAAACAATATTCTAGTCTTTACCCTGATTAAAAAAATTTACAAAAACAAGAAGTAATGAGACCTAAACTTATGGGGGTTTCTCCTGGCACATTCCATTCTAATTTACAACCTAGGAACACGACTTCCAGAAAGGCTCTGCTGCCCTAGTACCCAGATTTGGGAATGGAGAAATGCTGCCTCCTTGTGGCCATTTCCCACAACAGCAGCTTTAAACCCACTGCTAAAGGTCACTAAATATTCACCAACTTGCAATTCTGTAAATGACACCTGCCCTCCAAATAAATCCTGGGATCAACAATGGAGCAAAAATTTCAAAAGAGGGCAACTTTCCGAGAAGACAATTTCAAGAGCTATATTGTACTCACAGCTTTTTCTTTAAAGAGAAAAGAAAAAGTTGTGGGAAAATGATGTATTTTAGGAATTTTTAAAGACATGCAAACCCAAGTTACAAAAACCTATCAATCAGCTCACAGCAGTCAGAATGGCCATCAGCAAAAATGTTTCAAAAAATAAATGCTGAAGGGACTGTGGAGGAATGCGTACACTCGACTCTAAGGGGGACGTGGTAAGAGCCACTAATGAAAACACAATGGAAGTGCCTTGAGAAGGTAAACATTGAGCTCCCCGTCAATCAGTCATACCCACTGCTGGGCCTATCTCCTGAGAAAATGAGAATCAAAACGTCACAGGCTGGCAATCCTGCACTCCAGCCATATTTACCATAGCCAACATTTGGAAGCAATGAAAATGTCCATCAACAGAGGAATGCACCAAGAAAAACTGTTCCAGGTACACAATGTAATATTGCTCCAATAATAAATATAAGTTAAATTTAAAAGACAAACATAAGTAAGGAGACATCAGCATTTGTGGGTTTATTCAGGCACATTCCACTCTAATTTATAACCGAGGAACACCACTGGCCGGGAGGTCTGTTTCCCTAGTACCAGCGTGGGGAACGTAGAAAGACTGCCACCCTCTGGCCGTTACCTGCAAACGCAGGTTGAAGCCTGTGCTAATGGTCACCGCAAAATGTCTTGAGGGAGGTAATGGCCAAAAAGTTTAAAAATATGACACATACTTTAAGAAAACACTTTGAAGAACTAAGCTGTACTCACAGCCTGAAAAATGAAAAGGACCTGCCTTAAAGCTCAGTTTTAATGGATCATGAGACACATGCCAATTCAACCACAAAGACGTATCAGCTCACACCAGTCAGAATAACCATCAGTAAAAAACTACAAAGAATAAATGCTGAAGGTGCTGTGGAGAAATGCAAACCCTCAACTTTAAGTGGGATGTAACCTGGAAAGAGCCACTCATGAGAGCAGAGCGGAGGTGCCTTTAAAAGGTAAACATTGAGCTACCGTATGATCCAGAGGCTTATTCCTGGACCTATAACCTAAGAAGACAGAATTGGAAAGAAAGAGGCAGGCAAATCTGCATTGCACAGTATTACAATAGCCAAGATATGGAAGTCACCAAAAAGTCCACCGACAGATGGGTGGACAAAGAAGAACTGCTACATATACAGACAGATGGATTATGAGCTAGCGATAAAATGAAACAATGCCATTTGCAGCACCATAGATGAGTCTAGAAGTAATCACGCAACTTTTAGTAAGTGACAAAGCAAAAGACACATATCTTACCATATCAGTTACAGGTGTTACCTACGAATTGATACCAACGAAGCTATATCCACGGAGAAAGGCAATCACAGATTCAGTACATAAACGTATGGTTCACCAAATGGAAAGGTGTGAGGATTGGACACATTACTATATTGGGGTTAACAGACATATAAAAACACATGTGAAATATATAATCACCAGAGACGTACGCAATACCAAGAGAAGGCTACTCAACATTGTGTCATAACCTACATGGGAAAAGGATCCGAAGAAGAATAGATATATGTATATGTATGAAAGAACCACATCTTGCACACCTAGGACAAACAAAACGTTGTAATCAAATTTGCTGTGATTAGAAACTAAAAATTAAATTAAAACTACGAGCAAGAAGTAATGAGACATAACTTTAAAAGGCTTTTTCCTGGCACATTCCATTGTAATTTACAACCTAGAGCACGACTTCCATTAAGGCTCTGTTGCCCTAGTGACCAGATTTGGTAAAGGAGAAATGCTGCCGCCTTGTGGCCGTTTCCCGCAAGAGCGGCTTTGAACCCACAGCTAATGGTCACTTAACATTCACAAGGACTCAGGGCTGTAAAGACACCTGCCCTCAAAATTGTGCTGAGGTGGGGAATGGATTAAAAAATTCAAAACAGGCAAATTTTTCAAGGAGATAGTATGAAGAGGTAAATTTTACTCACCGTCTTTTTAAAAAAAGGAAAATGGATAAAAGCTCCACCTCAGGAAGTATTAGACTCATGCAATCTAATCTACAAAAGGTTTCAACTCACACCACTCGACTGACCATCAGCAAAACGTCTACAAACAATAAATGCTGAAGGGGTTTTAGAGAACTGTGTACCCTCTAGCTGCTGGTGAGATGTAAAATGGTTAACAGCCAATCATGAGAACAGAAAGGAGCTGCGTTTGAAAGTAAAAATCGAGGTACCATTCAATCCAGCAGGTGCACCAGTGGGCCTCTCACCTGAGAAGCCCAGAATCGAGAAGACCCGGGCTGCAAAAGCTGCACTGCAGCCTTATTCACAATAGACAAGACAGTGAAGCAACCAAAATGTCCATCCACAGGTGAATGGATAAAGAAGAAGTGGTCCATGTACACAATGGAATATTAGCCGTGGAAAACAGTGAAACACTGCTCTTTGAGGCACCACAAATGAGGCTGGAGATAATCACAAAACATAAGGTAAGTCGGAAAGCAAGAGACCTATAGTCTATGATATCACTTATAGGCGTTATCTAATAACTGACAGAAATGAACATATTTCCACAGAGAAAGGCACTCACAGACTTAGAAACAAAACTATGCTTATCTAAAAGGAAAGGTGGGGGGATTGGATAAATGAAGATTAGTGTTACCATATGTATACAAATACATATTATATACATATATCCAAAAGACCCACCATATAGCAAGGGAGGTCTACGGAACACTCTGTAATAATTTACATGCGAAGAGGATCTCGACATATACAGATATATATATAGTGTGTAGATGAACCAGAGTGTGTACACCTTGGACAAACAACATTCTAAACATTACCCCAATTTAAAAAATTGAAACAACGAACTAGAAGTAATGAGACATAAACTTATGGGGGGTTTTCCTGGCACATTCCATTCAAATTTACAAGCTAGGAAAACCACTTCCAGAACGGCTCTGCTGCCCTAGTAACCAGATTTGGTAATGGAGAAATGCTCCCGCCTTGTGGCCGTTTCGTACAACGGCAGCTTAAACCCAGTGCTAATGGTTACTAAATATTGACACACATTGCAGGCCTGTAAATGACACCTGCCTTCAAAAAAGTACCCTGGGGACCAAAATCCACCAGAATATTAAAAAGAGGGCAATCTTTCAACAAGATAATTTCAAGAGGTATATTGTACTCACACTTTGTTTTTATACCAGAATAGAAAAACGCCTGGAAAAATGATAAATTTTAGGAATGTTTAAAGACATGCAAACCCAATTTACAAAAACCTATCAGCTCACACCAGGCAGAATGTCCATCAGCAAAAATGCTGCAAACAATAAATGCTGAAGGGATTGTGGAGAAATGTGTATCCTCAGCTGTAAGGGGGACGTGGGAAGAGCCACTAATGAAAGCACAATGGAGGTGCTTTGAAAAGGGAAACATTGAGCTACCAGTGAATCAAGCATACCATCTGCTGGGCCTATCACCTGAGAAAATGAGAATCAAAAAGTCACAGGCTGGCAAACCTGTACGCCAGCAATATTTACCATAGTCAACACTTGGAAGCAACAAAAATGTCCATCAGCAGAGGAATGCACCAAGAAGAAGTGGTCCTTGTATACAATGGAATATTACTCCAGTAAAAAATTTCAATTAAATTTAAAAAACAAACAAATGTAAGGAGACATCAGCATTTGTGGGTTTCTCCGAGCACATTCCACTCTAATTTATAACCGAAGAACACCACTGGCGGGTAGGTCTGTTTCCCAAGTACCAGCGTGGGGAACGTAGAAAGGCTGCCACCCTCTGGCCGTTACCTGCAAAAGCAGCTTTAAAGCCTGGGCTAATGGTCACTTCATATGAACAAGTACTGCAGGGCTGTAAATGAAACCTGCCCTCAAAATGTCTTGAGGAAGGCAATGGTTAAAATATTTCAAAATGGGACACATACTTTAAGAAAACACTTTGAAGAACTAAGCCGTAATCACAGCTGGAAAAATAAAAAGGACATGCCTTAAAGCTCAATTTCAACGGATTATGAGACACATGCAAATTCAACCACAAAGAGGTATCAGCTCACACCAGTCAGAATAACCATCAGCAAAAAACTACAAAGAATAAATGCTAAAGGTGCTGTGGCGAAATGCTTACCCTCAACTTTAAGTGGGACATAACCTGGAAAGAGCCACTAAAGAGAACAGAATGGAGGTGCCTTTAAAAGATTAACGCTGAGCTACCATATGATCCAGTAGACCTATACCTGGCCCTATAACCTAAGAAGACAGAATTGGAAAGACACAGGCAGGCAAATCCGCATTGCATAGTATTACAATAGCCAAGATACGGAAGTAACCAAAAAGTCCACCGACAGATGGGTGGACAAAGAAGAACTGCTCCATGTACAGATGGAATATGAGCTAGCGAAAGAATGAAACAATGCCCTTTGCAGCACCATAGATGACTCTAGAAGTAATCACGCAACTTGGAGAAAGTGAGAAAGCGAAAGACACATCTCCTATCATATCACATATAGGTGTTACCTAAAAATTGATACAAACGAAGATATTTCCACAGAGAAAGGCAATCACAGATTCACTACAAAAACTTATGGTTCACCAAATGGAAAGGTGTGAGGATTGGATACATCACCATATTGAGGTGAACAGAGATATACAAACACACGTGAAATATATAATCATCAAAGACCTACAGAAATACCAAGAGAAGACTACTCAACATTGTGTCATAACCTACATGGGAAAAGATTCCAAAGAAGAATAGATATATGTATATGTGTGAAGGAACCACATCTTGCACACCTAGAACAAACAAACCATTGTAATCGAATTTGCTGTGATAAAGAATACATATTTTGTTAAAGATACAAACAAGAAGTAATGACACATAAACTTAAAGGGCTTTTTCCTGGCACATTCCATTGTAATTGACAACCTAGAACACGACTTCCATTAAGGCTCTGTTGCCCTAGTGACCAGATTTGGTAAAGGAGAAATGCTGCCCCCTTGTGGCCGTTTCCTGCAAGAGCAGCTTTAAACCCACAGCTAATGGTCACTTAAAATTCACAAGGACTCAGGGATGTAAAGGATACCTGCCGTCAAACATTGTGCTCAGGTTAGGGAATGGACAAAAAAATTCAAAACAGGCAAATGTTTCAAGAAGATAGTATGAAGAGGTAAGTATTCCTCACTCTCTTTAAACAAAAAAAAAACAGGAAAATGGATAAAAGCTCAACCTCAGGAATTATTAGACTCATGCAATCTAATCAACCAAAAGGTCTCAACTCACACCTGTCGACTGACCGTCAGCAAAAAGTCTACCAACAATAAATGCTGATGGGCTTGTAGAGAACTGTGCACCCTCTAGGTGCTGGTGAGATGTAAAGTGGTTCACAGCCAATAATGAGTACAGAAAGGAACTGCGTTTAAAAGTAAAAACTGAGGTACCAGTCAATCCAGCAGGCACACCACTGGGCCTCTCACCTGAGAAGACCAGAATCGGAAAGACACAGGCCGCAAATGCTGCACTGCAGCCTTATTCAAAATAGCCAAGATGGAAAGCAACCAAAATGTCCATCAACAGGTGAATGGATAAAGAAGAAGGAGTCCATGTACACAATGGAATATTAGCCATGGAAAACAATGAAACACTGCTCTTTGAGGCACCAGAGATGAGCCTGGAGATAATCACAAAACATGAGGTAAGTCGGAAAGCAAAAGACCTATATCCTATGATATCCCTTAGAGGCGTTATCTAATAACTGACACAAATGAACATATTTCCACAGAGAAAGACACTCACAGACTTAGAAAACCAACTATGCTCATCTAAAAGCAAAGGTGGGGGAAATGGATAAATGAGATTAGTGTTACTGTACATATCCAAATACATATTATATACCTATTTCAAAAAGACCGACCATATAGCAAGGGAGGTCTACAGAACACTCTGTAATATTTTACATGGGAAGAGGATCTGTAGAGTAGACATATATAATGTACAAATGCACCAGATTGTGTACCCCTAGGACAAACAATATTCTAGTCTTTACCCTGATTAAAAAAATTTACAAAAACAAGAAGTAATGAGACCTAAACTTATGGGGGTTTCTCCTGGCACATTCCATTCTAATTTACAACCTAGGAACACGACTTCCAGAAAGGCTCTGCTGCCCTAGTACCCAGATTTGGGAATGGAGAAATGCTGCCTTCTTGTGGCCATTTCCCACAACAGCAGCTTTAAACCCACTGCTAAAGGTCACTAAATATTCACCAACTTGCAATTCTGTAAATGACACCTGCCCTCCAAATAAATCCTGGGATCAACAATGGAGCAAAAATTTCAAAAGAGGGCAAGTTTCCGAGAAGACAATTTCAAGAGCTATATTGTACTCACAGCTTTTTCTTTAAAGAGAAAAGAAAAAGTTGTGGGAAAATGATGTATTTTAGGAATTTTTAAAGACATGCAAACCCAAGTTACAAAAACCTATCAATCAGCTCACAGCAGTCAGAATGGCCATCAGCAAAAATGTTTCAAAAAATAAATGCTGAAGGGACTGTGGAGGAATGCATACACTCGACTCTAAGGGGGACGTGGTAAGAGCCACTAATGAAAACACAATGGAAGTGCCTTGAGAAGGTAAACATTGAGCTCCCCGTCAATCAGTCATACCCACTGCTGGGCCTATCTCCTGAGAAAATGAGAATCAAAACGTCACCGGCTGGCAATCCTGCACTCCAGCCATATTTACCATAGCCAACATTTGGAAGCATTGAAAATGTCCATCAACAGAGGAATGCACCAAGAAAAACTGTTCCAGGTACACAATGTAATATTGCTCCAATAATAAATATAAGTTAAATTTAAAAGACAAACATAAGTAAGGAGACATCAGCATTTGTGGGTTTATTCAGGCACATTCCACTCTAATTTATAACCGAGGAACACCACTGGCCGGGAGGTCTGTTTCCCTAGTACCAGCGTGGGGAACGTAGAAAGACTGCCACCCTCTGGCCGTTACCTGCAAACGCAGGTTGAAGCCTGTGCTAATGGTCACCGCAAAATGTCTTGAGGGAGGTAATGGCCAAAAAGTTTAAAAATATGACACATACTTTAAGAAAACACTTTGAAGAACTAAGCTGTACTCACAGCCTGAAAAATGAAAAGGACCTGCCTTAAAGCTCAGTTTTAATGGATCATGAGACACATGCCAATTCAACCACAAAGACGTATCAGCTCACACCAGTCAGAATAACCATCAGTAAAAAACTACAAAGAATAAATGCTGAAGGTGCTGTGGAGAAATGCAAACCCTCAACTTTAAGTGGGATGTAACCTGGAAAGAGCCACTCATGAGAGCAGAGCGGAGGTGCCTTTAAAAGGTAAACATTGAGCTACCGTATGATCCAGAGGCTTATTCCTGGACCTATAACCTAAGAAGACAGAATTGGAAAGAAAGAGGCAGGCAAATCTGCATTGCACAGTATTACAATAGCCAAGATATGGAAGTCACCAAAAAGTCCACCGACAGATGGGTGGACAAAGAAGAACTGCTACATATACAGACAGATGGATTATGAGCTAGCGATAAAATGAAACAATGCCATTTGCAGCACCATAGATGAGTCTAGAAGTAATCACGCAACTTTTAGTAAGTGACAAAGCAAAAGACACATATCTTACCATATCAGTTACAGGTGTTACCTACGAATTGATACCAACGAAGCTATATCCACGGAGAAAGGCAATCACAGATTCAGTACATAAACGTATGGTTCACCAAATGGAAAGGTGTGAGGATTGGACACATTACTATATTGGGGTTAACAGACATATAAAAACACATGTGAAATATATAATCACCAGAGACGTACGCAATACCAAGAGAAGGCTACTCAACATTGTGTCATAACCTACATGGGAAAAGGATCCGAAGAAGAATAGATATATGTATATGTATGAAAGAACCACATCTTGCACACCTAGGACAAACAAAACGTTGTAATCAAATTTGCTGTGATTAGAAACTAAAAATTAAATTAAAAATACGAGCAAGAAGTAATGAGACATAACTTTAAAAGGCTTTTTCCTGGCACATTCCATTGTAATTTACAACCTAGAGCACGACTTCCATTAAGGCTCTGTTGCCCTAGTGACCAGATTTGGTAAAGGAGAAATGCTGCCGCCTTGTGGCCGTTTCCCGCAAGAGCGGCTTTGAACCCACAGCTAATGGTCACTTAACATTCACAAGGACTCAGGGCTGTAAAGACACCTGCCCTCAAAATTGTGCTGAGGTGGGGAATGGATTAAAAAATTCAAAACAGGCAAATTTTTCAAGGAGATAGTATGAAGAGGTAAATTTTACTCACCGTCTTTTTGAAAAAAGGAAAATGGATAAAAGCTCCACCTCAGGAAGTATTAGACTCATGCAATCTAATCTACAAAAGGTTTCAACTCACACCACTCGACTGACCATCAGCAAAACGTCTACAAACAATAAATGCTGAAGGGGTTTTAGAGAACTGTGTACCCTCTAGCTGCTGGTGAGATGTAAAATGGTTAACAGCCAATAATGAGAACAGAAAGGAGCTGCGTTTGAAAGTAAAAATTGAGGTACCATTCAATCCAGCAGGTGAACCAGTGGGCCTCTCACCTGAGAAGCCCAGAATCGAGAAGACCCGGGCTGCAAAAGCTGCACTGCAGCCTTATTCACAATAGACAAGACAGTGAAGCAACCAAAATGTCCATCCACAGGTGAATGGATAAAGAAGAAGTGGTCCATGTACACAATGGAATATTAGCCGTGGAAAACAGTGAAACACTGCTCTTTGAGGCACCACGAATGAGGCTGGAGATAATCACAAAACATAAGGTAAGTCGGAAAGCAAGAGACCTATAGTCTATGATATCACTTATAGGCGTTATCTAATAACTGACAGAAATGAACATATTTCCACAGAGAAAGGCACTCACAGACTTAGAAACAAAACTATGCTTATCTAAAAGGAAAGGTGGGGGGATTGGATAAATGAAGATTAGCGTTACCATATGTATACAAATACATATTATATACATATATCCAAAAGACCCACCATATAGCAAGGGAGGTCTACGGAACACTCTGTAATAATTTACATGCGAAGAGGATCTCGACATATACAGATATATATATAGTGTGTAGATGAACCAGAGTGTGTACACCTTGGACAAACAACATTCTAAACATTACCCCAATTTAAAAAATTAAAACAATGAACTAGAAGTAATGAGACATAAACTTATGGGGGGTTTTCCTGGCACATTCCATTCAAATTTACAAGCTAGGAAAACCACTTCCAGGACGGCTCTGCTGCCCTAGTAACCAGATTTGGTAATGGAGAAATGCTCCCGCCTTGTGGCCGTTTCGTACAACGGCAGCTTAAACCCAGTGCTAATGGTTACTAAATATTGACACACATTGCAGGCCTGTAAATGACACCTGCCTTCAAAAAAGTACCCTGGGGACCAAAATCCACCAGAATATTAAAAAGAGGGCAATCTTTCAACAAGATAATTTCAAGAGGTATATTGTACTCACACTTTGTTTTTATACCAGAATAGAAAAACGCCTGGAAAAATGATAAATTTTAGGAATGTTTAAAGACATGCAAACCCAATTTACAAAAACCTATCAGCTCACACCAGGCAGAATGTCCATCAGCAAAAATGCTGCAAACAATAAATGCTGAAGGGATTGTGGAGAAATGTGTACCCTCAGCTGTAAGGGGGACGTGGGAAGAGCCACTAATGAAAGCACAATGGAGGTGCTTTGAAAAGGGAAACATTGAGCTACCAGTGAATCAAGCATACCATCTGCTGGGCCTATCACCTGAGAAAATGAGAATCAAAAAGTCACAGGCTGGCAAACCTGTACGCCAGCAATATTTACCATAGTCAACACTTGGAAGCAACAAAAATGTCCATCAGCAGAGGAATGCACCAAGAAGAAGTGGTCCTTGTATACAATGGAATATTACTCCAGTAAAAAATTTCAATTAAATTTAAAAAACAAACAAATGTAAGGAGACATCAGCATTTGTGGGTTTCTCCGAGCACATTCCACTCTAATTTATAACCGAAGAACACCACTGGCGGGTAGGTCTGTTTCCCAAGTACCAGCGTGGGGAACGTAGAAAGGCTGCCACCCTCTGGCCGTTACCTGCAAAAGCAGCTTTAAAGCCTGGGCTAATGGTCACTTCATATGAACAAGTACTGCAGGGCTGTAAATGAAACCTGCCCTCAAAATGTCTTGAGGAAGGCAATGGTTAAAATATTTCAAAATGGGACACATACTTTAAGAAAACACTTTGAAGAACTAAGCCGTAATCACAGCTGGAAAAATAAAAAGGACATGCCTTAAAGCTCAATTTCAACGAATTATGAGACACATGCAAATTCAACCACAAAGAGGTATCAGCTCACACCAGTCAGAATAACCATCAGCAAAAATCTACAAAGAATAAATGCTAAAGGTGCTGTGGCGAAATGCTTACCCTCAACTTTAAGTGGGACATAACCTGGAAAGAGCCACTAAAGAGAACAGAATGGAGGTGCCTTTAAAAGATTAACGCTGAGCTACCATATGATCCAGTAGACCTATACCTGGCCCTATAACCTAAGAAGACAGAATTGGAAAGACACAGGCAGGCAAATCCGCATTGCATAGTATTACAATAGCTAAGATACGGAAGTAACCAAAAAGTCCACCGACAGATGGGTGGACAAAGAAGAACTGCTCCATGTACAGATGGAATATGAGCTAGCGAAAGAATGAAACAATGCCGTTTGCAGCACCATAGATGACTCTAGAAGTAATCACGCAACTTGGAGTAAGTGAGAAAGCGAAAGACACATCTCCTATCATATCACATATAGGTGTTACCTAAAAATTGATACAAACGAAGATATTTCCACAGAGAAAGGCAATCACAGATTCACTACAAAAACTTATGGTTCACCAAATGGAAAGGTGTGAGGATTGGATACATCACCATATTGAGGTGAACAGAGATATACAAACACACGTGAAATATATAATCATCAAAGACCTACAGAAATACCAAGAGAAGACTACTCAACATTGTGTCATAACCTACATGGGAAAAGATTCCAAAGAAGAATAGATATATGTATATGTGTGAAGGAACCACATCTTGCACACCTAGAACAAACAAACCATTGTAATCGAATTTGCTGTGATAAAGAATACATATTTTGTTAAAGATACAAACAAGAAGTAATGACACATATACTTAAAGGGCTTTTTCCTGGCACATTCCATTGTAATTGATAACCTAGAACACGACTTCCATTAAGGCTCTGTTGCCCTAGTGACCAGATTTGGTAAAGGAGAAATGCTGCCCCCTTGTGGCCGTTTCCTGCAAGAGCAGCTTTAAACCCACAGCTAATGGTCACTTAAAATTCACAAGGACGCAGGGATGTAAAGGATACCTGCCGTCAAACATTGTGCTCAGGTTAGGGAATGGACAAAAAAATTCAAAACAGGCAAATGTTTCAAGAAGATAGTATGAAGAGGTAAGTATTCCTCACTCTCTTTAAACAAAAAAAACAGGAAAATGGATAAAAGCTCAACCTCAGGAATTATTAGACTCATGCAATCTAATCAACCAAAAGGTGTCAACTCACACCTGTCGACTGACCGTCAGCAAAAAGTCTACCAACAATAAATGCTGATGGGGTTGTAGAGAACTGTGCAACCTCTAGGTGCTGGTGAGATGTAAAGTGGTTCACAGCCAATAATGAGTACAGAAAGGAACTGCGTTTAAAAGTAAAAACTGAGGTACCAGTCAATCCAGCAGGCACACCCCTGGGCCTCTCACCTGAGAAGACCAGAATCGAAAAGGCACAGGCCGCAAATGCTGCACTGCAGCCTTATTCAAAATAGCCAAGATGGAAAGCAACCAAAATGTCCATCAACAGGTGAATGGATAAAGAAGAAGGAGTCCATGTACACAATGGAATATTAGCCATGGAAAACAATGAAACACTGCTCTTTGAGGCACCAGAGATGAGCCTGGAGATAATCACAAAACATGAGGTAAGTCGGAAAGCAAAAGACCTATATCCTATGATATCCCTTAGAGGCGTTATCTAATAACTGACACAAATGAACATATTTCCACAGAGAAAGACACTCACAGACTTAGAAAACCAACTATGCTCATCTAAAAGCAAAGGTGGGGGAAATGGATAAATGAGATTAGTGTTACTGTACATATCCAAATACATATTATATACCTATTTCAAAAAGACCGACCATATAGCAAGGGAGGTCTACAGAACACTCTGTAATATTTTACATGGGAAGAGGATCTGTAGAGTAGACATATATAATGTACAAATGCACCAGATTGTGTACCCCTAGGACAAACAATATTCTAGTCTTTACCCTGATTAAAAAAATTTACAAAAACAAGAAGTAATGAGACCTAAACTTATGGGGGTTTCTCCTGGCACATTCCATTCTAATTTACAACCTAGGAACACGACTTCCAGAAAGGCTCTGCTGCCCTAGTACCCAGATTTGGGAATGGAGAAATGCTGCCTCCTTGTGGCCATTTCCCACAACAGCAGCTTTAAACCCACTGCTAAAGGTCACTAAATATTCACCAACTTGCAATTCTGTAAATGACACCTGCCCTCCAAATAAATCCTGGGATCAACAATGGAGCAAAAATTTCAAAAGAGGGCAAGTTTCCGAGAAGACAATTTCAAGAGCTATATTGTACTCACAGCTTTTTCTTTAAAGAGAAAAGAAAAAGTTGTGGGAAAATGATGTATTTTAGGAATTTTTAAAGACATGCAAACCCAAGTTACAAAAACCTATCAATCAGCTCACAGCAGTCAGAATGGCCATCAGCAAAAATGTTTCAAAAAATAAATGCTGAAGGGACTGTGGAGGAATGCGTACACTCGACTCTAAGGGGGACGTGGTAAGAGCCACTAATGAAAACACAATGGAAGTGCCTTGAGAAGGTAAACATTGAGCTCCCCGTCAATCAGTCATACCCACTGCTGGGCCTATCTCCTGAGAAAATGAGAATCAAAACGTCACCGGCTGGCAATCCTGCACTCCAGCCATATTTACCATAGCCAACATTTGGAAGCAATGAAAATGTCCATCAACAGAGGAATGCACCAAGAAAAACTGTTCCAGGTACACAATGTAATATTGCTCCAATAATAAATATAAGTTAAATTTAAAAGACAAACATAAGTAAGGAGACATCAGCATTTGTGGGTTTATTCAGGCACATTCCACTCTAATTTATAACCGAGGAACACCACTGGCCGGGAGGTCTGTTTCCCTAGTACCAGCGTGGGGAACGTAGAAAGACTGCCACCCTCTGGCCGTTACCTGCAAACGCAGGTTGAAGCCTGTGCTAATGGTCACCGCAAAATGTCTTGAGGGAGGTAATGGCCAAAAAGTTTAAAAATATGACACATACTTTAAGAAAACACTTTGAAGAACTAAGCTGTACTCACAGCCTGAAAAATGAAAAGGACCTGCCTTAAAGCTCAGTTTTAATGGATCATGAGACACATGCCAATTCAACCACAAAGACGTATCAGCTCACACCAGTCAGAATAACCATCAGTAAAAAACTACAAAGAATAAAGGCTGAAGGTGCTGTGGAGAAATGCAAACCCTCAACTTTAAGTGGGATGTAACCTGGAAAGAGCCACTCATGAGAGCAGAGCGGAGGTGCCTTTAAAAGGTAAACATTGAGCTACCGTATGATCCAGAGGCTTATTCCTGGACCTATAACCTAAGAAGACAGAATTGGAAAGAAAGAGGCAGGCAAATCTGCATTGCACAGTATTACAATAGCCAAGATATGGAAGTCACCAAAAAGTCCACCGACAGATGGGTGGACAAAGAAGAACTGCTACATATACAGACAGATGGATTATGAGCTAGCGATAAAATGAAACAATGCCATTTGCAGCACCATAGATGAGTCTAGAAGTAATCACGCAACTTTTAGTAAGTGACAAAGCAAAAGACACATATCTTACCATATCAGTTACAGGTGTTACCTACGAATTGATACCAACGAAGCTATATCCACGGAGAAAGGCAATCACAGATTCAGTACATAAACGTATGGTTCACCAAATGGAAAGGTGTGAGGATTGGACACATTACTATATTGGGGTTAACAGACATATAAAAACACATGTGAAATATATAATCACCAGAGACGTACGCAATACCAAGAGAAGGCTACTCAACATTGTGTCATAACCTACATGGGAAAAGGATCCGAAGAAGAATAGATATATGTATATGTATGAAAGAACCACGTCTTGCACACCTAGGACAAACAAAACGTTGTAATCAAATTTGCTGTGATTAGAAACTAAAAATTAAATTAAAACTACGAGCAAGAAGTAATGAGACATAACTTTAAAAGGCTTTTTCCTGGCACATTCCATTGTAATTTACAACCTAGAGCACGACTTCCATTAAGGCTCTGTTGCCCTAGTGACCAGATTTGGTAAAGGAGAAATGCTGCCGCCTTGTGGCCGTTTCCCGCAAGAGCGGCTTTGAACCCACAGCTAATGGTCACTTAACATTCACAAGGACTCAGGGCTGTAAAGACACCTGCCCTCAAAATTGTGCTGAGGTGGGGAATGGATTAAAAAATTCAAAACAGGCAAATTTTTCAAGGAGATAGTATGAAGAGGTAAATTTTACTCACCGTCTTTTTAAAAAAAGGAAAATGGATAAAAGCTCCACCTCAGGAAGTATTAGACTCATGCAATCTAATCTACAAAAGGTTTCAACTCACACCACTCGACTGACCATCAGCAAAACGTCTACAAACAATAAATGCTGAAGGGGTTTTAGAGAACTGTGTACCCTCTAGCTGCTGGTGAGATGTAAAATGGTTAACAGCCAATAATGAGAACAGAAAGGAGCTGCGTTTGAAAGTAAAAATTGAGGTACCATTCAATCCAGCAGGTGCACCAGTGGGCCTCTCACCTGAGAAGCCCAGAATCGAGAAGACCCGGGCTGCAAAAGCTGCACTGCAGCCTTATTCACAATAGACAAGACAGTGAAGCAACCAAAATGTCCATCCACAGGTGAATGGATAAAGAAGAAGTGGTCCATGTACACAATGGAATATTAGCCGTGGAAAACAGTGAAACACTGCTCTTTGAGGCACCACGAATGAGGCTGGAGATAATCACAAAACATAAGGTAAGTCGGAAAGCAAGAGACCTATAGTCTATGATATCACTTATAGGCGTTATCTAATAACTGACAGAAATGAACATATTTCCACAGAGAAAGGCACTCACAGACTTAGAAACAAAACTATGCTTATCTAAAAGGAAAGGTGGGGGGATTGGATAAATGAAGATTAGCGTTACCATATGTATACAAATACATATTATATACATATATCCAAAAGACCCACCATATAGCAAGGGAGGTCTACGGAACACTCTGTAATAATTTACATGCGAAGAGGATCTCGACATATACAGATATATATATAGTGTGTAGATGAACCAGAGTGTGTACACCTTGGACAAACAACATTCTAAACATTACCCCAATTTAAAAAATTAAAACAATGAACTAGAAGTAATGAGACATAAACTTATGGGGGGTTTTCCTGGCACATTCCATTCAAATTTACAAGCTAGGAAAACCACTTCCAGGAC
Source organism: Balaenoptera physalus (assembly GCF_965194825.1). Lineage (NCBI taxonomy): Eukaryota > Metazoa > Chordata > Mammalia > Artiodactyla > Balaenopteridae > Balaenoptera > Balaenoptera physalus. Next base: position 154,270 of record NW_028126559.1, read on the forward strand.
GGCTCTGCTGCCCTAGTAACCAGATTTGGTAATGGAGAAATGCTCCCGCCTTGTGGCCGTTTCGTACAACGGCAGCTTAAACCCAGTGCTAATGGTTACTAAATATTGACACACATTGCAGGCCTGTAAATGACACCTTCCTTCAAAAAAGTACCCTGGGGACCAAAATCCACCAGAATATTAAAAAGAGGGCAATCTTTCAACAAGATAATTTCAAGAGGTATATTGTACTCACACTTTGTTTTTATACCAGAATAGAAAAACGCCTGGAAAAATGATAAATTTTAGGAATGTTTAAAGACATGCAAACCCAATTTACAAAAACCTATCAGCTCACACCAGGCAGAATGTCCATCAGCAAAAATGCTGCAAACAATAAATGCTGAAGGGATTGTGGAGAAATGTGTACCCTCAGCTGTAAGGGGGACGTGGGAAGAGCCACTAATGAAAGCACAATGGAGGTGCTTTGAAAAGGGAAACATTGAGCTACCAGTGAATCAAGCATACCATCTGCTGGGCCTATCACCTGAGAAAATGAGAATCAAAAAGTCACAGGCTGGCAAACCTGTACGCCAGCAATATTTACCATAGTCAACACTTGGAAGCAACAAAAATGTCCATCAGCAGAGGAATGCACCAAGAAGAAGTGGTCCTTGTATACAATGGAATATTACTCCAGTAAAAAATTTCAATTAAATTTAAAAAACAAACAAATGTAAGGAGACATCAGCATTTGTGGGTTTCTCCGAGCACATTCCACTCTAATTTATAACCGAAGAACACCACTGGCGGGTAGGTCTGTTTCCCAAGTACCAGCGTGGGGAACGTAGAAAGGCTGCCACCCTCTGGCCGTTACCTGCAAAAGCAGCTTTAAAGCCTGGGCTAATGGTCACTTCATATGAACAAGTACTGCAGGGCTGTAAATGAAACCTGCCCTCAAAATGTCTTGAGGAAGGCAATGGTTAAAATATTTCAAAATGGGACACATACTTTAAGAAAACACTTTGAAGAACTAAGCCGTAATCACAGCTGGAAAAATAAAAAGGACATGCCTTAAAGCTCAATTTCAACGGATTATGAGACACATGCAAATTCAACCACAAAGAGGTATCAGCTCACACCAGTCAGAATAACCATCAGCAAAAAACTACAAAGAATAAATGCTAAAGGTGCTGTGGCGAAATGCTTACCCTCAACTTTAAGTGGGACATAACCTGGAAAGAGCCACTAAAGAGAACAGAATGGAGGTGCCTTTAAAAGATTAACGCTGAGCTACCATATGATCCAGTAGACCTATACCTGGCCCTATAACCTAAGAAGACAGAATTGGAAAGACACAGGCAGGCAAATCCGCATTGCATAGTATTACAATAGCCAAGATACGGAAGTAACCAAAAAGTCCACCGACAGATGGGTGGACAAAGAAGAACTGCTCCATGTACAGATGGAATATGAGCTAGCGAAAGAATGAAACAATGCCGTTTGCAGCACCATAGATGACTCTAGAAGTAATCACGCAACTTGGAGAAAGTGAGAAAGCGAAAGACACATCTCCTATCATATCACATATAGGTGTTACCTAAAAATTGATACAAACGAAGATATTTCCACAGAGAAAGGCAATCACAGATTCACTACAAAAACTTATGGTTCACCAAATGGAAAGGTGTGAGGATTGGATACATCACCATATTGAGGTGAACAGAGATATACAAACACACGTGAAATATATAATCATCAAAGACCTACAGAAATACCAAGAGAAGACTACTCAACATTGTGTCATAACCTACATGGGAAAAGATTCCAAAGAAGAATAGATATATGTATATGTGTGAAGGAACCACATCTTGCACACCTAGAACAAACAAACCATTGTAATCGAATTTGCTGTGATAAAGAATACATATTTTGTTAAAGATACAAACAAGAAGTAATGACACATAAACTTAAAGGGCTTTTTCCTGGCACATTCCATTGTAATTGACAACCTAGAACACGACTTCCATTAAGGCTCTGTTGCCCTAGTGACCAGATTTGGTAAAGGAGAAATGCTGCCCCCTTGTGGCCGTTTCCTGCAAGAGCAGCTTTAAACCCACAGCTAATGGTCACTTAAAATTCACAAGGACTCAGGGATGTAAAGGATACCTGCCGTCAAACATTGTGCTCAGGTTAGGGAATGGACAAAAAAATTCAAAACAGGCAAATGTTTCAAGAAGATAGTATGAAGAGGTAAGTATTCCTCACTCTCTTTAAACAAAAAAAAACAGGAAAATGGATAAAAGCTCAACCTCAGGAATTATTAGACTCATGCAATCTAATCAACCAAAAGGTGTCAACTCACACCTGTCGACTGACCGTCAGCAAAAAGTCTACCAACAATAAATGCTGATGGGGTTGTAGAGAACTGTGCACCCTCTAGGTGCTGGTGAGATGTAAAGTGGTTCACAGCCAATAATGAGTACAGAAAGGAACTGCGTTTAAAAGTAAAAACTGAGGTACCAGTCAATCCAGCAGGCACACCACTGGGCCTCTCACCTGAGAAGACCAGAATCGGAAAGACACAGGCCGCAAATGCTGCACTGCAGCCTTATTCAAAATAGCCAAGATGGAAAGCAACCAAAATGTCCATCAACAGGTGAATGGATAAAGAAGAAGGAGTCCATGTACACAATGGAATATTAGCCATGGAAAACAATGAAACACTGCTCTTTGAGGCACCAGAGATGAGCCTGGAGATAATCACAAAACATGAGGTAAGTCGGAAAGCAAAAGACCTATATCCTATGATATCCCTTAGAGGCGTTATCTAATAACTGACACAAATGAACATATTTCCACAGAGAAAGACACTCACAGACTTAGAAAACCAACTATGCTCATCTAAAAGCAAAGGTGGGGGAAATGGATAAATGAGATTAGTGTTACTGTACATATCCAAATACATATTATATACCTATTTCAAAAAGACCGACCATATAGCAAGGGAGGTCTACAGAACACTCTGTAATATTTTACATGGGAAGAGGATCTGTAGAGTAGACATATATAATGTACAAATGCACCAGATTGTGTACCCCTAGGACAAACAATATTCTAGTCTTTACCCTGATTAAAAAAATTTACAAAAACAAGAAGTAATGAGACCTAAACTTATGGGGGTTTCTCCTGGCACATTCCATTCTAATTTACAACCTAGGAACACGACTTCCAGAAAGGCTCTGCTGCCCTAGTACCCAGATTTGGGAATGGAGAAATGCTGCCTCCTTGTGGCCATTTCCCACAACAGCAGCTTTAAACCCACTGCTAAAGGTCACTAAATATTCACCAACTTGCAATTCTGTAAATGACACCTGCCCTCCAAATAAATCCTGGGATCAACAATGGAGCAAAAATTTCAAAAGAGGGCAAGTTTCCGAGAAGACAATTTCAAGAGCTATATTGTACTCACAGCTTTTTCTTTAAAGAGAAAAGAAAAAGTTGTGGGAAAATGATGTATTTTAGGAATTTTTAAAGACATGCAAACCCAAGTTACAAAAACCTATCAATCAGCTCACAGCAGTCAGAATGGCCATCAGCAAAAATGTTTCAAAAAATAAATGCTGAAGGGACTGTGGAGGAATGCGTACACTCGACTCTAAGGGGGACGTGGTAAGAGCCACTAATGAAAACACAATGGAAGTGCCTTGAGAAGGTAAACATTGAGCTCCCCGTCAATCAGTCATACCCACTGCTGGGCCTATCTCCTGAGAAAATGAGAATCAAAACGTCACAGGCTGGCAATCCTGCACTCCAGCCATATTTACCATAGCCAACATTTGGAAGCAATGAAAATGTCCATCAACAGAGGAATGCACCAAGAAAAACTGTTCCAGGTACACAATGTAATATTGCTCCAATAATAAATATAAGTTAAATTTAAAAGACAAACATAAGTAAGGAGACATCAGCATTTGTGGGTTTATTCAGGCACATTCCACTCTAATTTATAACCGAGGAACACCACTGGCCGGGAGGTCTGTTTCCCTAGTACCAGCGTGGGGAACGTAGAAAGACTGCCACCCTCTGGCCGTTACCTGCAAACGCAGGTTGAAGCCTGTGCTAATGGTCACCGCAAAATGTCTTGAGGGAGGTAATGGCCAAAAAGTTTAAAAATATGACACATACTTTAAGAAAACACTTTGAAGAACTAAGCTGTACTCACAGCCTGAAAAATGAAAAGGACCTGCCTTAAAGCTCAGTTTTAATGGATCATGAGACACATGCCAATTCAACCACAAAGACGTATCAGCTCACACCAGTCAGAATAACCATCAGTAAAAAACTACAAAGAATAAATGCTGAAGGTGCTGTGGAGAAATGCAAACCCTCAACTTTAAGTGGGATGTAACCTGGAAAGAGCCACTCATGAGAGCAGAGCGGAGGTGCCTTTAAAAGGTAAACATTGAGCTACCGTATGATCCAGAGGCTTATTCCTGGACCTATAACCTAAGAAGACAGAATTGGAAAGAAAGAGGCAGGCAAATCTGCATTGCACAGTATTACAATAGCCAAGATATGGAAGTCACCAAAAAGTCCACCGACAGATGGGTGGACAAAGAAGAACTGCTACATATACAGACAGATGGATTATGAGCTAGCGATAAAATGAAACAATGCCATTTGCAGCACCATAGATGAGTCTAGAAGTAATCACGCAACTTTTAGTAAGTGACAAAGCAAAAGACACATATCTTACCATATCAGTTACAGGTGTTACCTACGAATTGATACCAACGAAGCTATATCCACGGAGAAAGGCAATCACAGATTCAGTACATAAACGTATGGTTCACCAAATGGAAAGGTGTGAGGATTGGACACATTACTATATTGGGGTTAACAGACATATAAAAACACATGTGAAATATATAATCACCAGAGACGTACGCAATACCAAGAGAAGGCTACTCAACATTGTGTCATAACCTACATGGGAAAAGGATCCGAAGAAGAATAGATATATGTATATGTATGAAAGAACCACATCTTGCACACCTAGGACAAACAAAACGTTGTAATCAAATTTGCTGTGATTAGAAACTAAAAATTAAATTAAAAATACGAGCAAGAAGTAATGAGACATAACTTTAAAAGGCTTTTTCCTGGCACATTCCATTGTAATTTACAACCTAGAGCACGACTTCCATTAAGGCTCTGTTGCCCTAGTGACCAGATTTGGTAAAGGAGAAATGCTGCCGCCTTGTGGCCGTTTCCCGCAAGAGCGGCTTTGAACCCACAGCTAATGGTCACTTAACATTCACAAGGACTCAGGGCTGTAAAGACACCTGCCCTCAAAATTGTGCTGAGGTGGGGAATGGATTAAAAAATTCAAAACAGGCAAATTTTTCAAGGAGATAGTATGAAGAGGTAAATTTTACTCACCGTCTTTTTAAAAAAAGGAAAATGGATAAAAGCTCCACCTCAGGAAGTATTAGACTCATGCAATCTAATCTACAAAAGGTTTCAACTCACACCACTCGACTGACCATCAGCAAAACGTCTACAAACAATAAATGCTGAAGGGGTTTTAGAGAACTGTGTACCCTCTAGCTGCTGGTGAGATGTAAAATGGTTAACAGCCAATAATGAGAACAGAAAGGAGCTGCGTTTGAAAGTAAAAATTGAGGTACCATTCAATCCAGCAGGTGCACCAGTGGGCCTCTCACCTGAGAAGCCCAGAATCGAGAAGACCCGGGCTGCAAAAGCTGCACTGCAGCCTTATTCACAATAGACAAGACAGTGAAGCAACCAAAATGTCCATCCACAGGTGAATGGATAAAGAAGAAGTGGTCCATGTACACAATGGAATATTAGCCGTGGAAAACAGTGAAACACTGCTCTTTGAGGCACCACGAATGAGGCTGGAGATAATCACAAAACATAAGGTAAGTCGGAAAGCAAGAGACCTATAGTCTATGATATCACTTATAGGCGTTATCTAATAACTGACAGAAATGAACATATTTCCACAGAGAAAGGCACTCACAGACTTAGAAACAAAACTATGCTTATCTAAAAGGAAAGGTGGGGGGATTGGATAAATGAAGATTAGTGTTACCATATGTATACAAATACATATTATATACATATATCCAAAAGACCCACCATATAGCAAGGGAGGTCTACGGAACACTCTGTAATAATTTACATGCGAAGAGGATCTCGACATATACAGATATATATATAGTGTGTAGATGAACCAGAGTGTGTACACCTTGGACAAACAACATTCTAAACATTACCCCAATTTAAAAAATTAAAACAACGAACTAGAAGTAATGAGACATAAACTTATGGGGGGTTTTCCTGGCACATTCCATTCAAATTTACAAGCTAGGAAAACCACTTCCAGAACGGCTCTGCTGCCCTAGTAACCAGATTTGGTAATGGAGAAATGCTCCCGCCTTGTGGCCGTTTCGTACAACGGCAGCTTAAACCCAGTGCTAATGGTTACTAAATATTGACACACATTGCAGGCCTGTAAATGACACCTTCCTTCAAAAAAGTACCCTGGGGACCAAAATCCACCAGAATATTAAAAAGAGGGCAATCTTTCAACAAGATAATTTCAAGAGGTATATTGTACTCACACTTTGTTTTTATACCAGAATAGAAAAACGCCTGGAAAAATGATAAATTTTAGGAATGTTTAAAGACATGCAAACCCAATTTACAAAAACCTATCAGCTCACACCAGGCAGAATGTCCATCAGCAAAAATGCTGCAAACAATAAATGCTGAAGGGATTGTGGAGAAATGTGTACCCTCAGCTGTAAGGGGGACGTGGGAAGAGCCACTAATGAAAGCACAATGGAGGTGCTTTGAAAAGGGAAACATTGAGCTACCAGTGAATCAAGCATACCATCTGCTGGGCCTATCACCTGAGAAAATGAGAATCAAAAAGTCACAGGCTGGCAAACCTGTACGCCAGCAATATTTACCATAGTCAACACTTGGAAGCAACAAAAATGTCCATCAGCAGAGGAATGCACCAAGAAGAAGTGGTCCTTGTATACAATGGAATATTACTCCAGTAAAAAATTTCAATTAAATTTAAAAAACAAACAAATGTAAGGAGACATCAGCATTTGTGGGTTTCTCCGAGCACATTCCACTCTAATTTATAACCGAAGAACACCACTGGCGGGTAGGTCTGTTTCCCAAGTACCAGCGTGGGGAACGTAGAAAGGCTGCCACCCTCTGGCCGTTACCTGCAAAAGCAGCTTTAAAGCCTGGGCTAATGGTCACTTCATATGAACAAGTACTGCAGGGCTGTAAATGAAACCTGCCCTCAAAATGTCTTGAGGAAGGCAATGGTTAAAATATTTCAAAATGGGACACATACTTTAAGAAAACACTTTGAAGAACTAAGCCGTAATCACAGCTGGAAAAATAAAAAGGACATGCCTTAAAGCTCAATTTCAACGGATTATGAGACACATGCAAATTCAACCACAAAGAGGTATCAGCTCACACCAGTCAGAATAACCATCAGCAAAAAACTACAAAGAATAAATGCTAAAGGTGCTGTGGCGAAATGCTTACCCTCAACTTTAAGTGGGACATAACCTGGAAAGAGCCACTAAAGAGAACAGAATGGAGGTGCCTTTAAAAGATTAACGCTGAGCTACCATATGATCCAGTAGACCTATACCTGGCCCTATAACCTAAGAAGACAGAATTGGAAAGACACAGGCAGGCAAATCCGCATTGCATAGTATTACAATAGCCAAGATACGGAAGTAACCAAAAAGTCCACCGACAGATGGGTGGACAAAGAAGAACTGCTCCATGTACAGATGGAATATGAGCTAGCGAAAGAATGAAACAATGCCGTTTGCAGCACCATAGATGACTCTAGAAGTAATCACGCAACTTGGAGAAAGTGAGAAAGCGAAAGACACATCTCCTATCATATCACATATAGGTGTTACCTAAAAATTGATACAAACGAAGATATTTCCACAGAGAAAGGCAATCACAGATTCACTACAAAAACTTATGGTTCACCAAATGGAAAGGTGTGAGGATTGGATACATCACCATATTGAGGTGAACAGAGATATACAAACACACGTGAAATATATAATCATCAAAGACCTACAGAAATACCAAGAGAAGACTACTCAACATTGTGTCATAACCTACATGGGAAAAGATTCCAAAGAAGAATAGATATATGTATATGTGTGAAGGAACCACATCTTGCACACCTAGAACAAACAAACCATTGTAATCGAATTTGCTGTGATAAAGAATACATATTTTGTTAAAGATACAAACAAGAAGTAATGACACATAAACTTAAAGGGCTTTTTCCTGGCACATTCCATTGTAATTGACAACCTAGAACACGACTTCCATTAAGGCTCTGTTGCCCTAGTGACCAGATTTGGTAAAGGAGAAATGCTGCCCCCTTGTGGCCGTTTCCTGCAAGAGCAGCTTTAAACCCACAGCTAATGGTCACTTAAAATTCACAAGGACTCAGGGATGTAAAGGATACCTGCCGTCAAACATTGTGCTCAGGTTAGGGAATGGACAAAAAAATTCAAAACAGGCAAATGTTTCAAGAAGATAGTATGAAGAGGTAAGTATTCCTCACTCTCTTTAAACAAAAAAAAACAGGAAAATGGATAAAAGCTCAACCTCAGGAATTATTAGACTCATGCAATCTAATCAACCAAAAGGTGTCAACTCACACCTGTCGACTGACCGTCAGCAAAAAGTCTACCAACAATAAATGCTGATGGGGTTGTAGAGAACTGTGCACCCTCTAGGTGCTGGTGAGATGTAAAGTGGTTCACAGCCAATAATGAGTACAGAAAGGAACTGCGTTTAAAAGTAAAAACTGAGGTACCAGTCAATCCAGCAGGCACACCACTGGGCCTCTCACCTGAGAAGACCAGAATCGGAAAGACACAGGCCGCAAATGCTGCACTGCAGCCTTATTCAAAATAGCCAAGATGGAAAGCAACCAAAATGTCCATCAACAGGTGAATGGATAAAGAAGAAGGAGTCCATGTACACAATGGAATATTAGCCATTGAAAACAATGAAACACTGCTCTTTGAGGCACCAGAGATGAGCCTGGAGATAATCACAAAACATGAGGTAAGTCGGAAAGCAAAAGACCTATATCCTATGATATCCCTTAGAGGCGTTATCTAATAACTGACACAAATGAACATATTTCCACAGAGAAAGACACTCACAGACTTAGAAAACCAACTATGCTCATCTAAAAGCAAAGGTGGGGGAAATGGATAAATGAGATTAGTGTTACTGTACATATCCAAATACATATTATATACCTATTTCAAAAAGACCGACCATATAGCAAGGGAGGTCTACAGAACACTCTGTAATATTTTACATGGGAAGAGGATCTGTAGAGTAGACATATATAATGTACAAATGCACCAGATTGTGTACCCCTAGGACAAACAATATTCTAGTCTTTACCCTGATTTAAAAAATTTACAAAAACAAGAAGTAATGAGACCTAAACTTATGGGGGTTTCTCCTGGCACATTCCATTCTAATTTACAACCTAGGAACACGACTTCCAGAAAGGCTCTGCTGCCCTAGTACCCAGATTTGGGAATGGAGAAATGCTGCCTCCTTGTGGCCATTTCTCACAACAGCAGCTTTAAACCCACTGCTAAAGGTCACTAAATATTCACCAACTTGCAATTCTGTAAATGACACCTGCCCTCCAAATAAATCCTGGGATCAACAATGGAGCAAAAATTTCAAAAGAGGGCAAGTTTCCGAGAAGACAATTTCAAGAGCTATATTGTACTCACAGCTTTTTCTTTAAAGAGAAAAGAAAAAGTTGTGGGAAAATGATGTATTTTAGGAATTTTTAAAGACATGCAAACCCAAGTTACAAAAACCTATCAATCAGCTCACAGCAGTCAGAATGGCCATCAGCAAAAATGTTTCAAAAAATAAATGCTGAAGGGACTGTGGAGGAATGCGTACACTCGACTCTAAGGGGGACGTGGTAAGAGCCACTAATGAAAACACAATGGAAGTGCCTTGAGAAGGTAAACATTGAGCTCCCCGTCAATCAGTCATACCCACTGCTGGGCCTATCTCCTGAGAAAATGAGAATCAAAACGTCACAGGCTGGCAATCCTGCACTCCAGCCATATTTACCATAGCCAACATTTGGAAGCAATGAAAATGTCCATCAACAGAGGAATGCACCAAGAAAAACTGTTCCAGGTACACAATGTAATATTGCTCCAATAATAAATATAAGTTAAATTTAAAAGACAAACATAAGTAAGGAGACATCAGCATTTGTGGGTTTATTCAGGCACATTCCACTCTAATTTATAACCGAGGAACACCACTGGCCGGGAGGTCTGTTTCCCTAGTACCAGCGTGGGGAACGTAGAAAGACTGCCACCCTCTGGCCGTTACCTGCAAACGCAGGTTGAAGCCTGTGCTAATGGTCACCGCAAAATGTCTTGAGGGAGGTAATGGCCAAAAAGTTTAAAAATATGACACATACTTTAAGAAAACACTTTGAAGAACTAAGCTGTACTCACAGCCTGAAAAATGAAAAGGACCTGCCTTAAAGCTCAGTTTTAATGGATCATGAGACACATGCCAATTCAACCACAAAGACGTATCAGCTCACACCAGTCAGAATAACCATCAGTAAAAAACTACAAAGAATAAATGCTGAAGGTGCTGTGGAGAAATGCAAACCCTCAACTTTAAGTGGGATGTAACCTGGAAAGAGCCACTCATGAGAGCAGAGCGGAGGTGCCTTTAAAAGGTAAACATTGAGCTACCGTATGATCCAGAGGCTTATTCCTGGACCTATAACCTAAGAAGACAGAATTGGAAAGAAAGAGGCAGGCAAATCTGCATTGCACAGTATTACAATAGCCAAGATATGGAAGTCACCAAAAAGTCCACCGACAGATGGGTGGACAAAGAAGAACTGCTACATATACAGACAGATGGATTATGAGCTAGCGATAAAATGAAACAATGCCATTTGCAGCACCATAGATGAGTCTAGAAGTAATCACGCAACTTTTAGTAAGTGACAAAGCAAAAGACACATATCTTACCATATCAGTTACAGGTGTTACCTACGAATTGATACCAACGAAGCTATATCCACGGAGAAAGGCAATCACAGATTCAGTACATAAACGTATGGTTCACCAAATGGAAAGGTGTGAGGATTGGACACATTACTATATTGGGGTTAACAGACATATAAAAACACATGTGAAATATATAATCACCAGAGACGTACGCAATACCAAGAGAAGGCTACTCAACATTGTGTCATAACCTACATGGGAAAAGGATCCGAAGAAGAATAGATATATGTATATGTATGAAAGAACCACATCTTGCACACCTAGGACAAACAAAACGTTGTAATCAAATTTGCTGTGATTAGAAACTAAAAATTAAATTAAAAATACGAGCAAGAAGTAATGAGACATAACTTTAAAAGGCTTTTTCCTGGCACATTCCATTGTAATTTACAACCTAGAGCACGACTTCCATTAAGGCTCTGTTGCCCTAGTGACCAGATTTGGTAAAGGAGAAATGCTGCCGCCTTGTGGCCGTTTCCCGCAAGAGCAGCTTTGAACCCACAGCTAATGGTCACTTAACATTCACAAGGACTCAGGGCTGTAAAGACACCTGCCCTCAAAATTGTGCTGAGGTGGGGAATGGATTAAAAAATTCAAAACAGGCAAATTTTTCAAGGAGATAGTATGAAGAGGTAAATTTTACTCACCGTCTTTTTAAAAAAAGGAAAATGGATAAAAGCTCCACCTCAGGAAGTATTAGACTCATGCAATCTAATCTACAAAAGGTTTCAACTCACACCACTCGACTGACCATCAGCAAAACGTCTACAAACAATAAATGCTGAAGGGGTTTTAGAGAACTGTGTACCCTCTAGCTGCTGGTGAGATGTAAAATGGTTAACAGCCAATAATGAGAACAGAAAGGAGCTGCGTTTGAAAGTAAAAATTGAGGTACCATTCAATCCAGCAGGTGCACCAGTGGGCCTCTCACCTGAGAAGCCCAGAATCGAGAAGACCCGGGCTGCAAAAGCTGCACTGCAGCCTTATTCACAATAGACAAGACAGTGAAGCAACCAAAATGTCCATCCACAGGTGAATGGATAAAGAAGAAGTGGTCCATGTACACAATGGAATATTAGCCGTGGAAAACAGTGAAACACTGCTCTTTGAGGCACCACGAATGAGGCTGGAGATAATCACAAAACATAAGGTAAGTCGGAAAGCAAGAGACCTATAGTCTATGATATCACTTATAGGCGTTATCTAATAACTGACAGAAATGAACATATTTCCACAGAGAAAGGCACTCACAGACTTAGAAACAAAACTATGCTTATCTAAAAGGAAAGGTGGGGGGATTGGATAAATGAAGATTAGTGTTACCATATGTATACAAATACATATTATATACATATATCCAAAAGACCCACCATATAGCAAGGGAGGTCTACGGAACACTCTGTAATAATTTACATGCGAAGAGGATCTCGACATATACAGATATATATATAGTGTGTAGATGAACCAGAGTGTGTACACCTTGGACAAACAACATTCTAAACATTACCCCAATTTAAAAAATTAAAACAACGAACTAGAAGTAATGAGACATAAACTTATGGGGGGTTTTCCTGGCACATTCCATTCAAATTTACAAGCTAGGAAAACCACTTCCAGAACGGCTCTGCTGCCCTAGTAACCAGATTTGGTAATGGAGAAATGCTCCCGCCTTGTGGCCGTTTCGTACAACGGCAGCTTAAACCCAGTGCTAATGGTTACTAAATATTGACACACATTGCAGGCCTGTAAATGACACCTTCCTTCAAAAAAGTACCCTGGGGACCAAAATCCACCAGAATATTAAAAAGAGGGCAATCTTTCAACAAGATAATTTCAAGAGGTATATTGTACTCACACTTTGTTTTTATACCAGAATAGAAAAACGCCTGGAAAAATGATAAATTTTAGGAATGTTTAAAGACATGCAAACCCAATTTACAAAAACCTATCAGCTCACACCAGGCAGAATGTCCATCAGCAAAAATGCTGCAAACAATAAATGCTGAAGGGATTGTGGAGAAATGTGTACCCTCAGCTGTAAGGGGGACGTGGGAAGAGCCACTAATGAAAGCACAATGGAGGTGTTTTGAAAAGGGAAACATTGAGCTACCAGTGAATCAAGCATACCATCTGCTGGGCCTATCACCTGAGAAAATGAGAATCAAAAAGTCACAGGCTGGCAAACCTGTACGCCAGCAATATTTACCATAGTCAACACTTGGAAGCAACAAAAATGTCCATCAGCAGAGGAATGCACCAAGAAGAAGTGGTCCTTGTATACAATGGAATATTACTCCAGTAAAAAATTTCAATTAAATTTAAAAAACAAACAAATGTAAGGAGACATCAGCATTTGTGGGTTTCTCCGAGCACATTCCACTCTAATTTATAACCGAAGAACACCACTGGCGGGTAGGTCTGTTTCCCAAGTACCAGCGTGGGGAACGTAGAAAGGCTGCCACCCTCTGGCCGTTACCTGCAAAAGCAGCTTTAAAGCCTGGGCTAATGGTCACTTCATATGAACAAGTACTGCAGGGCTGTAAATGAAACCTGCCCTCAAAATGTCTTGAGGAAGGCAATGGTTAAAATATTTCAAAATGGGACACATACTTTAAGAAAACACTTTGAAGAACTAAGCCGTAATCACAGCTGGAAAAATAAAAAGGACATGCCTTAAAGCTCAATTTCAACGGATTATGAGACACATGCAAATTCAACCACAAAGAGGTATCAGCTCACACCAGTCAGAATAACCATCAGCAAAAATCTACAAAGAATAAATGCTAAAGGTGCTGTGGCGAAATGCTTACCCTCAACTTTAAGTGGGACATAACCTGGAAAGAGCCACTAAAGAGAACAGAATGGAGGTGCCTTTAAAAGATTAACGCTGAGCTACCATATGATCCAGTAGACCTATACCTGGCCCTATAACCTAAGAAGACAGAATTGGAAAGACACAGGCAGGCAAATCCGCATTGCATAGTATTACAATAGCCAAGATACGGAAGTAACCAAAAAGTCCACCGACAGATGGGTGGACAAAGAAGAACTGCTCCATGTACAGATGGAATATGAGCTAGCGAAAGAATGAAACAATGCCGTTTGCAGCACCATAGATGACTCTAGAAGTAATCACGCAACTTGGAGAAAGTGAGAAAGCGAAAGACACATCTCCTATCATATCACATATAGGTGTTACCTAAAAATTGATACAAACGAAGATATTTCCACAGAGAAAGGCAATCACAGATTCACTACAAAAACTTATGGTTCACCAAATGGAAAGGTGTGAGGATTGGATACATCACCATATTGAGGTGAACAGAGATATACAAACACACGTGAAATATATAATCATCAAAGACCTACAGAAATACCAAGAGAAGACTACTCAACATTGTGTCATAACCTACATGGGAAAAGATTCCAAAGAAGAATAGATATATGTATATGTGTGAAGGAACCACATCTTGCACACCTAGAACAAACAAACCATTGTAATCGAATTTGCTGTGATAAAGAATACATATTTTGTTAAAGATACAAACAAGAAGTAATGACACATAAACTTAAAGGGCTTTTTCCTGGCACATTCCATTGTAATTGACAACCTAGAACACGACTTCCATTAAGGCTCTGTTGCCCTAGTGACCAGATTTGGTAAAGGAGAAATGCTGCCCCCTTGTGGCCGTTTCCTGCAAGAGCAGCTTTAAACCCACAGCTAATGGTCATTTAAAATTCACAAGGACTCAGGGATGTAAAGGATACCTGCCGTCAAACATTGTGCTCAGGTTAGGGAATGGACAAAAAAATTCAAAACAGGCAAATGTTTCAAGAAGATAGTATGAAGAGGTAAGTATTCCTCACTCTCTTTAAACAAAAAAAAACAGGAAAATGGATAAAAGCTCAACCTCAGGAATTATTAGACTCATGCAATCTAATCAACCAAAAGGTGTCAACTCACACCTGTCGACTGACCGTCAGCAAAAAGTCTACCAACAATAAATGCTGATGGGGTTGTAGAGAACTGTGCACCCTCTAGGTGCTGGTGAGATGTAAAGTGGTTCACAGCCAATAATGAGTACAGAAAGGAACTGCGTTTAAAAGTAAAAACTGAGGTACCAGTCAATCCAGCAGGCACACCACTGGGCCTCTCACCTGAGAAGACCAGAATCGGAAAGACACAGGCCGCAAATGCTGCACTGCAGCCTTATTCAAAATAGCCAAGATGGAAAGCAACCAAAATGTCCATCAACAGGTGAATGGATAAAGAAGAAGGAGTCCATGTACACAATGGAATATTAGCCATGGAAAACAATGAAACACTGCTCTTTGAGGCACCAGAGATGAGCCTGGAGATAATCACAAAACATGAGGTAAGTCGGAAAGCAAAAGACCTATATCCTATGATATCCCTTAGAGGCGTTATCTAATAACTGACACAAATGAACATATTTCCACAGAGAAAGACACTCACAGACTTAGAAAACCAACTATGCTCATCTAAAAGCAAAGGTGGGGGAAATGGATAAATGAGATTAGTGTTACTGTACATATCCAAATACATATTATATACCTATTTCAAAAAGACCGACCATATAGCAAGGGAGGTCTACAGAACACTCTGTAATATTTTACATGGGAAGAGGATCTGTAGAGTAGACATATATAATGTACAAATGCACCAGATTGTGTACCCCTAGGACAAACAATATTCTAGTCTTTACCCTGATTAAAAAAATTTACAAAAACAAGAAGTAATGAGACCTAAACTTATGGGGGTTTCTCCTGGCACATTCCATTCTAATTTACAACCTAGGAACACGACTTCCAGAAAGGCTCTGCTGCCCTAGTACCCAGATTTGGGAATGGAGAAATGCTGCCTCCTTGTGGCCATTTCTCACAACAGCAGCTTTAAACCCACTGCTAAAGGTCACTAAATATTCACCAACTTGCAATTCTGTAAATGACACCTGCCCTCCAAATAAATCCTGGGATCAACAATGGAGCAAAAATTTCAAAAGAGGGCAAGTTTCCGAGAAGACAATTTCAAGAGCTATATTGTACTCACAGCTTTTTCTTTAAAGAGAAAAGAAAAAGTTGTGGGAAAATGATGTATTTTAGGAATTTTTAAAGACATGCAAACCCAAGTTACAAAAACCTATCAATCAGCTCACAGCAGTCAGAATGGCCATCAGCAAAAATGTTTCAAAAAATAAATGCTGAAGGGACTGTGGAGGAATGCGTACACTCGACTCTAAGGGGGACGTGGTAAGAGCCACTAATGAAAACACAATGGAAGTGCCTTGAGAAGGTAAACATTGAGCTCCCCGTCAATCAGTCATACCCACTGCTGGGCCTATCTCCTGAGAAAATGAGAATCAAAACGTCACAGGCTGGCAATCCTGCACTCCAGCCATATTTACCATAGCCAACATTTGGAAGCAATGAAAATGTCCATCAACAGAGGAATGCACCAAGAAAAACTGTTCCAGGTACACAATGTAATATTGCTCCAATAATAAATATAAGTTAAATTTAAAAGACAAACATAAGTAAGGAGACATCAGCATTTGTGGGTTTATTCAGGCACATTTCACTCTAATTTATAACCGAGGAACACCACTGGCCGGGAGGTCTGTTTCCCTAGTACCAGCGTGGGGAACGTAGAAAGACTGCCACCCTCTGGCCGTTACCTGC
Organism: Balaenoptera physalus; assembly: GCF_965194825.1. Lineage (NCBI taxonomy): Eukaryota > Metazoa > Chordata > Mammalia > Artiodactyla > Balaenopteridae > Balaenoptera > Balaenoptera physalus. The sequence continues at coordinate 171,144 of NW_028126559.1, forward strand.
AAACGCAGGTTGAAGCCTGTGCTAATGGTCACCGCAAAATGTCTTGAGGGAGGTAATGGCCAAAAAGTTTAAAAATATGACACATACTTTAAGAAAACACTTTGAAGAACTAAGCTGTACTCACAGCCTGAAAAATGAAAAGGACCTGCCTTAAAGCTCAGTTTTAATGGATCATGAGACACATGCCAATTCAACCACAAAGACGTATCAGCTCACACCAGTCAGAATAACCATCAGTAAAAAACTACAAAGAATAAATGCTGAAGGTGCTGTGGAGAAATGCAAACCCTCAACTTTAAGTGGGATGTAACCTGGAAAGAGCCACTCATGAGAGCAGAGCGGAGGTGCCTTTAAAAGGTAAACATTGAGCTACCGTATGATCCAGAGGCTTATTCCTGGACCTATAACCTAAGAAGACAGAATTGGAAAGAAAGAGGCAGGCAAATCTGCATTGCACAGTATTACAATAGCCAAGATATGGAAGTCACCAAAAAGTCCACCGACAGATGGGTGGACAAAGAAGAACTGCTACATATACAGACAGATGGATTATGAGCTAGCGATAAAATGAAACAATGCCATTTGCAGCACCATAGATGAGTCTAGAAGTAATCACGCAACTTTTAGTAAGTGACAAAGCAAAAGACACATATCTTACCATATCAGTTACAGGTGTTACCTACGAATTGATACCAACGAAGCTATATCCACGGAGAAAGGCAATCACAGATTCAGTACATAAACGTATGGTTCACCAAATGGAAAGGTGTGAGGATTGGACACATTACTATATTGGGGTTAACAGACATATAAAAACACATGTGAAATATATAATCACCAGAGACGTACGCAATACCAAGAGAAGGCTACTCAACATTGTGTCATAACCTACATGGGAAAAGGATCCGAAGAAGAATAGATATATGTATATGTATGAAAGAACCACGTCTTGCACACCTAGGACAAACAAAACGTTGTAATCAAATTTGCTGTGATTAGAAACTAAAAATTAAATTAAAACTACGAGCAAGAAGTAATGAGACATAACTTTAAAAGGCTTTTTCCTGGCACATTCCATTGTAATTTACAACCTAGAGCACGACTTCCATTAAGGCTCTGTTGCCCTAGTGACCAGATTTGGTAAAGGAGAAATGCTGCCGCCTTGTGGCCGTTTCCCGCAAGAGCGGCTTTGAACCCACAGCTAATGGTCACTTAACATTCACAAGGACTCAGGGCTGTAAAGACACCTGCCCTCAAAATTGTGCTGAGGTGGGGAATGGATTAAAAAATTCAAAACAGGCAAATTTTTCAAGGAGATAGTATGAAGAGGTAAATTTTACTCACCGTCTTTTTAAAAAAAGGAAAATGGATAAAAGCTCCACCTCAGGAAGTATTAGACTCATGCAATCTAATCTACAAAAGGTTTCAACTCACACCACTCGACTGACCATCAGCAAAACGTCTACAAACAATAAATGCTGAAGGGGTTTTAGAGAACTGTGTACCCTCTAGCTGCTGGTGAGATGTAAAATGGTTAACAGCCAATAATGAGAACAGAAAGGAGCTGCGTTTGAAAGTAAAAATTGAGGTACCATTCAATCCAGCAGGTGCACCAGTGGGCCTCTCACCTGAGAAGCCCAGAATCGAGAAGACCCGGGCTGCAAAAGCTGCACTGCAGCCTTATTCACAATAGACAAGACAGTGAAGCAACCAAAATGTCCATCCACAGGTGAATGGATAAAGAAGAAGTGGTCCATGTACACAATGGAATATTAGCCGTGGAAAACAGTGAAACACTGCTCTTTGAGGCACCACGAATGAGGCTGGAGATAATCACAAAACATAAGGTAAGTCGGAAAGCAAGAGACCTATAGTCTATGATATCACTTATAGGCGTTATCTAATAACTGACAGAAATGAACATATTTCCACAGAGAAAGGCACTCACAGACTTAGAAACAAAACTATGCTTATCTAAAAGGAAAGGTGGGGGGATTGGATAAATGAAGATTAGCGTTACCATATGTATACAAATACATATTATATACATATATCCAAAAGACCCACCATATAGCAAGGGAGGTCTACGGAACACTCTGTAATAATTTACATGCGAAGAGGATCTCGACATATACAGATATATATATAGTGTGTAGATGAACCAGAGTGTGTACACCTTGGACAAACAACATTCTAAACATTACCCCAATTTAAAAAATTAAAACAATGAACTAGAAGTAATGAGACATAAACTTATGGGGGGTTTTCCTGGCACATTCCATTCAAATTTACAAGCTAGGAAAACCACTTCCAGGACGGCTCTGCTGCCCTAGTAACCAGATTTGGTAATGGAGAAATGCTCCCGCCTTGTGGCCGTTTCGTACAACGGCAGCTTAAACCCAGTGCTAATGGTTACTAAATATTGACACACATTGCAGGCCTGTAAATGACACCTTCCTTCAAAAAAGTACCCTGGGGACCAAAATCCACCAGAATATTAAAAAGAGGGCAATCTTTCAACAAGATAATTTCAAGAGGTATATTGTACTCACACTTTGTTTTTATACCAGAATAGAAAAACGCCTGGAAAAATGATAAATTTTAGGAATGTTTAAAGACATGCAAACCCAATTTACAAAAACCTATCAGCTCACACCAGGCAGAATGTCCATCAGCAAAAATGCTGCAAACAATAAATGCTGAAGGGATTGTGGAGAAATGTGTACCCTCAGCTGTAAGGGGGACGTGGGAAGAGCCACTAATGAAAGCACAATGGAGGTGCTTTGAAAAGGGAAACATTGAGCTACCAGTGAATCAAGCATACCATCTGCTGGGCCTATCACCTGAGAAAATGAGAATCAAAAAGTCACAGGCTGGCAAACCTGTACGCCAGCAATATTTACCATAGTCAACACTTGGAAGCAACAAAAATGTCCATCAGCAGAGGAATGCACCAAGAAGAAGTGGTCCTTGTATACAATGGAATATTACTCCAGTAAAAAATTTCAATTAAATTTAAAAAACAAACAAATGTAAGGAGACATCAGCATTTGTGGGTTTCTCCGAGCACATTCCACTCTAATTTATAACCGAAGAACACCACTGGCGGGTAGGTCTGTTTCCCAAGTACCAGCGTGGGGAACGTAGAAAGGCTGCCACCCTCTGGCCGTTACCTGCAAAAGCAGCTTTAAAGCCTGGGCTAATGGTCACTTCATATGAACAAGTACTGCAGGGCTGTAAATGAAACCTGCCCTCAAAATGTCTTGAGGAAGGCAATGGTTAAAATATTTCAAAATGGGACACATACTTTAAGAAAACACTTTGAAGAACTAAGCCGTAATCACAGCTGGAAAAATAAAAAGGACATGCCTTAAAGCTCAATTTCAACGGATTATGAGACACATGCAAATTCAACCACAAAGAGGTATCAGCTCACACCAGTCAGAATAACCATCAGCAAAAAACTACAAAGAATAAATGCTAAAGGTGCTGTGGCGAAATGCTTACCCTCAACTTTAAGTGGGACATAACCTGGAAAGAGCCACTAAAGAGAACAGAATGGAGGTGCCTTTAAAAGATTAACGCTGAGCTACCATATGATCCAGTAGACCTATACCTGGCCCTATAACCTAAGAAGACAGAATTGGAAAGACACAGGCAGGCAAATCCGCATTGCATAGTATTACAATAGCCAAGATACGGAAGTAACCAAAAAGTCCACCGACAGATGGGTGGACAAAGAAGAACTGCTCCATGTACAGATGGAATATGAGCTAGCGAAAGAATGAAACAATGCCGTTTGCAGCACCATAGATGACTCTAGAAGTAATCACGCAACTTGGAGAAAGTGAGAAAGCGAAAGACACATCTCCTATCATATCACATATAGGTGTTACCTAAAAATTGATACAAACGAAGATATTTCCACAGAGAAAGGCAATCACAGATTCACTACAAAAACTTATGGTTCACCAAATGGAAAGGTGTGAGGATTGGATACATCACCATATTGAGGTGAACAGAGATATACAAACACACGTGAAATATATAATCATCAAAGACCTACAGAAATACCAAGAGAAGACTACTCAACATTGTGTCATAACCTACATGGGAAAAGATTCCAAAGAAGAATAGATATATGTATATGTGTGAAGGAACCACATCTTGCACACCTAGAACAAACAAACCATTGTAATCGAATTTGCTGTGATAAAGAATACATATTTTGTTAAAGATACAAACAAGAAGTAATGACACATAAACTTAAAGGGCTTTTTCCTGGCACATTCCATTGTAATTGACAACCTAGAACACGACTTCCATTAAGGCTCTGTTGCCCTAGTGACCAGATTTGGTAAAGGAGAAATGCTGCCCCCTTGTGGCCGTTTCCTGCAAGAGCAGCTTTAAACCCACAGCTAATGGTCACTTAAAATTCACAAGGACTCAGGGATGTAAAGGATACCTGCCGTCAAACATTGTGCTCAGGTTAGGGAATGGACAAAAAAATTCAAAACAGGCAAATGTTTCAAGAAGATAGTATGAAGAGGTAAGTATTCCTCACTCTCTTTAAACAAAAAAAAACAGGAAAATGGATAAAAGCTCAACCTCAGGAATTATTAGACTCATGCAATCTAATCAACCAAAAGGTGTCAACTCACACCTGTCGACTGACCGTCAGCAAAAAGTCTACCAACAATAAATGCTGATGGGGTTGTAGAGAACTGTGCACCCTCTAGGTGCTGGTGAGATGTAAAGTGGTTCACAGCCAATAATGAGTACAGAAAGGAACTGCGTTTAAAAGTAAAAACTGAGGTACCAGTCAATCCAGCAGGCACACCACTGGGCCTCTCACCTGAGAAGACCAGAATCGGAAAGACACAGGCCGCAAATGCTGCACTGCAGCCTTATTCAAAATAGCCAAGATGGAAAGCAACCAAAATGTCCATCAACAGGTGAATGGATAAAGAAGAAGGAGTCCATGTACACAATGGAATATTAGCCATGGAAAACAATGAAACACTGCTCTTTGAGGCACCAGAGATGAGCCTGGAGATAATCACAAAACATGAGGTAAGTCGGAAAGCAAAAGACCTATATCCTATGATATCCCTTAGAGGCGTTATCTAATAACTGACACAAATGAACATATTTCCACAGAGAAAGACACTCACAGACTTAGAAAACCAACTATGCTCATCTAAAAGCAAAGGTGGGGGAAATGGATAAATGAGATTAGTGTTACTGTACATATCCAAATACATATTATATACCTATTTCAAAAAGACCGACCATATAGCAAGGGAGGTCTACAGAACACTCTGTAATATTTTACATGGGAAGAGGATCTGTAGAGTAGACATATATAATGTACAAATGCACCAGATTGTGTACCCCTAGGACAAACAATATTCTAGTCTTTACCCTGATTAAAAAAATTTACAAAAACAAGAAGTAATGAGACCTAAACTTATGGGGGTTTCTCCTGGCACATTCCATTCTAATTTACAACCTAGGAACACGACTTCCAGAAAGGCTCTGCTGCCCTAGTACCCAGATTTGGGAATGGAGAAATGCTGCCTCCTTGTGGCCATTTCCCACAACAGCAGCTTTAAACCCACTGCTAAAGGTCACTAAATATTCACCAACTTGCAATTCTGTAAATGACACCTGCCCTCCAAATAAATCCTGGGATCAACAATGGAGCAAAAATTTCAAAAGAGGGCAACTTTCCGAGAAGACAATTTCAAGAGCTATATTGTACTCACAGCTTTTTCTTTAAAGAGAAAAGAAAAAGTTGTGGGAAAATGATGTATTTTAGGAATTTTTAAAGACATGCAAACCCAAGTTACAAAAACCTATCAATCAGCTCACAGCAGTCAGAATGGCCATCAGCAAAAATGTTTCAAAAAATAAATGCTGAAGGGACTGTGGAGGAATGCGTACACTCGACTCTAAGGGGGACGTGGTAAGAGCCACTAATGAAAACACAATGGAAGTGCCTTGAGAAGGTAAACATTGAGCTCCCCGTCAATCAGTCATACCCACTGCTGGGCCTATCTCCTGAGAAAATGAGAATCAAAACGTCACCGGCTGGCAATCCTGCACTCCAGCCATATTTACCATAGCCAACATTTGGAAGCAATGAAAATGTCCATCAACAGAGGAATGCACCAAGAAAAACTGTTCCAGGTACACAATGTAATATTGCTCCAATAATAAATATAAGTTAAATTTAAAAGACAAACATAAGTAAGGAGACATCAGCATTTGTGGGTTTATTCAGGCACATTCCACTCTAATTTATAACCGAGGAACACCACTGGCCGGGAGGTCTGTTTCCCTAGTACCAGCGTGGGGAACGTAGAAAGACTGCCACCCTCTGGCCGTTACCTGCAAACGCAGGTTGAAGCCTGTGCTAATGGTCACCGCAAAATGTCTTGAGGGAGGTAATGGCCAAAAAGTTTAAAAATATGACACATACTTTAAGACAACACTTTGAAGAACTAAGCTGTACTCACAGCCTGAAAAATGAAAAGGACCTGCCTTAAAGCTCAGTTTTAATGGATCATGAGACACATGCCAATTCAACCACAAAGACGTATCAGCTCACACCAGTCAGAATAACCATCAGTAAAAAACTACAAAGAATAAATGCTGAAGGTGCTGTGGAGAAATGCAAACCCTCAACTTTAAGTGGGATGTAACCTGGAAAGAGCCACTCATGAGAGCAGAGCGGAGGTGCCTTTAAAAGGTAAACATTGAGCTACCGTATGATCCAGAGGCTTATTCATGGACCTATAACCTAAGAAGACAGAATTGGAAAGAAAGAGGCAGGCAAATCTGCATTGCACAGTATTACAATAGCCAAGATATGGAAGTCACCAAAAAGTCCACCGACAGATGGGTGGACAAAGAAGAACTGCTACATATACAGACAGATGGATTATGAGCTAGCGATAAAATGAAACAATGCCATTTGCAGCACCATAGATGAGTCTAGAAGTAATCACGCAACTTTTAGTAAGTGACAAAGCAAAAGACACATATCTTACCATATCAGTTACAGGTGTTACCTACGAATTGATACCAACGAAGCTATATCCACGGAGAAAGGCAATCACAGATTCAGTACATAAACGTATGGTTCACCAAATGGAAAGGTGTGAGGATTGGACACATTACTATATTGGGGTTAACAGACATATAAAAACACATGTGAAATATATAATCACCAGAGACGTACGCAATACCAAGAGAAGGCTACTCAACATTGTGTCATAACCTACATGGGAAAAGGATCCGAAGAAGAATAGATATATGTATATGTATGAAAGAACCACGTCTTGCACACCTAGGACAAACAAAACGTTGTAATCAAATTTGCTGTGATTAGAAACTAAAAATTAAATTAAAACTACGAGCAAGAAGTAATGAGACATAACTTTAAAAGGCTTTTTCCTGGCACATTCCATTGTAATTTACAACCTAGAGCACGACTTCCATTAAGGCTCTGTTGCCCTAGTGACCAGATTTGGTAAAGGAGAAATGCTGCCGCCTTGTGGCCGTTTCCCGCAAGAGCGGCTTTGAACCCACAGCTAATGGTCACTTAACATTCACAAGGACTCAGGGCTGTAAAGACACCTGCCCTCAAAATTGTGCTGAGGTGGGGAATGGATTAAAAAATTCAAAACAGGCAAATTTTTCAAGGAGATAGTATGAAGAGGTAAATTTTACTCACCGTCTTTTTAAAAAAAGGAAAATGGATAAAAGCTCCACCTCAGGAAGTATTAGACTCATGCAATCTAATCTACAAAAGGTTTCAACTCACACCACTCGACTGACCATCAGCAAAACGTCTACAAACAATAAATGCTGAAGGGGTTTTAGAGAACTGTGTACCCTCTAGCTGCTGGTGAGATGTAAAATGGTTAACAGCCAATAATGAGAACAGAAAGGAGCTGCGTTTGAAAGTAAAAATTGAGGTACCATTCAATCCAGCAGGTGCACCAGTGGGCCTCTCACCTGAGAAGCCCAGAATCGAGAAGACCCGGGCTGCAAAAGCTGCACTGCAGCCTTATTCACAATAGACAAGACAGTGAAGCAACCAAAATGTCCATCCACAGGTGAATGGATAAAGAAGAAGTGGTCCATGTACACAATGGAATATTAGCCGTGGAAAACAGTGAAACACTGCTCTTTGAGGCACCACGAATGAGGCTGGAGATAATCACAAAACATAAGGTAAGTCGGAAAGCAAGAGACCTATAGTCTATGATATCACTTATAGGCGTTATCTAATAACTGACAGAAATGAACATATTTCCACAGAGAAAGGCACTCACAGACTTAGAAACAAAACTATGCTTATCTAAAAGGAAAGGTGGGGGGATTGGATAAATGAAGATTAGCGTTACCATATGTATACAAATACATATTATATACATATATCCAAAAGACCCACCATATAGCAAGGGAGGTCTACGGAACACTCTGTAATAATTTACATGCGAAGAGGATCTCGACATATACAGATATATATATAGTGTGTAGATGAACCAGAGTGTGTACACCTTGGACAAACAACATTCTAAACATTACCCCAATTTAAAAAATTAAAACAATGAACTAGAAGTAATGAGACATAAACTTATGGGGGGTTTTCCTGGCACATTCCATTCAAATTTACAAGCTAGGAAAACCACTTCCAGGACGGCTCTGCTGCCCTAGTAACCAGATTTGGTAATGGAGAAATGCTCCCGCCTTGTGGCCGTTTCGTACAACGGCAGCTTAAACCCAGTGCTAATGGTTACTAAATATTGACACACATTGCAGGCCTGTAAATGACACCTTCCTTCAAAAAAGTACCCTGGGGACCAAAATCCACCAGAATATTAAAAAGAGGGCAATCTTTCAACAAGATAATTTCAAGAGGTATATTGTACTCACACTTTGTTTTTATACCAGAATAGAAAAACGCCTGGAAAAATGATAAATTTTAGGAATGTTTAAAGACATGCAAACCCAATTTACAAAAACCTATCAGCTCACACCAGGCAGAATGTCCATCAGCAAAAATGCTGCAAACAATAAATGCTGAAGGGATTGTGGAGAAATGTGTACCCTCAGCTGTAAGGGGGACGTGGGAAGAGCCACTAATGAAAGCACAATGGAGGTGCTTTGAAAAGGGAAACATTGAGCTACCAGTGAATCAAGCATACCATCTGCTGGGCCTATCACCTGAGAAAATGAGAATCAAAAAGTCACAGGCTGGCAAACCTGTACGCCAGCAATATTTACCATAGTCAACACTTGGAAGCAACAAAAATGTCCATCAGCAGAGGAATGCACCAAGAAGAAGTGGTCCTTGTATACAATGGAATATTACTCCAGTAAAAAATTTCAATTAAATTTAAAAAACAAACAAATGTAAGGAGACATCAGCATTTGTGGGTTTCTCCGAGCACATTCCACTCTAATTTATAACCGAAGAACACCACTGGCGGGTAGGTCTGTTTCCCAAGTACCAGCGTGGGGAACGTAGAAAGGCTGCCACCCTCTGGCCGTTACCTGCAAAAGCAGCTTTAAAGCCTGGGCTAATGGTCACTTCATATGAACAAGTACTGCAGGGCTGTAAATGAAACCTGCCCTCAAAATGTCTTGAGGAAGGCAATGGTTAAAATATTTCAAAATGGGACACATACTTTAAGAAAACACTTTGAAGAACTAAGCCGTAATCACAGCTGGAAAAATAAAAAGGACATGCCTTAAAGCTCAATTTCAACGGATTATGAGACACATGCAAATTCAACCACAAAGAGGTATCAGCTCACACCAGTCAGAATAACCATCAGCAAAAAACTACAAAGAATAAATGCTAAAGGTGCTGTGGCGAAATGCTTACCCTCAACTTTAAGTGGGACATAACCTGGAAAGAGCCACTAAAGAGAACAGAATGGAGGTGCCTTTAAAAGATTAACGCTGAGCTACCATATGATCCAGTAGACCTATACCTGGCCCTATAACCTAAGAAGACAGAATTGGAAAGACACAGGCAGGCAAATCCGCATTGCATAGTATTACAATAGCCAAGATACGGAAGTAACCAAAAAGTCCACCGACAGATGGGTGGACAAAGAAGAACTGCTCCATGTACAGATGGAATATGAGCTAGCGAAAGAATGAAACAATGCCGTTTGCAGCACCATAGATGACTCTAGAAGTAATCACGCAACTTGGAGAAAGTGAGAAAGCGAAAGACACATCTCCTATCATATCACATATAGGTGTTACCTAAAAATTGATACAAACGAAGATATTTCCACAGAGAAAGGCAATCACAGATTCACTACAAAAACTTATGGTTCACCAAATGGAAAGGTGTGAGGATTGGATACATCACCATATTGAGGTGAACAGAGATATACAAACACACGTGAAATATATAATCATCAAAGACCTACAGAAATACCAAGAGAAGACTACTCAACATTGTGTCATAACCTACATGGGAAAAGATTCCAAAGAAGAATAGATATATGTATATGTGTGAAGGAACCACATCTTGCACACCTAGAACAAACAAACCATTGTAATCGAATTTGCTGTGATAAAGAATACATATTTTGTTAAAGATACAAACAAGAAGTAATGACACATAAACTTAAAGGGCTTTTTCCTGGCACATTCCATTGTAATTGACAACCTAGAACACGACTTCCATTAAGGCTCTGTTGCCCTAGTGACCAGATTTGGTAAAGGAGAAATGCTGCCCCCTTGTGGCCGTTTCCTGCAAGAGCAGCTTTAAACCCACAGCTAATGGTCACTTAAAATTCACAAGGACTCAGGGATGTAAAGGATACCTGCCGTCAAACATTGTGCTCAGGTTAGGGAATGGACAAAAAAATTCAAAACAGGCAAATGTTTCAAGAAGATAGTATGAAGAGGTAAGTATTCCTCACTCTCTTTAAACAAAAAAAAACAGGAAAATGGATAAAAGCTCAACCTCAGGAATTATTAGACTCATGCAATCTAATCAACCAAAAGGTGTCAACTCACACCTGTCGACTGACCGTCAGCAAAAAGTCTACCAACAATAAATGCTGATGGGGTTGTAGAGAACTGTGCACCCTCTAGGTGCTGGTGAGATGTAAAGTGGTTCACAGCCAATAATGAGTACAGAAAGGAACTGCGTTTAAAAGTAAAAACTGAGGTACCAGTCAATCCAGCAGGCACACCACTGGGCCTCTCACCTGAGAAGACCAGAATCGGAAAGACACAGGCCGCAAATGCTGCACTGCAGCCTTATTCAAAATAGCCAAGATGGAAAGCAACCAAAATGTCCATCAACAGGTGAATGGATAAAGAAGAAGGAGTCCATGTACACAATGGAATATTAGCCATGGAAAACAATGAAACACTGCTCTTTGAGGCACCAGAGATGAGCCTGGAGATAATCACAAAACATGAGGTAAGTCGGAAAGCAAAAGACCTATATCCTATGATATCCCTTAGAGGCGTTATCTAATAACTGACACAAATGAACATATTTCCACAGAGAAAGACACTCACAGACTTAGAAAACCAACTATGCTCATCTAAAAGCAAAGGTGGGGGAAATGGATAAATGAGATTAGTGTTACTGTACATATCCAAATACATATTATATACCTATTTCAAAAAGACCGACCATATAGCAAGGGAGGTCTACAGAACACTCTGTAATATTTTACATGGGAAGAGGATCTGTAGAGTAGACATATATAATGTACAAATGCACCAGATTGTGTACCCCTAGGACAAACAATATTCTAGTCTTTACCCTGATTAAAAAAATTTACAAAAACAAGAAGTAATGAGACCTAAACTTATGGGGGTTTCTCCTGGCACATTCCATTCTAATTTACAACCTAGGAACACGACTTCCAGAAAGGCTCTGCTGCCCTAGTACCCAGATTTGGGAATGGAGAAATGCTGCCTCCTTGTGGCCATTTCCCACAACAGCAGCTTTAAACCCACTGCTAAAGGTCACTAAATATTCACCAACTTGCAATTCTGTAAATGACACCTGCCCTCCAAATAAATCCTGGGATCAACAATGGAGCAAAAATTTCAAAAGAGGGCAAGTTTCCGAGAAGACAATTTCAAGAGCTATATTGTACTCACAGCTTTTTCTTTAAAGAGAAAAGAAAAAGTTGTGGGAAAATGATGTATTTTAGGAATTTTTAAAGACATGCAAACCCAAGTTACAAAAACCTATCAATCAGCTCACAGCAGTCAGAATGGCCATCAGCAAAAATGTTTCAAAAAATAAATGCTGAAGGGACTGTGGAGGAATGCGTACACTCGACTCTAAGGGGGACGTGGTAAGAGCCACTAATGAAAACACAATGGAAGTGCCTTGAGAAGGTAAACATTGAGCTCCCCGTCAATCAGTCATACCCACTGCTGGGCCTATCTCCTGAGAAAATGAGAATCAAAACGTCACAGGCTGGCAATCCTGCACTCCAGCCATATTTACCATAGCCAACATTTGGAAGCAATGAAAATGTCCATCAACAGAGGAATGCACCAAGAAAAACTGTTCCAGGTACACAATGTAATATTGCTCCAATAATAAATATAAGTTAAATTTAAAAGACAAACATAAGTAAGGAGACATCAGCATTTGTGGGTTTATTCAGGCACATTCCACTCTAATTTATAACCGAGGAACACCACTGGCCGGGAGGTCTGTTTCCCTAGTACCAGCGTGGGGAACGTAGAAAGACTGCCACCCTCTGGCCGTTACCTGCAAACGCAGGTTGAAGCCTGTGCTAATGGTCACCGCAAAATGTCTTGAGGGAGGTAATGGCCAAAAAGTTTAAAAATATGACACATACTTTAAGAAAACACTTTGAAGAACTAAGCTGTACTCACAGCCTGAAAAATGAAAAGGACCTGCCTTAAAGCTCAGTTTTAATGGATCATGAGACACATGCCAATTCAACCACAAAGACGTATCAGCTCACACCAGTCAGAATAACCATCAGTAAAAAACTACAAAGAATAAATGCTGAAGGTGCTGTGGAGAAATGCAAACCCTCAACTTTAAGTGGGATGTAACCTGGAAAGAGCCACTCATGAGAGCAGAGCGGAGGTGCCTTTAAAAGGTAAACATTGAGCTACCGTATGATCCAGAGGCTTATTCCTGGACCTATAACCTAAGAAGACAGAATTGGAAAGAAAGAGGCAGGCAAATCTGCATTGCACAGTATTACAATAGCCAAGATATGGAAGTCACCAAAAAGTCCACCGACAGATGGGTGGACAAAGAAGAACTGCTACATATACAGACAGATGGATTATGAGCTAGCGATAAAATGAAACAATGCCATTTGCAGCACCATAGATGAGTCTAGAAGTAATCACGCAACTTTTAGTAAGTGACAAAGCAAAAGACACATATCTTACCATATCAGTTACAGGTGTTACCTACGAATTGATACCAACGAAGCTATATCCACGGAGAAAGGCAATCACAGATTCAGTACATAAACGTATGGTTCACCAAATGGAAAGGTGTGAGGATTGGACACATTACTATATTGGGGTTAACAGACATATAAAAACACATGTGAAATATATAATCACCAGAGACGTACGCAATACCAAGAGAAGGCTACTCAACATTGTGTCATAACCTACATGGGAAAAGGATCCGAAGAAGAATAGATATATGTATATGTATGAAAGAACCACATCTTGCACACCTAGGACAAACAAAACGTTGTAATCAAATTTGCTGTGATTAGAAACTAAAAATTAAATTAAAAATACGAGCAAGAAGTAATGAGACATAACTTTAAAAGGCTTTTTCCTGGCACATTCCATTGTAATTTACAACCTAGAGCACGACTTCCATTAAGGCTCTGTTGCCCTAGTGACCAGATTTGGTAAAGGAGAAATGCTGCCGCCTTGTGGCCGTTTCCCGCAAGAGCGGCTTTGAACCCACAGCTAATGGTCACTTAACATTCACAAGGACTCAGGGCTGTAAAGACACCTGCCCTCAAAATTGTGCTGAGGTGGGGAATGGATTAAAAAATTCAAAACAGGCAAATTTTTCAAGGAGATAGTATGAAGAGGTAAATTTTACTCACCGTCTTTTTAAAAAAAGGAAAATGGATAAAAGCTCCACCTCAGGAAGTATTAGACTCATGCAATCTAATCTACAAAAGGTTTCAACTCACACCACTCGACTGACCATCAGCAAAACGTCTACAAACAATAAATGCTGAAGGGGTTTTAGAGAACTGTGTACCCTCTAGCTGCTGGTGAGATGTAAAATGGTTAACAGCCAATAATGAGAACAGAAAGGAGCTGCGTTTGAAAGTAAAAATTGAGGTACCATTCAATCCAGCAGGTGCACCAGTGGGCCTCTCACCTGAGAAGCCCAGAATCGAGAAGACCCGGGCTGCAAAAGCTGCACTGCAGCCTTATTCACAATAGACAAGACAGTGAAGCAACCAAAATGTCCATCCACAGGTGAATGGATAAAGAAGAAGTGGTCCATGTACACAATGGAATATTAGCCGTGGAAAACAGTGAAACACTGCTCTTTGAGGCACCACGAATGAGGCTGGAGATAATCACAAAACATAAGGTAAGTCGGAAAGCAAGAGACCTATAGTCTATGATATCACTTATAGGCGTTATCTAATAACTGACAGAAATGAACATATTTCCACAGAGAAAGGCACTCACAGACTTAGAAACAAAACTATGCTTATCTAAAAGGAAAGGTGGGGGGATTGGATAAATGAAGATTAGTGTTACCATATGTATACAAATACATATTATATACATATATCCAAAAGACCCACCATATAGCAAGGGAGGTCTACGGAACACTCTGTAATAATTTACATGCGAAGAGGATCTCGACATATACAGATATATATATAGTGTGTAGATGAACCAGAGTGTGTACACCTTGGACAAACAACATTCTAAACATTACCCCAATTTAAAAAATTAAAACAACGAACTAGAAGTAATGAGACATAAACTTATGGGGGGTTTTCCTGGCACATTCCATTCAAATTTACAAGCTAGGAAAACCACTTCCAGAACGGCTCTGCTGCCCTAGTAACCAGATTTGGTAATGGAGAAATGCTCCCGCCTTGTGGCCGTTTCGTACAACGGCAGCTTAAACCCAGTGCTAATGGTTACTAAATATTGACACACATTGCAGGCCTGTAAATGACACCTTCCTTCAAAAAAGTACCCTGGGGACCAAAATCCACCAGAATATTAAAAAGAGGGCAATCTTTCAACAAGATAATTTCAAGAGGTATATTGTACTCACACTTTGTTTTTATACCAGAATAGAAAAACGCCTGGAAAAATGATAAATTTTAGGAATGTTTAAAGACATGCAAACCCAATTTACAAAAACCTATCAGCTCACACCAGGCAGAATGTCCATCAGCAAAAATGCTGCAAACAATAAATGCTGAAGGGATTGTGGAGAAATGTGTACCCTCAGCTGTAAGGGGGACGTGGGAAGAGCCACTAATGAAAGCACAATGGAGGTGTTTTGAAAAGGGAAACATTGAGCTACCAGTGAATCAAGCATACCATCTGCTGGGCCTATCACCTGAGAAAATGAGAATCAAAAAGTCACAGGCTGGCAAACCTGTACGCCAGCAATATTTACCATAGTCAACACTTGGAAGCAACAAAAATGTCCATCAGCAGAGGAATGCACCAAGAAGAAGTGGTCCTTGTATACAATGGAATATTACTCCAGTAAAAAATTTCAATTAAATTTAAAAAACAAACAAATGTAAGGAGACATCAGCATTTGTGGGTTTCTCCGAGCACATTCCACTCTAATTTATAACCGAAGAACACCACTGGCGGGTAGGTCTGTTTCCCAAGTACCAGCGTGGGGAACGTAGAAAGGCTGCCACCCTCTGGCCGTTACCTGCAAAAGCAGCTTTAAAGCCTGGGCTAATGGTCACTTCATATGAACAAGTACTGCAGGGCTGTAAATGAAACCTGCCCTCAAAATGTCTTGAGGAAGGCAATGGTTAAAATATTTCAAAATGGGACACATACTTTAAGAAAACACTTTGAAGAACTAAGCCGTAATCACAGCTGGAAAAATAAAAAGGACATGCCTTAAAGCTCAATTTCAACGGATTATGAGACACATGCAAATTCAACCACAAAGAGGTATCAGCTCACACCAGTCAGAATAACCATCAGCAAAAATCTACAAAGAATAAATGCTAAAGGTGCTGTGGCGAAATGCTTACCCTCAACTTTAAGTGGGACATAACCTGGAAAGAGCCACTAAAGAGAACAGAATGGAGGTGCCTTTAAAAGATTAACGCTGAGCTACCATATGATCCAGTAGACCTATACCTGGCCCTATAACCTAAGAAGACAGAATTGGAAAGACACAGGCAGGCAAATCCGCATTGCATAGTATTACAATAGCCAAGATACGGAAGTAACCAAAAAGTCCACCGACAGATGGGTGGACAAAGAAGAACTGCTCCATGTACAGATGGAATATGAGCTAGCGAAAGAATGAAACAATGCCGTTTGCAGCACCATAGATGACTCTAGAAGTAATCACGCAACTTGGAGAAAGTGAGAAAGCGAAAGACACATCTCCTATCATATCACATATAGGTGTTACCTAAAAATTGATACAAACGAAGATATTTCCACAGAGAAAGGCAATCACAGATTCACTACAAAAACTTATGGTTCACCAAATGGAAAGGTGTGAGGATTGGATACATCACCATATTGAGGTGAACAGAGATATACAAACACACGTGAAATATATAATCATCAAAGACCTACAGAAATACCAAGAGAAGACTACTCAACATTGTGTCATAACCTACATGGGAAAAGATTCCAAAGAAGAATAGATATATGTATATGTGTGAAGGAACCACATCTTGCACACCTAGAACAAACAAACCATTGTAATCGAATTTGCTGTGATAAAGAATACATATTTTGTTAAAGATACAAACAAGAAGTAATGACACATAAACTTAAAGGGCTTTTTCCTGGCACATTCCATTGTAATTGACAACCTAGAACACGACTTCCATTAAGGCTCTGTTGCCCTAGTGACCAGATTTGGTAAAGGAGAAATGCTGCCCCCTTGTGGCCGTTTCCTGCAAGAGCAGCTTTAAACCCACAGCTAATGGTCATTTAAAATTCACAAGGACTCAGGGATGTAAAGGATACCTGCCGTCAAACATTGTGCTCAGGTTAGGGAATGGACAAAAAAATTCAAAACAGGCAAATGTTTCAAGAAGATAGTATGAAGAGGTAAGTATTCCTCACTCTCTTTAAACAAAAAAAAACAGGAAAATGGATAAAAGCTCAACCTCAGGAATTATTAGACTCATGCAATCTAATCAACCAAAAGGTGTCAACTCACACCTGTCGACTGACCGTCAGCAAAAAGTCTACCAACAATAAATGCTGATGGGGTTGTAGAGAACTGTGCACCCTCTAGGTGCTGGTGAGATGTAAAGTGGTTCACAGCCAATAATGAGTACAGAAAGGAACTGCGTTTAAAAGTAAAAACTGAGGTACCAGTCAATCCAGCAGGCACACCACTGGGCCTCTCACCTGAGAAGACCAGAATCGGAAAGACACAGGCCGCAAATGCTGCACTGCAGCCTTATTCAAAATAGCCAAGATGGAAAGCAACCAAAATGTCCATCAACAGGTGAATGGATAAAGAAGAAGGAGTCCATGTACACAATGGAATATTAGCCATGGAAAACAATGAAACACTGCTCTTTGAGGCACCAGAGATGAGCCTGGAGATAATCACAAAACATGAGGTAAGTCCGAAAGCAAAAGACCTATATCCTATGATATCCCTTAGAGGCGTTATCTAATAACTGACACAAATGAACATATTTCCACAGAGAAAGACACTCACAGACTTAGAAAACCAACTATGCTCATCTAAAAGCAAAGGTGGGGGAAATGGATAAATGAGATTAGTGTTACTGTACATATCCAAATACATATTATATACCTATTTCAAAAAGACCGACCATATAGCAAGGGAGGTCTACAGAACACTCTGTAATATTTTACATGGGAAGAGGATCTGTAGAGTAGACATATATAATGTACAAATGCACCAGATTGTGTACCCCTAGGACAAACAATATTCTAGTCTTTACCCTGATTAAAAAAATTTACAAAAACAAGAAGTAATGAGACCTAAACTTATGGGGGTTTCTCCTGGCACATTCCATTCTAATTTACAACCTAGGAACACGACTTCCAGAAAGGCTCTGCTGCCCTAGTACCCAGATTTGGGAATGGAGAAATGCTGCCTTCTTGTGGCCATTTCCCACAACAGCAGCTTTAAACCCACTGCTAAAGGTCACTAAATATTCACCAACTTGCAATTCTGTAAATGACACCTGCCCTCCAAATAAATCCTGGGATCAACAATGGAGCAAAAATTTCAAAAGAGGGCAAGTTTCCGAGAAGACAATTTCAAGAGCTATATTGTACTCACAGCTTTTTCTTTAAAGAGAAAAGAAAAAGTTGTGGGAAAATGATGTATTTTAGGAATTTTTAAAGACATGCAAACCCAAGTTACAAAAACCTATCAATCAGCTCACAGCAGTCAGAATGGCCATCAGCAAAAATGTTTCAAAAAATAAATGCTGAAGGGACTGTGGAGGAATGCGTACACTCGACTCTAAGGGGGACGTGGTAAGAGCCACTAATGAAAACACAATGGAAGTGCCTTGAGAAGGTAAACATTGAGCTCCCCGTCAATCAGTCATACCCACTGCTGGGCCTATCTCCTGAGAAAATGAGAATCAAAACGTCACAGGCTGGCAATCCTGCACTCCAGCCATATTTACCATAGCCAACATTTGGAAGCAATGAAAATGTCCATCAACAGAGGAATGCACCAAGAAAAACTGTTCCAGGTACACAATGTAATATTGCTCCAATAATAAATATAAGTTAAATTTAAAAGACAAACATAAGTAAGGAGACATCAGCATTTGTGGGTTTATTCAGGCACATTCCACTCTAATTTATAACCGAGGAACACCACTGGCCGGGAGGTCTGTTTCCCTAGTACCAGCGTGGGGAACGTAGAAAGACTGCCACCCTCTGGCCGTTACCTGCAAACGCAGGTTGAAGCCTGTGCTAATGGTCACCGCAAAATGTCTTGAGGGAGGTAATGGCCAAAAAGTTTAAAAATATGACACATACTTTAAGAAAACACTTTGAAGAACTAAGCTGTACTCACAGCCTGAAAAATGAAAAGGACCTGCCTTAAAGCTCAGTTTTAATGGATCATGAGACACATGCCAATTCAACCACAAAGACGTATCAGCTCACACCAGTCAGAATAACCATCAGTAAAAAACTACAAAGAATAAATGCTGAAGGTGCTGTGGAGAAATGCAAACCCTCAACTTTAAGTGGGATGTAACCTGGAAAGAGCCACTCATGAGAGCAGAGCGGAGGTGCCTTTAAAAGGTAAACATTGAGCTACCGTATGATCCAGAGGCTTATTCCTGGACCTATAACCTAAGAAGACAGAATTGGAAAGAAAGAGGCAGGCAAATCTGCATTGCACAGTATTACAATAGCCAAGATATGGAAGTCACCAAAAAGTCCACCGACAGATGGGTGGACAAAGAAGAACTGCTACATATACAGACAGATGGATTATGAGCTAGCGATAAAATGAAACAATGCCATTTGCAGCACCATAGATGAGTCTAGAAGTAATCACGCAACTTTTAGTAAGTGACAAAGCAAAAGACACATATCTTACCATATCAGTTACAGGTGTTACCTACGAATTGATACCAACGAAGCTATATCCACGGAGAAAGGCAATCACAGATTCAGTACATAAACGTATGGTTCACCAAATGGAAAGGTGTGAGGATTGGACACATTACTATATTGGGGTTAACAGACATATAAAAACACATGTGAAATATATAATCACCAGAGACGTACGCAATACCAAGAGAAGGCTACTCAACATTGTGTCATAACCTACATGGGAAAAGGATCCGAAGAAGAATAGATATATGTATATGTATGAAAGAACCACATCTTGCACACCTAGGACAAACAAAACGTTGTAATCAAATTTGCTGTGATTAGAAACTAAAAATTAAATTAAAAATACGAGCAAGAAGTAATGAGACATAACTTTAAAAGGCTTTTTCCTGGCACATTCCATTGTAATTTACAACCTAGAGCACGACTTCCATTAAGGCTCTGTTGCCCTAGTGACCAGATTTGGTAAAGGAGAAATGCTGCCGCCTTGTGGCCGTTTCCCGCAAGAGCGGCTTTGAACCCACAGCTAATGGTCACTTAACATTCACAAGGACTCAGGGCTGTAAAGACACCTGCCCTCAAAATTGTGCTGAGGTGGGGAATGGATTAAAAAATTCAAAACAGGCAAATTTTTCAAGGAGATAGTATGAAGAGGTAAATTTTACTCACCGTCTTTTTAAAAAAAGGAAAATGGATAAAAGCTCCACCTCAGGAAGTATTAGACTCATGCAATCTAATCTACAAAAGGTTTCAACTCACACCACTCGACTGACCATCAGCAAAACGTCTACAAACAATAAATGCTGAAGGGGTTTTAGAGAACTGTGTACCCTCTAGCTGCTGGTGAGATGTAAAATGGTTAACAGCCAATAATGAGAACAGAAAGGAGCTGCGTTTGAAAGTAAAAATTGAGGTACCATTCAATCCAGCAGGTGCACCAGTGGGCCTCTCACCTGAGAAGCCCAGAATCGAGAAGACCCGGGCTGCAAAAGCTGCACTGCAGCCTTATTCACAATAGACAAGACAGTGAAGCAACCAAAATGTCCATCCACAGGTGAATGGATAAAGAAGAAGTGGTCCATGTACACAATGGAATATTAGCCGTGGAAAACAGTGAAACACTGCTCTTTGAGGCACCACGAATGAGGCTGGAGATAATCACAAAACATAAGGTAAGTCGGAAAGCAAGAGACCTATAGTCTATGATATCACTTATAGGCGTTATCTAATAACTGACAGAAATGAACATATTTCCACAGAGAAAGGCACTCACAGACTTAGAAACAAAACTATGCTTATCTAAAAGGAAAGGTGGGGGGATTGGATAAATGAAGATTAGTGTTACCATATGTATACAAATACATATTATATACATATATCCAAAAGACCCACCATATAGCAAGGGAGGTCTACGGAACACTCTGTAATAATTTACATGCGAAGAGGATCTCGACATATACAGATATATATATAGTGTGTAGATGAACCAGAGTGTGTACACCTTGGACAAACAACATTCTAAACATTACCCCAATTTAAAAAATTAAAACAACGAACTAGAAGTAATGAGACATAAACTTATGGGGGGTTTTCCTGGCACATTCCATTCAAATTTACAAGCTAGGAAAACCACTTCCAGAACGGCTCTGCTGCCCTAGTAACCAGATTTGGTAATGGAGAAATGCTCCCGCCTTGTGGCCGTTTCGTACAACGGCAGCTTAAACCCAGTGCTAATGGTTACTAAATATTGACACACATTGCAGGCCTGTAAATGACACCTTCCTTCAAAAAAGTACCCTGGGGACCAAAATCCACCAGAATATTAAAAAGAGGGCAATCTTTCAACAAGATAATTTCAAGAGGTATATTGTACTCACACTTTGTTTTTATACCAGAATAGAAAAACGCCTGGAAAAATGATAAATTTTAGGAATGTTTAAAGACATGCAAACCCAATTTACAAAAACCTATCAGCTCACACCAGGCAGAATGTCCATCAGCAAAAATGCTGCAAACAATAAATGCTGAAGGGATTGTGGAGAAATGTGTACCCTCAGCTGTAAGGGGGACGTGGGAAGAGCCACTAATGAAAGCACAATGGAGGTGTTTTGAAAAGGGAAACATTGAGCTACCAGTGAATCAAGCATACCATCTGCTGGGCCTATCACCTGAGAAAATGAGAATCAAAAAGTCACAGGCTGGCAAACCTGTACGCCAGCAATATTTACCATAGTCAACACTTGGAAGCAACAAAAATGTCCATCAGCAGAGGAATGCACCAAGAAGAAGTGGTCCTTGTATACAATGGAATATTACTCCAGTAAAAAATTTCAATTAAATTTAAAAAACAAACAAATGTAAGGAGACATCAGCATTTGTGGGTTTCTCCGAGCACATTCCACTCTAATTTATAACCGAAGAACACCACTGGCGGGTAGGTCTGTTTCCCAAGTACCAGCGTGGGGAACGTAGAAAGGCTGCCACCCTCTGGCCGTTACCTGCAAAAGCAGCTTTAAAGCCTGGGCTAATGGTCACTTCATATGAACAAGTACTGCAGGGCTGTAAATGAAACCTGCCCTCAAAATGTCTTGAGGAAGGCAATGGTTAAAATATTTCAAAATGGGACACATACTTTAAGAAAACACTTTGAAGAACTAAGCCGTAATCACAGCTGGAAAAATAAAAAGGACATGCCTTAAAGCTCAATTTCAACGGATTATGAGACACATGCAAATTCAACCACAAAGAGGTATCAGCTCACACCAGTCAGAATAACCATCAGCAAAAATCTACAAAGAATAAATGCTAAAGGTGCTGTGGCGAAATGCTTACCCTCAACTTTAAGTGGGACATAACCTGGAAAGAGCCACTAAAGAGAACAGAATGGAGGTGCCTTTAAAAGATTAACGCTGAGCTACCATATGATCCAGTAGACCTATACCTGGCCCTATAACCTAAGAAGACAGAATTGGAAAGACACAGGCAGGCAAATCCGCATTGCATAGTATTACAATAGCCAAGATACGGAAGTAACCAAAAAGTCCACCGACAGATGGGTGGACAAAGAAGAACTGCTCCATGTACAGATGGAATATGAGCTAGCGAAAGAATGAAACAATGCCGTTTGCAGCACCATAGATGACTCTAGA
Organism: Balaenoptera physalus; assembly: GCF_965194825.1. Classification (NCBI taxonomy): domain Eukaryota; kingdom Metazoa; phylum Chordata; class Mammalia; order Artiodactyla; family Balaenopteridae; genus Balaenoptera; species Balaenoptera physalus. Next base: position 194,159 of record NW_028126559.1, read on the forward strand.
AGTAATCACGCAACTTGGAGAAAGTGAGAAAGCGAAAGACACATCTCCTATCATATCACATATAGGTGTTACCTAAAAATTGATACAAACGAAGATATTTCCACAGAGAAAGGCAATCACAGATTCACTACAAAAACTTATGGTTCACCAAATGGAAAGGTGTGAGGATTGGATACATCACCATATTGAGGTGAACAGAGATATACAAACACACGTGAAATATATAATCATCAAAGACCTACAGAAATACCAAGAGAAGACTACTCAACATTGTGTCATAACCTACATGGGAAAAGATTCCAAAGAAGAATAGATATATGTATATGTGTGAAGGAACCACATCTTGCACACCTAGAACAAACAAACCATTGTAATCGAATTTGCTGTGATAAAGAATACATATTTTGTTAAAGATACAAACAAGAAGTAATGACACATAAACTTAAAGGGCTTTTTCCTGGCACATTCCATTGTAATTGACAACCTAGAACACGACTTCCATTAAGGCTCTGTTGCCCTAGTGACCAGATTTGGTAAAGGAGAAATGCTGCCCCCTTGTGGCCGTTTCCTGCAAGAGCAGCTTTAAACCCACAGCTAATGGTCATTTAAAATTCACAAGGACTCAGGGATGTAAAGGATACCTGCCGTCAAACATTGTGCTCAGGTTAGGGAATGGACAAAAAAATTCAAAACAGGCAAATGTTTCAAGAAGATAGTATGAAGAGGTAAGTATTCCTCACTCTCTTTAAACAAAAAAAAACAGGAAAATGGATAAAAGCTCAACCTCAGGAATTATTAGACTCATGCAATCTAATCAACCAAAAGGTGTCAACTCACACCTGTCGACTGACCGTCAGCAAAAAGTCTACCAACAATAAATGCTGATGGGGTTGTAGAGAACTGTGCACCCTCTAGGTGCTGGTGAGATGTAAAGTGGTTCACAGCCAATAATGAGTACAGAAAGGAACTGCGTTTAAAAGTAAAAACTGAGGTACCAGTCAATCCAGCAGGCACACCACTGGGCCTCTCACCTGAGAAGACCAGAATCGGAAAGACACAGGCCGCAAATGCTGCACTGCAGCCTTATTCAAAATAGCCAAGATGGAAAGCAACCAAAATGTCCATCAACAGGTGAATGGATAAAGAAGAAGGAGTCCATGTACACAATGGAATATTAGCCATGGAAAACAATGAAACACTGCTCTTTGAGGCACCAGAGATGAGCCTGGAGATAATCACAAAACATGAGGTAAGTCGGAAAGCAAAAGACCTATATCCTATGATATCCCTTAGAGGCGTTATCTAATAACTGACACAAATGAACATATTTCCACAGAGAAAGACACTCACAGACTTAGAAAACCAACTATGCTCATCTAAAAGCAAAGGTGGGGGAAATGGATAAATGAGATTAGTGTTACTGTACATATCCAAATACATATTATATACCTATTTCAAAAAGACCGACCATATAGCAAGGGAGGTCTACAGAACACTCTGTAATATTTTACATGGGAAGAGGATCTGTAGAGTAGACATATATAATGTACAAATGCACCAGATTGTGTACCCCTAGGACAAACAATATTCTAGTCTTTACCCTGATTAAAAAAATTTACAAAAACAAGAAGTAATGAGACCTAAACTTATGGGGGTTTCTCCTGGCACATTCCATTCTAATTTACAACCTAGGAACACGACTTCCAGAAAGGCTCTGCTGCCCTAGTACCCAGATTTGGGAATGGAGAAATGCTGCCTTCTTGTGGCCATTTCCCACAACAGCAGCTTTAAACCCACTGCTAAAGGTCACTAAATATTCACCAACTTGCAATTCTGTAAATGACACCTGCCCTCCAAATAAATCCTGGGATCAACAATGGAGCAAAAATTTCAAAAGAGGGCAAGTTTCCGAGAAGACAATTTCAAGAGCTATATTGTACTCACAGCTTTTTCTTTAAAGAGAAAAGAAAAAGTTGTGGGAAAATGATGTATTTTAGGAATTTTTAAAGACATGCAAACCCAAGTTACAAAAACCTATCAATCAGCTCACAGCAGTCAGAATGGCCATCAGCAAAAATGTTTCAAAAAATAAATGCTGAAGGGACTGTGGAGGAATGCGTACACTCGACTCTAAGGGGGACGTGGTAAGAGCCACTAATGAAAACACAATGGAAGTGCCTTGAGAAGGTAAACATTGAGCTCCCCGTCAATCAGTCATACCCACTGCTGGGCCTATCTCCTGAGAAAATGAGAATCAAAACGTCACAGGCTGGCAATCCTGCACTCCAGCCATATTTACCATAGCCAACATTTGGAAGCAATGAAAATGTCCATCAACAGAGGAATGCACCAAGAAAAACTGTTCCAGGTACACAATGTAATATTGCTCCAATAATAAATATAAGTTAAATTTAAAAGACAAACATAAGTAAGGAGACATCAGCATTTGTGGGTTTATTCAGGCACATTCCACTCTAATTTATAACCGAGGAACACCACTGGCCGGGAGGTCTGTTTCCCTAGTACCAGCGTGGGGAACGTAGAAAGACTGCCACCCTCTGGCCGTTACCTGCAAACGCAGGTTGAAGCCTGTGCTAATGGTCACCGCAAAATGTCTTGAGGGAGGTAATGGCCAAAAAGTTTAAAAATATGACACATACTTTAAGAAAACACTTTGAAGAACTAAGCTGTACTCACAGCCTGAAAAATGAAAAGGACCTGCCTTAAAGCTCAGTTTTAATGGATCATGAGACACATGCCAATTCAACCACAAAGACGTATCAGCTCACACCAGTCAGAATAACCATCAGTAAAAAACTACAAAGAATAAATGCTGAAGGTGCTGTGGAGAAATGCAAACCCTCAACTTTAAGTGGGATGTAACCTGGAAAGAGCCACTCATGAGAGCAGAGCGGAGGTGCCTTTAAAAGGTAAACATTGAGCTACCGTATGATCCAGAGGCTTATTCCTGGACCTATAACCTAAGAAGACAGAATTGGAAAGAAAGAGGCAGGCAAATCTGCATTGCACAGTATTACAATAGCCAAGATATGGAAGTCACCAAAAAGTCCACCGACAGATGGGTGGACAAAGAAGAACTGCTACATATACAGACAGATGGATTATGAGCTAGCGATAAAATGAAACAATGCCATTTGCAGCACCATAGATGAGTCTAGAAGTAATCACGCAACTTTTAGTAAGTGACAAAGCAAAAGACACATATCTTACCATATCAGTTACAGGTGTTACCTACGAATTGATACCAACGAAGCTATATCCACGGAGAAAGGCAATCACAGATTCAGTACATAAACGTATGGTTCACCAAATGGAAAGGTGTGAGGATTGGACACATTACTATATTGGGGTTAACAGACATATAAAAACACATGTGAAATATATAATCACCAGAGACGTACGCAATACCAAGAGAAGGCTACTCAACATTGTGTCATAACCTACATGGGAAAAGGATCCGAAGAAGAATAGATATATGTATATGTATGAAAGAACCACATCTTGCACACCTAGGACAAACAAAACGTTGTAATCAAATTTGCTGTGATTAGAAACTAAAAATTAAATTAAAAATACGAGCAAGAAGTAATGAGACATAACTTTAAAAGGCTTTTTCCTGGCACATTCCATTGTAATTTACAACCTAGAGCACGACTTCCATTAAGGCTCTGTTGCCCTAGTGACCAGATTTGGTAAAGGAGAAATGCTGCCGCCTTGTGGCCGTTTCCCGCAAGAGCGGCTTTGAACCCACAGCTAATGGTCACTTAACATTCACAAGGACTCAGGGCTGTAAAGACACCTGCCCTCAAAATTGTGCTGAGGTGGGGAATGGATTAAAAAATTCAAAACAGGCAAATTTTTCAAGGAGATAGTATGAAGAGGTAAATTTTACTCACCGTCTTTTTAAAAAAAGGAAAATGGATAAAAGCTCCACCTCAGGAAGTATTAGACTCATGCAATCTAATCTACAAAAGGTTTCAACTCACACCACTCGACTGACCATCAGCAAAACGTCTACAAACAATAAATGCTGAAGGGGTTTTAGAGAACTGTGTACCCTCTAGCTGCTGGTGAGATGTAAAATGGTTAACAGCCAATAATGAGAACAGAAAGGAGCTGCGTTTGAAAGTAAAAATTGAGGTACCATTCAATCCAGCAGGTGCACCAGTGGGCCTCTCACCTGAGAAGCCCAGAATCGAGAAGACCCGGGCTGCAAAAGCTGCACTGCAGCCTTATTCACAATAGACAAGACAGTGAAGCAACCAAAATGTCCATCCACAGGTGAATGGATAAAGAAGAAGTGGTCCATGTACACAATGGAATATTAGCCGTGGAAAACAGTGAAACACTGCTCTTTGAGGCACCACGAATGAGGCTGGAGATAATCACAAAACATAAGGTAAGTCGGAAAGCAAGAGACCTATAGTCTATGATATCACTTATAGGCGTTATCTAATAACTGACAGAAATGAACATATTTCCACAGAGAAAGGCACTCACAGACTTAGAAACAAAACTATGCTTATCTAAAAGGAAAGGTGGGGGGATTGGATAAATGAAGATTAGCGTTACCATATGTATACAAATACATATTATATACATATATCCAAAAGACCCACCATATAGCAAGGGAGGTCTACGGAACACTCTGTAATAATTTACATGCGAAGAGGATCTCGACATATACAGATATATATATAGTGTGTAGATGAACCAGAGTGTGTACACCTTGGACAAACAACATTCTAAACATTACCCCAATTTAAAAAATTAAAACAATGAACTAGAAGTAATGAGACATAAACTTATGGGGGGTTTTCCTGGCACATTCCATTCAAATTTACAAGCTAGGAAAACCACTTCCAGGACGGCTCTGCTGCCCTAGTAACCAGATTTGGTAATGGAGAAATGCTCCCGCCTTGTGGCCGTTTCGTACAACGGCAGCTTAAACCCAGTGCTAATGGTTACTAAATATTGACACACATTGCAGGCCTGTAAATGACACCTGCCTTCAAAAAAGTACCCTGGGGACCAAAATCCACCAGAATATTAAAAAGAGGGCAATCTTTCAACAAGATAATTTCAAGAGGTATATTGTACTCACACTTTGTTTTTATACCAGAATAGAAAAACGCCTGGAAAAATGATAAATTTTAGGAATGTTTAAAGACATGCAAACCCAATTTACAAAAACCTATCAGCTCACACCTGGCAGAATGTCCATCAGCAAAAATGCTGCAAACAATAAATGCTGAAGGGATTGTGGAGAAATGTGTACCCTCAGCTGTAAGGGGGACGTGGGAAGAGCCACTAATGAAAGCACAATGGAGGTGCTTTGAAAAGGGAAACATTGAGCTACCAGTGAATCAAGCATACCATCTGCTGGGCCTATCACCTGAGAAAATGAGAATCAAAAAGTCACAGGCTGGCAAACCTGTACGCCAGCAATATTTACCATAGTCAACACTTGGAAGCAACAAAAATGTCCATCAGCAGAGGAATGCACCAAGAAGAAGTGGTCCTTGTATACAATGGAATATTACTCCAGTAAAAAATTTCAATTAAATTTAAAAAACAAACAAATGTAAGGAGACATCAGCATTTGTGGGTTTCTCCGAGCACATTCCACTCTAATTTATAACCGAAGAACACCACTGGCGGGTAGGTCTGTTTCCCAAGTACCAGCGTGGGGAACGTAGAAAGGCTGCCACCCTCTGGCCGTTACCTGCAAAAGCAGCTTTAAAGCCTGGGCTAATGGTCACTTCATATGAACAAGTACTGCAGGGCTGTAAATGAAACCTGCCCTCAAAATGTCTTGAGGAAGGCAATGGTTAAAATATTTCAAAATGGGACACATACTTTAAGAAAACACTTTGAAGAACTAAGCCGTAATCACAGCTGGAAAAATAAAAAGGACATGCCTTAAAGCTCAATTTCAACGGATAATGAGACACATGCAAATTCAACCACAAAGAGGTATCAGCTCACACCAGTCAGAATAACCATCAGCAAAAATCTACAAAGAATAAATGCTAAAGGTGCTGTGGCGAAATGCTTACCCTCAACTTTAAGTGGGACATAACCTGGAAAGAGCCACTAAAGAGAACAGAATGGAGGTGCCTTTAAAAGATTAACGCTGAGCTACCATATGATCCAGTAGACCTATACCTGGCCCTATAACCTAAGAAGACAGAATTGGAAAGACACAGGCAGGCAAATCCGCATTGCATAGTATTACAATAGCCAAGATACGGAAGTAACCAAAAAGTCCACCGACAGATGGGTGGACAAAGAAGAACTGCTCCATGTACAGATGGAATATGAGCTAGCGAAAGAATGAAACAATGCCGTTTGCAGCACCATAGATGACTCTAGAAGTAATCACGCAACTTGGAGTAAGTGAGAAAGCGAAAGACACATCTCCTATCATATCACATATAGGTGTTACCTAAAAATTGATACAAACGAAGATATTTCCACAGAGAAAGGCAATCACAGATTCACTACAAAAACTTATGGTTCACCAAATGGAAAGGTGTGAGGATTGGATACATCACCATATTGAGGTGAACAGAGATATACAAACACACGTGAAATATATAATCATCAAAGACCTACAGAAATACCAAGAGAAGACTACTCAACATTGTGTCATAACCTACATGGGAAAAGATTCCAAAGAAGAATAGATATATGTATATGTGTGAAGGAACCACATCTTGCACACCTAGAACAAACAAACCATTGTAATCGAATTTGCTGTGATAAAGAATACATATTTTGTTAAAGATACAAACAAGAAGTAATGACACATAAACTTAAAGGGCTTTTTCCTGGCACATTCCATTGTAATTGATAACCTAGAACACGACTTCCATTAAGGCTCTGTTGCCCTAGTGACCAGATTTGGTAAAGGAGAAATGCTGCCCCCTTGTGGCCGTTTCCTGCAAGAGCAGCTTTAAACCCACAGCTAATGGTCACTTAAAATTCACAAGGACTCAGGGATGTAAAGGATACCTGCCGTCAAACATTGTGCTCAGGTTAGGGAATGGACAAAAAAATTCAAAACAGGCAAATGTTTCAAGAAGATAGTATGAAGAGGTAAGTATTCCTCACTCTCTTTAAACAAAAAAAACAGGAAAATGGATAAAAGCTCAACCTCAGGAATTATTAGACTCATGCAATCTAATCAACCAAAAGGTGTCAACTCACACCTGTCGACTGACCGTCAGCAAAAAGTCTACCAACAATAAATGCTGATGGGGTTGTAGAGAACTGTGCAACCTCTAGGTGCTGGTGAGATGTAAAGTGGTTCACAGCCAATAATGAGTACAGAAAGGAACTGCGTTTAAAAGTAAAAACTGAGGTACCAGTCAATCCAGCAGGCACACCACTGGGCCTCTCACCTGAGAAGACCAGAATCGAAAAGACACAGGCCGCAAATGCTGCACTGCAGCCTTATTCAAAATAGCCAAGATGGAAAGCAACCAAAATGTCCATCAACAGGTGAATGGATAAAGAAGAAGGAGTCCATGTACACAATGGAATATTAGCCATGGAAAACAATGAAACACTGCTCTTTGAGGCACCAGAGATGAGCCTGGAGATAATCACAAAACATGAGGTAAGTCGGAAAGCAAAAGACCTATATCCTATGATATCCCTTAGAGGCGTTATCTAATAACTGACACAAATGAACATATTTCCACAGAGAAAGACACTCACAGACTTAGAAAACCAACTATGCTCATCTAAAAGCAAAGGTGGGGGAAATGGATAAATGAGATTAGTGTTACTGTACATATCCAAATACATATTATATACCTATTTCAAAAAGACCGACCATATAGCAAGGGAGGTCTACAGAACACTCTGTAATATTTTTCATGGGAAGAGGATCTGTAGAGTAGACATATATAATGTACAAATGCACCAGATTGTGTACCCCTAGGACAAACAATATTCTAGTCTTTACCCTGATTAAAAAAATTTACAAAAACAAGAAGTAATGAGACCTAAACTTATGGGGGTTTCTCCTGGCACATTCCATTCTAATTTACAACCTAGGAACACGACTTCCAGAAAGGCTCTGCTGCCCTAGTACCCAGATTTGGGAATGGAGAAATGCTGCCTCCTTGTGGCCATTTCCCACAACAGCAGCTTTAAACCCACTGCTAAAGGTCACTAAATATTCACCAACTTGCAATTCTGTAAATGACACCTGCCCTCCAAATAAATCCTGGGATCAACAATGGAGCAAAAATTTCAAAAGAGGGCAACTTTCCGAGAAGACAATTTCAAGAGCTATATTGTACTCACAGCTTTTTCTTTAAAGAGAAAAGAAAAAGTTGTGGGAAAATGATGTATTTTAGGAATTTTTAAAGACATGCAAACCCAAGTTACAAAAACCTATCAATCAGCTCACAGCAGTCAGAATGGCCATCAGCAAAAATGTTTCAAAAAATAAATGCTGAAGGGACTGTGGAGGAATGCGTACACTCGACTCTAAGGGGGACGTGGTAAGAGCCACTAATGAAAACACAATGGAAGTGCCTTGAGAAGGTAAACATTGAGCTCCCCGTCAATCAGTCATACCCACTGCTGGGCCTATCTCCTGAGAAAATGAGAATCAAAACGTCACCGGCTGGCAATCCTGCACTCCAGCCATATTTACCATAGCCAACATTTGGAAGCAATGAAAATGTCCATCAACAGAGGAATGCACCAAGAAAAACTGTTCCAGGTACACAATGTAATATTTCTCCAATAATAAATATAAGTTAAATTTAAAAGACAAACATAAGTAAGGAGACATCAGCATTTGTGGGTTTATTCAGGCACGTTCCACTCTAATTTATAACCGAGGAACACCACTGGCCGGGAGGTCTGTTTCCCTAGTACCAGCGTGGGGAACGTAGAAAGACTGCCACCCTCTGGCCGTTACCTGCAAACGCAGGTTGAAGCCTGTGCTAATGGTCACCGCAAAATGTCTTGAGGGAGGTAATGGCCAAAAAGTTTAAAAATATGACACATACTTTAAGAAAACACTTTGAAGAACTAAGCTGTACTCACAGCCTGAAAAATGAAAAGGACCTGCCTTAAAGCTCAGTTTTAATGGATCATGAGACACATGCCAATTCAACCACAAAGACGTATCAGCTCACACCAGTCAGAATAACCATCAGTAAAAAACTACAAAGAATAAATGCTGAAGGTGCTGTGGAGAAATGCAAACCCTCAACTTTAAGTGGGATGTAACCTGGAAAGAGCCACTCATGAGAGCAGAGCGGAGGTGCCTTTAAAAGGTAAACATTGAGCTACCGTATGATCCAGAGGCTTATTCCTGGACCTATAACCTAAGAAGACAGAATTGGAAAGAAAGAGGCAGGCAAATCTGCATTGCACAGTATTACAATAGCCAAGATATGGAAGTCACCAAAAAGTCCACCGACAGATGGGTGGACAAAGAAGAACTGCTACATATACAGACAGATGGATTATGAGCTAGCGATAAAATGAAACAATGCCATTTGCAGCACCATAGATGAGTCTAGAAGTAATCACGCAACTTTTAGTAAGTGACAAAGCAAAAGACACATATCTTACCATATCAGTTACAGGTGTTACCTACGAATTGATACCAACGAAGCTATATCCACGGAGAAAGGCAATCACAGATTCAGTACATAAACGTATGGTTCACCAAATGGAAAGGTGTGAGGATTGGACACATTACTATATTGGGGTTAACAGACATATAAAAACACATGTGAAATATATAATCACCAGAGACGTACGCAATACCAAGAGAAGGCTACTCAACATTGTGTCATAACCTACATGGGAAAAGGATCCGAAGAAGAATAGATATATGTATATGTATGAAAGAACCACATCTTGCACACCTAGGACAAACAAAACGTTGTAATCAAATTTGCTGTGATTAGAAACTAAAAATTAAATTAAAAATACGAGCAAGAAGTAATGAGACATAACTTTAAAAGGCTTTTTCCTGGCACATTCCATTGTAATTTACAACCTAGAGCACGACTTCCATTAAGGCTCTGTTGCCCTAGTGACCAGATTTGGTAAAGGAGAAATGCTGCCGCCTTGTGGCCGTTTCCCGCAAGAGCGGCTTTGAACCCACAGCTAATGGTCACTTAACATTCACAAGGACTCAGGGCTGTAAAGACACCTGCCCTCAAAATTGTGCTGAGGTGGGGAATGGATTAAAAAATTCAAAACAGGCAAATTTTTCAAGGAGATAGTATGAAGAGGTAAATTTTACTCACCGTCTTTTTGAAAAAAGGAAAATGGATAAAAGCTCCACCTCAGGAAGTATTAGACTCATGCAATCTAATCTACAAAAGGTTTCAACTCACACCACTCGACTGACCATCAGCAAAACGTCTACAAACAATAAATGCTGAAGGGGTTTTAGAGAACTGTGTACCCTCTAGCTGCTGGTGAGATGTAAAATGGTTAACAGCCAATAATGAGAACAGAAAGGAGCTGCGTTTGAAAGTAAAAATTGAGGTACCATTCAATCCAGCAGGTGCACCAGTGGGCCTCTCACCTGAGAAGCCCAGAATCGAGAAGACCCGGGCTGCAAAAGCTGCACTGCAGCCTTATTCACAATAGACAAGACAGTGAAGCAACCAAAATGTCCATCCACAGGTGAATGGATAAAGAAGAAGTGGTCCATGTACACAATGGAATATTAGCCGTGGAAAACAGTGAAACACTGCTCTTTGAGGCACCACGAATGAGGCTGGAGATAATCACAAAACATAAGGTAAGTCGGAAAGCAAGAGACCTATAGTCTATGATATCACTTATAGGCGTTATCTAATAACTGACAGAAATGAACATATTTCCACAGAGAAAGGCACTCACAGACTTAGAAACAAAACTATGCTTATCTAAAAGGAAAGGTGGGGGGATTGGATAAATGAAGATTAGCGTTACCATATGTATACAAATACATATTATATACATATATCCAAAAGACCCACCATATAGCAAGGGAGGTCTACGGAACACTCTGTAATAATTTACATGCGAAGAGGATCTCGACATATACAGATATATATATAGTGTGTAGATGAACCAGAGTGTGTACACCTTGGACAAACAACATTCTAAACATTACCCCAATTTAAAAAATTAAAACAATGAACTAGAAGTAATGAGACATAAACTTATGGGGGGTTTTCCTGGCACATTCCATTCAAATTTACAAGCTAGGAAAACCACTTCCAGGACGGCTCTGCTGCCCTAGTAACCAGATTTGGTAATGGAGAAATGCTCCCGCCTTGTGGCCGTTTCGTACAACGGCAGCTTAAACCCAGTGCTAATGGTTACTAAATATTGACACACATTGCAGGCCTGTAAATGACACCTGCCTTCAAAAAAGTACCCTGGGGACCAAAATCCACCAGAATATTAAAAAGAGGGCAATCTTTCAACAAGATAATTTCAAGAGGTATATTGTACTCACACTTTGTTTTTATACCAGAATAGAAAAACGCCTGGAAAAATGATAAATTTTAGGAATGTTTAAAGACATGCAAACCCAATTTACAAAAACCTATCAGCTCACACCAGGCAGAATGTCCATCAGCAAAAATGCTGCAAACAATAAATGCTGAAGGGATTGTGGAGAAATGTGTACCCTCAGCTGTAAGGGGGACGTGGGAAGAGCCACTAATGAAAGCACAATGGAGGTGCTTTGAAAAGGGAAACATTGAGCTACCAGTGAATCAAGCATACCATCTGCTGGGCCTATCACCTGAGAAAATGAGAATCAAAAAGTCACAGGCTGGCAAACCTGTACGCCAGCAATATTTACCATAGTCAACACTTGGAAGCAACAAAAATGTCCATCAGCAGAGGAATGCACCAAGAAGAAGTGGTCCTTGTATACAATGGAATATTACTCCAGTAAAAAATTTCAATTAAATTTAAAAAACAAACAAATGTAAGGAGACATCAGCATTTGTGGGTTTCTCCGAGCACATTCCACTCTAATTTATAACCGAAGAACACCACTGGCGGGTAGGTCTGTTTCCCAAGTACCAGCGTGGGGAACGTAGAAAGGCTGCCACCCTCTGGCCGTTACCTGCAAAAGCAGCTTTAAAGCCTGGGCTAATGGTCACTTCATATGAACAAGTACTGCAGGGCTGTAAATGAAACCTGCCCTCAAAATGTCTTGAGGAAGGCAATGGTTAAAATATTTCAAAATGGGACACATACTTTAAGAAAACACTTTGAAGAACTAAGCCGTAATCACAGCTGGAAAAATAAAAAGGACATGCCTTAAAGCTCAATTTCAACGGATTATGAGACACATGCAAATTCAACCACAAAGAGGTATCAGCTCACACCAGTCAGAATAACCATCAGCAAAAATCTACAAAGAATAAATGCTAAAGGTGCTGTGGCGAAATGCTTACCCTCAACTTTAAGTGGGACATAACCTGGAAAGAGCCACTAAAGAGAACAGAATGGAGGTGCCTTTAAAAGATTAACGCTGAGCTACCATATGATCCAGTAGACCTATACCTGGCCCTATAACCTAAGAAGACAGAATTGGAAAGACACAGGCAGGCAAATCCGCATTGCATAGTATTAAAATAGCCAAGATACGGAAGTAACCAAAAAGTCCACCGACAGATGGGTGGACAAAGAAGAACTGCTCCATGTACACATGGAATATGAGCTAGCGAAAGAATGAAACAAGGCCGTTTGCAGCACCATAGATGACTCTAGAAGTAATCACGCAACTTGGAGAAAGTGAGAAAGCGAAAGACACATCTCCTATCATATCACATATAGGTGTTACCTAAAAATTGATACAAACGAAGATATTTCCACAGAGAAAGGCAATCACAGATTCACTACAAAAACTTATGGTTCACCAAATGGAAAGGTGTGAGGATTGGATACATCACCATATTGAGGTGAACAGAGATATACAAACACACGTGAAATATATAATCATCAAAGACCTACAGAAATACCAAGAGAAGACTACTCAACATTGTGTCATAACCTACATGGGAAAAGATTCCAAAGAAGAATAGATATATGTATATGTGTGAAGGAACCACATCTTGCACACCTAGAACAAACAAACCATTGTAATCGAATTTGCTGTGATAAAGAATACATATTTTGTTAAAGATACAAACAAGAAGTAATGACACATATACTTAAAGGGCTTTTTCCTGGCACATTCCATTGTAATTGATAACCTAGAACACGACTTCCATTAAGGCTCTGTTGCCCTAGTGACCAGATTTGGTAAAGGAGAAATGCTGCCCCCTTGTGGCCGTTTCCTGCAAGAGCAGCTTTAAACCCACAGCTAATGGTCACTTAAAATTCACAAGGACGCAGGGATGTAAAGGATACCTGCCGTCAAACATTGTGCTCAGGTTAGGGAATGGACAAAAAAATTCAAAACAGGCAAATGTTTCAAGAAGATAGTATGAAGAGGTAAGTATTCCTCACTCTCTTTAAACAAAAAAAAACAGGAAAATGGATAAAAGCTCAACCTCAGGAATTATTAGACTCATGCAATCTAATCAACCAAAAGGTGTCAACTCACACCTGTCGACTGACCGTCAGCAAAAAGTCTACCAACAATAAATGCTGATGGGGTTGTAGAGAACTGTGCAACCTCTAGGTGCTGGTGAGATGTAAAGTGGTTCACAGCCAATAATGAGTACAGAAAGGAACTGCGTTTAAAAGTAAAAACTGAGGTACCAGTCAATCCAGCAGGCACACCCCTGGGCCTCTCACCTGAGAAGACCAGAATCGAAAAGGCACAGGCCGCAAATGCTGCACTGCAGCCTTATTCAAAATAGCCAAGATGGAAAGCAACCAAAATGTCCATCAACAGGTGAATGGATAAAGAAGAAGGAGTCCATGTACACAATGGAATATTAGCCATGGAAAACAATGAAACACTGCTCTTTGAGGCACCAGAGATGAGCCTGGAGATAATCACAAAACATGAGGTAAGTCGGAAAGCAAAAGACCTATATCCTATGATATCCCTTAGAGGCGTTATCTAATAACTGACACAAATGAACATATTTCCACAGAGAAAGACACTCACAGACTTAGAAAACCAACTATGCTCATCTAAAAGCAAAGGTGGGGGAAATGGATAAATGAGATTAGTGTTACTGTACATATCCAAATACATATTATATACCTATTTCAAAAAGACCGACCATATAGCAAGGGAGGTCTACAGAACACTCTGTAATATTTTTCATGGGAAGAGGATCTGTAGAGTAGACATATATAATGTACAAATGCACCAGATTGTGTACCCCTAGGACAAACAATATTCTAGTCTTTACCCTGATTAAAAAAATTTACAAAAACAAGAAGTAATGAGACCTAAACTTATGGGGGTTTCTCCTGGCACATTCCATTCTAATTTACAACCTAGGAACACGACTTCCAGAAAGGCTCTGCTGCCCTAGTACCCAGATTTGGGAATGGAGAAATGCTGCCTCCTTGTGGCCATTTCCCACAACAGCAGCTTTAAACCCACTGCTAAAGGTCACTAAATATTCACCAACTTGCAATTCTGTAAATGACACCTGCCCTCCAAATAAATCCTGGGATCAACAATGGAGCAAAAATTTCAAAAGAGGGCAACTTTCCGAGAAGACAATTTCAAGAGCTATATTGTACTCACAGCTTTTTCTTTAAAGAGAAAAGAAAAAGTTGTGGGAAAATGATGTATTTTAGGAATTTTTAAAGACATGCAAACCCAAGTTACAAAAACCTATCAATCAGCTCACAGCAGTCAGAATGGCCATCAGCAAAAATGTTTCAAAAAATAAATGCTGAAGGGACTGTGGAGGAATGCGTACACTCGACTCTAAGGGGGACGTGGTAAGAGCCACTAATGAAAACACAATGGAAGTGCCTTGAGAAGGTAAACATTGAGCTCCCCGTCAATCAGTCATACCCACTGCTGGGCCTATCTCCTGAGAAAATGAGAATCAAAACGTCACCGGCTGGCAATCCTGCACTCCAGCCATATTTACCATAGCCAACATTTGGAAGCAATGAAAATGTCCATCAACAGAGGAATGCACCAAGAAAAACTGTTCCAGGTACACAATGTAATATTGCTCCAATAATAAATATAAGTTAAATTTAAAAGACAAACATAAGTAAGGAGACATCAGCATTTGTGGGTTTATTCAGGCACATTCCACTCTAATTTATAACCGAGGAACACCACTGGCCGGGAGGTCTGTTTCCCTAGTACCAGCGTGGGGAACGTAGAAAGACTGCCACCCTCTGGCCGTTACCTGCAAACGCAGGTTGAAGCCTGTGCTAATGGTCACCGCAAAATGTCTTGAGGGAGGTAATGGCCAAAAAGTTTAAAAATATGACACATACTTTAAGAAAACACTTTGAAGAACTAAGCTGTACTCACAGCCTGAAAAATGAAAAGGACCTGCCTTAAAGCTCAGTTTTAATGGATCATGAGACACATGCCAATTCAACCACAAAGACGTATCAGCTCACACCAGTCAGAATAACCATCAGTAAAAAACTACAAAGAATAAATGCTGAAGGTGCTGTGGAGAAATGCAAACCCTCAACTTTAAGTGGGATGTAACCTGGAAAGAGCCACTCATGAGAGCAGAGCGGAGGTGCCTTTAAAAGGTAAACATTGAGCTACCGTATGATCCAGAGGCTTATTCCTGGACCTATAACCTAAGAAGACAGAATTGGAAAGAAAGAAGCAGGCAAATCTGCATTGCACAGTATTACAATAGCCAAGATATGGAAGTCACCAAAAAGTCCACCGACAGATGGGTGGACAAAGAAGAACTGCTACATATACAGACAGATGGATTATGAGCTAGCGATAAAATGAAACAATGCCATTTGCAGCACCATAGATGAGTCTAGAAGTAATCACGCAACTTTTAGTAAGTGACAAAGCAAAAGACACATATCTTACCATATCAGTTACAGGTGTTACCTACGAATTGATACCAACGAAGCTATATCCACGGAGAAAGGCAATCACAGATTCAGTACATAAACGTATGGTTCACCAAATGGAAAGGTGTGAGGATTGGACACATTACTATATTGGGGTTAACAGACATATAAAAACACATGTGAAATATATAATCACCAGAGACGTACGCAATACCAAGAGAAGGCTACTCAACATTGTGTCATAACCTACATGGGAAAAGGATCCGAAGAAGAATAGATATATGTATATGTATGAAAGAACCACATCTTGCACACCTAGGACAAACAAAACGTTGTAATCAAATTTGCTGTGATTAGAAACTAAAAATTAAATTAAAAATACGAGCAAGAAGTAATGAGACATAACTTTAAAAGGCTTTTTCCTGGCACATTCCATTGTAATTTACAACCTAGAGCACGACTTCCATTAAGGCTCTGTTGCCCTAGTGACCAGATTTGGTAAAGGAGAAATGCTGCCGCCTTGTGGCCGTTTCCCGCAAGAGCGGCTTTGAACCCACAGCTAATGGTCACTTAACATTCACAAGGACTCAGGGCTGTAAAGACACCTGCCCTCAAAATTGTGCTGAGGTGGGGAATGGATTAAAAAATTCAAAACAGGCAAATTTTTCAAGGAGATAGTATGAAGAGGTAAATTTTACTCACCGTCTTTTTGAAAAAAGGAAAATGGATAAAAGCTCCACCTCAGGAAGTATTAGACTCATGCAATCTAATCTACAAAAGGTTTCAACTCACACCACTCGACTGACCATCAGCAAAACGTCTACAAACAATAAATGCTGAAGGGGTTTTAGAGAACTGTGTACCCTCTAGCTGCTGGTGAGATGTAAAATGGTTAACAGCCAATAATGAGAACAGAAAGGAGCTGCGTTTGAAAGTAAAAATTGAGGTACCATTCAATCCAGCAGGTGCACCAGTGGGCCTCTCACCTGAGAAGCCCAGAATCGAGAAGACCCGGGCTGCAAAAGCTGCACTGCAGCCTTATTCACAATAGACAAGACAGTGAAGCAACCAAAATGTCCATCCACAGGTGAATGGATAAAGAAGAAGTGGTCCATGTACACAATGGAATATTAGCCGTGGAAAACAGTGAAACACTGCTCTTTGAGGCACCACGAATGAGGCTGGAGATAATCACAAAACATAAGGTAAGTCGGAAAGCAAGAGACCTATAGTCTATGATATCACTTATAGGCGTTATCTAATAACTGACAGAAATGAACATATTTCCACAGAGAAAGGCACTCACAGACTTAGAAACAAAACTATGCTTATCTAAAAGGAAAGGTGGGGGGATTGGATAAATGAAGATTAGCGTTACCATATGTATACAAATACATATTATATACATATATCCAAAAGACCCACCATATAGCAAGGGAGGTCTACGGAACACTCTGTAATAATTTACATGCGAAGAGGATCTCGACATATACAGATATATATATAGTGTGTAGATGAACCAGAGTGTGTACACCTTGGACAAACAACATTCTAAACATTACCCCAATTTAAAAAATTAAAACAATGAACTAGAAGTAATGAGACATAAACTTATGGGGGGTTTTCCTGGCACATTCCATTCAAATTTACAAGCTAGGAAAACCACTTCCAGGACGGCTCTGCTGCCCTAGTAACCAGATTTGGTAATGGAGAAATGCTCCCGCCTTGTGGCCGTTTCGTACAACGGCAGCTTAAACCCAGTGCTAATGGTTACTAAATATTGACACACATTGCAGGCCTGTAAATGACACCTGCCTTCAAAAAAGTACCCTGGGGACCAAAATCCACCAGAATATTAAAAAGAGGGCAATCTTTCAACAAGATAATTTCAAGAGGTATATTGTACTCACACTTTGTTTTTATACCAGAATAGAAAAACGCCTGGAAAAATGATAAATTTTAGGAATGTTTAAAGACATGCAAACCCAATTTACAAAAACCTATCAGCTCACACCAGGCAGAATGTCCATCAGCAAAAATGCTGCAAACAATAAATGCTGAAGGGATTGTGGAGAAATGTGTACCCTCAGCTGTAAGGGGGACGTGGGAAGAGCCACTAATGAAAGCACAATGGAGGTGCTTTGAAAAGGGAAACATTGAGCTACCAGTGAATCAAGCATACCATCTGCTGGGCCTATCACCTGAGAAAATGAGAATCAAAAAGTCACAGGCTGGCAAACCTGTACGCCAGCAATATTTACCATAGTCAACACTTGGAAGCAACAAAAATGTCCATCAGCAGAGGAATGCACCAAGAAGAAGTGGTCCTTGTATACAATGGAATATTACTCCAGTAAAAAATTTCAATTAAATTTAAAAAACAAACAAATGTAAGGAGACATCAGCATTTGTGGGTTTCTCCGAGCACATTCCACTCTAATTTATAACCGAAGAACACCACTGGCGGGTAGGTCTGTTTCCCAAGTACCAGCGTGGGGAACGTAGAAAGGCTGCCACCCTCTGGCCGTTACCTGCAAAAGCAGCTTTAAAGCCTGGGCTAATGGTCACTTCATATGAACAAGTACTGCAGGGCTGTAAATGAAACCTGCCCTCAAAATGTCTTGAGGAAGGCAATGGTTAAAATATTTCAAAATGGGACACATACTTTAAGAAAACACTTTGAAGAACTAAGCCGTAATCACAGCTGGAAAAATAAAAAGGACATGCCTTAAAGCTCAATTTCAACGGATTATGAGACACATGCAAATTCAACCACAAAGAGGTATCAGCTCACACCAGTCAGAATAACCATCAGCAAAAAACTACAAAGAATAAATGCTAAAGGTGCTGTGGCGAAATGCTTACCCTCAACTTTAAGTGGGACATAACCTGGAAACAGCCACTAAAGAGAACAGAATGGAGGTGCCTTTAAAAGATTAACGCTGAGCTACCATATGATCCAGTAGACCTATACCTGGCCCTATAACCTAAGAAGACAGAATTGGAAAGACACAGGCAGGCAAATCCGCATTGCATAGTATTACAATAGCCAAGATACGGAAGTAACCAAAAAGTCCACCGACAGATGGGTGGACAAAGAAGAACTGCTCCATGTACAGATGGAATATGAGCTAGCGAAAGAATGAAACAATGCCGTTTGCAGCACCATAGATGACTCTAGAAGTAATCACGCATCTTGGAGAAAGTGAGAAAGCGAAAGACACATCTCCTATCATATCACATATAGGTGTTACCTAAAAATTGATACAAACGAAGATATTTCCACAGAGAAAGGCAATCACAGATTCACTACAAAAACTTATGGTTCACCAAATGGAAAGGTGTGAGGATTGGATACATCACCATATTGAGGTGAACAGAGATATACAAACACACGTGAAATATATAATCATCAAAGACCTACAGAAATACCAAGAGAAGACTACTCAACATTGTGTCATAACCTACATGGGAAAAGATTCCAAAGAAGAATAGATATATGTATATGTGTGAAGGAACCACATCTTGCACACCTAGAACAAACAAACCTTTGTAATCGAATTTGCTGTGATAAAGAATACATATTTTGTTAAAGATACAAACAAGAAGTAATGACACATATACTTAAAGGGCTTTTTCCTGGCACATTCCATTGTAATTGATAACCTAGAACACGACTTCCATTAAGGCTCTGTTGCCCTAGTGACCAGATTTGGTAAAGGAGAAATGCTGCCCCCTTGTGGCCGTTTCCTGCAAGAGCAGCTTTAAACCCACAGCTAATGGTCACTTAAAATTCACAAGGACGCAGGGATGTAAAGGATACCTGCCGTCAAACATTGTGCTCAGGTTAGGGAATGGACAAAAAAATTCAAAACAGGCAAATGTTTCAAGAAGATAGTATGAAGAGGTAAGTATTCCTCACTCTCTTTAAACAAAAAAAACAGGAAAATGGATAAAAGCTCAACCTCAGGAATTATTAGACTCATGCAATCTAATCAACCAAAAGGTGTCAACTCACACCTGTCGACTGACCGTCAGCAAAAAGTCTACCAACAATAAATGCTGATGGGGTTGTAGAGAACTGTGCAACCTCTAGGTGCTGGTGAGATGTAAAGTGGTTCACAGCCAATAATGAGTACAGAAAGGAACTGCGTTTAAAAGTAAAAACTGAGGTACCAGTCAATCCAGCAGGCACACCCCTGGGCCTCTCACCTAGAAGACCAGAATCGAAAAGGCACAGGCCGCAAATGCTGCACTGCAGCCTTATTCAAAATAGCCAAGATGGAAAGCAACCAAAATGTCCATCAACAGGTGAATGGATAAAGAAGAAGGAGTCCATGTACACAATGGAATATTAGCCATGGAAAACAATGAAACACTGCTCTTTGAGGCACCAGAGATGAGCCTGGAGATAATCACAAAACATGAGGTAAGTCGGAAAGCAAAAGACCTATATCCTATGATATCCCTTAGAGGCGTTATCTAATAACTGACACAAATGAACATATTTCCACAGAGAAAGACACTCACAGACTTAGAAAACCAACTATGCTCATCTAAAAGCAAAGGTGGGGGAAATGGATAAATGAGATTAGTGTTACTGTACATATCCAAATACATATTATATACCTATTTCAAAAAGACCGACCATATAGCAAGGGAGGTCTACAGAACACTCTGTAATATTTTACATGGGAAGAGGATCTGTAGAGTAGACATATATAATGTACAAATGCACCAGATTGTGTACCCCTAGGACAAACAATATTCTAGTCTTTACCCTGATTAAAAAAATTTACAAAAACAAGAAGTAATGAGACCTAAACTTATGGGGGTTTCTCCTGGCACATTCCATTCTAATTTACAACCTAGGAACACGACTTCCAGAAAGGCTCTGCTGCCCTAGTACCCAGATTTGGGAATGGAGAAATGCTGCCTCCTTGTGGCCATTTCCCACAACAGCAGCTTTAAACCCACTGCTAAAGGTCACTAAATATTCACCAACTTGCAATTCTGTAAATGACACCTGCCCTCCAAATAAATCCTGGGATCAACAATGGAGCAAAAATTTCAAAAGAGGGCAAGTTTCCGAGAAGACAATTTCAAGAGCTATATTGTACTCACAGCTTTTTCTTTAAAGAGAAAAGAAAAAGTTGTGGGAAAATGATGTATTTTAGGAATTTTTAAAGACATGCAAACCCAAGTTACAAAAACCTATCAATCAGCTCACAGCAGTCAGAATGGCCATCAGCAAAAATGTTTCAAAAAATAAATGCTGAAGGGACTGTGGAGGAATGCGTACACTCGACTCTAAGGGGGACGTGGTAAGAGCCACTAATGAAAACACAATGGAAGTGCCTTGAGAAGGTAAACATTGAGCTCCCGGTCAATCAGTCATACCCACTGCTGGGCCTATCTCCTGAGAAAATGAGAATCAAAACGTCACAGGCTGGCAATCCTGCACTCCAGCCATATTTACCATAGCCAACATTTGGAAGCAATGAAAATGTCCATCAACAGAGGAATGCACCAAGAAAAACTGTTCCAGGTACACAATGTAATATTGCTCCAATAATAAATATAAGTTAAATTTAAAAGACAAACATAAGTAAGGAGACATCAGCATTTGTGGGTTTATTCAGGCACATTCCACTCTAATTTATAACCGAGGAACACCACTGGCCGGGAGGTCTGTTTCCCTAGTACCAGCGTGGGGAACGTAGAAAGACTGCCACCCTCTGGCCGTTACCTGCAAACGCAGGTTGAAGCCTGTGCTAATGGTCACCGCAAAATGTCTTGAGGGAGGTAATGGCCAAAAAGTTTAAAAATATGACACATACTTTAAGAAAACACTTTGAAGAACTAAGCTGTACTCACAGCCTGAAAAATGAAAAGGACCTGCCTTAAAGCTCAGTTTTAATGGATCATGAGACACATGCCAATTCAACCACAAAGACGTATCAGCTCACACCAGTCAGAATAACCATCAGTAAAAAACTACAAAGAATAAATGCTGAAGGTGCTGTGGAGAAATGCAAACCCTCAACTTTAAGTGGGATGTAACCTGGAAAGAGCCACTCATGAGAGCAGAGCGGAGGTGCCTTTAAAAGGTAAACATTGAGCTACCGTATGATCCAGAGGCTTATTCCTGGACCTATAACCTAAGAAGACAGAATTGGAAAGAAAGAGGCAGGCAAATCTGCATTGCACAGTATTACAATAGCCAAGATATGGAAGTCACCAAAAAGTCCACCGACAGATGGGTGGACAAAGAAGAACTGCTACATATACAGACAGATGGATTATGAGCTAGCGATAAAATGAAACAATGCCATTTGCAGCACCATAGATGAGTCTAGAAGTAATCACGCAACTTTTAGTAAGTGACAAAGCAAAAGACACATATCTTACCATATCAGTTACAGGTGTTACCTACGAATTGATACCAACGAAGCTATATCCACGGAGAAAGGCAATCACAGATTCAGTACATAAACGTATGGTTCACCAAATGGAAAGGTGTGAGGATTGGACACATTACTATATTGGGGTTAACAGACATATAAAAACACATGTGAAATATATAATCACCAGAGACGTACGCAATACCAAGAGAAGGCTACTCAACATTGTGTCATAACCTACATGGGAAAAGGATCCGAAGAAGAATAGATATATGTATATGTATGAAAGAACCACATCTTGCACACCTAGGACAAACAAAACGTTGTAATCAAATTTGCTGTGATTAGAAACTAAAAATTAAATTAAAACTACGAGCAAGAAGTAATGAGACATAACTTTAAAAGGCTTTTTCCTGGCACATTCCATTGTAATTTACAACCTAGAGCACGACTTCCATTAAGGCTCTGTTGCCCTAGTGACCAGATTTGGTAAAGGAGAAATGCTGCCGCCTTGTGGCCGTTTCCCGCAAGAGCGGCTTTGAACCCACAGCTAATGGTCACTTAACATTCACAAGGACTCAGGGCTGTAAAGACACCTGCCCTCAAAATTGTGCTGAGGTGGGGAATGGATTAAAAAATTCAAAACAGGCAAATTTTTCAAGGAGATAGTATGAAGAGGTAAATTTTACTCACCGTCTTTTTAAAAAAAGGAAAATGGATAAAAGCTCCACCTCAGGAAGTATTAGACTCATGCAATCTAATCTACAAAAGGTTTCAACTCACACCACTCGACTGACCATCAGCAAAACGTCTACAAACAATAAATGCTGAAGGGGTTTTAGAGAACTGTGTACCCTCTAGCTGCTGGTGAGATGTAAAATGGTTAACAGCCAATAATGAGAACAGAAAGGAGCTGCGTTTGAAAGTAAAAATTGAGGTACCATTCAATCCAGCAGGTGCACCAGTGGGCCTCTCACCTGAGAAGCCCAGAATCGAGAAGACCCGGGCTGCAAAAGCTGCACTGCAGCCTTATTCACAATAGACAAGACAGTGAAGCAACCAAAATGTCCATCCACAGGTGAATGGATAAAGAAGAAGTGGTCCATGTACACAATGGAATATTAGCCGTGGAAAACAGTGAAACACTGCTCTTTGAGGCACCACGAATGAGGCTGGAGATAATCACAAAACATAAGGTAAGTCGGAAAGCAAGAGACCTATAGTCTATGATATCACTTATAGGCGTTATCTAATAACTGACAGAAATGAACATATTTCCACAGAGAAAGGCACTCACAGACTTGGAAACAAAACTATGCTTATCTAAAAGGAAAGGTGGGGGGATTGGATAAATGAAGATTAGCGTTACCATATGTATACAAATACATATTATATACATATATCCAAAAGACCCACCATATAGCAAGGGAGGTCTACGGAACACTCTGTAATAATTTACATGCGAAGAGGATCTCGACATATACAGATATATATATAGTGTGTAGATGAACCAGAGTGTGTACACCTTGGACAAACAACATTCTAAACATTACCCCAATTTAAAAAATTAAAACAATGAACTAGAAGTAATGAGACATAAACTTATGGGGGGTTTTCCTGGCACATTCCATTCAAATTTACAAGCTAGGAAAACCACTTCCAGGACGGCTCTGCTGCCCTAGTAACCAGATTTGGTAATGGAGAAATGCTCCCGCCTTGTGGCCGTTTCGTACAACGGCAGCTTAAACCCAGTGCTAATGGTTACTAAATATTGACACACATTGCAGGCCTGTAAATGACACCTGCCTTCAAAAAAGTACCCTGGGGACCAAAATCCACCAGAATATTAAAAAGAGGGCAATCTTTCAACAAGATAATTTCAAGAGGTATATTGTACTCACACTTTGTTTTTATACCAGAATAGAAAAACGCCTGGAAAAATGATAAATTTTAGGAATGTTTAAAGACATGCAAACCCAATTTACAAAAACCTATCAGCTCACACCAGGCAGAATGTCCATCAGCAAAAATGCTGCAAACAATAAATGCTGAAGGGATTGTGGAGAAATGTGTACCCTCAGCTGTAAGGGGGACGTGGGAAGAGCCACTAATGAAAGCACAATGGAGGTGCTTTGAAAAGGGAAACATTGAGCTACCAGTGAATCAAGCATACCATCTGCTGGGCCTATCACCTGAGAAAATGAGAATCAAAAAGTCACAGGCTGGCAAACCTGTACGCCAGCAATATTTACCATAGTCAACACTTGGAAGCAACAAAAATGTCCATCAGCAGAGGAATGCACCAAGAAGAAGTGGTCCTTGTATACAATGGAATATTACTCCAGTAAAAAATTTCAATTAAATTTAAAAAACAAACAAATGTAAGGAGACATCAGCATTTGTGGGTTTCTCCGAGCACATTCCACTCTAATTTATAACCGAAGAACACCACTGGCGGGTAGGTCTGTTTCCCAAGTACCAGCGTGGGGAACGTAGAAAGGCTGCCACCCTCTGGCCGTTACCTGCAAAAGCAGCTTTAAAGCCTGGGCTAATGGTCACTTCATATGAACAAGTACTGCAGGGCTGTAAATGAAACCTGCCCTCAAAATGTCTTGAGGAAGGCAATGGTTAAAATATTTCAAAATGGGACACATACTTTAAGAAAACACTTTGAAGAACTAAGCCGTAATCACAGCTGGAAAAATAAAAAGGACATGCCTTAAAGCTCAATTTCAACGGATTATGAGACACATGCAAATTCAACCACAAAGAGGTATCAGCTCACACCAGTCAGAATAACCATCAGCAAAAAACTACAAAGAATAAATGCTAAAGGTGCTGTGGCGAAATGCTTACCCTCAACTTTAAGTGGGACATAACCTGGAAAGAGCCACTAAAGAGAACAGAATGGAGGTGCCTTTAAAAGATTAACGCTGAGCTACCATATGATCCAGTAGACCTATACCTGGCCCTATAACCTAAGAAGACAGAATTGGAAAGACACAGGCAGGCAAATCCGCATTGCATAGTATTACAATAGCCAAGATACGGAAGTAACCAAAAAGTCCACCGACAGATGGGTGGACAAAGAAGAACTGCTCCATGTACAGATGGAATATGAGCTAGCGAAAGAATGAAACAATGCCGTTTGCAGCACCATAGATGACTCTAGAAGTAATCACGCAACTTGGAGAAAGTGAGAAAGCGAAAGACACATCTCCTATCATATCACATATAGGTGTTACCTAAAAATTGATACAAACGAAGATATTTCCACAGAGAAAGGCAATCACAGATTCACTACAAAAACTTATGGTTCACCAAATGGAAAGGTGTGAGGATTGGATACATCACCATATTGAGGTGAACAGAGATATACAAACACACGTGAAATATATAATCATCAAAGACCTACAGAAATACCAAGAGAAGACTACTCAACATTGTGTCATAACCTACATGGGAAAAGATTCCAAAGAAGAATAGATATATGTATATGTGTGAAGGAACCACATCTTGCACACCTAGAACAAACAAACCATTGTAATCGAATTTGCTGTGATAAAGAATACATATTTTGTTAAAGATACAAACAAGAAGTAATGACACATAAACTTAAAGGGCTTTTTCCTGGCACATTCCATTGTAATTGACAACCTAGAACACGACTTCCATTAAGGCTCTGTTGCCCTAGTGACCAGATTTGGTAAAGGAGAAATGCTGCCCCCTTGTGGCCGTTTCCTGCAAGAGCAGCTTTAAACCCACAGCTAATGGTCACTTAAAATTCACAAGGACTCAGGGATGTAAAGGATACCTGCCGTCAAACATTGTGCTCAGGTTAGGGAATGGACAAAAAAATTCAAAACAGGCAAATGTTTCAAGAAGATAGTATGAAGAGGTAAGTATTCCTCACTCTCTTTAAACAAAAAAAAACAGGAAAATGGATAAAAGCTCAACCTCAGGAATTATTAGACTCATGCAATCTAATCAACCAAAAGGTGTCAACTCACACCTGTCGACTGACCGTCAGCAAAAAGTCTACCAACAATAAATGCTGATGGGGTTGTAGAGAACTGTGCACCCTCTAGGTGCTGGTGAGATGTAAAGTGGTTCACAGCCAATAATGAGTACAGAAAGGAACTGCGTTTAAAAGTAAAAACTGAGGTACCAGTCAATCCAGCAGGCACACCACTGGGCCTCTCACCTGAGAAGACCAGAATCGGAAAGACACAGGCCGCAAATGCTGCACTGCAGCCTTATTCAAAATAGCCAAGATGGAAAGCAACCAAAATGTCCATCAACAGGTGAATGGATAAAGAAGAAGGAGTCCATGTACACAATGGAATATTAGCCATGGAAAACAATGAAACACTGCTCTTTGAGGCACCAGAGATGAGCCTGGAGATAATCACAAAACATGAGGTAAGTCGGAAAGCAAAAGACCTATATCCTATGATATCCCTTAGAGGCGTTATCTAATAACTGACACAAATGAACATATTTCCACAGAGAAAGACACTCACAGACTTAGAAAACCAACTATGCTCATCTAAAAGCAAAGGTGGGGGAAATGGATAAATGAGATTAGTGTTACTGTACATATCCAAATACATATTATATACCTATTTCAAAAAGACCGACCATATAGCAAGGGAGGTCTACAGAACACTCTGTAATATTTTACATGGGAAGAGGATCTGTAGAGTAGACATATATAATGTACAAATGCACCAGATTGTGTACCCCTAGGACAAACAATATTCTAGTCTTTACCCTGATTAAAAAAATTTACAAAAACAAGAAGTAATGAGACCTAAACTTATGGGGGTTTCTCCTGGCACATTCCATTCTAATTTACAACCTAGGAACACGACTTCCAGAAAGGCTCTGCTGCCCTAGTACCCAGATTTGGGAATGGAGAAATGCTGCCTCCTTGTGGCCATTTCCCACAACAGCAGCTTTAAACCCACTGCTAAAGGTCACTAAATATTCACCAACTTGCAATTCTGTAAATGACACCTGCCCTCCAAATAAATCCTGGGATCAACAATGGAGCAAAAATTTCAAAAGAGGGCAACTTTCCGAGAAGACAATTTCAAGAGCTATATTGTACTCACAGCTTTTTCTTTAAAGAGAAAAGAAAAAGTTGTGGGAAAATGATGTATTTTAGGAATTTTTAAAGACATGCAAACCCAAGTTACAAAAACCTATCAATCAGCTCACAGCAGTCAGAATGGCCATCAGCAAAAATGTTTCAAAAAATAAATGCTGAAGGGACTGTGGAGGAATGCGTACACTCGACTCTAAGGGGGACGTGGTAAGAGCCACTAATGAAAACACAATGGAAGTGCCTTGAGAAGGTAAACATTGAGCTCCCCGTCAATCAGTCATACCCACTGCTGGGCCTATCTCCTGAGAAAATGAGAATCAAAACGTCACCGGCTGGCAATCCTGCACTCCAGCCATATTTACCATAGCCAACATTTGGAAGCAATGAAAATGTCCATCAACAGAGGAATGCACCAAGAAAAACTGTTCCAGGTACACAATGTAATATTGCTCCAATAATAAATATAAGTTAAATTTAAAAGACAAACATAAGTAAGGAGACATCAGCATTTGTGGGTTTATTCAGGCACATTCCACTCTAATTTATAACCGAGGAACACCACTGGCCGGGAGGTCTGTTTCCCTAGTACCAGCGTGGGGAACGTAGAAAGACTGCCACCCTCTGGCCGTTACCTGCAAACGCAGGTTGAAGCCTGTGCTAATGGTCACCGCAAAATGTCTTGAGGGAGGTAATGGCCAAAAAGTTTAAAAATATGACACATACTTTAAGAAAACACTTTGAAGAACTAAGCTGTACTCACAGCCTGAAAAATGAAAAGGACCTGCCTTAAAGCTCAGTTTTAATGGATCATGAGACACATGCCAATTCAACCACAAAGACGTATCAGCTCACACCAGTCAGAATAACCATCAGTAAAAAACTACAAAGAATAAATGCTGAAGGTGCTGTGGAGAAATGCAAACCCTCAACTTTAAGTGGGATGTAACCTGGAAAGAGCCACTCATGAGAGCAGAGCGGAGGTGCCTTTAAAAGGTAAACATTGAGCTACCGTATGATCCAGAGGCTTATTCCTGGACCTATAACCTAAGAAGACAGAATTGGAAAGAAAGAGGCAGGCAAATCTGCATTGCACAGTATTACAATAGCCAAGATATGGAAGTCACCAAAAAGTCCACCGACAGATGGGTGGACAAAGAAGAACTGCTACATATACAGACAGATGGATTATGAGCTAGCGATAAAATGAAACAATGCCATTTGCAGCACCATAGATGAGTCTAGAAGTAATCACGCAACTTTTAGTAAGTGACAAAGCAAAAGACACATATCTTACCATATCAGTTACAGGTGTTACCTACGAATTGATACCAACGAAGCTATATCCACGGAGAAAGGCAATCACAGATTCAGTACATAAACGTATGGTTCACCAAATGGAAAGGTGTGAGGATTGGACACATTACTATATTGGGGTTAACAGACATATAAAAACACATGTGAAATATATAATCACCAGAGACGTACGCAATACCAAGAGAAGGCTACTCAACATTGTGTCATAACCTACATGGGAAAAGGATCCGAAGAAGAATAGATATATGTATATGTATGAAAGAACCACATCTTGCACACCTAGGACAAACAAAACGTTGTAATCAAATTTGCTGTGATTAGAAACTAAAAATTAAATTAAAACTACGAGCAAGAAGTAATGAGACATAACTTTAAAAGGCTTTTTCCTGGCACATTCCATTGTAATTTACAACCTAGAGCACGACTTCCATTAAGGCTTTGTTGCCCTAGTGACCAGATTTGGTAAAGGAGAAATGCTGCCGCCTTGTGGCCGTTTCCCGCAAGAGCGGCTTTGAACCCACAGCTAATGGTCACTTAACATTCACAAGGACTCAGGGCTGTAAAGACACCTGCCCTCAAAATTGTGCTGAGGTGGGGAATGGATTAAAAAATTCAAAACAGGCAAATTTTTCAAGGAGATAGTATGAAGAGGTAAATTTTACTCACCGTCTTTTTAAAAAAAGGAAAATGGATAAAAGCTCCACCTCAGGAAGTATTAGACTCATGCAATCTAATCTACAAAAGGTTTCAACTCACACCACTCGACTGACCATCAGCAAAACGTCTACAAACAATAAATGCTGAAGGGGTTTTAGAGAACTGTGTACCCTCTAGCTGCTGGTGAGATGTAAAATGGTTAACAGCCAATAATGAGAACAGAAAGGAGCTGCGTTTGAAAGTAAAAATTGAGGTACCATTCAATCCAGCAGGTGCACCAGTGGGCCTCTCACCTGAGAAGCCCAGAATCGAGAAGACCCGGGCTGCAAAAGCTGCACTGCAGCCTTATTCACAATAGACAAGACAGTGAAGCAACCAAAATGTCCATCCACAGGTGAATGGATAAAGAAGAAGTGGTCCATGTACACAATGGAATATTAGCCGTGGAAAACAGTGAAACACTGCTCTTTGAGGCACCACGAATGAGGCTGGAGATAATCACAAAACATAAGGTAAGTCGGAAAGCAAGAGACCTATAGTCTATGATATCACTTATAGGCGTTATCTAATAACTGACAGAAATGAACATATTTCCACAGAGAAAGGCACTCACAGACTTAGAAACAAAACTATGCTTATCTAAAAGGAAAGGTGGGGGGATTGGATAAATGAAGATTAGCGTTACCATATGTATACAAATACATATTATATACATATATCCAAAAGACCCACCATATAGCAAGGGAGGTCTACGGAACACTCTGTAATAATTTACATGCGAAGAGGATCTCGACATATACAGATATATATATAGTGTGTAGATGAACCAGAGTGTGTACACCTTGGACAAACAACATTCTAAACATTACCCCAATTTAAAAAATTAAAACAATGAACTAGAAGTAATGAGACATAAACTTATGGGGGGTTTTCCTGGCACATTCCATTCAAATTTACAAGCTAGGAAAACCACTTCCAGGACGGCTCTGCTGCCCTAGTAACCAGATTTGGTAATGGAGAAATGCTCCCGCCTTGTGGCCGTTTCGTACAACGGCAGCTTAAACCCAGTGCTAATGGTTACTAAATATTGACACACATTGCAGGCCTGTAAATGACACCTGCCTTCAAAAAAGTACCCTGGGGACCAAAATCCACCAGAATATTAAAAAGAGGGCAATCTTTCAACAAGATAATTTCAAGAGGTATATTGTACTCACACTTTGTTTTTATACCAGAATAGAAAAACGCCTGGAAAAATGATAAATTTTAGGAATGTTTAAAGACATGCAAACCCAATTTACAAAAACCTATCAGCTCACACCAGGCAGAATGTCCATCAGCAAAAATGCTGCAAACAATAAATGCTGAAGGGATTGTGGAGAAATGTGTACCCTCAGCTGTAAGGGGGACGTGGGAAGAGCCACTAATGAAAGCACAATGGAGGTGCTTTGAAAAGGGAAACATTGAGCTACCAGTGAATCAAGCATACCATCTGCTGGGCCTATCACCTGAGAAAATGAGAATCAAAAAGTCACAGGCTGGCAAACCTGTACGCCAGCAATATTTACCATAGTCAACACTTGGAAGCAACAAAAATGTCCATCAGCAGAGGAATGCACCAAGAAGAAGTGGTCCTTGTATACAATGGAATATTACTCCAGTAAAAAATTTCAATTAAATTTAAAAAACAAACAAATGTAAGGAGACATCAGCATTTGTGGGTTTCTCCGAGCACATTCCACTCTAATTTATAACCGAAGAACACCACTGGCGGGTAGGTCTGTTTCCCAAGTACCAGCGTGGGGAACGTAGAAAGGCTGCCACCCTCTGGCCGTTACCTGCAAAAGCAGCTTTAAAGCCTGGGCTAATGGTCACTTCATATGAACAAGTACTGCAGGGCTGTAAATGAAACCTGCCCTCAAAATGTCTTGAGGAAGGCAATGGTTAAAATATTTCAAAATGGGACACATACTTTAAGAAAACACTTTGAAGAACTAAGCCGTAATCACAGCTGGAAAAATAAAAAGGACATGCCTTAAAGCTCAATTTCAACGGATTATGAGACACATGCAAATTCAACCACAAAGAGGTATCAGCTCACACCAGTCAGAATAACCATCAGCAAAAAACTACAAAGAATAAATGCTAAAGGTGCTGTGGCGAAATGCTTACCCTCAACTTTAAGTGGGACATAACCTGGAAAGAGCCACTAAAGAGAACAGAATGGAGGTGCCTTTAAAAGATTAACGCTGAGCTACCATATGATCCAGTAGACCTATACCTGGCCCTATAACCTAAGAAGACAGAATTGGAAAGACACAGGCAGGCAAATCCGCATTGCATAGTATTACAATAGCCAAGATACGGAAGTAACCAAAAAGTCCACCGACAGATGGGTGGACAAAGAAGAACTGCTCCATGTACAGATGGAATATGAGCTAGCGAAAGAATGAAACAATGCCGTTTGCAGCACCATAGATGACTCTAGAAGTAATCACGCAACTTGGAGAAAGTGAGAAAGCGAAAGACACATCTCCTATCATATCACATATAGGTGTTACCTAAAAATTGATACAAACGAAGATATTTCCACAGAGAAAGGCAATCACAGATTCACTACAAAAACTTATGGTTCACCAAATGGAAAGGTGTGAGGATTGGATACATCACCATATTGAGGTGAACAGAGATATACAAACACACGTGAAATATATAATCATCAAAGACCTACAGAAATACCAAGAGAAGACTACTCAACATTGTGTCATAACCTACATGGGAAAAGATTCCAAAGAAGAATAGATATATGTATATGTGTGAAGGAACCACATCTTGCACACCTAGAACAAACAAACCATTGTAATCGAATTTGCTGTGATAAAGAATACATATTTTGTTAAAGATACAAACAAGAAGTAATGACACATAAACTTAAAGGGCTTTTTCCTGGCACATTCCATTGTAATTGACAACCTAGAACACGACTTCCATTAAGGCTCTGTTGCCCTAGTGACCAGATTTGGTAAAGGAGAAATGCTGCCCCCTTGTGGCCGTTTCCTGCAAGAGCAGCTTTAAACCCACAGCTAATGGTCACTTAAAATTCACAAGGACTCAGGGATGTAAAGGATACCTGCCGTCAAACATTGTGCTCAGGTTAGGGAATGGACAAAAAAATTCAAAACAGGCAAATGTTTCAAGAAGATAGTATGAAGAGGTAAGTATTCCTCACTCTCTTTAAACAAAAAAAAACAGGAAAATGGATAAAAGCTCAACCTCAGGAATTATTAGACTCATGCAATCTAATCAACCAAAAGGTGTCAACTCACACCTGTCGACTGACCGTCAGCAAAAAGTCTACCAACAATAAATGCTGATGGGGTTGTAGAGAACTGTGCACCCTCTAGGTGCTGGTGAGATGTAAAGTGGTTCACAGCCAATAATGAGTACAGAAAGGAACTGCGTTTAAAAGTAAAAACTGAGGTACCAGTCAATCCAGCAGGCACACCACTGGGCCTCTCACCTGAGAAGACCAGAATCGGAAAGACACAGGCCGCAAATGCTGCACTGCAGCCTTATTCAAAATAGCCAAGATGGAAAGCAACCAAAATGTCCATCAACAGGTGAATGGATAAAGAAGAAGGAGTCCATGTACACAATGGAATATTAGCCATGGAAAACAATGAAACACTGCTCTTTGAGGCACCAGAGATGAGCCTGGAGATAATCACAAAACATGAGGTAAGTCGGAAAGCAAAAGACCTATATCCTATGATATCCCTTAGAGGCGTTATCTAATAACTGACACAAATGAACATATTTCCACAGAGAAAGACACTCACAGACTTAGAAAACCAACTATGCTCATCTAAAAGCAAAGGTGGGGGAAATGGATAAATGAGATTAGTGTTACTGTACATATCCAAATACATATTATATACCTATTTCAAAAAGACCGACCATATAGCAAGGGAGGTCTACAGAACACTCTGTAATATTTTACATGGGAAGAGGATCTGTAGAGTAGACATATATAATGTACAAATGCACCAGATTGTGTACCCCTAGGACAAACAATATTCTAGTCTTTACCCTGATTAAAAAAATTTACAAAAACAAGAAGTAATGAGACCTAAACTTATGGGGGTTTCTCCTGGCACATTCCATTCTAATTTACAACCTAGGAACACGACTTCCAGAAAGGCTCTGCTGCCCTAGTACCCAGATTTGGGAATGGAGAAATGCTGCCTCCTTGTGGCCATTTCCCACAACAGCAGCTTTAAACCCACTGCTAAAGGTCACTAAATATTCACCAACTTGCAATTCTGTAAATGACACCTGCCCTCCAAATAAATCCTGGGATCAACAATGGAGCAAAAATTTCAAAAGAGGGCAACTTTCCGAGAAGACAATTTCAAGAGCTATATTGTACTCACAGCTTTTTCTTTAAAGAGAAAAGAAAAAGTTGTGGGAAAATGATGTATTTTAGGAATTTTTAAAGACATGCAAACCCAAGTTACAAAAACCTATCAATCAGCTCACAGCAGTCAGAATGGCCATCAGCAAAAATGTTTCAAAAAATAAATGCTGAAGGGACTGTGGAGGAATGCGTACACTCGACTCTAAGGGGGACGTGGTAAGAGCCACTAATGAAAACACAATGGAAGTGCCTTGAGAAGGTAAACATTGAGCTCCCCGTCAATCAGTCATACCCACTGCTGGGCCTATCTCCTGAGAAAATGAGAATCAAAACGTCACCGGCTGGCAATCCTGCACTCCAGCCATATTTACCATAGCCAACATTTGGAAGCAATGAAAATGTCCATCAACAGAGGAATGCACCAAGAAAAACTGTTCCAGGTACACAATGTAATATTGCTCCAATAATAAATATAAGTTAAATTTAAAAGACAAACATAAGTAAGGAGACATCAGCATTTGTGGGTTTATTCAGGCACATTCCACTCTAATTTATAACCGAGGAACACCACTGGCCGGGAGGTCTGTTTCCCTAGTACCAGCGTGGGGAACGTAGAAAGACTGCCACCCTCTGGCCGTTACCTGCAAACGCAGGTTGAAGCCTGTGCTAATGGTCACCGCAAAATGTCTTGAGGGAGGTAATGGCCAAAAAGTTTAAAAATATGACACATACTTTAAGAAAACACTTTGAAGAACTAAGCTGTACTCACAGCCTGAAAAATGAAAAGGACCTGCCTTAAAGCTCAGTTTTAATGGATCATGAGACACATGCCAATTCAACCACAAAGACGTATCAGCTCACACCAGTCAGAATAACCATCAGTAAAAAACTACAAAGAATAAATGCTGAAGGTGCTGTGGAGAAATGCAAACCCTCAACTTTAAGTGGGATGTAACCTGGAAAGAGCCACTCATGAGAGCAGAGCGGAGGTGCCTTTAAAAGGTAAACATTGAGCTACCGTATGATCCAGAGGCTTATTCCTGGACCTATAACCTAAGAAGACAGAATTGGAAAGAAAGAGGCAGGCAAATCTGCATTGCACAGTATTACAATAGCCAAGATATGGAAGTCACCAAAAAGTCCACCGACAGATGGGTGGACAAAGAAGAACTGCTACATATACAGACAGATGGATTATGAGCTAGCGATAAAATGAAACAATGCCATTTGCAGCACCATAGATGAGTCTAGAAGTAATCACGCAACTTTTAGTAAGTGACAAAGCAAAAGACACATATCTTACCATATCAGTTACAGGTGTTACCTACGAATTGATACCAACGAAGCTATATCCACGGAGAAAGGCAATCACAGATTCAGTACATAAACGTATGGTTCACCAAATGGAAAGGTGTGAGGATTGGACACATTACTATATTGGGGTTAACAGACATATAAAAACACATGTGAAATATATAATCACCAGAGACGTACGCAATACCAAGAGAAGGCTACTCAACATTGTGTCATAACCTACATGGGAAAAGGATCCGAAGAAGAATAGATATATGTATATGTATGAAAGAACCACATCTTGCACACCTAGGACAAACAAAACGTTGTAATCAAATTTGCTGTGATTAGAAACTAAAAATTAAATTAAAACTACGAGCAAGAAGTAATGAGACATAACTTTAAAAGGCTTTTTCCTGGCACATTCCATTGTAATTTACAACCTAGAGCACGACTTCCATTAAGGCTCTGTTGCCCTAGTGACCAGATTTGGTAAAGGAGAAATGCTGCCGCCTTGTGGCCGTTTCCCGCAAGAGCGGCTTTGAACCCACAGCTAATGGTCACTTAACATTCACAAGGACTCAGGGCTGTAAAGACACCTGCCCTCAAAATTGTGCTGAGGTGGGGAATGGATTAAAAAATTCAAAACAGGCAAATTTTTCAAGGAGATAGTATGAAGAGGTAAATTTTACTCACCGTCTTTTTAAAAAAAGGAAAATGGATAAAAGCTCCACCTCAGGAAGTATTAGACTCATGCAATCTAATCTACAAAAGGTTTCAACTCACACCACTCGACTGACCATCAGCAAAACGTCTACAAACAATAAATGCTGAAGGGGTTTTAGAGAACTGTGTACCCTCTAGCTGCTGGTGAGATGTAAAATGGTTAACAGCCAATAATGAGAACAGAAAGGAGCTGCGTTTGAAAGTAAAAATTGAGGTACCATTCAATCCAGCAGGTGCACCAGTGGGCCTCTCACCTGAGAAGCCCAGAATCGAGAAGACCCGGGCTGCAAAAGCTGCACTGCAGCCTTATTCACAATAGACAAGACAGTGAAGCAACCAAAATGTCCATCCACAGGTGAATGGATAAAGAAGAAGTGGTCCATGTACACAATGGAATATTAGCCGTGGAAAACAGTGAAACACTGCTCTTTGAGGCACCACGAATGAGGCTGGAGATAATCACAAAACATAAGGTAAGTCGGAAAGCAAGAGACCTATAGTCTATGATATCACTTATAGGCGTTATCTAATAACTGACAGAAATGAACATATTTCCACAGAGAAAGGCACTCACAGACTTAGAAACAAAACTATGCTTATCTAAAAGGAAAGGTGGGGGGATTGGATAAATGAAGATTAGCGTTACCATATGTATACAAATACATATTATATACATATATCCAAAAGACCCACCATATAGCAAGGGAGGTCTACGGAACACTCTGTAATAATTTACATGCGAAGAGGATCTCGACATATACAGATATATATATAGTGTGTAGATGAACCAGAGTGTGTACACCTTGGACAAACAACATTCTAAACATTACCCCAATTTAAAAAATTAAAACAACGAACTAGAAGTAATGAGACATAAACTTATGGGGGGTTTTCCTGGCACATTCCATTCAAATTTACAAGCTAGGAAAACCACTTCCAGGACGGCTCTGCTGCCCTAGTAACCAGATTTGGTAATGGAGAAATGCTCCCGCCTTGTGGCCGTTTCGTACAACGGCAGCTTAAACCCAGTGCTAATGGTTACTAAATATTGACACACATTGCAGGCCTGTAAATGACACCTTCCTTCAAAAAAGTACCCTGGGGACCAAAATCCACCAGAATATTAAAAAGAGGGCAATCTTTCAACAAGATAATTTCAAGAGGTATATTGTACTCACACTTTGTTTTTATACCAGAATAGAAAAACGCCTGGAAAAATGATAAATTTTAGGAATGTTTAAAGACATGCAAACCCAATTTACAAAAACCTATCAGCTCACACCAGGCAGAATGTCCATCAGCAAAAATGCTGCAAACAATAAATGCTGAAGGGATTGTGGAGAAATGTGTACCCTCAGCTGTAAGGGGGACGTGGGAAGAGCCACTAATGAAAGCACAATGGAGGTGTTTTGAAAAGGGAAACATTGAGCTACCAGTGAATCAAGCATACCATCTGCTGGGCCTATCACCTGAGAAAATGAGAATCAAAAAGTCACAGGCTGGCAAACCTGTACGCCAGCAATATTTACCATAGTCAACACTTGGAAGCAACAAAAATGTCCATCAGCAGAGGAATGCACCAAGAAGAAGTGGTCCTTGTATACAATGGAATATTACTCCAGTAAAAAATTTCAATTAAATTTAAAAAACAAACAAATGTAAGGAGACATCAGCATTTGTGGGTTTCTCCGAGCACATTCCACTCTAATTTATAACCGAAGAACACCACTGGCGGGTAGGTCTGTTTCCCAAGTACCAGCGTGGGGAACGTAGAAAGGCTGCCACCCTCTGGCCGTTACCTGCAAAAGCAGCTTTAAAGCCTGGGCTAATGGTCACTTCATATGAACAAGTACTGCAGGGCTGTAAATGAAACCTGCCCTCAAAATGTCTTGAGGAAGGCAATGGTTAAAATATTTCAAAATGGGACACATACTTTAAGAAAACACTTTGAAGAACTAAGCCGTAATCACAGCTGGAAAAATAAAAAGGACATGCCTTAAAGCTCAATTTCAACGGATTATGAGACACATGCAAATTCAACCACAAAGAGGTATCAGCTCACACCAGTCAGAATAACCATCAGCAAAAATCTACAAAGAATAAATGCTAAAGGTGCTGTGGCGAAATGCTTACCCTCAACTTTAAGTGGGACATAACCTGGAAAGAGCCACTAAAGAGAACAGAATGGAGGTGCCTTTAAAAGATTAACGCTGAGCTACCATATGATCCAGTAGACCTATACCTGGCCCTATAACCTAAGAAGACAGAATTGGAAAGACACAGGCAGGCAAATCCGCATTGCATAGTATTACAATAGCCAAGATACGGAAGTAACCAAAAAGTCCACCGACAGATGGGTGGACAAAGAAGAACTGCTCCATGTACAGATGGAATATGAGCTAGCGAAAGAATGAAACAATGCCGTTTGCAGCACCATAGATGACTCTAGAAGTAATCACGCAACTTGGAGAAAGTGAGAAAGCGAAAGACACATCTCCTATCATATCACATATAGGTGTTACCTAAAAATTGATACAAACGAAGATATTTCCACAGAGAAAGGCAATCACAGATTCACTACAAAAACTTATGGTTCACCAAATGGAAAGGTGTGAGGATTGGATACATCACCATATTGAGGTGAACAGAGATATACAAACACACGTGAAATATATAATCATCAAAGACCTACAGAAATACCAAGAGAAGACTACTCAACATTGTGTCATAACCTACATGGGAAAAGATTCCAAAGAAGAATAGATATATGTATATGTGTGAAGGAACCACATCTTGCACACCTAGAACAAACAAACCATTGTAATCGAATTTGCTGTGATAAAGAATACATATTTTGTTAAAGATACAAACAAGAAGTAATGACACATAAACTTAAAGGGCTTTTTCCTGGCACATTCCATTGTAATTGACAACCTAGAACACGACTTCCATTAAGGCTCTGTTGCCCTAGTGACCAGATTTGGTAAAGGAGAAATGCTGCCCCCTTGTGGCCGTTTCCTGCAAGAGCAGCTTTAAACCCACAGCTAATGGTCACTTAAAATTCACAAGGACTCAGGGATGTAAAGGATACCTGCCGTCAAACATTGTGCTCAGGTTAGGGAATGGACAAAAAAATTCAAAACAGGCAAATGTTTCAAGAAGATAGTATGAAGAGGTAAGTATTCCTCACTCTCTTTAAACAAAAAAAAACAGGAAAATGGATAAAAGCTCAACCTCAGGAATTATTAGACTCATGCAATCTAATCAACCAAAAGGTGTCAACTCACACCTGTCGACTGACCGTCAGCAAAAAGTCTACCAACAATAAATGCTGATGGGGTTGTAGAGAACTGTGCACCCTCTAGGTGCTGGTGAGATGTAAAGTGGTTCACAGCCAATAATGAGTACAGAAAGGAACTGCGTTTAAAAGTAAAAACTGAGGTACCAGTCAATCCAGCAGGCACACCACTGGGCCTCTCACCTGAGAAGACCAGAATCGGAAAGACACAGGCCGCAAATGCTGCACTGCAGCCTTATTCAAAATAGCCAAGATGGAAAGCAACCAAAATGTCCATCAACAGGTGAATGGATAAAGAAGAAGGAGTCCATGTACACAATGGAATATTAGCCATGGAAAACAATGAAACACTGCTCTTTGAGGCACCAGAGATGAGCCTGGAGATAATCACAAAACATGAGGTAAGTCGGAAAGCAAAAGACCTATATCCTATGATATCCCTTAGAGGCGTTATCTAATAACTGACACAAATGAACATATTTCCACAGAGAAAGACACTCACAGACTTAGAAAACCAACTATGCTCATCTAAAAGCAAAGGTGGGGGAAATGGATAAATGAGATTAGTGTTACTGTACATATCCAAATACATATTATATACCTATTTCAAAAAGACCGACCATATAGCAAGGGAGGTCTACAGAACACTCTGTAATATTTTACATGGGAAGAGGATCTGTAGAGTAGACATATATAATGTACAAATGCACCAGATTGTGTACCCCTAGGACAAACAATATTCTAGTCTTTACCCTGATTAAAAAAATTTACAAAAACAAGAAGTAATGAGACCTAAACTTATGGGGGTTTCTCCTGGCACATTCCATTCTAATTTACAACCTAGGAACACGACTTCCAGAAAGGCTCTGCTGCCCTAGTACCCAGATTTGGGAATGGAGAAATGCTGCCTCCTTGTGGCCATTTCCCACAACAGCAGCTTTAAACCCACTGCTAAAGGTCACTAAATATTCACCAACTTGCAATTCTGTAAATGACACCTGCCCTCCAAATAAATCCTGGGATCAACAATGGAGCAAAAATTTCAAAAGAGGGCAACTTTCCGAGAAGACAATTTCAAGAGCTATATTGTACTCACAGCTTTTTCTTTAAAGAGAAAAGAAAAAGTTGTGGGAAAATGATGTATTTTAGGAATTTTTAAAGACATGCAAACCCAAGTTACAAAAACCTATCAATCAGCTCACAGCAGTCAGAATGGCCATCAGCAAAAATGTTTCAAAAAATAAATGCTGAAGGGACTGTGGAGGAATGCGTACACTCGACTCTAAGGGGGACGTGGTAAGAGCCACTAATGAAAACACAATGGAAGTGCCTTGAGAAGGTAAACATTGAGCTCCCCGTCAATCAGTCATACCCACTGCTGGGCCTATCTCCTGAGAAAATGAGAATCAAAACGTCACAGGCTGGCAATCCTGCACTCCAGCCATATTTACCATAGCCAACATTTGGAAGCAATGAAAATGTCCATCAACAGAGGAATGCACCAAGAAAAACTGTTCCAGGTACACAATGTAATATTGCTCCAATAATAAATATAAGTTAAATTTAAAAGACAAACATAAGTAAGGAGACATCAGCATTTGTGGGTTTATTCAGGCACATTCCACTCTAATTTATAACCGAGGAACACCACTGGCCGGGAGGTCTGTTTCCCTAGTACCAGCGTGGGGAACGTAGAAAGACTGCCACCCTCTGGCCGTTACCTGCAAACGCAGGTTGAAGCCTGTGCTAATGGTCACCGCAAAATGTCTTGAGGGAGGTAATGGCCAAAAAGTTTAAAAATATGACACATACTTTAAGAAAACACTTTGAAGAACTAAGCTGTACTCACAGCCTGAAAAATGAAAAGGACCTGCCTTAAAGCTCAGTTTTAATGGATCATGAGACACATGCCAATTCAACCACAAAGACGTATCAGCTCACACCAGTCAGAATAACCATCAGTAAAAAACTACAAAGAATAAATGCTGAAGGTGCTGTGGAGAAATGCAAACCCTCAACTTTAAGTGGGATGTAACCTGGAAAGAGCCACTCATGAGAGCAGAGCGGAGGTGCGTTTAAAAGGTAAACATTGAGCTACCGTATGATCCAGAGGCTTATTCCTGGACCTATAACCTAAGAAGACAGAATTGGAAAGAAAGAGGCAGGCAAATCTGCATTGCACAGTATTACAATAGCCAAGATATGGAAGTCACCAAAAAGTCCACCGACAGATGGGTGGACAAAGAAGAACTGCTACATATACAGACAGATGGATTATGAGCTAGCGATAAAATGAAACAATGCCATTTGCAGCACCATAGATGAGTCTAGAAGTAATCACGCAACTTTTAGTAAGTGACAAAGCAAAAGACACATATCTTACCATATCAGTTACAGGTGTTACCTACGAATTGATACCAACGAAGCTATATCCACGGAGAAAGGCAATCACAGATTCAGTACATAAACGTATGGTTCACCAAATGGAAAGGTGTGAGGATTGGACACATTACTATATTGGGGTTAACAGACATATAAAAACACATGTGAAATATATAATCACCAGAGACGTACGCAATACCAAGAGAAGGCTACTCAACATTGTGTCATAACCTACATGGGAAAAGGATCCGAAGAAGAATAGATATATGTATATGTATGAAAGAACCACATCTTGCACACCTAGGACAAACAAAACGTTGTAATCAAATTTGCTGTGATTAGAAACTAAAAATTAAATTAAAACTACGAGCAAGAAGTAATGAGACATAACTTTAAAAGGCTTTTTCCTGGCACATTCCATTGTAATTTACAACCTAGAGCACGACTTCCATTAAGGCTCTGTTGCCCTAGTGACCAGATTTGGTAAAGGAGAAATGCTGCCGCCTTGTGGCCGTTTCCCGCAAGAGCGGCTTTGAACCCACAGCTAATGGTCACTTAACATTCACAAGGACTCAGGGCTGTAAAGACACCTGCCCTCAAAATTGTGCTGAGGTGGGGAATGGATTAAAAAATTCAAAACAGGCAAATTTTTCAAGGAGATAGTATGAAGAGGTAAATTTTACTCACCGTCTTTTTAAAAAAAGGAAAATGGATAAAAGCTCCACCTCAGGAAGTATTAGACTCATGCAATCTAATCTACAAAAGGTTTCAACTCACACCACTCGACTGACCATCAGCAAAACGTCTACAAACAATAAATGCTGAAGGGGTTTTAGAGAACTGTGTACCCTCTAGCTGCTGGTGAGATGTAAAATGGTTAACAGCCAATAATGAGAACAGAAAGGAGCTGCGTTTGAAAGTAAAAATTGAGGTACCATTCAATCCAGCAGGTGCACCAGTGGGCCTCTCACCTGAGAAGCCCAGAATCGAGAAGACCCGGGCTGCAAAAGCTGCACTGCAGCCTTATTCACAATAGACAAGACAGTGAAGCAACCAAAATGTCCATCCACAGGTGAATGGATAAAGAAGAAGTGGTCCATGTACACAATGGAATATTAGCCGTGGAAAACAGTGAAACACTGCTCTTTGAGGCACCACGAATGAGGCTGGAGATAATCACAAAACATAAGGTAAGTCGGAAAGCAAGAGACCTATAGTCTATGATATCACTTATAGGCGTTATCTAATAACTGACAGAAATGAACATATTTCCACAGAGAAAGGCACTCACAGACTTAGAAACAAAACTATGCTTATCTAAAAGGAAAGGTGGGGGGATTGGATAAATGAAGATTAGCGTTACCATATGTATACAAATACATATTATATACATATATCCAAAAGACCCACCATATAGCAAGGGAGGTCTACGGAACACTCTGTAATAATTTACATGCGAAGAGGATCTCGACATATACAGATATATATATAGTGTGTAGATGAACCAGAGTGTGTACACCTTGGACAAACAACATTCTAAACATTACCCCAATTTAAAAAATTAAAACAATGAACTAGAAGTAATGAGACATAAACTTATGGGGGGTTTTCCTGGCACATTCCATTCAAATTTACAAGCTAGGAAAACCACTTCCAGGACGGCTCTGCTGCCCTAGTAACCAGATTTGGTAATGGAGAAATGCTCCCGCCTTGTGGCCGTTTCGTACAACGGCAGCTTAAACCCAGTGCTAATGGTTACTAAATATTGACACACATTGCAGGCCTGTAAATGACACCTGCCTTCAAAAAAGTACCCTGGGGACCAAAATCCACCAGAATATTAAAAAGAGGGCAATCTTTCAACAAGATAATTTCAAGAGGTATATTGTACTCACACTTTGTTTTTATACCAGAATAGAAAAACGCCTGGAAAAATGATAAATTTTAGGAATGTTTAAAGACATGCAAACCCAATTTACAAAAACCTATCAGCTCACACCTGGCAGAATGTCCATCAGCAAAAATGCTGCAAACAATAAATGCTGAAGGGATTGTGGAGAAATGTGTACCCTCAGCTGTAAGGGGGACGTGGGAAGAGCCACTAATGAAAGCACAATGGAGGTGCTTTGAAAAGGGAAACATTGAGCTACCAGTGAATCAAGCATACCATCTGCTGGGCCTATCACCTGAGAAAATGAGAATCAAAAAGTCACAGGCTGGCAAACCTGTACGCCAGCAATATTTACCATAGTCAACACTTGGAAGCAACAAAAATGTCCATCAGCAGAGGAATGCACCAAGAAGAAGTGGTCCTTGTATACAATGGAATATTACTCCAGTAAAAAATTTCAATTAAATTTAAAAAACAAACAAATGTAAGGAGACATCAGCATTTGTGGGTTTCTCCGAGCACATTCCACTCTAATTTATAACCGAAGAACACCACTGGCGGGTAGGTCTGTTTCCCAAGTACCAGCGTGGGGAACGTAGAAAGGCTGCCACCCTCTGGCCGTTACCTGCAAAAGCAGCTTTAAAGCCTGGGCTAATGGTCACTTCATATGAACAAGTACTGCAGGGCTGTAAATGAAACCTGCCCTCAAAATGTCTTGAGGAAGGCAATGGTT
Source organism: Balaenoptera physalus (assembly GCF_965194825.1). Lineage (NCBI taxonomy): Eukaryota > Metazoa > Chordata > Mammalia > Artiodactyla > Balaenopteridae > Balaenoptera > Balaenoptera physalus. The sequence goes on from NW_028126559.1 coordinate 238,392, forward strand.
AAAATATTTCAAAATGGGACACATACTTTAAGAAAACACTTTGAAGAACTAAGCCGTAATCACAGCTGGAAAAATAAAAAGGACATGCCTTAAAGCTCAATTTCAACGGATTATGAGACACATGCAAATTCAACCACAAAGAGGTATCAGCTCACACCAGTCAGAATAACCATCAGCAAAAATCTACAAAGAATAAATGCTAAAGGTGCTGTGGCAAAATGCTTACCCTCAACTTTAAGTGGGACATAACCTGGAAAGAGCCACTAAAGAGAACAGAATGGAGGTGCCTTTAAAAGATTAACGCTGAGCTACCATATGATCCAGTAGACCTATACCTGGCCCTATAACCTAAGAAGACAGAATTGGAAAGACACAGGCAGGCAAATCCGCATTGCATAGTATTACAATAGCCAAGATACGGAAGTAACCAAAAAGTCCACCGACAGATGGGTGGACAAAGAAGAACTGCTCCATGTACAGATGGAATATGAGCTAGCGAAAGAATGAAACAATGCCGTTTGCAGCACCATAGATGACTCTAGAAGTAATCACGCAACTTGGAGTAAGTGAGAAAGCGAAAGACACATCTCCTATCATATCACATATAGGTGTTACCTAAAAATTGATACAAACGAAGATATTTCCACAGAGAAAGGCAATCACAGATTCACTACAAAAACTTATGGTTCACCAAATGGAAAGGTGTGAGGATTGGATACATCACCATATTGAGGTGAACAGAGATATACAAACACACGTGAAATATATAATCATCAAAGACCTACAGAAATACCAAGAGAAGACTACTCAACATTGTGTCATAACCTACATGGGAAAAGATTCCAAAGAAGAATAGATATATGTATATGTGTGAAGGAACCACATCTTGCACACCTAGAACAAACAAACCATTGTAATCGAATTTGCTGTGATAAAGAATACATATTTTGTTAAAGATACAAACAAGAAGTAATGACACATAAACTTAAAGGGCTTTTTCCTGGCACATTCCATTGTAATTGATAACCTAGAACACGACTTCCATTAAGGCTCTGTTGCCCTAGTGACCAGATTTGGTAAAGGAGAAATGCTGCCCCCTTGTGGCCGTTTCCTGCAAGAGCAGCTTTAAACCCACAGCTAATGGTCACTTAAAATTCACAAGGACTCAGGGATGTAAAGGATACCTGCCGTCAAACATTGTGCTCAGGTTAGGGAATGGACAAAAAAATTCAAAACAGGCAAATGTTTCAAGAAGATAGTATGAAGAGGTAAGTATTCCTCACTCTCTTTAAACAAAAAAAAACAGGAAAATGGATAAAAGCTCAACCTCAGGAATTATTAGACTCATGCAATCTAATCAACCAAAAGGTGTCAACTCACACCTGTCGACTGACCGTCAGCAAAAAGTCTACCAACAATAAATGCTGATGGGGTTGTAGAGAACTGTGCACCCTCTAGGTGCTGGTGAGATGTAAAGTGGTTCACAGCCAATAATGAGTACAGAAAGGAACTGCGTTTAAAAGTAAAAACTGAGGTACCAGTCAATCCAGCAGGCACACCACTGGGCCTCTCACCTGAGAAGACCAGAATCGGAAAGACACAGGCCGCAAATGCTGCACTGCAGCCTTATTCAAAATAGCCAAGATGGAAAGCAACCAAAATGTCCATCAACAGGTGAATGGATAAAGAAGAAGGAGTCCATGTACACAATGGAATATTAGCCATGGAAAACAATGAAACACTGCTCTTTGAGGCACCAGAGATGAGCCTGGAGATAATCACAAAACATGAGGTAAGTCGGAAAGCAAAAGACCTATATCCTATGATATCCCTTAGAGGCGTTATCTAATAACTGACACAAATGAACATATTTCCACAGAGAAAGACACTCACAGACTTAGAAAACCAACTATGCTCATCTAAAAGCAAAGGTGGGGGAAATGGATAAATGAGATTAGTGTTACTGTACATATCCAAATACATATTATATACCTATTTCAAAAAGACCGACCATATAGCAAGGGAGGTCTACAGAACACTCTGTAATATTTTACATGGGAAGAGGATCTGTAGAGTAGACATATATAATGTACAAATGCACCAGATTGTGTACCCCTAGGACAAACAATATTCTAGTCTTTACCCTGATTAAAAAAATTTACAAAAACAAGAAGTAATGAGACCTAAACTTATGGGGGTTTCTCCTGGCACATTCCATTCTAATTTACAACCTAGGAACACGACTTCCAGAAAGGCTCTGCTGCCCTAGTACCCAGATTTGGGAATGGAGAAATGCTGCCTCCTTGTGGCCATTTCCCACAACAGCAGCTTTAAACCCACTGCTAAAGGTCACTAAATATTCACCAACTTGCAATTCTGTAAATGACACCTGCCCTCCAAATAAATCCTGGGATCAACAATGGAGCAAAAATTTCAAAAGAGGGCAACTTTCCGAGAAGACAATTTCAAGAGCTATATTGTACTCACAGCTTTTTCTTTAAAGAGAAAAGAAAAAGTTGTGGGAAAATGATGTATTTTAGGAATTTTTAAAGACATGCAAACCCAAGTTACAAAAACCTATCAATCAGCTCACAGCAGTCAGAATGGCCATCAGCAAAAATGTTTCAAAAAATAAATGCTGAAGGGACTGTGGAGGAATGCGTACACTCGACTCTAAGGGGGACGTGGTAAGAGCCACTAATGAAAACACAATGGAAGTGCCTTGAGAAGGTAAACATTGAGCTCCCCGTCAATCAGTCATACCCACTGCTGGGCCTATCTCCTGAGAAAATGAGAATCAAAACGTCACAGGCTGGCAATCCTGCACTCCAGCCATATTTACCATAGCCAACATTTGGAAGCAATGAAAATGTCCATCAACAGAGGAATGCACCAAGAAAAACTGTTCCAGGTACACAATGTAATATTGCTCCAATAATAAATATAAGTTAAATTTAAAAGACAAACATAAGTAAGGAGACATCAGCATTTGTGGGTTTATTCAGGCACATTCCACTCTAATTTATAACCGAGGAACACCACTGGCCGGGAGGTCTGTTTCCCTAGTACCAGCGTGGGGAACGTAGAAAGACTGCCACCCTCTGGCCGTTACCTGCAAACGCAGGTTGAAGCCTGTGCTAATGGTCACCGCAAAATGTCTTGAGGGAGGTAATGGCCAAAAAGTTTAAAAATATGACACATACTTTAAGAAAACACTTTGAAGAACTAAGCTGTACTCACAGCCTGAAAAATGAAAAGGACCTGCCTTAAAGCTCAGTTTTAATGGATCATGAGACACATGCCAATTCAACCACAAAGACGTATCAGCTCACACCAGTCAGAATAACCATCAGTAAAAAACTACAAAGAATAAATGCTGAAGGTGCTGTGGAGAAATGCAAACCCTCAACTTTAAGTGGGATGTAACCTGGAAAGAGCCACTCATGAGAGCAGAGCGGAGGTGCCTTTAAAAGGTAAACATTGAGCTACCGTATGATCCAGAGGCTTATTCCTGGACCTATAACCTAAGAAGACAGAATTGGAAAGAAAGAGGCAGGCAAATCTGCATTGCACAGTATTACAATAGCCAAGATATGGAAGTCACCAAAAAGTCCACCGACAGATGGGTGGACAAAGAAGAACTGCTACATATACAGACAGATGGATTATGAGCTAGCGATAAAATGAAACAATGCCATTTGCAGCACCATAGATGAGTCTAGAAGTAATCACGCAACTTTTAGTAAGTGACAAAGCAAAAGACACATATCTTACCATATCAGTTACAGGTGTTACCTACGAATTGATACCAACGAAGCTATATCCACGGAGAAAGGCAATCACAGATTCAGTACATAAACGTATGGTTCACCAAATGGAAAGGTGTGAGGATTGGACACATTACTATATTGGGGTTAACAGACATATAAAAACACATGTGAAATATATAATCACCAGAGACGTACGCAATACCAAGAGAAGGCTACTCAACATTGTGTCATAACCTACATGGGAAAAGGATCCGAAGAAGAATAGATATATGTATATGTATGAAAGAACCACATCTTGCACACCTAGGACAAACAAAACGTTGTAATCAAATTTGCTGTGATTAGAAACTAAAAATTAAATTAAAACTACGAGCAAGAAGTAATGAGACATAACTTTAAAAGGCTTTTTCCTGGCACATTCCATTGTAATTTACAACCTAGAGCACGACTTCCATTAAGGCTCTGTTGCCCTAGTGACCAGATTTGGTAAAGGAGAAATGCTGCCGCCTTGTGGCCGTTTCCCGCAAGAGCGGCTTTGAACCCACAGCTAATGGTCACTTAACATTCACAAGGACTCAGGGCTGTAAAGACACCTGCCCTCAAAATTGTGCTGAGGTGGGGAATGGATTAAAAAATTCAAAACAGGCAAATTTTTCAAGGAGATAGTATGAAGAGGTAAATTTTACTCACCGTCTTTTTAAAAAAAGGAAAATGGATAAAAGCTCCACCTCAGGAAGTATTAGACTCATGCAATCTAATCTACAAAAGGTTTCAACTCACACCACTCGACTGACCATCAGCAAAACGTCTACAAACAATAAATGCTGAAGGGGTTTTAGAGAACTGTGTACCCTCTAGCTGCTGGTGAGATGTAAAATGGTTAACAGCCAATAATGAGAACAGAAAGGAGCTGCGTTTGAAAGTAAAAATTGAGGTACCATTCAATCCAGCAGGTGCACCAGTGGGCCTCTCACCTGAGAAGCCCAGAATCGAGAAGACCCGGGCTGCAAAAGCTGCACTGCAGCCTTATTCACAATAGACAAGACAGTGAAGCAACCAAAATGTCCATCCACAGGTGAATGGATAAAGAAGAAGTGGTCCATGTACACAATGGAATATTAGCCGTGGAAAACAGTGAAACACTGCTCTTTGAGGCACCACGAATGAGGCTGGAGATAATCACAAAACATAAGGTAAGTCGGAAAGCAAGAGACCTATAGTCTATGATATCACTTATAGGCGTTATCTAATAACTGACAGAAATGAACATATTTCCACAGAGAAAGGCACTCACAGACTTAGAAACAAAACTATGCTTATCTAAAAGGAAAGGTGGGGGGATTGGATAAATGAAGATTAGTGTTACCATATGTATACAAATACATATTATATACATATATCCAAAAGACCCACCATATAGCAAGGGAGGTCTACGGAACACTCTGTAATAATTTACATGCGAAGAGGATCTCGACATATACAGATATATATATAGTGTGTAGATGAACCAGAGTGTGTACACCTTGGACAAACAACATTCTAAACATTACCCCAATTTAAAAAATTAAAACAACGAACTAGAAGTAATGAGACATAAACTTATGGGGGGTTTTCCTGGCACATTCCATTCAAATTTACAAGCTAGGAAAACCACTTCCAGGACGGCTCTGCTGCCCTAGTAACCAGATTTGGTAATGGAGAAATGCTCCCGCCTTGTGGCCGTTTCGTACAACGGCAGCTTAAACCCAGTGCTAATGGTTACTAAATATTGACACACATTGCAGGCCTGTAAATGACACCTTCCTTCAAAAAAGTACCCTGGGGACCAAAATCCACCAGAATATTAAAAAGAGGGCAATCTTTCAACAAGATAATTTCAAGAGGTATATTGTACTCACACTTTGTTTTTATACCAGAATAGAAAAACGCCTGGAAAAATGATAAATTTTAGGAATGTTTAAAGACATGCAAACCCAATTTACAAAAACCTATCAGCTCACACCAGGCAGAATGTCCATCAGCAAAAATGCTGCAAACAATAAATGCTGAAGGGATTGTGGAGAAATGTGTACCCTCAGCTGTAAGGGGGACGTGGGAAGAGCCACTAATGAAAGCACAATGGAGGTGTTTTGAAAAGGGAAACATTGAGCTACCAGTGAATCAAGCATACCATCTGCTGGGCCTATCACCTGAGAAAATGAGAATCAAAAAGTCACAGGCTGGCAAACCTGTACGCCAGCAATATTTACCATAGTCAACACTTGGAAGCAACAAAAATGTCCATCAGCAGAGGAATGCACCAAGAAGAAGTGGTCCTTGTATACAATGGAATATTACTCCAGTAAAAAATTTCAATTAAATTTAAAAAACAAACAAATGTAAGGAGACATCAGCATTTGTGGGTTTCTCCGAGCACATTCCACTCTAATTTATAACCGAAGAACACCACTGGCGGGTAGGTCTGTTTCCCAAGTACCAGCGTGGGGAACGTAGAAAGGCTGCCACCCTCTGGCCGTTACCTGCAAAAGCAGCTTTAAAGCCTGGGCTAATGGTCACTTCATATGAACAAGTACTGCAGGGCTGTAAATGAAACCTGCCCTCAAAATGTCTTGAGGAAGGCAATGGTTAAAATATTTCAAAATGGGACACATACTTTAAGAAAACACTTTGAAGAACTAAGCCGTAATCACAGCTGGAAAAATAAAAAGGACATGCCTTAAAGCTCAATTTCAACGGATTATGAGACACATGCAAATTCAACCACAAAGAGGTATCAGCTCACACCAGTCAGAATAACCATCAGCAAAAATCTACAAAGAATAAATGCTAAAGGTGCTGTGGCGAAATGCTTACCCTCAACTTTAAGTGGGACATAACCTGGAAAGAGCCACTAAAGAGAACAGAATGGAGGTGCCTTTAAAAGATTAACGCTGAGCTACCATATGATCCAGTAGACCTATACCTGGCCCTATAACCTAAGAAGACAGAATTGGAAAGACACAGGCAGGCAAATCCGCATTGCATAGTATTACAATAGCCAAGATACGGAAGTAACCAAAAAGTCCACCGACAGATGGGTGGACAAAGAAGAACTGCTCCATGTACAGATGGAATATGAGCTAGCGAAAGAATGAAACAATGCCGTTTGCAGCACCATAGATGACTCTAGAAGTAATCACGCAACTTGGAGAAAGTGAGAAAGCGAAAGACACATCTCCTATCATATCACATATAGGTGTTACCTAAAAATTGATACAAACGAAGATATTTCCACAGAGAAAGGCAATCACAGATTCACTACAAAAACTTATGGTTCACCAAATGGAAAGGTGTGAGGATTGGATACATCACCATATTGAGGTGAACAGAGATATACAAACACACGTGAAATATATAATCATCAAAGACCTACAGAAATACCAAGAGAAGACTACTCAACATTGTGTCATAACCTACATGGGAAAAGATTCCAAAGAAGAATAGATATATGTATATGTGTGAAGGAACCACATCTTGCACACCTAGAACAAACAAACCATTGTAATCGAATTTGCTGTGATAAAGAATACATATTTTGTTAAAGATACAAACAAGAAGTAATGACACATAAACTTAAAGGGCTTTTTCCTGGCACATTCCATTGTAATTGACAACCTAGAACACGACTTCCATTAAGGCTCTGTTGCCCTAGTGACCAGATTTGGTAAAGGAGAAATGCTGCCCCCTTGTGGCCGTTTCCTGCAAGAGCAGCTTTAAACCCACAGCTAATGGTCACTTAAAATTCACAAGGACTCAGGGATGTAAAGGATACCTGCCGTCAAACATTGTGCTCAGGTTAGGGAATGGACAAAAAAATTCAAAACAGGCAAATGTTTCAAGAAGATAGTATGAAGAGGTAAGTATTCCTCACTCTCTTTAAACAAAAAAAAACAGGAAAATGGATAAAAGCTCAACCTCAGGAATTATTAGACTCATGCAATCTAATCAACCAAAAGGTGTCAACTCACACCTGTCGACTGACCGTCAGCAAAAAGTCTACCAACAATAAATGCTGATGGGGTTGTAGAGAACTGTGCACCCTCTAGGTGCTGGTGAGATGTAAAGTGGTTCACAGCCAATAATGAGTACAGAAAGGAACTGCGTTTAAAAGTAAAAACTGAGGTACCAGTCAATCCAGCAGGCACACCACTGGGCCTCTCACCTGAGAAGACCAGAATCGGAAAGACACAGGCCGCAAATGCTGCACTGCAGCCTTATTCAAAATAGCCAAGATGGAAAGCAACCAAAATGTCCATCAACAGGTGAATGGATAAAGAAGAAGGAGTCCATGTACACAATGGAATATTAGCCATGGAAAACAATGAAACACTGCTCTTTGAGGCACCAGAGATGAGCCTGGAGATAATCACAAAACATGAGGTAAGTCGGAAAGCAAAAGACCTATATCCTATGATATCCCTTAGAGGCGTTATCTAATAACTGACACAAATGAACATATTTCCACAGAGAAAGACACTCACAGACTTAGAAAACCAACTATGCTCATCTAAAAGCAAAGGTGGGGGAAATGGATAAATGAGATTAGTGTTACTGTACATATCCAAATACATATTATATACCTATTTCAAAAAGACCGACCATATAGCAAGGGAGGTCTACAGAACACTCTGTAATATTTTTCATGGGAAGAGGATCTGTAGAGTAGACATATATAATGTACAAATGCACCAGATTGTGTACCCCTAGGACAAACAATATTCTAGTCTTTACCCTGATTAAAAAAATTTACAAAAACAAGAAGTAATGAGACCTAAACTTATGGGGGTTTCTCCTGGCACATTCCATTCTAATTTACAACCTAGGAACACGACTTCCAGAAAGGCTCTGCTGCCCTAGTACCCAGATTTGGGAATGGAGAAATGCTGCCTCCTTGTGGCCATTTCCCACAACAGCAGCTTTAAACCCACTGCTAAAGGTCACTAAATATTCACCAACTTGCAATTCTGTAAATGACACCTGCCCTCCAAATAAATCCTGGGATCAACAATGGAGCAAAAATTTCAAAAGAGGGCAACTTTCCGAGAAGACAATTTCAAGAGCTATATTGTACTCACAGCTTTTTCTTTAAAGAGAAAAGAAAAAGTTGTGGGAAAATGATGTATTTTAGGAATTTTTAAAGACATGCAAACCCAAGTTACAAAAACCTATCAATCAGCTCACAGCAGTCAGAATGGCCATCAGCAAAAATGTTTCAAAAAATAAATGCTGAAGGGACTGTGGAGGAATGCGTACACTCGACTCTAAGGGGGACGTGGTAAGAGCCACTAATGAAAACACAATGGAAGTGCCTTGAGAAGGTAAACATTGAGCTCCCCGTCAATCAGTCATACCCACTGCTGGGCCTATCTCCTGAGAAAATGAGAATCAAAACGTCACAGGCTGGCAATCCTGCACTCCAGCCATATTTACCATAGCCAACATTTGGAAGCAATGAAAATGTCCATCAACAGAGGAATGCACCAAGAAAAACTGTTCCAGGTACACAATGTAATATTGCTCCAATAATAAATATAAGTTAAATTTAAAAGACAAACATAAGTAAGGAGACATCAGCATTTGTGGGTTTATTCAGGCACATTCCACTCTAATTTATAACCGAGGAACACCACTGGCCGGGAGGTCTGTTTCCCTAGTACCAGCGTGGGGAACGTAGAAAGACTGCCACCCTCTGGCCGTTACCTGCAAACGCAGGTTGAAGCCTGTGCTAATGGTCACCGCAAAATGTCTTGAGGGAGGTAATGGCCAAAAAGTTTAAAAATATGACACATACTTTAAGAAAACACTTTGAAGAACTAAGCTGTACTCACAGCCTGAAAAATGAAAAGGACCTGCCTTAAAGCTCAGTTTTAATGGATCATGAGACACATGCCAATTCAACCACAAAGACGTATCAGCTCACACCAGTCAGAATAACCATCAGTAAAAAACTACAAAGAATAAATGCTGAAGGTGCTGTGGAGAAATGCAAACCCTCAACTTTAAGTGGGATGTAACCTGGAAAGAGCCACTCATGAGAGCAGAGCGGAGGTGCCTTTAAAAGGTAAACATTGAGCTACCGTATGATCCAGAGGCTTATTCCTGGACCTATAACCTAAGAAGACAGAATTGGAAAGAAAGAGGCAGGCAAATCTGCATTGCACAGTATTACAATAGCCAAGATATGGAAGTCACCAAAAAGTCCACCGACAGATGGGTGGACAAAGAAGAACTGCTACATATACAGACAGATGGATTATGAGCTAGCGATAAAATGAAACAATGCCATTTGCAGCACCATAGATGAGTCTAGAAGTAATCACGCAACTTTTAGTAAGTGACAAAGCAAAAGACACATATCTTACCATATCAGTTACAGGTGTTACCTACGAATTGATACCAACGAAGCTATATCCACGGAGAAAGGCAATCACAGATTCAGTACATAAACGTATGGTTCACCAAATGGAAAGGTGTGAGGATTGGACACATTACTATATTGGGGTTAACAGACATATAAAAACACATGTGAAATATATAATCACCAGAGACGTACGCAATACCAAGAGAAGGCTACTCAACATTGTGTCATAACCTACATGGGAAAAGGATCCGAAGAAGAATAGATATATGTATATGTATGAAAGAACCACATCTTGCACACCTAGGACAAACAAAACGTTGTAATCAAATTTGCTGTAATTAGAAACTAAAAATTAAATTAAAACTACGAGCAAGAAGTAATGAGACATAACTTTAAAAGGCTTTTTCCTGGCACATTCCATTGTAATTTACAACCTAGAGCACGACTTCCATTAAGGCTCTGTTGCCCTAGTGACCAGATTTGGTAAAGGAGAAATGCTGCCGCCTTGTGGCCGTTTCCCGCAAGAGCGGCTTTGAACCCACAGCTAATGGTCACTTAACATTCACAAGGACTCAGGGCTGTAAAGACACCTGCCCTCAAAATTGTGCTGAGGTGGGGAATGGATTAAAAAATTCAAAACAGGCAAATTTTTCAAGGAGATAGTATGAAGAGGTAAATTTTACTCACCGTCTTTTTGAAAAAAGGAAAATGGATAAAAGCTCCACCTCAGGAAGTATTAGACTCATGCAATCTAATCTACAAAAGGTTTCAACTCACACCACTCGACTGACCATCAGCAAAACGTCTACAAACAATAAATGCTGAAGGGGTTTTAGAGAACTGTGTACCCTCTAGCTGCTGGTGAGATGTAAAATGGTTAACAGCCAATAATGAGAACAGAAAGGAGCTGCGTTTGAAAGTAAAAATTGAGGTACCATTCAATCCAGCAGGTGCACCAGTGGGCCTCTCACCTGAGAAGCCCAGAATCGAGAAGACCCGGGCTGCAAAAGCTGCACTGCAGCCTTATTCACAATAGACAAGACAGTGAAGCAACCAAAATGTCCATCCACAGGTGAATGGATAAAGAAGAAGTGGTCCATGTACACAATGGAATATTAGCCGTGGAAAACAGTGAAACACTGCTCTTTGAGGCACCACGAATGAGGCTGGAGATAATCACAAAACATAAGGTAAGTCGGAAAGCAAGAGACCTATAGTCTATGATATCACTTATAGGCGTTATCTAATAACTGACAGAAATGAACATATTTCCACAGAGAAAGGCACTCACAGACTTAGAAACAAAACTATGCTTATCTAAAAGGAAAGGTGGGGGGATTGGATAAATGAAGATTAGCGTTACCATATGTATACAAATACATATTATATACATATATCCAAAAGACCCACCATATAGCAAGGGAGGTCTACGGAACACTCTGTAATAATTTACATGCGAAGAGGATCTCGACATATACAGATATATATATAGTGTGTAGATGAACCAGAGTGTGTACACCTTGGACAAACAACATTCTAAACATTACCCCAATTTAAAAAATTAAAACAATGAACTAGAAGTAATGAGACATAAACTTATGGGGGGTTTTCCTGGCACATTCCATTCAAATTTACAAGCTAGGAAAACCACTTCCAGGACGGCTCTGCTGCCCTAGTAACCAGATTTGGTAATGGAGAAATGCTCCCGCCTTGTGGCCGTTTCGTACAACGGCAGCTTAAACCCAGTGCTAATGGTTACTAAATATTGACACACATTGCAGGCCTGTAAATGACACCTGCCTTCAAAAAAGTACCCTGGGGACCAAAATCCACCAGAATATTAAAAAGAGGGCAATCTTTCAACAAGATAATTTCAAGAGGTATATTGTACTCACACTTTGTTTTTATACCAGAATAGAAAAACGCCTGGAAAAATGATAAATTTTAGGAATGTTTAAAGACATGCAAACCCAATTTACAAAAACCTATCAGCTCACACCTGGCAGAATGTCCATCAGCAAAAATGCTGCAAACAATAAATGCTGAAGGGATTGTGGAGAAATGTGTACCCTCAGCTGTAAGGGGGACGTGGGAAGAGCCACTAATGAAAGCACAATGGAGGTGCTTTGAAAAGGGAAACATTGAGCTACCAGTGAATCAAGCATACCATCTGCTGGGCCTATCACCTGAGAAAATGAGAATCAAAAAGTCACAGGCTGGCAAACCTGTACGCCAGCAATATTTACCATAGTCAACACTTGGAAGCAACAAAAATGTCCATCAGCAGAGGAATGCACCAAGAAGAAGTGGTCCTTGTATACAATGGAATATTACTCCAGTAAAAAATTTCAATTAAATTTAAAAAACAAACAAATGTAAGGAGACATCAGCATTTGTGGGTTTCTCCGAGCACATTCCACTCTAATTTATAACCGAAGAACACCACTGGCGGGTAGGTCTGTTTCCCAAGTACCAGCGTGGGGAACGTAGAAAGGCTGCCACCCTCTGGCCGTTACCTGCAAAAGCAGCTTTAAAGCCTGGGCTAATGGTCACTTCATATGAACAAGTACTGCAGGGCTGTAAATGAAACCTGCCCTCAAAATGTCTTGAGGAAGGCAATGGTTAAAATATTTCAAAATGGGACACATACTTTAAGAAAACACTTTGAAGAACTAAGCCGTAATCACAGCTGGAAAAATAAAAAGGACATGCCTTAAAGCTCAATTTCAACGGATTATGAGACACATGCAAATTCAACCACAAAGAGGTATCAGCTCACACCAGTCAGAATAACCATCAGCAAAAATCTACAAAGAATAAATGCTAAAGGTGCTGTGGCAAAATGCTTACCCTCAACTTTAAGTGGGACATAACCTGGAAAGAGCCACTAAAGAGAACAGAATGGAGGTGCCTTTAAAAGATTAACGCTGAGCTACCATATGATCCAGTAGACCTATACCTGGCCCTATAACCTAAGAAGACAGAATTGGAAAGACACAGGCAGGCAAATCCGCATTGCATAGTATTACAATAGCCAAGATACGGAAGTAACCAAAAAGTCCACCGACAGATGGGTGGACAAAGAAGAACTGCTCCATGTACAGATGGAATATGAGCTAGCGAAAGAATGAAACAATGCCGTTTGCAGCACCATAGATGACTCTAGAAGTAATCACGCAACTTGGAGTAAGTGAGAAAGCGAAAGACACATCTCCTATCATATCACATATAGGTGTTACCTAAAAATTGATACAAACGAAGATATTTCCACAGAGAAAGGCAATCACAGATTCACTACAAAAACTTATGGTTCACCAAATGGAAAGGTGTGAGGATTGGATACATCACCATATTGAGGTGAACAGAGATATACAAACACACGTGAAATATATAATCATCAAAGACCTACAGAAATACCAAGAGAAGACTACTCAACATTGTGTCATAACCTACATGGGAAAAGATTCCAAAGAAGAATAGATATATGTATATGTGTGAAGGAACCACATCTTGCACACCTAGAACAAACAAACCATTGTAATCGAATTTGCTGTGATAAAGAATACATATTTTGTTAAAGATACAAACAAGAAGTAATGACACATAAACTTAAAGGGCTTTTTCCTGGCACATTCCATTGTAATTGATAACCTAGAACACGACTTCCATTAAGGCTCTGTTGCCCTAGTGACCAGATTTGGTAAAGGAGAAATGCTGCCCCCTTGTGGCCGTTTCCTGCAAGAGCAGCTTTAAACCCACAGCTAATGGTCACTTAAAATTCACAAGGACTCAGGGATGTAAAGGATACCTGCCGTCAAACATTGTGCTCAGGTTAGGGAATGGACAAAAAAATTCAAAACAGGCAAATGTTTCAAGAAGATAGTATGAAGAGGTAAGTATTCCTCACTCTCTTTAAACAAAAAAAACAGGAAAATGGATAAAAGCTCAACCTCAGGAATTATTAGACTCATGCAATCTAATCAACCAAAAGGTGTCAACTCACACCTGTCGACTGACCGTCAGCAAAAAGTCTACCAACAATAAATGCTGATGGGGTTGTAGAGAACTGTGCAACCTCTAGGTGCTGGTGAGATGTAAAGTGGTTCACAGCCAATAATGAGTACAGAAAGGAACTGCGTTTAAAAGTAAAAACTGAGGTACCAGTCAATCCAGCAGGCACACCACTGGGCCTCTCACCTGAGAAGACCAGAATCGAAAAGACACAGGCCGCAAATGCTGCACTGCAGCCTTATTCAAAATAGCCAAGATGGAAAGCAACCAAAATGTCCATCAACAGATGAATGGATAAAGAAGAAGGAGTCCATGTACACAATGGAATATTAGCCATGGAAAACAATGAAACACTGCTCTTTGAGGCACCAGAGATGAGCCTGGAGATAATCACAAAACATGAGGTAAGTCGGAAAGCAAAAGACCTATATCCTATGATATCCCTTAGAGGCGTTATCTAATAACTGACACAAATGAACATATTTCCACAGAGAAAGACACTCACAGACTTAGAAAACCAACTATGCTCATCTAAAAGCAAAGGTGGGGGAAATGGATAAATGAGATTAGTGTTACTGTACATATCCAAATACATATTATATACCTATTTCAAAAAGACCGACCATATAGCAAGGGAGGTCTACAGAACACTCTGTAATATTTTTCATGGGAAGAGGATCTGTAGAGTAGACATATATAATGTACAAATGCACCAGATTGTGTACCCCTAGGACAAACAATATTCTAGTCTTTACCCTGATTAAAAAAATTTACAAAAACAAGAAGTAATGAGACCTAAACTTATGGGGGTTTCTCCTGGCACATTCCATTCTAATTTACAACCTAGGAACACGACTTCCAGAAAGGCTCTGCTGCCCTAGTACCCAGATTTGGGAATGGAGAAATGCTGCCTCCTTGTGGCCATTTCCCACAACAGCAGCTTTAAACCCACTGCTAAAGGTCACTAAATATTCACCAACTTGCAATTCTGTAAATGACACCTGCCCTCCAAATAAATCCTGGGATCAACAATGGAGCAAAAATTTCAAAAGAGGGCAACTTTCCGAGAAGACAATTTCAAGAGCTATATTGTACTCACAGCTTTTTCTTTAAAGAGAAAAGAAAAAGTTGTGGGAAAATGATGTATTTTAGGAATTTTTAAAGACATGCAAACCCAAGTTACAAAAACCTATCAATCAGCTCACAGCAGTCAGAATGGCCATCAGCAAAAATGTTTCAAAAAATAAATGCTGAAGGGACTGTGGAGGAATGCGTACACTCGACTCTAAGGGGGACGTGGTAAGAGCCACTAATGAAAACACAATGGAAGTGCCTTGAGAAGGTAAACATTGAGCTCCCCGTCAATCAGTCATACCCACTGCTGGGCCTATCTCCTGAGAAAATGAGAATCAAAACGTCACCGGCTGGCAATCCTGCACTCCAGCCATATTTACCATAGCCAACATTTGGAAGCAATGAAAATGTCCATCAACAGAGGAATGCACCAAGAAAAACTGTTCCAGGTACACAATGTAATATTGCTCCAATAATAAATATAAGTTAAATTTAAAAGACAAACATAAGTAAGGAGACATCAGCATTTGTGGGTTTATTCAGGCACATTCCACTCTAATTTATAACCGAGGAACACCACTGGCCGGGAGGTCTGTTTCCCTAGTACCAGCGTGGGGAACGTAGAAAGACTGCCACCCTCTGGCCGTTACCTGCAAACGCAGGTTGAAGCCTGTGCTAATGGTCACCGCAAAATGTCTTGAGGGAGGTAATGGCCAAAAAGTTTAAAAATATGACACATACTTTAAGAAAACACTTTGAAGAACTAAGCTGTACTCACAGCCTGAAAAATGAAAAGGACCTGCCTTAAAGCTCAGTTTTAATGGATCATGAGACACATGCCAATTCAACCACAAAGACGTATCAGCTCACACCAGTCAGAATAACCATCAGTAAAAAACTACAAAGAATAAATGCTGAAGGTGCTGTGGAGAAATGCAAACCCTCAACTTTAAGTGGGATGTAACCTGGAAAGAGCCACTCATGAGAGCAGAGCGGAGGTGCCTTTAAAAGGTAAACATTGAGCTACCGTATGATCCAGAGGCTTATTCCTGGACCTATAACCTAAGAAGACAGAATTGGAAAGAAAGAGGCAGGCAAATCTGCATTGCACAGTATTACAATAGCCAAGATATGGAAGTCACCAAAAAGTCCACCGACAGATGGGTGGACAAAGAAGAACTGCTACATATACAGACAGATGGATTATGAGCTAGCGAAAAAATGAAACAATGCCATTTGCAGCACCATAGATGAGTCTAGAAGTAATCACGCAACTTTTAGTAAGTGACAAAGCAAAAGACACATATCTTACCATATCAGTTACAGGTGTTACCTACGAATTGATACCAACGAAGCTATATCCACGGAGAAAGGCAATCACAGATTCAGTACATAAACGTATGGTTCACCAAATGGAAAGGTGTGAGGATTGGACACATTACTATATTGGGGTTAACAGACATATAAAAACACATGTGAAATATATAATCACCAGAGACGTACGCAATACCAAGAGAAGGCTACTCAACATTGTGTCATAACCTACATGGGAAAAGGATCCGAAGAAGAATAGATATATGTATATGTATGAAAGAACCACATCTTGCACACCTAGGACAAACAAAACGTTGTAATCAAATTTGCTGTGATTAGAAACTAAAAATTAAATTAAAAATACGAGCAAGAAGTAATGAGACATAACTTTAAAAGGCTTTTTCCTGGCACATTCCATTGTAATTTACAACCTAGAGCACGACTTCCATTAAGGCTCTGTTGCCCTAGTGACCAGATTTGGTAAAGGAGAAATGCTGCCGCCTTGTGGCCGTTTCCCGCAAGAGCGGCTTTGAACCCACAGCTAATGGTCACTTAACATTCACAAGGACTCAGGGCTGTAAAGACACCTGCCCTCAAAATTGTGCTGAGGTGGGGAATGGATTAAAAAATTCAAAACAGGCAAATTTTTCAAGGAGATAGTATGAAGAGGTAAATTTTACTCACCGTCTTTTTGAAAAAAGGAAAATGGATAAAAGCTCCACCTCAGGAAGTATTAGACTCATGCAATCTAATCTACAAAAGGTTTCAACTCACACCACTCGACTGACCATCAGCAAAACGTCTACAAACAATAAATGCTGAAGGGGTTTTAGAGAACTGTGTACCCTCTAGCTGCTGGTGAGATGTAAAATGGTTAACAGCCAATAATGAGAACAGAAAGGAGCTGCGTTTGAAAGTAAAAATTGAGGTACCATTCAATCCAGCAGGTGCACCAGTGGGCCTCTCACCTGAGAAGCCCAGAATCGAGAAGACCCGGGCTGCAAAAGCTGCACTGCAGCCTTATTCACAATAGACAAGACAGTGAAGCAACCAAAATGTCCATCCACAGGTGAATGGATAAAGAAGAAGTGGTCCATGTACACAATGGAATATTAGCCGTGGAAAACAGTGAAACACTGCTCTTTGAGGCACCACGAATGAGGCTGGAGATAATCACAAAACATAAGGTAAGTCGGAAAGCAAGAGACCTATAGTCTATGATATCACTTATAGGCGTTATCTAATAACTGACAGAAATGAACATATTTCCACAGAGAAAGGCACTCACAGACTTAGAAACAAAACTATGCTTATCTAAAAGGAAAGGTGGGGGGATTGGATAAATGAAGATTAGCGTTACCATATGTATACAAATACATATTATATACATATATCCAAAAGACCCACCATATAGCAAGGGAGGTCTACGGAACACTCTGTAATAATTTACATGCGAAGAGGATCTCGACATATACAGATATATATATAGTGTGTAGATGAACCAGAGTGTGTACACCTTGGACAAACAACATTCTAAACATTACCCCAATTTAAAAAATTAAAACAATGAACTAGAAGTAATGAGACATAAACTTATGGGGGGTTTTCCTGGCACATTCCATTCAAATTTACAAGCTAGGAAAACCACTTCCAGGACGGCTCTGCTGCCCTAGTAACCAGATTTGGTAATGGAGAAATGCTCCCGCCTTGTGGCCGTTTCGTACAACGGCAGCTTAAACCCAGTGCTAATGGTTACTAAATATTGACACACATTGCAGGCCTGTAAATGACACCTGCCTTCAAAAAAGTACCCTGGGGACCAAAATCCACCAGAATATTAAAAAGAGGGCAATCTTTCAACAAGATAATTTCAAGAGGTATATTGTACTCACACTTTGTTTTTATACCAGAATAGAAAAACGCCTGGAAAAATGATAAATTTTAGGAATGTTTAAAGACATGCAAACCCAATTTACAAAAACCTATCAGCTCACACCAGGCAGAATGTCCATCAGCAAAAATGCTGCAAACAATAAATGCTGAAGGGATTGTGGAGAAATGTGTACCCTCAGCTGTAAGGGGGACGTGGGAAGAGCCACTAATGAAAGCACAATGGAGGTGCTTTGAAAAGGGAAACATTGAGCTACCAGTGAATCAAGCATACCATCTGCTGGGCCTATCACCTGAGAAAATGAGAATCAAAAAGTCACAGGCTGGCAAACCTGTACGCCAGCAATATTTACCATAGTCAACACTTGGAAGCAACAAAAATGTCCATCAGCAGAGGAATGCACCAAGAAGAAGTGGTCCTTGTATACAATGGAATATTACTCCAGTAAAAAATTTCAATTAAATTTAAAAAACAAACAAATGTAAGGAGACATCAGCATTTGTGGGTTTCTCCGAGCACATTCCACTCTAATTTATAACCGAAGAACACCACTGGCGGGTAGGTCTGTTTCCCAAGTACCAGCGTGGGGAACGTAGAAAGGCTGCCACCCTCTGGCCGTTACCTGCAAAAGCAGCTTTAAAGCCTGGGCTAATGGTCACTTCATATGAACAAGTACTGCAGGGCTGTAAATGAAACCTGCCCTCAAAATGTCTTGAGGAAGGCAATGGTTAAAATATTTCAAAATGGGACACATACTTTAAGAAAACACTTTGAAGAACTAAGCCGTAATCACAGCTGGAAAAATAAAAAGGACATGCCTTAAAGCTCAATTTCAACGGATTATGAGACACATGCAAATTCAACCACAAAGAGGTATCAGCTCACACCAGTCAGAATAACCATCAGCAAAAATCTACAAAGAATAAATGCTAAAGGTGCTGTGGCGAAATGCTTACCCTCAACTTTAAGTGGGACATAACCTGGAAAGAGCCACTAAAGAGAACAGAATGGAGGTGCCTTTAAAAGATTAACGCTGAGCTACCATATGATCCAGTAGACCTATACCTGGCCCTATAACCTAAGAAGACAGAATTGGAAAGACACAGGCAGGCAAATCCGCATTGCATAGTATTACAATAGCCAAGATACGGAAGTAACCAAAAAGTCCACCGACAGATGGGTGGACAAAGAAGAACTGCTCCATGTACAGATGGAATATGAGCTAGCGAAAGAATGAAACAATGCCGTTTGCAGCACCATAGATGACTCTAGAAGTAATCACGCAACTTGGAGTAAGTGAGAAAGCGAAAGACACATCTCCTATCATATCACATATAGGTGTTACCTAAAAATTGATACAAACGAAGATATTTCCACAGAGAAAGGCAATCACAGATTCACTACAAAAACTTATGGTTCACCAAATGGAAAGGTGTGAGGATTGGATACATCACCATATTGAGGTGAACAGAGATATACAAACACACGTGAAATATATAATCATCAAAGACCTACAGAAATACCAAGAGAAGACTACTCAACATTGTGTCATAACCTACATGGGAAAAGATTCCAAAGAAGAATAGATATATGTATATGTGTGAAGGAACCACATCTTGCACACCTAGAACAAACAAACCATTGTAATCGAATTTGCTGTGATAAAGAATACATATTTTGTTAAAGATACAAACAAGAAGTAATGACACATAAACTTAAAGGGCTTTTTCCTGGCACATTCCATTGTAATTGATAACCTAGAACACGACTTCCATTAAGGCTCTGTTGCCCTAGTGACCAGATTTGGTAAAGGAGAAATGCTGCCCCCTTGTGGCCGTTTCCTGCAAGAGCAGCTTTAAAACCACAGCTAATGGTCACTTAAAATTCACAAGGACGCAGGGATGTAAAGGATACCTGCCGTCAAACATTGTGCTCAGGTTAGGGAATGGACAAAAAAATTCAATACAGGCAAATGTTTCAAGAAGATAGTATGAAGAGGTAAGTATTCCTCACTCTCTTTAAACAAAAAAAACAGGAAAATGGATAAAAGCTCAACCTCAGGAATTATTAGACTCATGCAATCTAATCAACCAAAAGGTGTCAACTCACACCTGTCGACTGACCGTCAGCAAAAAGTCTACCAACAATAAATGCTGATGGGGTTGTAGAGAACTGTGCAACCTCTAGGTGCTGGTGAGATGTAAAGTGGTTCACAGCCAATAATGAGTACAGAAAGGAACTGCGTTTAAAAGTAAAAACTGAGGTACCAGTCAATCCAGCAGGCACACCCCTGGGCCTCTCACCTGAGAAGACCAGAATCGAAAAGGCACAGGCCGCAAATGCTGCACTGCAGCCTTATTCAAAATAGCCAAGATGGAAAGCAACCAAAATGTCCATCAACAGGTGAATGGATAAAGAAGAAGGAGTCCATGTACACAATGGAATATTAGCCATGGAAAACAATGAAACACTGCTCTTTGAGGCACCAGAGATGAGCCTGGAGATAATCACAAAACATGAGGTAAGTCGGAAAGCAAAAGACCTATATCCTATGATATCCCTTAGAGGCGTTATCTAATAACTGACACAAATGAACATATTTCCACAGAGAAAGACACTCACAGACTTAGAAAACCAACTATGCTCATCTAAAAGCAAAGGTGGGGGAAATGGATAAATGAGATTAGTGTTACTGTACATATCCAAATACATATTATATACCTATTTCAAAAAGACCGACCATATAGCAAGGGAGGTCTACAGAACACTCTGTAATATTTTTCATGGGAAGAGGATCTGTAGAGTAGACATATATAATGTACAAATGCACCAGATTGTGTACCCCTAGGACAAACAATATTCTAGTCTTTACCCTGATTAAAAAAATTTACAAAAACAAGAAGTAATGAGACCTAAACTTATGGGGGTTTCTCCTGGCACATTCCATTCTAATTTACAACCTAGGAACACGACTTCCAGAAAGGCTCTGCTGCCCTAGTACCCAGATTTGGGAATGGAGAAATGCTGCCTCCTTGTGGCCATTTCCCACAACAGCAGCTTTAAACCCACTGCTAAAGGTCACTAAATATTCACCAACTTGCAATTCTGTAAATGACACCTGCCCTCCAAATAAATCCTGGGATCAACAATGGAGCAAAAATTTCAAAAGAGGGCAACTTTCCGAGAAGACAATTTCAAGAGCTATATTGTACTCACAGCTTTTTCTTTAAAGAGAAAAGAAAAAGTTGTGGGAAAATGATGTATTTTAGGAATTTTTAAAGACATGCAAACCCAAGTTACAAAAACCTATCAATCAGCTCACAGCAGTCAGAATGGCCATCAGCAAAAATGTTTCAAAAAATAAATGCTGAAGGGACTGTGGAGGAATGCGTACACTCGACTCTAAGGGGGACGTGGTAAGAGCCACTAATGAAAACACAATGGAAGTGCCTTGAGAAGGTAAACATTGAGCTCCCCGTCAATCAGTCATACCCACTGCTGGGCCTATCTCCTGAGAAAATGAGAATCAAAACGTCACCGGCTGGCAATCCTGCACTCCAGCCATATTTACCATAGCCAACATTTGGAAGCAATGAAAATGTCCATCAACAGAGGAATGCACCAAGAAAAACTGTTCCAGGTACACAATGTAATATTGCTCCAATAATAAATATAAGTTAAATTTAAAAGACAAACATAAGTAAGGAGACATCAGCATTTGTGGGTTTATTCAGGCACATTCCACTCTAATTTATAACCGAGGAACACCACTGGCCGGGAGGTCTGTTTCCCTAGTACCAGCGTGGGGAACGTAGAAAGACTGCCACCCTCTGGCCGTTACCTGCAAACGCAGGTTGAAGCCTGTGCTAATGGTCACCGCAAAATGTCTTGAGGGAGGTAATGGCCAAAAAGTTTAAAAATATGACACATACTTTAAGAAAACACTTTGAAGAACTAAGCTGTACTCACAGCCTGAAAAATGAAAAGGACCTGCCTTAAAGCTCAGTTTTAATGGATCATGAGACACATGCCAATTCAACCACAAAGACGTATCAGCTCACACCAGTCAGAATAACCATCAGTAAAAAACTACAAAGAATAAATGCTGAAGGTGCTGTGGAGAAATGCAAACCCTCAACTTTAAGTGGGATGTAACCTGGAAAGAGCCACTCATGAGAGCAGAGCGGAGGTGCCTTTAAAAGGTAAACATTGAGCTACCGTATGATCCAGAGGCTTATTCCTGGACCTATAACCTAAGAAGACAGAATTGGAAAGAAAGAGGCAGGCAAATCTGCATTGCACAGTATTACAATAGCCAAGATATGGAAGTCACCAAAAAGTCCACCGACAGATGGGTGGACAAAGAAGAACTGCTACATATACAGACAGATGGATTATGAGCTAGCGATAAAATGAAACAATGCCATTTGCAGCACCATAGATGAGTCTAGAAGTAATCACGCAACTTTTAGTAAGTGACAAAGCAAAAGACACATATCTTACCATATCAGTTACAGGTGTTACCTACGAATTGATACCAACGAAGCTATATCCACGGAGAAAGGCAATCACAGATTCAGTACATAAACGTATGGTTCACCAAATGGAAAGGTGTGAGGATTGGACACATTACTATATTGGGGTTAACAGACATATAAAAACACATGTGAAATATATAATCACCAGAGACGTACGCAATACCAAGAGAAGGCTACTCAACATTGTGTCATAACCTACATGGGAAAAGGATCCGAAGAAGAATAGATATATGTATATGTATGAAAGAACCACATCTTGCACACCTAGGACAAACAAAACGTTGTAATCAAATTTGCTGTGATTAGAAACTAAAAATTAAATTAAAACTACGAGCAAGAAGTAATGAGACATAACTTTAAAAGGCTTTTTCCTGGCACATTCCATTGTAATTTACAACCTAGAGCACGACTTCCATTAAGGCTCTGTTGCCCTAGTGACCAGATTTGGTAAAGGAGAAATGCTGCCGCCTTGTGGCCGTTTCCCGCAAGAGCGGCTTTGAACCCACAGCTAATGGTCACTTAACATTCACAAGGACTCAGGGCTGTAAAGACACCTGCCCTCAAAATTGTGCTGAGGTGGGGAATGGATTAAAAAATTCAAAACAGGCAAATTTTTCAAGGAGATAGTATGAAGAGGTAAATTTTACTCACCGTCTTTTTGAAAAAAGGAAAATGGATAAAAGCTCCACCTCAGGAAGTATTAGACTCATGCAATCTAATCTACAAAAGGTTTCAACTCACACCACTCGACTGACCATCAGCAAAACGTCTACAAACAATAAATGCTGAAGGGGTTTTAGAGAACTGTGTACCCTCTAGCTGCTGGTGAGATGTAAAATGGTTAACAGCCAATAATGAGAACAGAAAGGAGCTGCGTTTGAAAGTAAAAATTGAGGTACCATTCAATCCAGCAGGTGCACCAGTGGGCCTCTCACCTGAGAAGCCCAGAATCGAGAAGACCCGGGCTGCAAAAGCTGCACTGCAGCCTTATTCACAATAGACAAGACAGTGAAGCAACCAAAATGTCCATCCACAGGTGAATGGATAAAGAAGAAGTGGTCCATGTACACAATGGAATATTAGCCGTGGAAAACAGTGAAACACTGCTCTTTGAGGCACCACGAATGAGGCTGGAGATAATCACAAAACATAAGGTAAGTCGGAAAGCAAGAGACCTATAGTCTATGATATCACTTATAGGCGTTATCTAATAACTGACAGAAATGAACATATTTCCACAGAGAAAGGCACTCACAGACTTAGAAACAAAACTATGCTTATCTAAAAGGAAAGGTGGGGGGATTGGATAAATGAAGATTAGCGTTACCATATGTATACAAATACATATTATATACATATATCCAAAAGACCCACCATATAGCAAGGGAGGTCTACGGAACACTCTGTAATAATTTACATGCGAAGAGGATCTCGACATATACAGATATATATATAGTGTGTAGATGAACCAGAGTGTGTACACCTTGGACAAACAACATTCTAAACATTACCCCAATTTAAAAAATTAAAACAATGAACTAGAAGTAATGAGACATAAACTTATGGGGGGTTTTCCTGGCACATTCCATTCAAATTTACAAGCTAGGAAAACCACTTCCAGGACGGCTCTGCTGCCCTAGTAACCAGATTTGGTAATGGAGAAATGCTCCCGCCTTGTGGCCGTTTCGTACAACGGCAGCTTAAACCCAGTGCTAATGGTTACTAAATATTGACACACATTGCAGGCCTGTAAATGACACCTGCCTTCAAAAAAGTACCCTGGGGACCAAAATCCACCAGAATATTAAAAAGAGGGCAATCTTTCAACAAGATAATTTCAAGAGGTATATTGTACTCACACTTTGTTTTTATACCAGAATAGAAAAACGCCTGGAAAAATGATAAATTTTAGGAATGTTTAAAGACATGCAAACCCAATTTACAAAAACCTATCAGCTCACACCAGGCAGAATGTCCATCAGCAAAAATGCTGCAAACAATAAATGCTGAAGGGATTGTGGAGAAATGTGTACCCTCAGCTGTAAGGGGGACGTGGGAAGAGCCACTAATGAAAGCACAATGGAGGTGCTTTGAAAAGGGAAACATTGAGCTACCAGTGAATCAAGCATACCATCTGCTGGGCCTATCACCTGAGAAAATGAGAATCAAAAAGTCACAGGCTGGCAAACCTGTACGCCAGCAATATTTACCATAGTCAACACTTGGAAGCAACAAAAATGTCCATCAGCAGAGGAATGCACCAAGAAGAAGTGGTCCTTGTATACAATGGAATATTACTCCAGTAAAAAATTTCAATTAAATTTAAAAAACAAACAAATGTAAGGAGACATCAGCATTTGTGGGTTTCTCCGAGCACATTCCACTCTAATTTATAACCGAAGAACACCACTGGCGGGTAGGTCTGTTTCCCAAGTACCAGCGTGGGGAACGTAGAAAGGCTGCCACCCTCTGGCCGTTACCTGCAAAAGCAGCTTTAAAGCCTGGGCTAATGGTCACTTCATATGAACAAGTACTGCAGGGCTGTAAATGAAACCTGCCCTCAAAATGTCTTGAGGAAGGCAATGGTTAAAATATTTCAAAATGGGACACATACTTTAAGAAAACACTTTGAAGAACTAAGCCGTAATCACAGCTGGAAAAATAAAAATGACATGCCTTAAAGCTCAATTTCAACGGATTATGAGACACATGCAAATTCAACCACAAAGAGGTATCAGCTCACACCAGTCAGAATAACCATCAGCAAAAATCTACAAAGAATAAATGCTAAAGGTGCTGTGGCGAAATGCTTACCCTCAACTTTAAGTGGGACATAACCTGGAAAGAGCCACTAAAGAGAACAGAATGGAGGTGCCTTTAAAAGATTAACGCTGAGCTACCATATGATCCAGTAGACCTATACCTGGCCCTATAACCTAAGAAGACAGAATTGGAAAGACACAGGCAGGCAAATCCGCATTGCATAGTATTACAATAGCCAAGATACGGAAGTAACCAAAAAGTCCACCGACAGATGGGTGGACAAAGAAGAACTGCTCCATGTACAGATGGAATATGAGCTAGCGAAAGAATGAAACAATGCCGTTTGCAGCACCATAGATGACTCTAGAAGTAATCACGCAACTTGGAGTAAGTGAGAAAGCGAAAGACACATCTCCTATCATATCACATATAGGTGTTACCTAAAAATTGATACAAACGAAGATATTTCCACAGAGAAAGGCAATCACAGATTCACTACAAAAACTTATGGTTCACCAAATGGAAAGGTGTGAGGATTGGATACATCACCATATTGAGGTGAACAGAGATATACAAACACACGTGAAATATATAATCATCAAAGACCTACAGAAATACCAAGAGAAGACTACTCAACATTGTGTCATAACCTACATGGGAAAAGATTCCAAAGAAGAATAGATATATGTATATGTGTGAAGGAACCACATCTTGCACACCTAGAACAAACAAACCATTGTAATCGAATTTGCTGTGATAAAGAATACATATTTTGTTAAAGATACAAACAAGAAGTAATGACACATAAACTTAAAGGGCTTTTTCCTGGCACATTCCATTGTAATTGATAACCTAGAACACGACTTCCATTAAGGCTCTGTTGCCCTAGTGACCAGATTTGGTAAAGGAGAAATGCTGCCCCCTTGTGGCCGTTTCCTGCAAGAGCAGCTTTAAACCCACAGCTAATGGTCACTTAAAATTCACAAGGACGCAGGGATGTAAAGGATACCTGCCGTCAAACATTGTGCTCAGGTTAGGGAATGGACAAAAAAATTCAAAACAGGCAAATGTTTCAAGAAGATAGTATGAAGAGGTAAGTATTCCTCACTCTCTTTAAACAAAAAAAACAGGAAAATGGATAAAAGCTCAACCTCAGGAATTATTAGACTCATGCAATCTAATCAACCAAAAGGTGTCAACTCACACCTGTCGACTGACCGTCAGCAAAAAGTCTACCAACAATAAATGCTGATGGGGTTGTAGAGAACTGTGCAACCTCTAGGTGCTGGTGAGATGTAAAGTGGTTCACAGCCAATAATGAGTACAGAAAGGAACTGCGTTTAAAAGTAAAAACTGAGGTACCAGTCAATCCAGCAGGCACACCCCTGGGCCTCTCACCTGAGAAGACCAGAATCGAAAAGGCACAGGCCGCAAATGCTGCACTGCAGCCTTATTCAAAATAGCCAAGATGGAAAGCAACCAAAATGTCCATCAACAGGTGAATGGATAAAGAAGAAGGAGTCCATGTACACAATGGAATATTAGCCATGGAAAACAATGAAACACTGCTCTTTGAGGCACCAGAGATGAGCCTGGAGATAATCACAAAACATGAGGTAAGTCGGAAAGCAAAAGACCTATATCCTATGATATCCCTTAGAGGCGTTATCTAATAACTGACACAAATGAACATATTTCCACAGAGAAAGACACTCACAGACTTAGAAAACCAACTATGCTCATCTAAAAGCAAAGGTGGGGGAAATGGATAAATGAGATTAGTGTTACTGTACATATCCAAATACATATTATATACCTATTTCAAAAAGACCGACCATATAGCAAGGGAGGTCTACAGAACACTCTGTAATATTTTACATGGGAAGAGGATCTGTAGAGTAGACATATATAATGTACAAATGCACCAGATTGTGTACCCCTAGGACAAACAATATTCTAGTCTTTACCCTGATTAAAAAAATTTACAAAAACAAGAAGTAATGAGACCTAAACTTATGGGGGTTTCTCCTGGCACATTCCATTCTAATTTACAACCTAGGAACACGACTTCCAGAAAGGCTCTGCTGCCCTAGTACCCAGATTTGGGAATGGAGAAATGCTGCCTCCTTGTGGCCATTTCCCACAACAGCAGCTTTAAACCCACTGCTAAAGGTCACTAAATATTCACCAACTTGCAATTCTGTAAATGACACCTGCCCTCCAAATAAATCCTGGGATCAACAATGGAGCAAAAATTTCAAAAGAGGGCAAGTTTCCGAGAAGACAATTTCAAGAGCTATATTGTACTCACAGCTTATTCTTTAAAGAGAAAAGAAAAAGTTGTGGGAAAATGATGTATTTTAGGAATTTTTAAAGACATGCAAACCCAAGTTACAAAAACCTATCAATCAGCTCACAGCAGTCAGAATGGCCATCAGCAAAAATGTTTCAAAAAATAAATGCTGAAGGGACTGTGGAGGAATGCGTACACTCGACTCTAAGGGGGACGTGGTAAGAGCCACTAATGAAAACACAATGGAAGTGCCTTGAGAAGGTAAACATTGAGCTCCCCGTCAATCAGTCATACCCACTGCTGGGCCTATCTCCTGAGAAAATGAGAATCAAAACGTCACAGGCTGGCAATCCTGCACTCCAGCCATATTTACCATAGCCAACATTTGGAAGCAATGAAAATGTCCATCAACAGAGGAATGCACCAAGAAAAACTGTTCCAGGTACACAATGTAATATTGCTCCAATAATAAATATAAGTTAAATTTAAAAGACAAACATAAGTAAGGAGACATCAGCATTTGTGGGTTTATTCAGGCACATTCCACTCTAATTTATAACCGAGGAACACCACTGGCCGGGAGGTCTGTTTCCCTAGTACCAGCGTGGGGAACGTAGAAAGACTGCCACCCTCTGGCCGTTACCTGCAAACGCAGGTTGAAGCCTGTGCTAATGGTCACCGCAAAATGTCTTGAGGGAGGTAATGGCCAAAAAGTTTAAAAATATGACACATACTTTAAGAAAACACTTTGAAGAACTAAGCTGTACTCACAGCCTGAAAAATGAAAAGGACCTGCCTTAAAGCTCAGTTTTAATGGATCATGAGACACATGCCAATTCAACCACAAAGACGTATCAGCTCACACCAGTCAGAATAACCATCAGTAAAAAACTACAAAGAATAAATGCTGAAGGTGCTGTGGAGAAATGCAAACCCTCAACTTTAAGTGGGATGTAACCTGGAAAGAGCCACTCATGAGAGCAGAGCGGAGGTGCCTTTAAAAGGTAAACATTGAGCTACCGTATGATCCAGAGGCTTATTCCTGGACCTATAACCTAAGAAGACAGAATTGGAAAGAAAGAGGCAGGCAAATCTGCATTGCACAGTATTACAATAGCCAAGATATGGAAGTCACCAAAAAGTCCACCGACAGATGGGTGGACAAAGAAGAACTGCTACATATACAGACAGATGGATTATGAGCTAGCGATAAAATGAAACAATGCCATTTGCAGCACCATAGATGAGTCTAGAAGTAATCACGCAACTTTTAGTAAGTGACAAAGCAAAAGACACATATCTTACCATATCAGTTACAGGTGTTACCTACGAATTGATACCAACGAAGCTATATCCACGGAGAAAGGCAATCACAGATTCAGTACATAAACGTATGGTTCACCAAATGGAAAGGTGTGAGGATTGGACACATTACTATATTGGGGTTAACAGACATATAAAAACACATGTGAAATATATAATCACCAGAGACGTACGCAATACCAAGAGAAGGCTACTCAACATTGTGTCATAACCTACATGGGAAAAGGATCCGAAGAAGAATAGATATATGTATATGTATGAAAGAACCACATCTTGCACACCTAGGACAAACAAAACGTTGTAATCAAATTTGCTGTGATTAGAAACTAAAAATTAAATTAAAACTACGAGCAAGAAGTAATGAGACATAACTTTAAAAGGCTTTTTCCTGGCACATTCCATTGTAATTTACAACCTAGAGCACGACTTCCATTAAGGCTCTGTTGCCCTAGTGACCAGATTTGGTAAAGGAGAAATGCTGCCGCCTTGTGGCCGTTTCCCGCAAGAGCGGCTTTGAACCCACAGCTAATGGTCACTTAACATTCACAAGGACTCAGGGCTGTAAAGACACCTGCCCTCAAAATTGTGCTGAGGTGGGGAATGGATTAAAAAATTCAAAACAGGCAAATTTTTCAAGGAGATAGTATGAAGAGGTAAATTTTACTCACCGTCTTTTTGAAAAAAGGAAAATGGATAAAAGCTCCACCTCAGGAAGTATTAGACTCATGCAATCTAATCTACAAAAGGTTTCAACTCACACCACTCGACTGACCATCAGCAAAACGTCTACAAACAATAAATGCTGAAGGGGTTTTAGAGAACTGTGTACCCTCTAGCTGCTGGTGAGATGTAAAATGGTTAACAGCCAATAATGAGAACAGAAAGGAGCTGCGTTTGAAAGTAAAAATTGAGGTACCATTCAATCCAGCAGGTGCACCAGTGGGCCTCTCACCTGAGAAGCCCAGAATCGAGAAGACCCGGGCTGCAAAAGCTGCACTGCAGCCTTATTCACAATAGACAAGACAGTGAAGCAACCAAAATGTCCATCCACAGGTGAATGGATAAAGAAGAAGTGGTCCATGTACACAATGGAATATTAGCCGTGGAAAACAGTGAAACACTGCTCTTTGAGGCACCACGAATGAGGCTGGAGATAATCACAAAACATAAGGTAAGTCGGAAAGCAAGAGACCTATAGTCTATGATATCACTTATAGGCGTTATCTAATAACTGACAGAAATGAACATATTTCCACAGAGAAAGGCACTCACAGACTTAGAAACAAAACTATGCTTATCTAAAAGGAAAGGTGGGGGGATTGGATAAATGAAGATTAGCGTTACCATATGTATACAAATACATATTATATACATATATCCAAAAGACCCACCATATAGCAAGGGAGGTCTACGGAACACTCTGTAATAATTTACATGCGAAGAGGATCTCGACATATACAGATATATATATAGTGTGTAGATGAACCAGAGTGTGTACACCTTGGACAAACAACATTCTAAACATTACCCCAATTTAAAAAATTAAAACAATGAACTAGAAGTAATGAGACATAAACTTATGGGGGGTTTTCCTGGCACATTCCATTCAAATTTACAAGCTAGGAAAACCACTTCCAGGACGGCTCTGCTGCCCTAGTAACCAGATTTGGTAATGGAGAAATGCTCCCGCCTTGTGGCCGTTTCGTACAACGGCAGCTTAAACCCAGTGCTAATGGTTACTAAATATTGACACACATTGCAGGCCTGTAAATGACACCTGCCTTCAAAAAAGTACCCTGGGGACCAAAATCCACCAGAATATTAAAAAGAGGGCAATCTTTCAACAAGATAATTTCAAGAGGTATATTGTACTCACACTTTGTTTTTATACCAGAATAGAAAAACGCCTGGAAAAATGATAAATTTTAGGAATGTTTAAAGACATGCAAACCCAATTTACAAAAACCTATCAGCTCACACCAGGCAGAATGTCCATCAGCAAAAATGCTGCAAACAATAAATGCTGAAGGGATTGTGGAGAAATGTGTACCCTCAGCTGTAAGGGGGACGTGGGAAGAGCCACTAATGAAAGCACAATGGAGGTGCTTTGAAAAGGGAAACATTGAGCTACCAGTGAATCAAGCATACCATCTGCTGGGCCTATCACCTGAGAAAATGAGAATCAAAAAGTCACAGGCTGGCAAACCTGTACGCCAGCAATATTTACCATAGTCAACACTTGGAAGCAACAAAAATGTCCATCAGCAGAGGAATGCACCAAGAAGAAGTGGTCCTTGTATACAATGGAATATTACTCCAGTAAAAAATTTCAATTAAATTTAAAAAACAAACAAATGTAAGGAGACATCAGCATTTGTGGGTTTCTCCGAGCACATTCCACTCTAATTTATAACCGAAGAACACCACTGGCGGGTAGGTCTGTTTCCCAAGTACCAGCGTGGGGAACGTAGAAAGGCTGCCACCCTCTGGCCGTTACCTGCAAAAGCAGCTTTAAAGCCTGGGCTAATGGTCACTTCATATGAACAAGTACTGCAGGGCTGTAAATGAAACCTGCCCTCAAAATGTCTTGAGGAAGGCAATGGTTAAAATATTTCAAAATGGGACACATACTTTAAGAAAACACTTTGAAGAACTAAGCCGTAATCACAGCTGGAAAAATAAAAAGGACATGCCTTAAAGCTCAATTTCAACGGATTATGAGACACATGCAAATTCAACCACAAAGAGGTATCAGCTCACACCAGTCAGAATAACCATCAGCAAAAAACTACAAAGAATAAATGCTAAAGGTGCTGTGGCGAAATGCTTACCCTCAACTTTAAGTGGGACATAACCTGGAAAGAGCCACTAAAGAGAACAGAATGGAGGTGCCTTTAAAAGATTAACGCTGAGCTACCATATGATCCAGTAGACCTATACCTGGCCCTATAACCTAAGAAGACAGAATTGGAAAGACACAGGCAGGCAAATCCGCATTGCATAGTATTACAATAGCCAAGATACGGAAGTAACCAAAAAGTCCACCGACAGATGGGTGGACAAAGAAGAACTGCTCCATGTACAGATGGAATATGAGCTAGCGAAAGAATGAAACAATGCCGTTTGCAGCACCATAGATGACTCTAGAAGTAATCACGCAACTTGGAGTAAGTGAGAAAGCGAAAGACACATCTCCTATCATATCACATATAGGTGTTACCTAAAAATTGATACAAACGAAGATATTTCCACAGAGAAAGGCAATCACAGATTCACTACAAAAACTTATGGTTCACCAAATGGAAAGGTGTGAGGATTGGATACATCACCATATTGAGGTGAACAGAGATATACAAACACACGTGAAATATATAATCATCAAAGACCTACAGAAATACCAAGAGAAGACTACTCAACATTGTGTCATAACCTACATGGGAAAAGATTCCAAAGAAGAATAGATATATGTATATGTGTGAAGGAACCACATCTTGCACACCTAGAACAAACAAACCATTGTAATCGAATTTGCTGTGATAAAGAATACATATTTTGTTAAAGATACAAACAAGAAGTAATGACACATATACTTAAAGGGCTTTTTCCTGGCACATTCCATTGTAATTGATAACCTAGAACACGACTTCCATTAAGGCTCTGTTGCCCTAGTGACCAGATTTGGTAAAGGAGAAATGCTGCCCCCTTGTGGCCGTTTCCTGCAAGAGCAGCTTTAAACCCACAGCTAATGGTCACTTAAAATTCACAAGGACGCAGGGATGTAAAGGATACCTGCCGTCAAACATTGTGCTCAGGTTAGGGAATGGACAAAAAAATTCAAAACAGGCAAATGTTTCAAGAAGATAGTATGAAGAGGTAAGTATTCCTCACTCTCTTTAAACAAAAAAAACAGGAAAATGGATAAAAGCTCAACCTCAGGAATTATTAGACTCATGCAATCTAATCAACCAAAAGGTGTCAACTCACACCTGTCGACTGACCGTCAGCAAAAAGTCTACCAACAATAAATGCTGATGGGGTTGTAGAGAACTGTGCAACCTCTAGGTGCTGGTGAGATGTAAAGTGGTTCACAGCCAATAATGAGTACAGAAAGGAACTGCGTTTAAAAGTAAAAACTGAGGTACCAGTCAATCCAGCAGGCACACCCCTGGGCCTCTCACCTGAGAAGACCAGAATCGAAAAGGCACAGGCCGCAAATGCTGCACTGCAGCCTTATTCAAAATAGCCAAGATGGAAAGCAACCAAAATGTCCATCAACAGGTGAATGGATAAAGAAGAAGGAGTCCATGTACACAATGGAATATTAGCCATGGAAAACAATGAAACACTGCTCTTTGAGGCACCAGAGATGAGCCTGGAGATAATCACAAAACATGAGGTAAGTCGGAAAGCAAAAGACCTATATCCTATGATATCCCTTAGAGGCGTTATCTAATAACTGACACAAATGAACATATTTCCACAGAGAAAGACACTCACAGACTTAGAAAACCAACTATGCTCATCTAAAAGCAAAGGTGGGGGAAATGGATAAATGAGATTAGTGTTACTGTACATATCCAAATACATATTATATACCTATTTCAAAAAGACCGACCATATAGCAAGGGAGGTCTACAGAACACTCTGTAATATTTTACATGGGAAGAGGATCTGTAGAGTAGACATATATAATGTACAAATGCACCAGATTGTGTACCCCTAGGACAAACAATATTCTAGTCTTTACCCTGATTAAAAAAATTTACAAAAACAAGAAGTAATGAGACCTAAACTTATGGGGGTTTCTCCTGGCACATTCCATTCTAATTTACAACCTAGGAACACGACTTCCAGAAAGGCTCTGCTGCCCTAGTACCCAGATTTGGGAATGGAGAAATGCTGCCTCCTTGTGGCCATTTCCCACAACAGCAGCTTTAAACCCACTGCTAAAGGTCACTAAATATTCACCAACTTGCAATTCTGTAAATGACACCTGCCCTCCAAATAAATCCTGGGATCAACAATGGAGCAAAAATTTCAAAAGAGGGCAACTTTCCGAGAAGACAATTTCAAGAGCTATATTGTACTCACAGCTTTTTCTTTAAAGAGAAAAGAAAAAGTTGTGGGAAAATGATGTATTTTAGGAATTTTTAAAGACATGCAAACCCAAGTTACAAAAACCTATCAATCAGCTCACAGCAGTCAGAATGGCCATCAGCAAAAATGTTTCAAAAAATAAATGCTGAAGGGACTGTGGAGGAATGCGTACACTCGACTCTAAGGGGGACGTGGTAAGAGCCACTAATGAAAACACAATGGAAGTGCCTTGAGAAGGTAAACATTGAGCTCCCCGTCAATCAGTCATACCCACTGCTGGGCCTATCTCCTGAGAAAATGAGAATCAAAACGTCACAGGCTGGCAATCCTGCACTCCAGCCATATTTACCATAGCCAACATTTGGAAGCAATGAAAATGTCCATCAACAGAGGAATGCACCAAGAAAAACTGTTCCAGGTACACAATGTAATATTGCTCCAATAATAAATATAAGTTAAATTTAAAAGACAAACATAAGTAAGGAGACATCAGCATTTGTGGGTTTATTCAGGCACATTCCACTCTAATTTATAACCGAGGAACACCACTGGCCGGGAGGTCTGTTTCCCTAGTACCAGCGTGGGGAACGTAGAAAGACTGCCACCCTCTGGCCGTTACCTGCAAACGCAGGTTGAAGCCTGTGCTAATGGTCACCGCAAAATGTCTTGAGGGAGGTAATGGCCAAAAAGTTTAAAAATATGACACATACTTTAAGAAAACACTTTGAAGAACTAAGCTGTACTCACAGCCTGAAAAATGAAAAGGACCTGCCTTAAAGCTCAGTTTTAATGGATCATGAGACACATGCCAATTCAACCACAAAGACGTATCAGCTCACACCAGTCAGAATAACCATCAGTAAAAAACTACAAAGAATAAATGCTGAAGGTGCTGTGGAGAAATGCAAACCCTCAACTTTAAGTGGGATGTAACCTGGAAAGAGCCACTCATGAGAGCAGAGCGGAGGTGCCTTTAAAAGGTAAACATTGAGCTACCGTATGATCCAGAGGCTTATTCCTGGACCTATAACCTAAGAAGACAGAATTGGAAAGAAAGAGGCAGGCAAATCTGCATTGCACAGTATTACAATAGCCAAGATATGGAAGTCACCAAAAAGTCCACCGACAGATGGGTGGACAAAGAAGAACTGCTACATATACAGACAGATGGATTATGAGCTAGCGATAAAATGAAACAATGCCATTTGCAGCACCATAGATGAGTCTAGAAGTAATCACGCAACTTTTAGTAAGTGACAAAGCAAAAGACACATATCTTACCATATCAGTTACAGGTGTTACCTACGAATTGATACCAACGAAGCTATATCCACGGAGAAAGGCAATCACAGATTCAGTACATAAACGTATGGTTCACCAAATGGAAAGGTGTGAGGATTGGACACATTACTATATTGGGGTTAACAGACATATAAAAACACATGTGAAATATATAATCACCAGAGACTTACGCAATACCAAGAGAAGGCTACTCAACATTGTGTCATAACCTACATGGGAAAAGGATCCGAAGAAGAATAGATATATGTATATGTATGAAAGAACCACATCTCGCACACCTAGAACAAACTAAATGTTGTAATCAAATTTGCTGTGATTAGAAACTAAAAATTAAATTAAAAATACGAACAAGAAGTAATGAGACATAACTTTAAAAGGCTTTTTCCTGGCACATTCCATTGTAATTTACAACCTAGAACACGACTTCCATTAAGGCTCTGTTGCCCTAGTGACCAGATTTGGTAAAGGAGAAATGTTGCCGCCTTGTGGCCGTTTCCCACAAGAGCGGCTTTGAACCCACAGCTAATGGTCACTTACCATTCACAAGGACTCAGGGCTGTAAAGACACCTGCCCTCAAAATTGTGCTGAGGTGGGGAATGGATTAAAATATTCAAAACAGGCAAATTTTTCAAGGAGATATGCAGTAGTAAGTCATGTTTTTCCTCTAAAAGGGGACGTTGGTGTGGTAATCCACGAGATAAGCTAAAGTTAATTTGTTAGAAGAATTCCTTGATCAGAAAATATAAATTTGCGTTTTGTTGCTCTATTTCCTAAAAGTAACTTGGAGATTCCCCTGATTTGTCCATCTACTGCTTTGATTTCTTGGTTACCACTCATATTTTCACGTTAAGCAAAAACAAGTAATTCTTGCAGGGGTCTGTGTCTTTTTCAGCAGCCCTTTTGTAAGATGCAGTTTTCCCAAATTAAACAATTTTAAACCTCCTTCCCCCCCAAAAATGGAAGTAATGAGACATAAACTTAAAGGGCTTTTTCCTGGCACATTCCATTCTAGTTTACAACCTAGAACACCACTTCCATTAAGGCTCTGTGGTATTAGTAACCAGATTTGGTAAAGGAGAAATGCTGCCGCCTAGTGGCCTTTTCCCGCAAGAGCGGCTTTACACCCACAGCTAATGGTCATCAACATTCAAAAGGACTTGGGGCCGTAAAGGACACCTGCCCTCAAAAATTGTGCTGAGGTAAGGAATGACAAAACAAATCAAAACAGGCCAATTTTTCAAGAAGATAGTATGAAGAGTGAAGTTTTACTCACTCTCTTTAAAAAAAAAAGGAAAATGGATAAAAACTCAACCTCAGGAAGTATTAGACTCATGCAATCTAATCTACAAAAAGGTTTCAACGCACACCAGTCGACTGACCATCAGCAAAAAGTCTACAAACAATAAATGCTGAAGGGGCTTTAGAAAACTGTTTACCCTCTACCTGCTGGTGAGACGTAAAGTCGTAAGAGCCAACAATGAGAACAGAAAGGAGCTGCATTAAAAAGTAAAAATTGAGGTACCATTTAATCCAGCAGACACGCCACTGGGCCTCTCACCTGAGAAGACCAGAATCGAGAAGACATAGGCTGCAAAAGCTGCACTGCAGCCTTATTAACAATAGCCAAGACAGTGAAGCAACCAAAATGTTCTTCAACAGGTGAATGGATAAAGAAGAAGTGGTCCATGTACACAATGGAATATTAGCCATGGAAAACAATGAAACACTGCTCTTTGAGGCACCACAGGTGAACCTGGGGATAATCACCAAACATGATGTAAGTCGGAAAGCAAACGACCTATATCCTATGATATCACTTACAGGGGTTAGCTAATAACTGACACAAATGAACATATTTCCACAGAGAAAGACGCTCACAGAATTAGAAAACAAACTATGCTCATGTAAAAGGAAAGGTGGGGGGAATGGATAAATTAAGATTAGTGTTACTATACGTATACAAATAAATATTATATACATTTATCAAAAAGACCGACCATATAGCAAGGGAGGTCTACAGAACACTCTGTAGTATTTTACATGGGAAGAGGATCTGTACAAGAATAGACATATATAATGTACAAATGAAGCAGATTCTGTTCCCCTAGGACAAACAATAGTCTAATCTTTACCCCGATTAAAAAAAGTAAAAAAAAACCAAGAAGAAGTAAGGAGACATAAACTTATGGGGGTTTCTCCTGGCACATTCCATTCTAATTTAAAACCTAGGAACACAACTTCCTGGAATCTCTGCTGCCTTAGTACCCAGATTTGGGAACGGAGAAATGAGGACTCCTTGTGGCCATTTTCCACAACAGCAGCTTTAAACACATTGCTAAAGGTCACTAAATATTCACCAAACTTGCATTTATTTATATGACTCCTGCCCTCCAAAAATTCCTGGGGTCGAAAATTGACCAACGTTTCAACAGAGGTCAAACTTTCAAGATGACAATTTCAAGAGGTATATTGTACTCACAATTTTTTAACAGAAAACAAAAAGGAGAGGAAAAATGATGAATTTTAGGAATTTTTAAAGACATGCAAACCCAAATTACAAAAACCGATCAGCTCACAGCAGTCAGAATGGCCATTAGCAAAAATGCTGCAAACAATAAATGCTGAAGTGATTGTGGAGAGATGCTTACCCTCTCTTCTATGGGGGACGTGGTAAGAGCCACTAATGAAAACACAATGGAGGTGCTTTGAACAGTGAGCTACAGGTCAATCATTCACACCCAGTGCTGGGCGTAACCCCTGAGAAATGAGAATCAAAAAGTCACAGGCTGGCAATCCTGCACTCCAGCAATATTTACCATAGCCAACACTTGGAAGCAACGAAAATATCCATCAATACAGGAATGTACCAAGAAGAAGTGGTCTATGTACACAATGGAATATTACTCTAATAAAAACTATAAATTAAATTTAAAAAACAAACAAAAGTAAGGAGACATCCGCTTTTGTGGGTTTATCCGGGCACATTCCACTCTAATTTATAACCGAGGAACACCACTGGCCAGGAGGGCTGTTTCCCTAGTTACCAGAGTGGGGGACGTAGAGAGGCTGCCGTCCTCTGGCCGTTACCTGCAAAAGCAGCTTTGAAACCTGTGCTAATGCTCACTTCATATGAACAAGTACGGCAGGGCTGTAAATGAAACATGCCCTCAAAATGTTTAGAGGGAGGTAAATGGCCAAAGCATTTCAAAATGTGACACATACTTTAAGAAAACACTTTGAAGAACTAAGCTGTAATCACAGATTGAAAAATAAAAGCACGTGCCTTAAAGCTCAATTTCAACGGATTATGAGACACATGCAAATTCAACCACAAAGAGGTATTATCTCAAACCAGTCAGAATAACCATCAGCAAGAAAACTATAAACAATAAATGCTGAAGGTGTTGTGGAGAAATGCATACGCTCAACTTTAAGAGGGACGTAACTTGGAAAGAGCCACTAATGAGAACTGAATGGAGGTGCCTTTAAAAGGGAAATATTGAGCTACCATATGATCCAGCAGGACCCTTCCTGGACCTATACCCTCTGAAGACAGAACTGGAAAGACACAGGCAGGCAAAACTGCACTGCACAGTATTACAATAGCCAAGATATGGAAGTAACCAAAAAGTCCACCAACAGATGGGGGGACAAAGAAGAACTGCTACATGTAGAGATGGAATATTAGCTAGTGAAAAAATGAAACAAGGCCATTTGCAGCACCATAGATGAGTCTAGAAGTAATCACGCAACTTGTAGTAAGTGAGAAAGCGAAAGACACATATCCTATCCTATCACTTGTAGGTGTTACCAAAAAATTGATACCAATGAAGATATTTCCACAGAGAAAGGCAATCACAGATTCATTAAACAAACTTATGGTTCACCAAATGGAAAGGTGTGTGAGGATTGGATACATTACGGTATTGGGGTTAACAGAGATATACAAACACATGTGAAATACAGAATCACCAAAGACCTACAGAATACCAAGAGAAGACTACTCAACATTGTGTCATAGCCTACATGGGAAAAGGATACGAAGAAGAATAGATATATGTATATGTGTGAAAGAACCACATCTTGCACACCTAGAGCAAACAAAATATTGTAATCAAATTTGCTGTGATAAAAAATAAAAATTTACTTAAAAATACGAACAAGAAGTAATGAGAAGGGGGTGCTTGGGCTCCGGCCCGCAGTTCGAGCGGCGAGAGTGCTCAGAGACGCGACGCGGGCCAGAGGGGAGTGAGTGGGCGCCTCAGTGTCCCTCCCCTTCCCACCCCTCGCCTCGCCGCCTTCTCCCCCCTCAGCCGGACCGGAATTATGTGATCCCGGAAGTTCCGGCGCCACTGCTGTGTGGGATAAACAGTAATGGCGGAGGCTGCAGCTCCGGGAACAACAGCCACAACATCAGGAGCAGGAGCGGCAGGGGCGGCGGTGGCAGCGGCCTCCCCCACCCCTATCCCCACAGTCACCTCCCCGTCCCTGGGGGCACGGGATTTGACAGCGACGGCAGCGGCGGCGGCGGGACCAAACAGGTCACCTGCAGGTATTTCATGCATGGGGTTTGTAAGGAAGGAGATAACTGTCGATACTCACGTGACCTCTCTGACAGTCCATATGGTGTAGTGTACAAGTATTTTCAGCGAGGGTACGGAGACCGCTGCAAATATGAACACAGCAAGCCATTGCAACTGCTACAGATCTAACTGCAAAGTCACCCCTTGCTGCTTCCTCAAGTCTCTCATCAGTAGTTGGACAGATTGGTGAAATGCATATGGGCGAAGCTGAGTCAAGAAATTCAAACTTTTCAACTGTAGGAGCGCGTTCAGAAGACTGGGTGAACGCCATTGAGTTTGTTCCTGGGCAGCCCTACTGTGGCCGTACTGCCCCTTCCTCCACTGAAGCACCCCTGCAGGGCTCAGTGACCAAGGAAGAATCAGAGAAGGAGCAAATTGCAGTGGAAACAAAGAAGCAGATCTGCCCCTATGCTGCAGTGGGAGAGTGCCGATATGGGGAGAACTGTGTGTATCTCCATGGAGACGCGTGTGATATGTGTGGGCTGCAGGTCTTCCATCCAGTGGATG
The DNA here is from genome assembly GCF_965194825.1 of Balaenoptera physalus. NCBI lineage: Eukaryota > Metazoa > Chordata > Mammalia > Artiodactyla > Balaenopteridae > Balaenoptera > Balaenoptera physalus. The sequence continues at coordinate 279,259 of NW_028126559.1, forward strand.
TTGCCCAAAGATCACAACATATAAAATCTTGCATCGAGGCCCATGAGAAGGACATGGAGCTCTCGTTTGCTGTGCAGCACAGCAAGGACATGGTGTGTGGGATCTGCATGGAGGTGGTCTATGAGAAAGCCAACCCCCGCGAGCGCCGCTTCGGAATCCTCTCCAACTGCAACCACACCTACTGTCTCAAGTGTATTCGCAAGTGGAGGAGTGCTAAGCAATTTGAGAGCAAGATCATAAAGTACTGCCCAGAATGCCGGATCACATCTAACATTGTCATTCCAAGTGAGGACTGGGTGGAGGAGAAAGAAAAGAAGCAGAAACTCATTCAGAAATACAAGGAGGCAATGAGCAACAAGGCGTGCAGGTATTTTGAAGAAGGACGTGGGAGCTGCCCATTTGGAGGGAACTGCGTTTACAAGCATGCGTACCCTGATGCCGTAGAGAGGAGCCACAGAGACAGAAAGTGGGAACATCAAGCACATAGTGGGCCCAACGAAGGAACCACTTCTGGGAGCTCATTGAGGAAAGAGAGAACGGCAACCCCTTTGACAACGACGAAGAAGAGGTTGTCACCTTTGAGCTGGGCGAGATGTTGCTTGTGCTTTTGGCTGCAGGTGGGGACGACGACCTGACAGACTCTGAAGACGAGTGGGACTTGTTTCACGATGAGCTGGAAGATTTTTATGACTTGGATCTATAGCAGCTTTGCTGGGCGTGTGAACTGGTCTGCTGAGCCTCAGACGGCAGCCCTCCCCGCTGGTGGCAGCAGTGCCCGTGGATCTTTTCTAGGCAGGCCTCTCAAGTCCAGGTGCTGTCGTAATAATTTTTACCCAGGGCCTGTCTTCTCAATCCCTCACCTTTCCCCAAGGAGTATGTTGTTTTCTCTGTTTAAAAAAGTTCCACAATGAATCTTAAAGTTAGTTTTCTTGTAACATGAATTTAACGGTCAGACAGAGTGTAGGTTTGCTGCGTCATCTATTTTCAGCCAGATTCACACAGTTCAAGGGTAGCATTTCCGGATTTCCAGTACTCATTTTAGAGGACCCCAGGTTCAAAAGTAACAGCATTGGCCCTGCTTTTGGGTCCAAGAATTGGGGTGATAGGTGAAGGATCTGAACTGTGGCATGTAGCCTTCTGCTATAGACTTAGGCGGATGCTTGAGGTTTCTGGTGAATTCTGCACATCTGTGTTTTTATATCTGTTCCCTGCCCTGGAATCCCCACCCTGTGCACTCGTTCTGTGGTTTTCGTCTCTTGTTTAATTGCACACAAGTACTACTGCTGGGTAACCAGAACCAGGTGCGACTGTGTTGAGATTTTTACTGTGTTTAGCCTGATAGGAAAATTGTGAAAGAACACATATAAAGATATAGCGGAATAAAATAAATGCAGAGTTGGAAGTTGACTCCCAAGGGCTGATAGACTTGGTACGTGTGAGTGTGCAACAAGCTTCTCATCCCTGCATAGATGCAGTGTCTGTAGCCTTAGTGGAAAAACTCAAGTTTACTGGTTTTAGCCTCGTGTGGCAGATAGATCTTAAAGGACAAAGCAGTATATTGGTAGCTGTTAATAGAGCAGGGCTAGCTCTGTCTATATAAATAGGGAAATGGGCTTAGCCATAGAGGTTCAACTATCTGGTTATCTCATGTATTAACACACATTGGGTCTCAGTTACACAGTTGTATTTAATGTTTTATGATCTCCTAGACTTTCTAGTCCAGGCACTTTTTGACAAGCCTTTGTCCTCATTTGAGGGGTTTTGTTGTCGGGTTGTTGGGTCCGTTTGTGTGGGTATTTGCCTCATGCCATCCCTGAGCTTTGCAGCTAGACAGGTGTGATTCAAAACTATGTTCTAAGGTGTTTCCTGTAGTGGAGTAATTGGTTTGCAGTAGTAAGTCATGTTTTTCCACTAAAAGGGGACGGAGGGGTGGTAATCCACGAGATAAGCTAAAGTTAAATTGTTAGAAGAATTCCTTGATCAGAAAATATAAATTTGCGTTTTGTTGCTCTATTTCCTGAAAGTAACTTGGAGATAAACCTGATTTGTCCATCTACTGCTTTGATCCCTTGGATACCACTCATACTTTCACGTTAAGCAAAAACAAGTAATTCTTGCAGGGGTCTCTGTCTTTTTCAGCAGCCCTTTTGTAAGATGCACTTTTCCCAAATAAAACAATTTTAAACCTCCCTCCCCCCCCAAAAAAGAAGTAATGAGACATAAACTTAAAGAGCTTTTCCTGGCACATTCCATTCTAGTTTAAAACCTAGAACACCACTTCAATTAAGGCTCTGTTGCATTAGTAACCAGATTTGAAAAGGAGAAATGCTGCCGCCTTGTGGCCGTTTCCCACAAGAGCGACTTTACACCCACAGCTAATGGTCATTAACATTCAGAAGGACTCGTGGCCATAAAGGACACCTGCCCTCAAAATTGTGCTGAGGTAAGGAATGGACAAAACAATTCAAAACAGGCCAATTTTTCAAGAAGATAGTATGAAGAGTGAAGTTTTACTCACTCTCTTTAAAAAAAACAGGAAAATGGATAAAAGCTCAACCTCAGGAAGTATTAGACTCATGCAATCTAATCTACAAAAAGGTTTCAACGCACACCAGTCGACTGACCATCAGCAAAAAGTCTACAAACAATAAATGCTAAAGGGGCTTTAGAGAACTGTGTACCCTCTACCTGCTGGTGAGACGTAAATTCGTAAGAGCCAACAATGAGAACAGAAAGGAGCTGCATTAAAAAGTAAAAATTGAGGTACCATTTAATCCAGCAGGCACGCCACTGGGCCTCTCACCTGAGAAGACCAGAATCGAGAAGACATAGGCTGCAAAAGCTGCACTGCAGCCTTATTCACAATAGCCAAGACAGTGAAGCAACCAAAATGTTCTTCAACAGGTGAATGGATAAAGAAGAAGTGGTCCATGTACACAATGGAATATTAGCCATGGAAAACAATGAAACACTGCTCTTTGAGGCACCACAGGTGAACCTGGGGATAATCACCAAACATGATGTAAGTCGGAAAGCAAAAGACCTATATCCTATGATATCACTTACAGGGGTTAGCTAAAAACTGACACAAATGAACATATTTCCACAGAGAAAGACGCTCACAGAATTAGAAAACAAACTATGCTCATGTAAAAGGAAAGGTGGGGGGAATGGATAAATTAAGATTAGTGTTACTATACGTATACAAATACATATTATATACATTTATCAAAAAGACCGACCATATAGCAAGGGAGGTCTACAGAACACTCTGTAGTATTTTACATGGGAAGAGGATCTGTACAAGAATAGACATATACAATGTACAAATGAACCAGATTCTGTACACCTAGGACAAACAATAGTCTAATCTTTACCCCGATTAATAAAAGTAAAAAAAAAAACCAAGAAGAAATAAGGAGACCTAAACTTATGGGGGTTTCTCCTGGCACATTCCATTCTAATTTAAAACCTAGGAACACGACTTCCTGGAAGGCTCTGCTGCCTTAGTACCCAGATTTGGGAACGGAGAAATGAGGCCTCCTTGTGGCCATTTCCCACAACAGCCGCTTAAACACATTGCTAAAGGTCACTAAATATTCACCAAACTTGCATTTATTTAAATGACTCCTGCCCTCCAAAAATTCCTGGGGTCGAAAATCGACCAATGTTTCAAAAGAGGGCAACCTTTCAAGATGACAATTTCAAGAGGTATATTGTACTCACATTTTTTTAACAGAAAACAAAAAGGCGAGGAAAAATGATGAATTTTAGGAATTTTTAAAGACATGCAAACCCAAATTACAAAAACCGATCAGCTCACAGCAGTCAGAATGGCCATTAGCAAAAATGCTGCAAACAATAAATGCTGAAGTGATTGTGGAGAGATGCTTACCCTCTCTTCTATGGGGGACGTGGTAAGAGCCACTAATGAAAACACAATGGAGGTGTGTTTGAACAGTGAGCTACAGGTCAATCATTCACACCCAGTGCTGGGCATAACCCCTGAGAAATGAGAATCAAAAAGTCACAGGCTGGCAATCCTGTACTCCAGCAATATTTACCATAGCCAACACTTGGAAGCAACGTAAATATCCATCAATACAGGAATGCACCAAGAAGAAGTGGTCTATGTACACAATGGAATATTACTCCAATAAAAACTATAAATTAAATTTAAAAAACAAACAAAAGTAAGGAGACATCCGCTTTTGTGGGTTTATCCGGGCACATTCCACTCTAATTTATAACCGAGGAACACCACTGGCCGGGAGGGCTGTTTCCCTAGTTACCAGAGTGGGGGACGTAGAGAGGCTGCCGTCCTCTGGCCGTTACCTGCAAAAGCAGCTTTGAAACCTGTGCTAATGCTCACTTCATATGAACAAGTACGGCAGGGCTGTAAATGATACCTGCCCTCAAAATGTTTAGAGGGAGGTAAATGGCCAAAGCATTTCAAAATGTGACACATACTTTAAGAAAACACTTTGAAGAACTAAGCTGTAATCACAGATTGAAAAATAAAAGCACGTGCCTTAAAGCTCAATTTCAACGGATTATGAGACACATGCAAATTCAACCACAAAGAGGTATTATCTCAAACCAGTCAGAATAACCATCAGCAAGAAAACTATAAACAATAAATGCTGAAGGTGTTGTGGAGAAATGCATACGCTCAACTTTAAGAGGGACGTAACTTGGAAAGAGCCACTAATGAGAACTGAATGGAGGTGTCTTTAAAAGGGAAATATTGAGCTACCATATGATCCAGCAGGCCCCTTCCTGGACCTATACCGTCTGAAGACAGAACTGGAAAGACACAGGCAGGCAAAACTGCACTGCACAGTATTACAATAGCCAAGATATGGAAGTAACCAAAAAGTCCACCAACAGATGGGGGGACAAAGAAGAACTGCTACATGTAGAGATGGAATATTAGCTAGCGAAAAAATGAAACAAGGCCATTTGCAGCACCATAGATGAGTCTAGAAGTAATCACGCAACTTGTAGTAAGTGAGAAAGCGAAAGACACATATCCTATCCTATCACTTGTAGGTGTTACCAAAAAATTGATACCAATGAAGATATTTCCACAGAGAAAGGCAATCACAGATTCATTAAACAAACTTATGGTTCACCAAATGGAAAGGTGTGTGAGGATTGGATACATTACGGTATTGGGGTTAACAGAGATATACAAACACATGTGAAATACAGAATCACCAAAGACCTACAGAATACCAAGAGAAGACTACTCAACATTGTGTCATAGCCTACATGGGAAAAGGATACGAAGAAGAATAGATATATGTATATGTGTGAAAGAACCACATCTTGCACACCTAGAGCAAACAAAATATTGTAATCAAATTTGCTGTGATAAAAAATAAAAATTTACTTAAAAATACGAACAAGAAGTAATGAGAAGGGGGTGCTCGGGCTCCGGCCCGCAGTTCGAGCGGCGAGAGTGCTCAGAGACGCGACGCGGGCCAGAGGGGAGTGAGCGGGCGCCTCAGTGTCCCTCCCCTTCCCACCCCTCGCCTCGCCGCCTTCTCCCCCCTCAGCCGGACCGGAATTATGTGATCCCGGAAGTTCCGGCGCCACTGCTGTGTGGGATAAACAGTAATGGCGGAGGCTGCAGCTCCGGGAACAACAGCCACAACATCAGGAGCAGGAGCGGCAGGGGCGGCGGTGGCAGCGGCCTCCCCCACCCCTATCCCCACAGTCACCTCCCCGTCCCTGGGGACACGGGATGTGACAGCGACGGCAGCGGTGGCGGCGGGACCAAACAGGTCACCTGCAGGTATTTCATGCATGGGGTTTGTAAGGAAGGAGATAACTGTCGATACTCACGTGACCTCTCTGACAGTCCATATGGTGTAGTGTACAAGTATTTTCAGCGAGGGTACGGAGACCGCTGCAAATATGAACACAGCAAGCCATTGCAACTGCTACAGATCTAACTGCAAAGTCACCCCTTGCTGCTTCCTCAAGTCTCTCATCAGTAGTTGGACAGATTGGTGAAATGCATATGGGCGAAGCTGAGTCAAGAAATTCAAACTTTTCAACTGTAGGAGCGCGTTCAGAAGACTGGGTGAACACCATTGAGGTTGTTCCTGGGCAGCCCTACTGTGGCCGTACTGCCCCTTCCTCCACTGAAGCACCCCTGCAGGGCTCAGTGACCAAGGAAGAATCAGAGAAGGAGCAAATTGCAGTGGAAACAAAGAAGCAGATCTGCCCCTATGCTGCAGTGGGAGAGTGCCGATATGGGGAGAACTGTGTGTATCTCCATGGAGACGCGTGTGATATGTGTGGGCTGCAGGTCTTCCATCCAGTGGATGCTGCCCAAAGATCACAACATATAAAATCTTGCATCGAGGCCCATGAGAAGGACATGGAGCTCTCGTTTGCTGTGCAGCACAGCAAGGACATGGTGTGTGGGATCTGCATGGAGGTGGTCTATGAGAAAGCCAACCCCCGCGAGCGCCGCTTCGGAATCCTCTCCAACTGCAACCACACCTACTGTCTCAAGTGTATTCGCAAGTGGAGGAGTGCTAAGCAATTTGAGAGCAAGATCATAAAGTACTGCCCAGAATGCCGGATCACATCTAACATTGCCATTCCAAGTGAGGACTGGGTGGAGGAGAAAGAAAAGAAGCAGAAACTCATTCAGAAATACAAGGAGGCAATGAGCAACAAGGCGTGCAGGTATTTTGAAGAAGGACGTGGGAGCTGCCCATTTGGAGGGAACTGCGTTTACAAGCATGCGTACCCTGATGCCGTAGAGAGGAGCCACAGAGACAGAAAGTGGGAACATCAAGCACATAGCGGGCCCAACGAAGGAACCACTTCTGGGAGCTCATTGAGGAAAGAGAGAACGGCAACCCCTTTGACAACGACGAAGAAGAGGTTGTCACCTTTGAGCTGGGCGAGATGTTGCTTGTGCTTTTGGCTGCAGGTGGGGACGACGACCTGACAGACTCTGAAGACGAGTGGGACTTGTTTCACGATGAGCTGGAAGATTTTTATGACTTGGATCTATAGCAGCTTTGCTGGGCGTGTGAACTGGTCTGCTGAGCCTCAGACGGCAGCCCTCCCCGCTGGTGGCAGCAGTGCCCGTGGTTCTCTTCTAGGCAGGCCTCTCAAGTCCAGGTGCTGTCGTAATAATTTTTACCCAGGGCCTGTCTTCTCAATCCCTCACCTTTCCCCAAGGAGTATGTTGTTTTCTCTGTTTAAAAAAGTTCCACAATGAATCTTAAAGTTAGTTTTCTTGTAACATGAATTTAACGGTCAGACAGAGTGTAGGTTTGCTGCGTCATCTGTTTTCAGCCAGATTCACACAGTTCAAGGGTAGCATTTCCGGATTTCCAGTACTCATTTTTGAGGACCCCAGGTTCAAAAGTAACAGCATTGGCCCTGCTTTTGGGTCCAAGAATTGGGGTGATAGGTGAAGGATCTGAACTGTGGCATGTAGCCTTCTGCTATAGACTTCGGCGGATGCTTGAGGTTTCTGGTGAATTCTGCACATCTGTGTTTTTATATCTGTTCCCTGCCCTGGAATCCCCACCCTGTGCACTCGTTCTGTGGTTTTCGTCTCTTGTTTAATTGCACACAATACTACTGCTGGGTAACCAGAACCAGGTGCGACTGTGTTGAGATTTTTACTGTGTTTAGCCTGATAGGAAAATTGTGAAAGAACACATATAAAGATATAGCGGAATAAAATAAATGCAGAGTTGGAAGTTGACTCCCAAGGGCTGATAGACTTGGTACGTGTGAGTGTGCAACAAGCATCTCATCCCTGCATAGATGCAGTGTCTGTAGCCTTAGAGGAAAAACTCAAGTTTACTGGTTTCAGCCTCGTGTGGCAAATAGATCTTAAAGGACAAAGCAGTATATTGGTAGCTGTTAATAGAGCAGGGCTAGCTCTGTCTATATAAATAGGGAAATGGGCTTAGCCATAGAGGTTCAACTATCTGGTTATCTCATGTATTAACACACATTGGGTCTCAGTTACACAGTTGTATTTAATGTTTTATGATCTCCTAGACTTTCTAGTCCAGGCACTTTTTGACAAGCCTTTGTCCTCATTTGAGGGGTTTTGTTGTCGGGTTGTTGGCTCCCTTTGTGTGGGTATTTGCCTCATGCCATCCCTGAGCTTTGCAGCTAGACAGGTGTGATTCAAAACTATGTTCTAAGGTGTTTCCTGTAGTGGAGTAATTGGTTTGCAGTAGTAAGTCATGTTTTTCCACTAAAAGGGGACGGAGGGGTGGTAATCCACGAGATAAGCTAAAGTTAAATTGTTAGAAGAATTCCTTGATCAGAAAATATAAATTTGCGTTTTGTTGCTCTATTTCCTGAAAGTAACTTGGAGATAAACCTGATTTGTCCATCTACTGCTTTGATCCCTTGGATACCACTCATACTTTCACGTTAAGCAAAAACAAGTAATTCTTGCAGGGGTCTCTGTCTTTTTCAGCAGCCCTTTTGTAAGACGCACTTTTCCCAAATAAAACAATTTTAAACCTCCCTCCCCCCAAAAAAAAGAAGTAATGAGACATAAACTTAAAGGGCTTTTTCCTGGCACATTCCATTCTAGTTTACAACCTAGAACACCACTTCAATTAAGGCTCTGTTGCATTAGTAACCAGATTTGAAAAGGAGAAATGCTGCCGCCTTGTGGCCGTTTCCCACAAGAGCGGCTTTACACCCACAGCTAATGGTCATTAACATTCAGAAGGACTCGGGGCCATAAAGGACAGCTGCCCTCAAAAATTGTGCTGAGGTAAGGAATGGACAAAACAATTCAAAACAGGCCAATTTTTCAAGAAGATAGTATGAAGAGTGAAGTTTTACTCACTCTCTTTAAAAAAAACAGGAAAATGGATAAAAGCTCAACCTCAGGAAATATTAGACTCATGCAATCTAATCTACAAAAAGGTTTCAACGCACACCAGTCGACTGACCATCAGCAAAAAGTCTACAAACAATAAATGCTAAAGGGGCTTTAGAGAACTGTGTACCCTCTACCTGCTGGTGAGACGTAAAGTCGTAAGAGCCAACAATGAGAACAGAAAGGAGCTGCATTAAAAAGTAAAAATTGAGGTACCATTTAATCCAGCAGGCACGCCACTGGGCCTCTCACCTGAGAAGACCAGAATCGAGAAGACATAGGCTGCAAAAGCTGCACTGCAGCCTTATTCACAATAGCCAAGACAGTGAAGCAACCAAAATGTTCTTCAACAGGTGAATGGGTAAAGAAGAAGTGGTCCATGTACACAATGGAATATTAGCCATGGAAAACAATGAAACACTGCTCTTTGAGGCACCACAGGTGAACCTGGGGATAATCACCAAACATGATGTAAGTCGGAAAGCAAAAGACCTATATCCTATGATATCACTTACAGGGGTTAGCTAAAAACTGACACAAATGAACATATTTCCACAGAGAAAGACGCTCACAGAATTAGAAAACAAACTATGCTCATGTAAAAGGAAAGGTGGGGGGAATGGATAAATTAAGATTAGTGTTACTATACGTATACAAATACATATTATATACATTTATCAAAAAGACCGACCATATAGCAAGGGAGGTCTACAGAACACTCTGTAGTATTTTACATGGGAAGAGGATCTGTACAAGAATAGACATATACAATGTACAAATGAACCAGATTCTGTACACCTAGGACAAACAATAGTCTAATCTTTACCCCGATTAAAAAAAGTAAAAAAAAAAAAACCAAGAAGAAATAAGGAGACCTAAACTTATGGGGGTTCTCCTAGCACATTCCATTCTAATTTAAAACCTAGGAACACGACTTCCTGAAAGGCTCTGCTGCCTTAGTACCCAGATTTGGGAACGGAGAAATGAGGCCTCCTTGTGGCCATTTCCCACAACAGCCGCTTAAACACATTGCTAAAGGTCACTAAATATTCACCAAACTTGCATTTATTTAAATGACTCCTGCCCTCCAAAAATTCCTGGGGTCGAAAATCGACCAATGTTTCAAAAGAGGGCAACCTTTCAAGATGACAATTTCAAGAGGTATATTGTACTCACATTTTTTTCACAGAAAACAAAAAGGCGAGGAAAAATGATGAATTTTAGGAATTTTTAAAGACATGCAAACCCAAATTACAAAAACCGATCAGCTCACAGCAGTCAGAATGGCCATTAGCAAAAATGCTGCAAACAATAAATGCTGAAGTGATTGTGGAGAGATGCTTACCCTCTCTTCTATGGGGGACGTGGTAAGAGCCACTAATGAAAACACAATGGAGGTGTGTTTGAACAGTGAGCTACAGGTGAATCATTCACACCCAGTGCTGGGCGTAACCCCTGAGAAATGAGAATCAAAAAGTCACAGGCTGGCAATCCTGCACTCCAGCAATATTTACCATAGCCAACACTTGGAAGCAACGAAAATATCCATCAATACAGGAATGCACCAAGAAGAAGTGGTCTATGTACACAATGGAATATTACTCCAATAAAAACTATAAATTAAATTTAAAAAACAAACAAAAGTAAGGAGACATCCGCTTTTGTGGGTTTATCCGGGCACATTCCACTCTAATTTATAACCGAGGAACACCACTGGCCGGGAGGGCTGTTTCCCTAGTTACCAGAGTGGGGGACGTAGAGAGGCTGCCGTCCTCTGGCCGTTACCTGCAAAAGCAGCTTTGAAACCTGTGCTAATGCTCACTTCATATGAACAAGTACGGCAGGGCTGTAAATGAAACATGCCCTCAAAATGTTTAGAGGGAGGTAAATGGCCAAAGCATTTCAAAATGTGACACATACTTTAAGAAAACACTTTGAAGAACTAAGCTGTAATCACAGATTGAAAAATAAAAGCACGTGCCTTAAAGCTCAATTTCAACGGATTATGAGACACATGCAAATTCAACCACAAAGAGGTATTATCTCAAACCAGTCAGAATAACCATCAGCAAGAAAACTATAAACAATAAATGCTGAAGGTGTTGTGGAGAAATGCATACGCTCAACTTTAAGAGGGACGTAACTTGGAAAGAGCCAGTAATGAGAACAGAATGGAGGTGCCTTTAAAAGGGAAATATTGAGCTACCATATGATCCAGCAGGCCCCTTCCTGGACCTATACCCTCTGAAGACAGAACTGGAAAGACACAGGCAGGCAAAACTGCACTGCACAGTATTACAATAGCCAAGATATGGAAGTAACCAAAAAGTCCACCAACAGATGGGGGGACAAAGAAGAACTGCTACATGTAGAGATGGAATATTAGCTAGCGAAAAAATGAAACAAGGCCATTTGCAGCACCATAGATGAGTCTAGAAGTAATCACGCAACTTGTAGTAAGTGAGAAAGCGAAAGACACATATCCTATCCTATCACTTGTAGGTGTTACCAAAAAATTGATACCAATGAAGATATTTCCACAGAGAAAGGCAATCACAGATTCATTAAACAAACTTATGGTTCACCAAATGGAAAGGTGTGTGAGGATTGGATACATTACGGTATTGGGGTTAACAGAGATATACAAACACATGTGAAATACAGAATCACCAAAGACCTACAGAATACCAAGAGAAGACTACTCAACATTGTGTCATAGCCTACATGGGAAAAGGATACGAAGAAGAATAGATATATGTATATGTGTGAAAGAACCACATCTTGCACACCTAGAGCAAACAAAATATTGTAATCAAATTTGCTGTGATAAAAAATAAAAATTTACTTAAAAATACGAACAAGAAGTAATGAGAAGGGGGTGCTTGGGCTCCGGCCCGCAGTTCGAGCGGCGAGAGTGCTCAGAGACGCGACGCGGGCCAGAGGGGAGTGAGTGGGCGCCTCAGTGTCCCTCCCCTTCCCACCCCTCGCCTCGCCGCCTTCTCCCCCCTCAGCCGGACCGGAATTATGTGATCCCGGAAGTTCCGGCGCCACTGCTGTGTGGGATAAACAGTAATGGCGGAGGCTGCAGCTCCGGGAACAACAGCCACAACATCAGGAGCAGGAGCGGCAGGGGCGGCGGTGGCAGCGGCCTCCCCCACCCCTATCCCCACAGTCACCTCCCCGTCCCTGGGGGCACGGGATTTGACAGCGACGGCAGCGGCGGCGGCGGGACCAAACAGGTCACCTGCAGGTATTTCATGCATGGGGTTTGTAAGGAAGGAGATAACTGTCGATACTCACGTGACCTCTCTGACAGTCCATATGGTGTAGTGTACAAGTATTTTCAGCGAGGGTACGGAGACCGCTGCAAATATGAACACAGCAAGCCATTGCAACTGCTACAGATCTAACTGCAAAGTCACCCCTTGCTGCTTCCTCAAGTCTCTCATCAGTAGTTGGACAGATTGGTGAAATGCATATGGGCGAAGCTGAGTCAAGAAATTCAAACTTTTCAACTGTAGGAGCGCGTTCAGAAGACTGGGTGAACGCCATTGAGTTTGTTCCTGGGCAGCCCTACTGTGGCCGTACTGCCCCTTCCTCCACTGAAGCACCCCTGCAGGGCTCAGTGACCAAGGAAGAATCAGAGAAGGAGCAAATTGCAGTGGAAACAAAGAAGCAGATCTGCCCCTATGCTGCAGTGGGAGAGTGCCGATATGGGGAGAACTGTGTGTATCTCCATGGAGACGCGTGTGATATGTGTGGGCTGCAGGTCTTCCATCCAGTGGATGCTGCCCAAAGATTACAACATATAAAATCTTGCATCGAGGCCCATGAGAAGGACATGGAGCTCTCGTTTGCTGTGCAGCACAGCAAGGACATGGTGTGTGGGATCTGCATGGAGGTGGTCTATGAGAAAGCCAACCCCCGCGAGCGCCGCTTCGGAATCCTCTCCAACTGCAACCACACCTACTGTCTCAAGTGTATTCGCAAGTGGAGGAGTGCTAAGCAATTTGAGAGCAAGATCATAAAGTACTGCCCAGAATGCCGGATCACATCTAACATTGTCATTCCAAGTGAGGACTGGGTGGAGGAGAAAGAAAAGAAGCAGAAACTCATTCAGAAATACAAGGAGGCAATGAGCAACAAGGCGTGCAGGTATTTTGAAGAAGGACGTGGGAGCTGCCCATTTGGAGGGAACTGCGTTTACAAGCATGCGTACCCTGATGCCGTAGAGAGGAGCCACAGAGACAGAAAGTGGGAACATCAAGCACATAGTGGGCCCAACGAAGGAACCACTTCTGGGAGCTCATTGAGGAAAGAGAGAACGGCAACCCCTTTGACAACGACGAAGAAGAGGTTGTCACCTTTGAGCTGGGCGAGATGTTGCTTGTGCTTTTGGCTGCAGGTGGGGACGACGACCTGACAGACTCTGAAGACGAGTGGGACTTGTTTCACGATGAGCTGGAAGATTTTTATGACTTGGATCTATAGCAGCTTTGCTGGGCGTGTGAACTGGTCTGCTGAGCCTCAGACGGCAGCCCTCCCCGCTGGTGGCAGCAGTGCCCGTGGATCTTTTCTAGGCAGGCCTCTCAAGTCCAGGTGCTGTCGTAATAATTTTTACCCAGGGCCTGTCTTCTCAATCCCTCACCTTTCCCCAAGGAGTATGTTGTTTTCTCTGTTTAAAAAAGTTCCACAATGAATCTTAAAGTTAGTTTTCTTGTAACATGAATTTAACGGTCAGACAGAGTGTAGGTTTGCTGCGTCATCTATTTTCAGCCAGATTCACACAGTTCAAGGGTAGCATTTCCGGATTTCCAGTACTCATTTTAGAGGACCCCAGGTTCAAAAGTAACAGCATTGGCCCTGCTTTTGGGTCCAAGAATTGGGGTGATAGGTGAAGGATCTGAACTGTGGCATGTAGCCTTCTGCTATAGACTTAGGCGGATGCTTGAGGTTTCTGGTGAATTCTGCACATCTGTGTTTTTATATCTGTTCCCTGCCCTGGAATCCCCACCCTGTGCACTCGTTCTGTGGTTTTCGTCTCTTGTTTAATTGCACACAAGTACTACTGCTGGGTAACCAGAACCAGGTGCGACTGTGTTGAGATTTTTACTGTGTTTAGCCTGATAGGAAAATTGTGAAAGAACACATATAAAGATATAGCGGAATAAAATAAATGCAGAGTTGGAAGTTGACTCCCAAGGGCTGATAGACTTGGTACGTGTGAGTGTGCAACAAGCTTCTCATCCCTGCATAGATGCAGTGTCTGTAGCCTTAGTGGAAAAACTCAAGTTTACTGGTTTTAGCCTCGTGTGGCAGATAGATCTTAAAGGACAAAGCAGTATATTGGTAGCTGTTAATAGAGCAGGGCTAGCTCTGTCTATATAAATAGGGAAATGGGCTTAGCCATAGAGGTTCAACTATCTGGTTATCTCATGTATTAACACACATTGGGTCTCAGTTACACAGTTGTATTTAATGTTTTATGATCTCCTAGACTTTCTAGTCCAGGCACTTTTTGACAAGCCTTTGTCCTCATTTGAGGGGTTTTGTTGTCGGGTTGTTGGGTCCGTTTGTGTGGGTATTTGCCTCATGCCATCCCTGAGCTTTGCAGCTAGACAGGTGTGATTCAAAACTATGTTCTAAGGTGTTTCCTGTAGTGGAGTAATTGGTTTGCAGTAGTAAGTCATGTTTTTCCACTAAAAGGGGACGGAGGGGTGGTAATCCACGAGATAAGCTAAAGTTAAATTGTTAGAAGAATTCCTTGATCAGAAAATATAAATTTGCGTTTTGTTGCTCTATTTCCTGAAAGTAACTTGGAGATAAACCTGATTTGTCCATCTACTGCTTTGATCCCTTGGATACCACTCATACTTTCACGTTAAGCAAAAACAAGTAATTCTTGCAGGGGTCTCTGTCTTTTTCAGCAGCCCTTTTGTAAGATGCACTTTTCCCAAATAAAACAATTTTAAACCTCCCTCCCCCCCCAAAAAAGAAGTAATGAGACATAAACTTAAAGAGCTTTTCCTGGCACATTCCATTCTAGTTTAAAACCTAGAACACCACTTCAATTAAGGCTCTGTTGCATTAGTAACCAGATTTGAAAAGGAGAAATGCTGCCGCCTTGTGGCCGTTTCCCACAAGAGCGACTTTACACCCACAGCTAATGGTCATTAACATTCAGAAGGACTCGTGGCCATAAAGGACACCTGCCCTCAAAATTGTGCTGAGGTAAGGAATGGACAAAACAATTCAAAACAGGCCAATTTTTCAAGAAGATAGTATGAAGAGTGAAGTTTTACTCACTCTCTTTAAAAAAAACAGGAAAATGGATAAAAGCTCAACCTCAGGAAGTATTAGACTCATGCAATCTAATCTACAAAAAGGTTTCAACGCACACCAGTCGACTGACCATCAGCAAAAAGTCTACAAACAATAAATGCTAAAGGGGCTTTAGAGAACTGTGTACCCTCTACCTGCTGGTGAGACGTAAATTCGTAAGAGCCAACAATGAGAACAGAAAGGAGCTGCATTAAAAAGTAAAAATTGAGGTACCATTTAATCCAGCAGGCACGCCACTGGGCCTCTCACCTGAGAAGACCAGAATCGAGAAGACATAGGCTGCAAAAGCTGCACTGCAGCCTTATTCACAATAGCCAAGACAGTGAAGCAACCAAAATGTTCTTCAACAGGTGAATGGATAAAGAAGAAGTGGTCCATGTACACAATGGAATATTAGCCATGGAAAACAATGAAACACTGCTCTTTGAGGCACCACAGGTGAACTTGGGGATAATCACCAAACATGATGTAAGTCGGAAAGCAAAAGACCTATATCCTATGATATCACTTACAGGGGTTAGCTAAAAACTGACACAAATGAACATATTTCCACAGAGAAAGACGCTCACAGAATTAGAAAACAAACTATGCTCATGTAAAAGGAAAGGTGGGGGGAATGGATAAATTAAGATTAGTGTTACTATACGTATACAAATACATATTATATACATTTATCAAAAAGACCGACCATATAGCAAGGGAGGTCTACAGAACACTCTGTAGTATTTTACATTGGAAGAGGATCTGTACAAGAATAGACATATACAATGTACAAATGAACCAGATTCTGTACACCTAGGAAAAACAATAGTCTAATCTTTACCCCGATTAATAAAAGTAAAAAAAAAACCAAGAAGAAATAAGGAGACCTAAACTTATGGGGGTTTCTCCTGGCACATTCCATTCTAATTTAAAACCTAGGAACACGACTTCCTGGAAGGCTCTGCTGCCTTAGTACCCAGATTTGGGAACGGAGAAATGAGGCCTCCTTGTGGCCATTTCCCACAACAGCCGCTTAAACACATTGCTAAAGGTCACTAAATATTCACCAAACTTGCATTTATTTAAATGACTCCTGCCCTCCAAAAATTCCTGGGGTCGAAAATCGACCAATGTTTCAAAAGAGGGCAACCTTTCAAGATGACAATTTCAAGAGGTATATTGTACTCACATTTTTTTAACAGAAAACAAAAAGGCGAGGAAAAATGATGAATTTTAGGAATTTTTAAAGACATGCAAACCCAAATTACAAAAACCGATCAGCTCACAGCAGTCAGAATGGCCATTAGCAAAAATGCTGCAAACAATAAATGCTGAAGTGATTGTGGAGAGATGCTTACCCTCTCTTCTATGGGGGACGTGGTAAGAGCCACTAATGAAAACACAATGGAGGTGTGTTTGAACAGTGAGCTACAGGTCAATCATTCACACCCAGTGCTGGGCATAACCCCTGAGAAATGAGAATCAAAAAGTCACAGGCTGGCAATCCTGCACTCCAGCAATATTTACCATAGCCAACACTTGGAAGCAACGAAAATATCCATCAATACAGGAATGCACCAAGAAGAAGTGGTCTATGTACACAATGGAATATTACTCCAATAAAAACTATAAATTAAATTTAAAAAACAAACAAAAGTAAGGAGACATCCGCTTTTGTGGGTTTATCCGGGCACATTCCACTCTAATTTATAACCGAGGAACACCACTGGCCGGGAGGGCTGTTTCCCTAGTTACCAGAGTGGGGGACGTAGAGAGGCTGCCGTCCTCTGGCCGTTACCTGCAAAAGCAGCTTTGAAACCTGTGCTAATGCTCACTTCATATGAACAAGTACGGCAGGGCTGTAAATGATACCTGCCCTCAAAATGTTTAGAGGGAGGTAAATGGCCAAAGCATTTCAAAATGTGACACATACTTTAAGAAAACACTTTGAAGAACTAAGCTGTAATCACAGATTGAAAAATAAAAGCACGTGCCTTAAAGCTCAATTTCAACGGATTATGAGACACATGCAAATTCAACCACAAAGAGGTATTATCTCAAACCAGTCAGAATAACCATCAGCAAGAAAACTATAAACAATAAATGCTGAAGGTGTTGTGGAGAAATGCATACGCTCAACTTTAAGAGGGACGTAACTTGGAAAGAGCCACTAATGAGAACTGAATGGAGGTGTCTTTAAAAGGGAAATATTGAGCTACCATATGATCCAGCAGGCCCCTTCCTGGACCTATACCGTCTGAAGACAGAACTGGAAAGACACAGGCAGGCAAAACTGCACTGCACAGTATTACAATAGCCAAGATATGGAAGTAACCAAAAAGTCCACCAACAGATGGGGGGACAAAGAAGAACTGCTACATGTAGAGATGGAATATTAGCTAGCGAAAAAATGAAACAAGGCCATTTGCAGCACCATAGATGAGTCTAGAAGTAATCACGCAACTTGTAGTAAGTGAGAAAGCGAAAGACACATATCCTATCCTATCACTTGTAGGTGTTACCAAAAAATTGATACCAATGAAGATATTTCCACAGAGAAAGGCAATCACAGATTCATTAAACAAACTTATGGTTCACCAAATGGAAAGGTGTGTGAGGATTGGATACATTACGGTATTGGGGTTAACAGAGATATACAAACACATGTGAAATACAGAATCACCAAAGACCTACAGAATACCAAGAGAAGACTACTCAACATTGTGTCATAGCCTACATGGGAAAAGGATACGAAGAAGAATAGATATATGTATATGTGTGAAAGAACCACATCTTGCACACCTAGAGCAAACAAAATATTGTAATCAAATTTGCTGTGATAAAAAATAAAAATTTACTTAAAAATACGAACAAGAAGTAATGAGAAGGGGGTGCTCGGGCTCCGGCCCGCAGTTCGAGCGGCGAGAGTGCTCAGAGACGCGACGCGGGCCAGAGGGGAGTGAGCGGGCGCCTCAGTGTCCCTCCCCTTCCCACCCCTCGCCTCGCCGCCTTCTCCCCCCTCAGCCGGACCGGAATTATGTGATCCCGGAAGTTCCGGCGCCACTGCTGTGTGGGATAAACAGTAATGGCGGAGGCTGCAGCTCCGGGAACAACAGCCACAACATCAGGAGCAGGAGCGGCAGGGGCGGCGGTGGCAGCGGCCTCCCCCACCCCTATCCCCACAGTCACCTCCCCGTCCCTGGGGACACGGGATGTGACAGCGACGGCAGCGGCGGCGGCGGGACCAAACAGGTCACCTGCAGGTATTTCATGCATGGGGTTTGTAAGGAAGGAGATAACTGTCGATACTCACGTGACCTCTCTGACAGTCCATATGGTGTAGTGTACAAGTATTTTCAGCGAGGGTACGGAGACCGCTGCAAATATGAACACAGCAAGCCATTGCAACTGCTACAGATCTAACTGCAAAGTCACCCCTTGCTGCTTCCTCAAGTCTCTCATCAGTAGTTGGACAGATTGGTGAAATGCATATGGGCGAAGCTGAGTCAAGAAATTCAAACTTTTCAACTGTAGGAGCGCGTTCAGAAGACTGGGTGAACACCATTGAGTTTGTTCCTGGGCAGCCCTACTGTGGCCGTACTGCCCCTTCCTCCACTGAAGCACCCCTGCAGGGCTCAGTGACCAAGGAAGAATCAGAGAAGGAGCAAATTGCAGTGGAAACAAAGAAGCAGATCTGCCCCTATGCTGCAGTGGGAGAGTGCCGATATGGGGAGAACTGTGTGTATCTCCATGGAGACGCGTGTGATATGTGTGGGCTGCAGGTCTTCCATCCAGTGGATGCTGCCCAAAGATCACAACATATAAAATCTTGCATCGAGGCCCATGAGAAGGACATGGAGCTCTCGTTTGCTGTGCAGCACAGCAAGGACATGGTGTGTGGGATCTGCATGGAGGTGGTCTATGAGAAAGCCAACCCCCGCGAGCGCCGCTTCGGAATCCTCTCCAACTGCAACCACACCTACTGTCTCAAGTGTATTCGCAAGTGGAGGAGTGCTAAGCAATTTGAGAGCAAGATCATAAAGTACTGCCCAGAATGCCGGATCACATCTAACATTGCCATTCCAAGTGAGGACTGGGTGGAGGAGAAAGAAAAGAAGCAGAAACTCATTCAGAAATACAAGGAGGCAATGAGCAACAAGGCGTGCAGGTATTTTGAAGAAGGACGTGGGAGCTGCCCATTTGGAGGGAACTGCGTTTACAAGCATGCGTACCCTGATGCCGTAGAGAGGAGCCACAGAGACAGAAAGTGGGAACATCAAGCACATAGCGGGCCCAACGAAGGAACCACTTCTGGGAGCTCATTGAGGAAAGAGAGAACGGCAACCCCTTTGACAACGACGAAGAAGAGGTTGTCACCTTTGAGCTGGGCGAGATGTTGCTTGTGCTTTTGGCTGCAGGTGGGGACGACGACCTGACAGACTCTGAAGACGAGTGGGACTTGTTTCACGATGAGCTGGAAGATTTTTATGACTTGGATCTATAGCAGCTTTGCTGGGCGTGTGAACTGGTCTGCTGAGCCTCAGACGGCAGCCCTCCCCGCTGGTGGCAGCAGTGCCCGTGGTTCTCTTCTAGGCAGGCCTCTCAAGTCCAGGTGCTGTCGTAATAATTTTTACCCAGGGCCTGTCTTCTCAATCCCTCACCTTTCCCCAAGGAGTATGTTGTTTTCTCTGTTTAAAAAAGTTCCACAATGAATCTTAAAGTTAGTTTTCTTGTAACATGAATTTAACGGTCAGACAGAGTGTAGGTTTGCTGCGTCATCTGTTTTCAGCCAGATTCACACAGTTCAAGGGTAGCATTTCCGGATTTCCAGTACTCATTTTTGAGGACCCCAGGTTCAAAAGTAACAGCATTGGCCCTGCTTTTGGGTCCAAGAATTGGGGTGATAGGTGAAGGATCTGAACTGTGGCATGTAGCCTTCTGCTATAGACTTCGGCGGATGCTTGAGGTTTCTGGTGAATTCTGCACATCTGTGTTTTTATATCTGTTCCCTGCCCTGGAATCCCCACCCTGTGCACTCGTTCTGTGGTTTTCGTCTCTTGTTTAATTGCACACAATACTACTGCTGGGTAACCAGAACCAGGTGCGACTGTGTTGAGATTTTTACTGTGTTTAGCCTGATAGGAAAATTGTGAAAGAACACATATAAAGATATAGCGGAATAAAATAAATGCAGAGTTGGAAGTTGACTCCCAAGGGCTGATAGACTTGGTACGTGTGAGTGTGCAACAAGCATCTCATCCCTGCATAGATGCAGTGTCTGTAGCCTTAGAGGAAAAACTCAAGTTTACTGGTTTCAGCCTCGTGTGGCAAATAGATCTTAAAGGACAAAGCAGTATATTGGTAGCTGTTAATAGAGCAGGGCTAGCTCTGTCTATATAAATAGGGAAATGGGCTTAGCCATAGAGGTTCAACTATCTGGTTATCTCATGTATTAACACACATTGGGTCTCAGTTACACAGTTGTATTTAATGTTTTATGATCTCCTAGACTTTCTAGTCCAGGCACTTTTTGACAAGCCTTTGTCCTCATTTGAGGGGTTTTGTTGTCGGGTTGTTGGGTCCCTTTGTGTGGGTATTTGCCTCATGCCATCCCTGAGCTTTGCAGCTAGACAGGTGTGATTCAAAACTATGTTCTAAGGTGTTTCCTGTAGTGGAGTAATTGGTTTGCAGTAGTAAGTCATGTTTTTCCACTAAAAGGGGACGGAGGGGTGGTAATCCACGAGATAAGCTAAAGTTAAATTGTTAGAAGAATTCCTTGATCAGAAAATATAAATTTGCGTTTTGTTGCTCTATTTCCTGAAAGTAACTTGGAGATAAACCTGATTTGTCCATCTACTGCTTTGATCCCTTGGATACCACTCATACTTTCACGTTAAGCAAAAACAAGTAATTCTTGCAGGGGTCTCTGTCTTTTTCAGCAGCCCTTTTGTAAGACGCACTTTTCCCAAATAAAACAATTTTAAACCTCCCTCCCCCCAAAAAAAAGAAGTAATGAGACATAAACTTAAAGGGCTTTTTCCTGGCACATTCCATTCTAGTTTACAACCTAGAACACCACTTCAATTAAGGCTCTGTTGCATTAGTAACCAGATTTGAAAAGGAGAAATGCTGCCGCCTTGTGGCCGTTTCCCACAAGAGCGACTTTACACCCACAGCTAATGGTCATTAACATTCAGAAGGACTCGGGGCCATAAAGGACAGCTGCCCTCAAAAATTGTGCTGAGGTAAGGAATGGACAAAACAATTCAAAACAGGCCAATTTTTCAAGAAGATAGTATGAAGAGTGAAGTTTTACTCACTCTCTTTAAAAAAAACAGGAAAATGGATAAAAGCTCAACCTCAGGAAGTATTAGACTCATGCAATCTAATCTACAAAAAGGTTTCAACGCACACCAGTCGACTGACCATCAGCAAAAAGTCTACAAACAATAAATGCTAAAGGGGCTTTAGAGAACTGTGTACCCTCTACCTGCTGGTGAGACGTAAAGTCGTAAGAGCCAACAATGAGAACAGAAAGGAGCTGCATTAAAAAGTAAAAATTGAGGTACCATTTAATCCAGCAGGCACGCCACTGGGCCTCTCACCTGAGAAGACCAGAATCGAGAAGACATAGGCTGCAAAAGCTGCACTGCAGCCTTATTCACAATAGCCAAGACAGTGAAGCAACCAAAATGTTCTTCAACAGGTGAATGGATAAAGAAGAAGTGGTCCATGTACACAATGGAATATTAGCCATGGAAAACAATGAAACACTGCTCTTTGAGGCACCACAGGTGAACCTGGGGATAATCACCAAACATGATGTAAGTCGGAAAGCAAAAGACCTATATCCTATGATATCACTTACAGGGGTTAGCTAAAAACTGACACAAATGAACATATTTCCACAGAGAAAGACGCTCACAGAATTAGAAAACAAACTATGCTCATGTAAAAGGAAAGGTGGGGGGAATGGATAAATTAAGATTAGTGTTACTATACGTATACAAATACATATTATATACATTTATCAAAAAGACCGACCATATAGCAAGGGAGGTCTACAGAACACTCTGTAGTATTTTACATGGGAAGAGGATCTGTACAAGAATAGACATATACAATGTACAAATGAACCAGATTCTGTACACCTAGGACAAACAATAGTCTAATCTTTACCCCGATTAAAAAAAGTAAAAAAAAAAAAACCAAGAAGAAATAAGGAGACCTAAACTTATGGGGGTTCTCCTAGCACATTCCATTCTAATTTAAAACCTAGGAACACGACTTCCTGAAAGGCTCTGCTGCCTTAGTACCCAGATTTGGGAACGGAGAAATGAGGCCTCCTTGTGGCCATTTCCCACAACAGCCGCTTAAACACATTGCTAAAGGTCACTAAATATTCACCAAACTTGCATTTATTTAAATGACTCCTGCCCTCCAAAAATTCCTGGGGTCGAAAATCGACCAATGTTTCAAAAGAGGGCAACCTTTCAAGATGACAATTTCAAGAGGTATATTGTACTCACATTTTTTTCACAGAAAACAAAAAGGCGAGGAAAAATGATGAATTTTAGGAATTTTTAAAGACATGCAAACCCAAATTACAAAAACCGATCAGCTCACAGCAGTCAGAATGGCCATTAGCAAAAATGCTGCAAACAATAAATGCTGAAGTGATTGTGGAGAGATGCTTACCCTCTCTTCTATGGGGGACGTGGTAAGAGCCACTAATGAAAACACAATGGAGGTGTGTTTGAACAGTGAGCTACAGGTGAATCATTCACACCCAGTGCTGGGCGTAACCCCTGAGAAATGAGAATCAAAAAGTCACAGGCTGGCAATCCTGCACTCCAGCAATATTTACCATAGCCAACACTTGGAAGCAACGAAAATATCCATCAATACAGGAATGCACCAAGAAGAAGTGGTCTATGTACACAATGGAATATTACTCCAATAAAAACTATAAATTAAATTTAAAAAACAAACAAAAGTAAGGAGACATCCGCTTTTGTGGGTTTATCCGGGCACATTCCACTCTAATTTATAACCGAGGAACACCACTGGCCGGGAGGGCTGTTTCCCTAGTTACCAGAGTGGGGGACGTAGAGAGGCTGCCGTCCTCTGGCTGTTACCTGCAAAAGCAGCTTTGAAACCTGTGCTAATGCTCACTTCATATGAACAAGTACGGCAGGGCTGTAAATGAAACATGCCCTCAAAATGTTTAGAGGGAGGTAAATGGCCAAAGCATTTCAAAATGTGACACATACTTTAAGAAAACACTTTGAAGAACTAAGCTGTAATCACAGATTGAAAAATAAAAGCACGTGCCTTAAAGCTCAATTTCAACGGATTATGAGACACATGCAAATTCAACCACAAAGAGGTATTATCTCAAACCAGTCAGAATAACCATCAGCAAGAAAACTATAAACAATAAATGCTGAAGGTGTTGTGGAGAAATGCATACGCTCAACTTTAAGAGGGACGTAACTTGGAAAGAGCCACTAATGAGAACTGAATGGAGGTGTCTTTAAAAGGGAAATATTGAGCTACCATATGATCCAGCAGGCCCCTTCCTGGACCTATACCGTCTGAAGACAGAACTGGAAAGACACAGGCAGGCAAAACTGCACTGCACAGTATTACAATAGCCAAGATATGGAAGTAACCAAAAAGTCCACCAACAGATGGGGGGACAAAGAAGAACTGCTACATGTAGAGATGGAATATTAGCTAGCGAAAAAATGAAACAAGGCCATTTGCAGCACCATAGATGAGTCTAGAAGTAATCACGCAACTTGTAGTAAGTGAGAAAGCGAAAGACACATATCCTATCCTATCACTTGTAGGTGTTACCAAAAAATTGATACCAATGAAGATATTTCCACAGAGAAAGGCAATCACAGATTCATTAAACAAACTTATGGTTCACCAAATGGAAAGGTGTGTGAGGATTGGATACATTACGGTATTGGGGTTAACAGAGATATACAAACACATGTGAAATACAGAATCACCAAAGACCTACAGAATACCAAGAGAAGACTACTCAACATTGTGTCATAGCCTACATGGGAAAAGGATACGAAGAAGAATAGATATATGTATATGTGTGAAAGAACCACATCTTGCACACCTAGAGCAAACAAAATATTGTAATCAAATTTGCTGTGATAAAAAATAAAAATTTACTTAAAAATACGAACAAGAAGTAATGAGAAGGGGGTGCTCGGGCTCCGGCCCGCAGTTCGAGCGGCGAGAGTGCTCAGAGACGCGACGCGGGCCAGAGGGGAGTGAGCGGGCGCCTCAGTGTCCCTCCCCTTCCCACCCCTCGCCTCGCCGCCTTCTCCCCCCTCAGCCGGACCGGAATTATGTGATCCCGGAAGTTCCGGCGCCACTGCTGTGTGGGATAAACAGTAATGGCGGAGGCTGCAGCTCCGGGAACAACAGCCACAACATCAGGAGCAGGAGCGGCAGGGGCGGCGGTGGCAGCGGCCTCCCCCACCCCTATCCCCACAGTCACCTCCCCGTCCCTGGGGACACGGGATGTGACAGCGACGGCAGCGGCGGCGGCGGGACCAAACAGGTCACCTGCAGGTATTTCATGCATGGGGTTTGTAAGGAAGGAGATAACTGTCGATACTCACGTGACCTCTCTGACAGTCCATATGGTGTAGTGTACAAGTATTTTCAGCGAGGGTACGGAGACCGCTGCAAATATGAACACAGCAAGCCATTGCAACTGCTACAGATCTAACTGCAAAGTCACCCCTTGCTGCTTCCTCAAGTCTCTCATCAGTAGTTGGACAGATTGGTGAAATGCATATGGGCGAAGCTGAGTCAAGAAATTCAAACTTTTCAACTGTAGGAGCGCGTTCAGAAGACTGGGTGAACACCATTGAGTTTGTTCCTGGGCAGCCCTACTGTGGCCGTACTGCCCCTTCCTCCACTGAAGCACCCCTGCAGGGCTCAGTGACCAAGGAAGAATCAGAGAAGGAGCAAATTGCAGTGGAAACAAAGAAGCAGATCTGCCCCTATGCTGCAGTGGGAGAGTGCCGATATGGGGAGAACTGTGTGTATCTCCATGGAGACGCGTGTGATATGTGTGGGCTGCAGGTCTTCCATCCAGTGGATGCTGCCCAAAGATCACAACATATAAAATCTTGCATCGAGGCCCATGAGAAGGACATGGAGCTCTCGTTTGCTGTGCAGCACAGCAAGGACATGGTGTGTGGGATCTGCATGGAGGTGGTCTATGAGAAAGCCAACCCCCGCGAGCGCCGCTTCGGAATCCTCTCCAACTGCAACCACACCTACTGTCTCAAGTGTATTCGCAAGTGGAGGAGTGCTAAGCAATTTGAGAGCAAGATCATAAAGTACTGCCCAGAATGCCGGATCACATCTAACATTGCCATTCCAAGTGAGGACTGGGTGGAGGAGAAAGAAAAGAAGCAGAAACTCATTCAGAAATACAAGGAGGCAATGAGCAACAAGGCGTGCAGGTATTTTGAAGAAGGACGTGGGAGCTGCCCATTTGGAGGGAACTGCGTTTACAAGCATGCGTACCCTGATGCCGTAGAGAGGAGCCACAGAGACAGAAAGTGGGAACATCAAGCACATAGCGGGCCCAACGAAGGAACCACTTCTGGGAGCTCATTGAGGAAAGAGAGAACGGCAACCCCTTTGACAACGACGAAGAAGAGGTTGTCACCTTTGAGCTGGGCGAGATGTTGCTTGTGCTTTTGGCTGCAGGTGGGGACGACGACCTGACAGACTCTGAAGACGAGTGGGACTTGTTTCACGATGAGCTGGAAGATTTTTATGACTTGGATCTATAGCAGCTTTGCTGGGCGTGTGAACTGGTCTGCTGAGCCTCAGACGGCAGCCCTCCCCGCTGGTGGCAGCAGTGCCCGTGGTTCTCTTCTAGGCAGGCCTCTCAAGTCCAGGTGCTGTCGTAATAATTTTTACCCAGGGCCTGTCTTCTCAATCCCTCACCTTTCCCCAAGGAGTATGTTGTTTTCTCTGTTTAAAAAAGTTCCACAATGAATCTTAAAGTTAGTTTTCTTGTAACATGAATTTAACGGTCAGACAGAGTGTAGGTTTGCTGCGTCATCTGTTTTCAGCCAGATTCACACAGTTCAAGGGTAGCATTTCCGGATTTCCAGTACTCATTTTTGAGGACCCCAGGTTCAAAAGTAACAGCATTGGCCCTGCTTTTGGGTCCAAGAATTGGGGTGATAGGTGAAGGATCTGAACTGTGGCATGTAGCCTTCTGCTATAGACTTCGGCGGATGCTTGAGGTTTCTGGTGAATTCTGCACATCTGTGTTTTTATATCTGTTCCCTGCCCTGGAATCCCCACCCTGTGCACTCGTTCTGTGGTTTTCGTCTCTTGTTTAATTGCACACAATACTACTGCTGGGTAACCAGAACCAGGTGCGACTGTGTTGAGATTTTTACTGTGTTTAGCCTGATAGGAAAATTGTGAAAGAACACATATAAAGATATAGCGGAATAAAATAAATGCAGAGTTGGAAGTTGACTCCCAAGGGCTGATAGACTTGGTACGTGTGAGTGTGCAACAAGCATCTCATCCCTGCATAGATGCAGTGTCTGTAGCCTTAGAGGAAAAACTCAAGTTTACTGGTTTCAGCCTCGTGTGGCAAATAGATCTTAAAGGACAAAGCAGTATATTGGTAGCTGTTAATAGAGCAGGGCTAGCTCTGTCTATATAAATAGGGAAATGGGCTTAGCCATAGAGGTTCAACTATCTGGTTATCTCATGTATTAACACACATTGGGTCTCAGTTACACAGTTGTATTTAATGTTTTATGATCTCCTAGACTTTCTAGTCCAGGCACTTTTTGACAAGCCTTTGTCCTCATTTGAGGGGTTTTGTTGTCGGGTTGTTGGGTCCCTTTGTGTGGGTATTTGCCTCATGCCATCCCTGAGCTTTGCAGCTAGACAGGTGTGATTCAAAACTATGTTCTAAGGTGTTTCCTGTAGTGGAGTAATTGGTTTGCAGTAGTAAGTCATGTTTTTCCACTAAAAGGGGACGGAGGGGTGGTAATCCACGAGATAAGCTAAAGTTAAATTGTTAGAAGAATTCCTTGATCAGAAAATATAAATTTGCGTTTTGTTGCTCTATTTCCTGAAAGTAACTTGGAGATAAACCTGATTTGTCCATCTACTGCTTTGATCCCTTGGATACCACTCATACTTTCACGTTAAGCAAAAACAAGTAATTCTTGCAGGGGTCTCTGTCTTTTTCAGCAGCCCTTTTGTAAGACGCACTTTTCCCAAATAAAACAATTTTAAACCTCCCTCCCCCCAAAAAAAAGAAGTAATGAGACATAAACTTAAAGGGCTTTTTCCTGGCACATTCCATTCTAGTTTACAACCTAGAACACCACTTCAATTAAGGCTCTGTTGCATTAGTAACCAGATTTGAAAAGGAGAAATGCTGCCGCCTTGTGGCCGTTTCCCACAAGAGCGACTTTACACCCACAGCTAATGGTCATTAACATTCAGAAGGACTCGGGGCCATAAAGGACAGCTGCCCTCAAAAATTGTGCTGAGGTAAGGAATGGACAAAACAATTCAAAACAGGCCAATTTTTCAAGAAGATAGTATGAAGAGTGAAGTTTTACTCACTCTCTTTAAAAAAAACAGGAAAATGGATAAAAGCTCAACCTCAGGAAGTATTAGACTCATGCAATCTAATCTACAAAAAGGTTTCAACGCACACCAGTCGACTGACCATCAGCAAAAAGTCTACAAACAATAAATGCTAAAGGGGCTTTAGAGAACTGTGTACCCTCTACCTGCTGGTGAGACGTAAAGTCGTAAGAGCCAACAATGAGAACAGAAAGGAGCTGCATTAAAAAGTAAAAATTGAGGTACCATTTAATCCAGCAGGCACGCCACTGGGCCTCTCACCTGAGAAGACCAGAATCGAGAAGACATAGGCTGCAAAAGCTGCACTGCAGCCTTATTCACAATAGCCAAGACAGTGAAGCAACCAAAATGTTCTTCAACAGGTGAATGGGTAAAGAAGAAGTGGTCCATGTACACAATGGAATATTAGCCATGGAAAACAATGAAACACTGCTCTTTGAGGCACCACAGGTGAACCTGGGGATAATCACCAAACATGATGTAAGTCGGAAAGCAAAAGACCTATATCCTATGATATCACTTACAGGGGTTAGCTAAAAACTGACACAAATGAACATATTTCCACAGAGAAAGACGCTCACAGAATTAGAAAACAAACTATGCTCATGTAAAAGGAAAGGTGGGGGGAATGGATAAATTAAGATTAGTGTTACTATACGTATACAAATACATATTATATACATTTATCAAAAAGACCGACCATATAGCAAGGGAGGTCTACAGAACACTCTGTAGTATTTTACATGGGAAGAGGATCTGTACAAGAATAGACATATACAATGTACAAATGAACCAGATTCTGTACACCTAGGACAAACAATAGTCTAATCTTTACCCCGATTAAAAAAAGTAAAAAAAAAAAAACCAAGAAGAAATAAGGAGACCTAAACTTATGGGGGTTCTCCTAGCACATTCCATTCTAATTTAAAACCTAGGAACACGACTTCCTGAAAGGCTCTGCTGCCTTAGTACCCAGATTTGGGAACGGAGAAATGAGGCCTCCTTGTGGCCATTTCCCACAACAGCCGCTTAAACACATTGCTAAAGGTCACTAAATATTCACCAAACTTGCATTTATTTAAATGACTCCTGCCCTCCAAAAATTCCTGGGGTCGAAAATCGACCAATGTTTCAAAAGAGGGCAACCTTTCAAGATGACAATTTCAAGAGGTATATTGTACTCACATTTTTTTCACAGAAAACAAAAAGGCGAGGAAAAATGATGAATTTTAGGAATTTTTAAAGACATGCAAACCCAAATTACAAAAACCGATCAGCTCACAGCAGTCAGAATGGCCATTAGCAAAAATGCTGCAAACAATAAATGCTGAAGTGATTGTGGAGAGATGCTTACCCTCTCTTCTATGGGGGACGTGGTAAGAGCCACTAATGAAAACACAATGGACGTGTGTTTGAACAGTGAGCTACAGGTGAATCATTCACACCCAGTGCTGGGCGTAACCCCTGAGAAATGAGAATCAAAAAGTCACAGGCTGGCAATCCTGCACTCCAGCAATATTTACCATAGCCAACACTTGGAAGCAACGAAAATATCCATCAATACAGGAATGCACCAAGAAGAAGTGGTCTATGTACACAATGGAATATTACTCCAATAAAAACTATAAATTAAATTTAAAAAACAAACAAAAGTAAGGAGACATCCGCTTTTGTGGGTTTATCCGGGCACATTCCACTCTAATTTATAACCGAGGAACACCACTGGCCGGGAGGGCTGTTTCCCTAGTTACCAGAGTGGGGGACGTAGAGAGGCTGCCGTCCTCTGGCCGTTACCTGCAAAAGCAGCTTTGAAACCTGTGCTAATGCTCACTTCATATGAACAAGTACGGCAGGGCTGTAAATGAAACATGCCCTCAAAATGTTTAGAGGGAGGTAAATGGCCAAAGCATTTCAAAATGTGACACATACTTTAAGAAAACACTTTGAAGAACTAAGCTGTAATCACAGATTGAAAAATAAAAGCACGTGCCTTAAAGCTCAATTTCAACGGATTATGAGACACATGCAAATTCAACCACAAAGAGGTATTATCTCAAACCAGTCAGAATAACCATCAGCAAGAAAACTATAAACAATAAATGCTGAAGGTGTTGTGGAGAAATGCATACGCTCAACTTTAAGAGGGACGTAACTTGGAAAGAGCCAGTAATGAGAACAGAATGGAGGTGCCTTTAAAAGGGAAATATTGAGCTACCATATGATCCAGCAGGCCCCTTCCTGGACCTATACCCTCTGAAGACAGAACTGGAAAGACACAGGCAGGCAAAACTGCACTGCACAGTATTACAATAGCCAAGATATGGAAGTAACCAAAAAGTCCACCAACAGATGGGGGGACAAAGAAGAACTGCTACATGTAGAGATGGAATATTAGCTAGCGAAAAAATGAAACAAGGCCATTTGCAGCACCATAGATGAGTCTAGAAGTAATCACGCAACTTGTAGTAAGTGAGAAAGCGAAAGACACATATCCTATCCTATCACTTGTAGGTGTTACCAAAAAATTGATACCAATGAAGATATTTCCACAGAGAAAGGCAATCACAGATTCATTAAACAAACTTATGGTTCACCAAATGGAAAGGTGTGTGAGGATTGGATACATTACGGTATTGGGGTTAACAGAGATATACAAACACATGTGAAATACAGAATCACCAAAGACCTACAGAATACCAAGAGAAGACTACTCAACATTGTGTCATAGCCTACATGGGAAAAGGATACGAAGAAGAATAGATATATGTATATGTGTGAAAGAACCACATCTTGCACACCTAGAGCAAACAAAATATTGTAATCAAATTTGCTGTGATAAAAAATAAAAATTTACTTAAAAATACGAACAAGAAGTAATGAGAAGGGGGTGCTCGGGCTCCGGCCCGCAGTTCGAGCGGCGAGAGTGCTCAGAGACGCGATGCGGGCCAGAGGGGAGTGAGCGGGCGCCTCAGTGTCCCTCCCCTTCCCACCCCTCGCCTCGCCGCCTTCTCCCCCCTCAGCCGGACCGGAATTATGTGATCCCGGAAGTTCCGGCGCCACTGCTGTGTGGGATAAACAGTAATGGCGGAGGCTGCAGCTCCGGGAACAACAGCCACAACATCAGGAGCAGGAGCGGCAGGGGCGGCGGTGGCAGCGGCCTCCCCCACCCCTATCCCCACAGTCACCTCCCCGTCCCTGGGGGCACGGGATGTGACAGCGACGGCAGCGGTGGCGGCGGGACCAAACAGGTCACCTGCAGGTATTTCATGCATGGGGTTTGTAAGGAAGGAGATAACTGTCGATACTCACGTGACCTCTCTGACAGTCCATATGGTGTAGTGTACAAGTATTTTCAGCGAGGGTACGGAGACTGCTGCAAATATGAACACAGCAAGCCATTGCAACTGCTACAGATCTAACTGCAAAGTCACCCCTTGCTGCTTCCTCAAGTCTCTCATCAGTAGTTGGACAGATTGGTGAAATGCATATGGGCGAAGCTGAGTCAAGAAATTCAAACTTTTCAACTGTAGGAGCGCGTTCAGAAGACTGGGTGAACGCCATTGAGTTTGTTCCTGGGCAGCCCTACTGTGGCCGTACTGCCCCTTCCTCCACTGAAGCACCCCTGCAGGGCTCAGTGACCA
Organism: Balaenoptera physalus; assembly: GCF_965194825.1. Lineage (NCBI taxonomy): Eukaryota > Metazoa > Chordata > Mammalia > Artiodactyla > Balaenopteridae > Balaenoptera > Balaenoptera physalus. The sequence goes on from NW_028126559.1 coordinate 310,798, forward strand.
AGGAAGAATCAGAGAAGGAGCAAATTGCAGTGGAAACAAAGAAGCAGATCTGCCCCTATGCTGCAGTGGGAGAGTGCCGATATGGGGAGAACTGTGTGTATCTCCATGGAGACGCGTGTGATATGTGTGGGCTGCAGGTCTTCCATCCAGTGGATGCTGCCCAAAGATCACAACATATAAAATCTTGCATCGAGGCCCATGAGAAGGACATGGAGCTCTCGTTTGCTGTGCAGCACAGCAAGGACATGGTGTGTGGGATCTGCATGGAGGTGGTCTATGAGAAAGCCAACCCCCGCGAGCGCCGCTTCGGAATCCTCTCCAACTGCAACCACACCTACTGTCTCAAGTGTATTCGCAAGTGGAGGAGTGCTAAGCAATTTGAGAGCAAGATCATAAAGTACTGCCCAGAATGCCGGATCACATCTAACATTGCCATTCCAAGTGAGGACTGGGTGGAGGAGAAAGAAAAGAAGCAGAAACTCATTCAGAAATACAAGGAGGCAATGAGCAACAAGGCGTGCAGGTATTTTGAAGAAGGACGTGGGAGCTGCCCATTTGGAGGGAACTGCGTTTACAAGCATGCGTACCCTGATGCCGTAGAGAGGAGCCACAGAGACAGAAAGTGGGAACATCAAGCACATAGCGGGCCCAACGAAGGAACCACTTCTGGGAGCTCATTGAGGAAAGAGAGAACGGCAACCCCTTTGACAACGACGAAGAAGAGGTTGTCACCTTTGAGCTGGGCGAGATGTTGCTTGTGCTTTTGGCTGCAGGTGGGGACGACGACCTGACAGACTCTGAAGACGAGTGGGACTTGTTTCACGATGAGCTGGAAGATTTTTATGACTTGGATCTATAGCAGCTTTGCTGGGCGTGTGAACTGGTCTGCTGAGCCTCAGACGGCAGCCCTCCCCGCTGGTGGCAGCAGTGCCCGTGGTTCTCTTCTAGGCAGGCCTCTCAAGTCCAGGTGCTGTCGTAATAATTTTTACCCAGGGCCTGTCTTCTCAATCCCTCACCTTTCCCCAAGGAGTATGTTGTTTTCTCTGTTTAAAAAAGTTCCACAATGAATCTTAAAGTTAGTTTTCTTGTAACATGAATTTAACGGTCAGACAGAGTGTAGGTTTGCTGCGTCATCTGTTTTCAGCCAGATTCACACAGTTCAAGGGTAGCATTTCCGGATTTCCAGTACTCATTTTTGAGGACCCCAGGTTCAAAAGTAACAGCATTGGCCCTGCTTTTGGGTCCAAGAATTGGGGTGATAGGTGAAGGATCTGAACTGTGGCATGTAGCCTTCTGCTATAGACTTCGGCGGATGCTTGAGGTTTCTGGTGAATTCTGCACATCTGTGTTTTTATATCTGTTCCCTGCCCTGGAATCCCCACCCTGTGCACTCGTTCTGTGGTTTTCGTCTCTTGTTTAATTGCACACAATACTACTGCTGGGTAACCAGAACCAGGTGCGACTGTGTTGAGATTTTTACTGTGTTTAGCCTGATAGGAAAATTGTGAAAGAACACATATAAAGATATAGCGGAATAAAATAAATGCAGAGTTGGAAGTTGACTCCCAAGGGCTGATAGACTTGGTACGTGTGAGTGTGCAACAAGCATCTCATCCCTGCATAGATGCAGTGTCTGTAGCCTTAGAGGAAAAACTCAAGTTTACTGGTTTCAGCCTCGTGTGGCAAATAGATCTTAAAGGACAAAGCAGTATATTGGTAGCTGTTAATAGAGCAGGGCTAGCTCTGTCTATATAAATAGGGAAATGGGCTTAGCCATAGAGGTTCAACTATCTGGTTATCTCATGTATTAACACACATTGGGTCTCAGTTACACAGTTGTATTTAATGTTTTATGATCTCCCAGACTTTCTAGTCCAGGCACTTTTTGACAAGCCTTTGTCCTCATTTGAGGGGTTTTGTTGTCGGGTTGTTGGGTCCCTTTGTGTGGGTATTTGCCTCATGCCATCCCTGAGCTTTGCAGCTAGACAGGTGTGATTCAAAACTATGTTCTAAGGTGTTTCCTGTAGTGGAGTAATTGGTTTGCAGTAGTAAGTCATGTTTTTCCACTAAAAGGGGACGGAGGGGTGGTAATCCACGAGATAAGCTAAAGTTAAATTGTTAGAAGAATTCCTTGATCAGAAAATATAAATTTGCGTTTTGTTGCTCTATTTCCTGAAAGTAACTTGGAGATAAACCTGATTTGTCCATCTACTGCTTTGATCCCTTGGATACCACTCATACTTTCACGTTAAGCAAAAACAAGTAATTCTTGCAGGGGTCTCTGTCTTTTTCAGCAGCCCTTTTGTAAGACGCACTTTTCCCAAATAAAACAATTTTAAACCTCCCTCCCCCCAAAAAAAAGAAGTAATGAGACATAAACTTAAAGGGCTTTTTCCTGGCACATTCCATTCTAGTTTACAACCTAGAACACCACTTCAATTAAGGCTCTGTTGCATTAGTAACCAGATTTGAAAAGGAGAAATGCTGCCGCCTTGTGGCCGTTTCCCACAAGAGCGACTTTACACCCACAGCTAATGGTCATTAACATTCAGAAGGACTCGGGGCCATAAAGGACAGCTGCCCTCAAAAATTGTGCTGAGGTAAGGAATGGACAAAACAATTCAAAACAGGCCAATTTTTCAAGAAGATAGTATGAAGAGTGAAGTTTTACTCACTCTCTTTAAAAAAAACAGGAAAATGGATAAAAGCTCAACCTCAGGAAGTATTAGACTCATGCAATCTAATCTACAAAAAGGTTTCAACGCACACCAGTCGACTGACCATCAGCAAAAAGTCTACAAACAATAAATGCTAAAGGGGCTTTAGAGAACTGTGTACCCTCTACCTGCTGGTGAGACGTAAAGTCGTAAGAGCCAACAATGAGAACAGAAAGGAGCTGCATTAAAAAGTAAAAATTGAGGTACCATTTAATCCAGCAGGCACGCCACTGGGCCTCTCACCTGAGAAGACCAGAATCGAGAAGACATAGGCTGCAAAAGCTGCACTGCAGCCTTATTCACAATAGCCAAGACAGTGAAGCAACCAAAATGTTCTTCAACAGGTGAATGGGTAAAGAAGAAGTGGTCCATGTACACAATGGAATATTAGCCATGGAAAACAATGAAACACTGCTCTTTGAGGCACCACAGGTGAACCTGGGGATAATCACCAAACATGATGTAAGTCGGAAAGCAAAAGACCTATATCCTATGATATCACTTACAGGGGTTAGCTAAAAACTGACACAAATGAACATATTTCCACAGAGAAAGACGCTCACAGAATTAGAAAACAAACTATGCTCATGTAAAAGGAAAGGTGGGGGGAATGGATAAATTAAGATTAGTGTTACTATACGTATACAAATACATATTATATACATTTATCAAAAAGACCGACCATATAGCAAGGGAGGTCTACAGAACACTCTGTAGTATTTTACATGGGAAGAGGATCTGTACAAGAATAGACATATACAATGTACAAATGAACCAGATTCTGTACACCTAGGACAAACAATAGTCTAATCTTTACCCCGATTAAAAAAAGTAAAAAAAAAAAAACCAAGAAGAAATAAGGAGACCTAAACTTATGGGGGTTCTCCTAGCACATTCCATTCTAATTTAAAACCTAGGAACACGACTTCCTGAAAGGCTCTGCTGCCTTAGTACCCAGATTTGGGAACGGAGAAATGAGGCCTCCTTGTGGCCATTTCCCACAACAGCCGCTTAAACACATTGCTAAAGGTCACTAAATATTCACCAAACTTGCATTTATTTAAATGACTCCTGCCCTCCAAAAATTCCTGGGGTCGAAAATCGACCAATGTTTCAAAAGAGGGCAACCTTTCAAGATGACAATTTCAAGAGGTATATTGTACTCACATTTTTTTCACAGAAAACAAAAAGGCGAGGAAAAATGATGAATTTTAGGAATTTTTAAAGACATGCAAACCCAAATTACAAAAACCGATCAGCTCACAGCAGTCAGAATGGCCATTAGCAAAAATGCTGCAAACAATAAATGCTGAAGTGATTGTGGAGAGATGCTTACCCTCTCTTCTATGGGGGACGTGGTAAGAGCCACTAATGAAAACACAATGGAGGTGTGTTTGAACAGTGAGCTACAGGTGAATCATTCACACCCAGTGCTGGGCGTAACCCCTGAGAAATGAGAATCAAAAAGTCACAGGCTGGCAATCCTGCACTCCAGCAATATTTACCATAGCCAACACTTGGAAGCAACGAAAATATCCATCAATACAGGAATGCACCAAGAAGAAGTGGTCTATGTACACAATGGAATATTACTCCAATAAAAACTATAAATTAAATTTAAAAAACAAACAAAAGTAAGGAGACATCCGCTTTTGTGGGTTTATCCGGGCACATTCCACTCTAATTTATAACCGAGGAACACCACTGGCCGGGAGGGCTGTTTCCCTAGTTACCAGAGTGGGGGACGTAGAGAGGCTGCCGTCCTCTGGCCGTTACCTGCAAAAGCAGCTTTGAAACCTGTGCTAATGCTCACTTCATATGAACAAGTACGGCAGGGCTGTAAATGAAACCTGCCCTCAAAATGTTTAGAGGGAGGTAAATGGCCAAAGCATTTCAAAATGTGACACATACTTTAAGAAAACACTTTGAAGAACTAAGCTGTAATCACAGATTGAAAAATAAAAGCACGTGCCTTAAAGCTCAATTTCAACGGATTATGAGACACATGCAAATTCAACCACAAAGAGGTATTATCTCAAACCAGTCAGAATAACCATCAGCAAGAAAACTATAAACAATAAATGCTGAAGGTGTTGTGGAGAAATGCATACGCTCAACTTTAAGAGGGACGTAACTTGGAAAGAGCCACTAATGAGAACTGAATGGAGGTGCCTTTAAAAGGGAAATATTGAGCTACCATATGATCCAGCAGGCCCCTTCCTGGACCTATACCCTCTGAAGACAGAACTGGAAAGACACAGGCAGGCAAAACTGCACTGCACAGTATTACAATAGCCAAGATATGGAAGTAACCAAAAAGTCCACCAACAGATGGGGGGACAAAGAAGAACTGCTACATGTAGAGATGGAATATTAGCTAGCGAAAAAATGAAACAAGGCCATTTGCAGCACCATAGATGAGTCTAGAAGTAATCACGCAACTTGTAGTAAGTGAGAAAGCGAAAGACACATATCCTATCCTATCACTTGTAGGTGTTACCAAAAAATTGATACCAATGAAGATATTTCCACAGAGAAAGGCAATCACAGATTCATTAAACAAACTTATGGTTCACCAAATGGAAAGGTGTGTGAGGATTGGATACATTACGGTATTGGGGTTAACAGAGATATACAAACACATGTGAAATACAGAATCACCAAAGACCTACAGAATACCAAGAGAAGACTACTCAACATTGTGTCATAGCCTACATGGGAAAAGGATACGAAGAAGAATAGATATATGTATATGTGTGAAAGAACCACATCTTGCACACCTAGAGCAAACAAAATATTGTAATCAAATTTGCTGTGATAAAAAATAAAAATTTACTTAAAAATACGAACAAGAAGTAATGAGAAGGGGGTGCTCGGGCTCCGGCCCGCAGTTCGAGCGGCGAGAGTGCTCAGAGATGCGATGCGGGCCAGAGGGGAGTGAGCGGGCGCCTCAGTGTCCCTCCCCTTCCCACCCCTCGCCTCGCCGCCTTCTCCCCCCTCAGCCGGACCGGAATTATGTGATCCCGGAAGTTCCGGCGCCACTGCTGTGTGGGATAAACAGTAATGGCGGAGGCTGCAGCTCCGGGAACAACAGCCACAACATCAGGAGCAGGAGCGGCAGGGGCGGCGGTGGCAGCGGCCTCCCCCACCCCTATCCCCACAGTCACCTCCCCGTCCCTGGGGGCACGGGATGTGACAGCGACGGCAGCGGTGGCGGCGGGACCAAACAGGTCACCTGCAGGTATTTCATGCATGGGGTTTGTAAGGAAGGAGATAACTGTCGATACTCACGTGACCTCTCTGACAGTCCATATGGTGTAGTGTACAAGTATTTTCAGCGAGGGTACGGAGACTGCTGCAAATATGAACACAGCAAGCCATTGCAACTGCTACAGATCTAACTGCAAAGTCACCCCTTGCTGCTTCCTCAAGTCTCTCATCAGTAGTTGGACAGATTGGTGAAATGCATATGGGCGAAGCTGAGTCAAGAAATTCAAACTTTTCAACTGTAGGAGCGCGTTCAGAAGACTGGGTGAACGCCATTGAGTTTGTTCCTGGGCAGCCCTACTGTGGCCGTACTGCCCCTTCCTCCACTGAAGCACCCCTGCAGGGCTCAGTGACCAAGGAAGAATCAGAGAAGGAGCAAATTGCAGTGGAAACAAAGAAGCAGATCTGCCCCTATGCTGCAGTGGGAGAGTGCCGATATGGGGAGAACTGTGTGTATCTCCATGGAGACGCGTGTGATATGTGTGGGCTGCAGGTCTTCCATCCAGTGGATGCTGCCCAAAGATCACAACATATAAAATCTTGCATCGAGGCCCATGAGAAGGACATGGAGCTCTCGTTTGCTGTGCAGCACAGCAAGGACATGGTGTGTGGGATCTGCATGGAGGTGGTCTATGAGAAAGCCAACCCCCGCGAGCGCCGCTTCGGAATCCTCTCCAACTGCAACCACACCTACTGTCTCAAGTGTATTCGCAAGTGGAGGAGTGCTAAGCAATTTGAGAGCAAGATCATAAAGTACTGCCCAGAATGCCGGATCACATCTAACATTGCCATTCCAAGTGAGGACTGGGTGGAGGAGAAAGAAAAGAAGCAGAAACTCATTCAGAAATACAAGGAGGCAATGAGCAACAAGGCGTGCAGGTATTTTGAAGAAGGACGTGGGAGCTGCCCATTTGGAGGGAACTGCGTTTACAAGCATGCGTACCCTGATGCCGTAGAGAGGAGCCACAGAGACAGAAAGTGGGAACATCAAGCACATAGCGGGCCCAACGAAGGAACCACTTCTGGGAGCTCATTGAGGAAAGAGAGAACGGCAACCCCTTTGACAACGACGAAGAAGAGGTTGTCACCTTTGAGCTGGGCGAGATGTTGCTTGTGCTTTTGGCTGCAGGTGGGGACGACGACCTGACAGACTCTGAAGACGAGTGGGACTTGTTTCACGATGAGCTGGAAGATTTTTATGACTTGGATCTATAGCAGCTTTGCTGGGCGTGTGAACTGGTCTGCTGAGCCTCAGACGGCAGCCCTCCCCGCTGGTGGCAGCAGTGCCCGTGGTTCTCTTCTAGGCAGGCCTCTCAAGTCCAGGTGCTGTCGTAATAATTTTTACCCAGGGCCTGTCTTCTCAATCCCTCACCTTTCCCCAAGGAGTATGTTGTTTTCTCTGTTTAAAAAAGTTCCACAATGAATCTTAAAGTTAGTTTTCTTGTAACATGAATTTAACGGTCAGACAGAGTGTAGGTTTGCTGCGTCATCTGTTTTCAGCCAGATTCACACAGTTCAAGGGTAGCATTTCCGGATTTCCAGTACTCATTTTTGAGGACCCCAGGTTCAAAAGTAACAGCATTGGCCCTGCTTTTGGGTCCAAGAATTGGGGTGATAGGTGAAGGATCTGAACTGTGGCATGTAGCCTTCTGCTATAGACTTCGGCGGATGCTTGAGGTTTCTGGTGAATTCTGCACATCTGTGTTTTTATATCTGTTCCCTGCCCTGGAATCCCCACCCTGTGCACTCGTTCTGTGGTTTTCGTCTCTTGTTTAATTGCACACAATACTACTGCTGGGTAACCAGAACCAGGTGCGACTGTGTTGAGATTTTTACTGTGTTTAGCCTGATAGGAAAATTGTGAAAGAACACATATAAAGATATAGCGGAATAAAATAAATGCAGAGTTGGAAGTTGACTCCCAAGGGCTGATAGACTTGGTACGTGTGAGTGTGCAACAAGCATCTCATCCCTGCATAGATGCAGTGTCTGTAGCCTTAGAGGAAAAACTCAAGTTTACTGGTTTCAGCCTCGTGTGGCAAATAGATCTTAAAGGACAAAGCAGTATATTGGTAGCTGTTAATAGAGCAGGGCTAGCTCTGTCTATATAAATAGGGAAATGGGCTTAGCCATAGAGGTTCAACTATCTGGTTATCTCATGTATTAACACACATTGGGTCTCAGTTACACAGTTGTATTTAATGTTTTATGATCTCCTAGACTTTCTAGTCCAGGCACTTTTTGACAAGCCTTTGTCCTCATTTGAGGGGTTTTGTTGTCGGGTTGTTGGGTCCCTTTGTGTGGGTATTTGCCTCATGCCATCCCTGAGCTTTGCAGCTAGACAGGTGTGATTCAAAACTATGTTCTAAGGTGTTTCCTGTAGTGGAGTAATTGGTTTGCAGTAGTAAGTCATGTTTTTCCACTAAAAGGGGACGGAGGGGTGGTAATCCACGAGATAAGCTAAAGTTAAATTGTTAGAAGAATTCCTTGATCAGAAAATATAAATTTGCGTTTTGTTGCTCTATTTCCTGAAAGTAACTTGGAGATAAACCTGATTTGTCCATCTACTGCTTTGATCCCTTGGATACCACTCATACTTTCACGTTAAGCAAAAACAAGTAATTCTTGCAGGGGTCTCTGTCTTTTTCAGCAGCCCTTTTGTAAGACGCACTTTTCCCAAATAAAACAATTTTAAACCTCCCTCCCCCCAAAAAAAAGAAGTAATGAGACATAAACTTAAAGGGCTTTTTCCTGGCACATTCCATTCTAGTTTACAACCTAGAACACCACTTCAATTAAGGCTCTGTTGCATTAGTAACCAGATTTGAAAAGGAGAAATGCTGCCGCCTTGTGGCCGTTTCCCACAAGAGCGGCTTTACACCCACAGCTAATGGTCATTAACATTCAGAAGGACTCGGGGCCATAAAGGACAGCTGCCCTCAAAAATTGTGCTGAGGTAAGGAATGGACAAAACAATTCAAAACAGGCCAATTTTTCAAGAAGATAGTATGAAGAGTGAAGTTTTACTCACTCTCTTTAAAAAAAACAGGAAAATGGATAAAAGCTCAACCTCAGGAAGTATTAGACTCATGCAATCTAATCTACAAAAAGGTTTCAACGCACACCAGTCGACTGACCATCAGCAAAAAGTCTACAAACAATAAATGCTAAAGGGGCTTTAGAGAACTGTGTACCCTCTACCTGCTGGTGAGACGTAAAGTCGTAAGAGCCAACAATGAGAACAGAAAGGAGCTGCATTAAAAAGTAAAAATTGAGGTACCATTTAATCCAGCAGGCACGCCACTGGGCCTCTCACCTGAGAAGACCAGAATCGAGAAGACATAGGCTGCAAAAGCTGCACTGCAGCCTTATTCACAATAGCCAAGACAGTGAAGCAACCAAAATGTTCTTCAACAGGTGAATGGGTAAAGAAGAAGTGGTCCATGTACACAATGGAATATTAGCCATGGAAAACAATGAAACACTGCTCTTTGAGGCACCACAGGTGAACCTGGGGATAATCACCAAACATGATGTAAGTCGGAAAGCAAAAGACCTATATCCTATGATATCACTTACAGGGGTTAGCTAAAAACTGACACAAATGAACATATTTCCACAGAGAAAGACGCTCACAGAATTAGAAAACAAACTATGCTCATGTAAAAGGAAAGGTGGGGGGAATGGATAAATTAAGATTAGTGTTACTATACGTATACAAATACATATTATATACATTTATCAAAAAGACCGACCATATAGCAAGGGAGGTCTACAGAACACTCTGTAGTATTTTACATGGGAAGAGGATCTGTACAAGAATAGACATATACAATGTACAAATGAACCAGATTCTGTACACCTAGGACAAACAATAGTCTAATCTTTACCCCGATTAAAAAAAGTAAAAAAAAAAAAACCAAGAAGAAATAAGGAGACCTAAACTTATGGGGGTTCTCCTAGCACATTCCATTCTAATTTAAAACCTAGGAACACGACTTCCTGAAAGGCTCTGCTGCCTTAGTACCCAGATTTGGGAACGGAGAAATGAGGCCTCCTTGTGGCCATTTCCCACAACAGCCGCTTAAACACATTGCTAAAGGTCACTAAATATTCACCAAACTTGCATTTATTTAAATGACTCCTGCCCTCCAAAAATTCCTGGGGTCGAAAATCGACCAATGTTTCAAAAGAGGGCAACCTTTCAAGATGACAATTTCAAGAGGTATATTGTACTCACATTTTTTTCACAGAAAACAAAAAGGCGAGGAAAAATGATGAATTTTAGGAATTTTTAAAGACATGCAAACCCAAATTACAAAAACCGATCAGCTCACAGCAGTCAGAATGGCCATTAGCAAAAATGCTGCAAACAATAAATGCTGAAGTGATTGTGGAGAGATGCTTACCCTCTCTTCTATGGGGGACGTGGTAAGAGCCACTAATGAAAACACAATGGAGGTGTGTTTGAACAGTGAGCTACAGGTGAATCATTCACACCCAGTGCTGGGCGTAACCCCTGAGAAATGAGAATCAAAAAGTCACAGGCTGGCAATCCTGCACTCCAGCAATATTTACCATAGCCAACACTTGGAAGCAACGAAAATATCCATCAATACAGGAATGCACCAAGAAGAAGTGGTCTATGTACACAATGGAATATTACTCCAATAAAAACTATAAATTAAATTTAAAAAACAAACAAAAGTAAGGAGACATCCGCTTTTGTGGGTTTATCCGGGCACATTCCACTCTAATTTATAACCGAGGAACACCACTGGCCGGGAGGGCTGTTTCCCTAGTTACCAGAGTGGGGGACGTAGAGAGGCTGCCGTCCTCTGGCCGTTACCTGCAAAAGCAGCTTTGAAACCTGTGCTAATGCTCACTTCATATGAACAAGTACGGCAGGGCTGTAAATGAAACCTGCCCTCAAAATGTTTAGAGGGAGGTAAATGGCCAAAGCATTTCAAAATGTGACACATACTTTAAGAAAACACTTTGAAGAACTAAGCTGTAATCACAGATTGAAAAATAAAAGCACGTGCCTTAAAGCTCAATTTCAACGGATTATGAGACACATGCAAATTCAACCACAAAGAGGTATTATCTCAAACCAGTCAGAATAACCATCAGCAAGAAAACTATAAACAATAAATGCTGAAGGTGTTGTGGAGAAATGCATACGCTCAACTTTAAGAGGGACGTAACTTGGAAAGAGCCACTAATGAGAACTGAATGGAGGTGCCTTTAAAAGGGAAATATTGAGCTACCATATGATCCAGCAGGCCCCTTCCTGGACCTATACCCTCTGAAGACAGAACTGGAAAGACACAGGCAGGCAAAACTGCACTGCACAGTATTACAATAGCCAAGATATGGAAGTAACCAAAAAGTCCACCAACAGATGGGGGGACAAAGAAGAACTGCTACATGTAGAGATGGAATATTAGCTAGCGAAAAAATGAAACAAGGCCATTTGCAGCACCATAGATGAGTCTAGAAGTAATCACGCAACTTGTAGTAAGTGAGAAAGCGAAAGACACATATCCTATCCTATCACTTGTAGGTGTTACCAAAAAATTGATACCAATGAAGATATTTCCACAGAGAAAGGCAATCACAGATTCATTAAACAAACTTATGGTTCACCAAATGGAAAGGTGTGTGAGGATTGGATACATTACGGTATTGGGGTTAACAGAGATATACAAACACATGTGAAATACAGAATCACCAAAGACCTACAGAATACCAAGAGAAGACTACTCAACATTGTGTCATAGCCTACATGGGAAAAGGATACGAAGAAGAATAGATATATGTATATGTGTGAAAGAACCACATCTTGCACACCTAGAGCAAACAAAATATTGTAATCAAATTTGCTGTGATAAAAAATAAAAATTTACTTAAAAATACGAACAAGAAGTAATGAGAAGGGGGTGCTCGGGCTCCGGCCCGCAGTTCGAGCGGCGAGAGTGCTCAGAGACGCGACGCGGGACAGAGGGGAGTGAGCGGGCGCCTCAGTGTCCCTCCCCTTCCCACCCCTCGCCTCGCCGCCTTCTCCCCCCTCAGCCGGACCGGAATTATGTGATCCCGGAAGTTCCGGCGCCACTGCTGTGTGGGATAAACAGTAATGGCGGAGGCTGCAGCTCCGGGAACAACAGCCACAACATCAGGAGCAGGAGCGGCAGGGGCGGCGGTGGCAGCGGCCTCCCCCACCCCTATCCCCACAGTCACCTCCCCGTCCCTGGGGGCACGGGATGTGACAGCGACGGCAGCGGCAGCGGCGGGACCAAACAGGTCACCTGCAGGTATTTCATGCATGGGGTTTGTAAGGAAGGAGATAACTGTCGATACTCACGTGACCTCTCTGACAGTCCATATGGTGTAGTGTACAAGTATTTTCAGCGAGGGTACGGAGACCGCTGCAAATATGAACACAGCAAGCCATTGCAACTGCTACAGATCTAACTGCAAAGTCACCCCTTGCTGCTTCCTCAAGTCTCTCATCAGTAGTTGGACAGATTGGTGAAATGCATATGGGCGAAGCTGAGTCAAGAAATTCAAACTTTTCAACTGTAGGAGCGCGTTCAGAAGACTGGGTGAACGCCATTGAGTTTGTTCCTGGGCAGCCCTACTGTGGCCGTACTGCCCCTTCCTCCACTGAAGCACCCCTGCAGGGCTCAGTGACCAAGGAAGAATCAGAGAAGGAGCAAATTGCAGTGGAAACAAAGAAGCAGATCTGCCCCTATGCTGCAGTGGGAGAGTGCCGATATGGGGAGAACTGTGTGTATCTCCATGGAGACGCGTGTGATATGTGTGGGCTGCAGGTCTTCCATCCAGTGGATGCTGCCCAAAGATCACAACATATAAAATCTTGCATCGAGGCCCATGAGAAGGACATGGAGCTCTCGTTTGCTGTGCAGCACAGCAAGGACATGGTGTGTGGGATCTGCATGGAGGTGGTCTATGAGAAAGCCAACCCCCGCGAGCGCCGCTTCGGAATCCTCTCCAACTGCAACCACACCTACTGTCTCAAGTGTATTCGCAAGTGGAGGAGTGCTAAGCAATTTGAGAGCAAGATCATAAAGTACTGCCCAGAATGCCGGATCACATCTAACATTGCCATTCCAAGTGAGGACTGGGTGGAGGAGAAAGAAAAGAAGCAGAAACTCATTCAGAAATACAAGGAGGCAATGAGCAACAAGGCGTGCAGGTATTTTGAAGAAGGACGTGGGAGCTGCCCATTTGGAGGGAACTGCGTTTACAAGCATGCGTACCCTGATGCCGTAGAGAGGAGCCACAGAGACAGAAAGTGGGAACATCAAGCACATAGCGGGCCCAACGAAGGAACCACTTCTGGGAGCTCATTGAGGAAAGAGAGAACGGCAACCCCTTTGACAACGACGAAGAAGAGGTTGTCACCTTTGAGCTGGGCGAGATGTTGCTTGTGCTTTTGGCTGCAGGTGGGGACGACGACCTGACAGACTCTGAAGACGAGTGGGACTTGTTTCACGATGAGCTGGAAGATTTTTATGACTTGGATCTATAGCAGCTTTGCTGGGCGTGTGAACTGGTCTGCTGAGCCTCAGACGGCAGCCCTCCCCGCTGGTGGCAGCAGTGCCCGTGGTTCTCTTCTAGGCAGGCCTCTCAAGTCCAGGTGCTGTCGTAATAATTTTTACCCAGGGCCTGTCTTCTCAATCCCTCACCTTTCCCCAAGGAGTATGTTGTTTTCTCTGTTTAAAAAAGTTCCACAATGAATCTTAAAGTTAGTTTTCTTGTAACATGAATTTAACGGTCAGACAGAGTGTAGGTTTGCTGCGTCATCTGTTTTCAGCCAGATTCACACAGTTCAAGGGTAGCATTTCCGGATTTCCAGTACTCATTTTTGAGGACCCCAGGTTCAAAAGTAACAGCATTGGCCCTGCTTTTGGGTCCAAGAATTGGGGTGATAGGTGAAGGATCTGAACTGTGGCATGTAGCCTTCTGCTATAGACTTCGGCGGATGCTTGAGGTTTCTGGTGAATTCTGCACATCTGTGTTTTTATATCTGTTCCCTGCCCTGGAATCCCCACCCTGTGCACTCGTTCTGTGGTTTTCGTCTCTTGTTTAATTGCACACAATACTACTGCTGGGTAACCAGAACCAGGTGCGACTGTGTTGAGATTTTTACTGTGTTTAGCCTGATAGGAAAATTGTGAAAGAACACATATAAAGATATAGCGGAATAAAATAAATGCAGAGTTGGAAGTTGACTCCCAAGGGCTGATAGACTTGGTACGTGTGAGTGTGCAACAAGCATCTCATCCCTGCATAGATGCAGTGTCTGTAGCCTTAGAGGAAAAACTCAAGTTTACTGGTTTCAGCCTCGTGTGGCAAATAGATCTTAAAGGACAAAGCAGTATATTGGTAGCTGTTAATAGAGCAGGGCTAGCTCTGTCTATATAAATAGGGAAATGGGCTTAGCCATAGAGGTTCAACTATCTGGTTATCTCATGTATTAACACACATTGGGTCTCAGTTACACAGTTGTATTTAATGTTTTATGATCTCCTAGACTTTCTAGTCCAGGCACTTTTTGACAAGTCTTTGTCCTCATTTGAGGGGTTTTGTTGTCGGGTTGTTGGGTCCCTTTGTGTGGGTATTTGCCTCATGCCATCCCTGAGCTTTGCAGCTAGACAGGTGTGATTCAAAACTATGTTCTAAGGTGTTTCCTGTAGTGGAGTAATTGGTTTGCAGTAGTAAGTCATGTTTTTCCACTAAAAGGGGACGGAGGGGTGGTAATCCACGAGATAAGCTAAAGTTAAATTGTTAGAAGAATTCCTTGATCAGAAAATATAAATTTGCGTTTTGTTGCTCTATTTCCTGAAAGTAACTTGGAGATAAACCTGATTTGTCCATCTACTGCTTTGATCCCTTGGATACCACTCATACTTTCACGTTAAGCAAAAACAAGTAATTCTTGCAGGGGTCTCTGTGTTTTTCAGCAGCCCTTTTGTAAGACGCACTTTTCCCAAATAAAACAATTTTAAACCTCCCTCCCCCCAAAAAAAAGAAGTAATGAGACATAAACTTAAAGGGCTTTTTCCTGGCACATTCCATTCTAGTTTACAACCTAGAACACCACTTCAATTAAGGCTCTGTTGCATTAGTAACCAGATTTGAAAAGGAGAAATGCTGCCGCCTTGTGGCCGTTTCCCACAAGAGCGGCTTTACACCCACAGCTAATGGTCATTAACATTCAGAAGGACTCGGGGCCATAAAGGACAGCTGCCCTCAAAAATTGTGCTGAGGTAAGGAATGGACAAAACAATTCAAAACAGGCCAATTTTTCAAGAAGATAGTATGAAGAGTGAAGTTTTACTCACTCTCTTTAAAAAAAACAGGAAAATGGATAAAAGCTCAACCTCAGGAAGTATTAGACTCATGCAATCTAATCTACAAAAAGGTTTCAACGCACACCAGTCGACTGACCATCAGCAAAAAGTCTACAAACAATAAATGCTAAAGGGGCTTTAGAGAACTGTGTACCCTCTACCTGCTGGTGAGACGTAAAGTCGTAAGAGCCAACAATGAGAACAGAAAGGAGCTGCATTAAAAAGTAAAAATTGAGGTACCATTTAATCCAGCAGGCACGCCACTGGGCCTCTCACCTGAGAAGACCAGAATCGAGAAGACATAGGCTGCAAAAGCTGCACTGCAGCCTTATTCACAATAGCCAAGACAGTGAAGCAACCAAAATGTTCTTCAACAGGTGAATGGGTAAAGAAGAAGTGGTCCATGTACACAATGGAATATTAGCCATGGAAAACAATGAAACACTGCTCTTTGAGGCACCACAGGTGAACCTGGGGATAATCACCAAACATGATGTAAGTCGGAAAGCAAAAGACCTATATCCTATGATATCACTTACAGGGGTTAGCTAAAAACTGACACAAATGAACATATTTACACAGAGAAAGACGCTCACAGAATTAGAAAACAAACTATGCTCATGTAAAAGGAAAGGTGGGGGGAATGGATAAATTAAGATTAGTGTTACTATACGTATACAAATACATATTATATACATTTATCAAAAAGACCGACCATATAGCAAGGGAGGTCTACAGAACACTCTGTAGTATTTTACATGGGAAGAGGATCTGTACAAGAATAGACATATACAATGTACAAATGAACCAGATTCTGTACACCTAGGACAAACAATAGTCTAATCTTTACCCCGATTAAAAAAAGTAAAAAAAAAAAACCAAGAAGAAATAAGAAGACCTAAACTTATGGGGGTTTCTCCTGGCACATTCCATTCTAATTTAAAACCTAGGAACACGACTTCCTGGAAGGCTCTGCTGCCTTAGTACCCAGATTTGGGAACGGAGAAATGAGGCCTCCTTGTGGCCATTTCCCACAACAGCAGCTTAAACACATTGCTAAAGGTCACTAAATATTCACCAAACTTGCATTTATTTAAATGACTCCTGCCCTCCAAAAATTCCTGGGGTCGAAAATCGACCAATGTTTCAAAAGAGGGCAACCTTTCAAGATGACAATTTCAAGAGGTATATTGTACTCACATTTTTTTAACAGAAAACAAAAAGGCGAGGAAAAATGATGAATTTTAGGAATTTTTAAAGACATGCAAACCCAAATTACAAAAACCGATCAGCTCACAGCAGTCAGAATGGCCATTAGCAAAAATGCTGCAAACAATAAATGCTGAAGTGATTGTGGAGAGATGCTTACCCTCTCTTCTATGGGGGACGTGGTAAGAGCCACTAATGAAAACACAATGGACGTGTGTTTGAACAGTGAGCTACAGGTGAATCATTCACACCCAGTGCTGGGCGTAACCCCTGAGAAATGAGAATCAAAAAGTCACAGGCTGGCAATCCTGCACTCCAGCAATATTTACCATAGCCAACACTTGGAAGCAACGAAAATATCCATCAATACAGGAATGCACCAAGAAGAAGTGGTCTATGTACACAATGGAATATTACTCCAATAAAAACTATAAATTAAATTTAAAAAACAAACAAAAGTAAGGAGACATCCGCTTTTGTGGGTTTATCCGGGCACATTCCACTCTAATTTATAACCGAGGAACACCACTGGCCGGGAGGGCTGTTTCCCTAGTTACCAGAGTGGGGGACGTAGAGAGGCTGCCGTCCTCTGGCCGTTACCTGCAAAAGCAGCTTTGAAACCTGTGCTAATGCTCACTTCATATGAACAAGTACGGCAGGGCTGTAAATGAAACCTGCCCTCAAAATGTTTAGAGGGAGGTAAATGGCCAAAGCATTTCAAAATGTGACACATACTTTAAGAAAACACTTTGAAGAACTAAGCTGTAATCACAGATTGAAAAATAAAAGCACGTGCCTTAAAGCTCAATTTCAACGGATTATGAGACACATGCAAATTCAACCACAAAGAGGTATTATCTCAAACCAGTCAGAATAACCATCAGCAAGAAAACTATAAACAATAAATGCTGAAGGTGTTGTGGAGAAATGCATACGCTCAACTTTAAGAGGGACGTAACTTGGAAAGAGCCACTAATGAGAACTGAATGGAGGTGCCTTTAAAAGGGAAATATTGAGCTACCATATGATCCAGCAGGCCCCTTCCTGGACCTATACCCTCTGAAGACAGAACTGGAAAGACACAGGCAGGCAAAACTGCACTGCACAGTATTACAATAGCCAAGATATGGAAGTAACCAAAAAGTCCACCAACAGATGGGGGGACAAAGAAGAACTGCTACATGTAGAGATGGAATATTAGCTAGCGAAAAAATGAAACAAGGCCATTTGCAGCACCATAGATGAGTCTAGAAGTAATCACGCAACTTGTAGTAAGTGAGAAAGCGAAAGACACATATCCTATCCTATCACTTGTAGGTGTTACCAAAAAATTGATACCAATGAAGATATTTCCACAGAGAAAGGCAATCACAGATTCATTAAACAAACTTATGGTTCACCAAATGGAAAGGTGTGTGAGGATTGGATACATTACGGTATTGGGGTTAACAGAGATATACAAACACATGTGAAATACAGAATCACCAAAGACCTACAGAATACCAAGAGAAGACTACTCAACATTGTATCATAGCCTACATGGGAAAAGGATACGAAGAAGAATAGATATATGTATATGTGTGAAAGAACCACATCTTGCACACCTAGAGCAAACAAAATATTGTAATCAAATTTGCTGTGATAAAAAATAAAAATTTACTTAAAAATACGAACAAGAAGTAATGAGAAGGGGGTGCTCGGGCTCCGGCCCGCAGTTCGAGCGGCGAGAGTGCTCAGAGACGCGACGCGGGCCAGAGGGGAGTGAGCGGGCGCCTCAGTGTCCCTCCCCTTCCCACCCCTCGCCTCGCCGCCTTCTCCCCCCTCAGCCGGACCGGAATTATGTGATCCCGGAAGTTCCGGCGCCACTGCTGTGTGGGATAAACAGTAATGGCGGAGGCTGCAGCTCCGGGAACAACAGCCACAACATCAGGAGCAGGAGCGGCAGGGGCGGCGGTGGCAGCGGCCTCCCCCACCCCTATCCCCACAGTCACCTCCCCGTCCCTGGGGACACGGGATGTGACAGCGACGGCAGCGGCGGCGGCGGGACCAAACAGGTCACCTGCAGGTATTTCATGCATGGGGTTTGTAAGGAAGGAGATAACTGTCGATACTCACGTGACCTCTCTGACAGTCCATATGGTGTAGTGTACAAGTATTTTCAGCGAGGGTACGGAGACCGCTGCAAATATGAACACAGCAAGCCATTGCAACTGCTACAGATCTAACTGCAAAGTCACCCCTTGCTGCTTCCTCAAGTCTCTCATCAGTAGTTGGACAGATTGGTGAAATGCATATGGGCGAAGCTGAGTCAAGAAATTCAAACTTTTCAACTGTAGGAGCGCGTTCAGAAGACTGGGTGAACGCCATTGAGTTTGTTCCTGGGCAGCCCTACTCTGGCCGTACTGCCCCTTCCTCCACTGAAGCACCCCTGCAGGGCTCAGTGACCAAGGAAGAATCAGAGAAGGAGCAAATTGCAGTGGAAACAAAGAAGCAGATCTGCCCCTATGCTGCAGTGGGAGAGTGCCGATATGGGGAGAACTGTGTGTATCTCCATGGAGACGCGTGTGATATGTGTGGGCTGCAGGTCTTCCATCCAGTGGATGCTGCCCAAAGATCACAACATATAAAATCTTGCATCGAGGCCCATGAGAAGGACATGGAGCTCTCGTTTGCTGTGCAGCACAGCAAGGACATGGTGTGTGGGATCTGCATGGAGGTGGTCTATGAGAAAGCCAACCCCCGCGAGCGCCGCTTCGGAATCCTCTCCAACTGCAACCACACCTACTGTCTCAAGTGTATTCGCAAGTGGAGGAGTGCTAAGCAATTTGAGAGCAAGATCATAAAGTACTGCCCAGAATTCCGGATCACATCTAACATTGCCATTCCAAGTGAGGACTGGGTGGAGGAGAAAGAAAAGAAGCAGAAACTCATTCAGAAATACAAGGAGGCAATGAGCAACAAGGCGTGCAGGTATTTTGAAGAAGGACGTGGGAGCTGCCCATTTGGAGGGAACTGCGTTTACAAGCATGCGTACCCTGATGCCGTAGAGAGGAGCCACAGAGACAGAAAGTGGGAACATCAAGCACATAGCGGGCCCAACGAAGGAACCACTTCTGGGAGCTCATTGAGGAAAGAGAGAACGGCAACCCCTTTGACAACGACGAAGAAGAGGTTGTCACCTTTGAGCTGGGCGAGATGTTGCTTGTGCTTTTGGCTGCAGGTGGGGACGACGACCTGACAGACTCTGAAGACGAGTGGGACTTGTTTCACGATGAGCTGGAAGATTTTTATGACTTGGATCTATAGCAGCTTTGCTGGGCGTGTGAACTGGTCTGCTGAGCCTCAGACGGCAGCCCTCCCCGCTGGTGGCAGCAGTGCCCGTGGTTCTCTTCTAGGCAGGCCTCTCAAGTCCAGGTGCTGTCGTAATAATTTTTACCCAGGGCCTGTCTTCTCAATCCCTCACCTTTCCCCAAGGAGTATGTTGTTTTCTCTGTTTAAAAAAGTTCCACAATGAATCTTAAAGTTAGTTTTCTTGTAACATGAATTTAACGGTCAGACAGAGTGTAGGTTTGCTGCGTCATCTGTTTTCAGCCAGATTCACACAGTTCAAGGGTAGCATTTCCGGATTTCCAGTACTCATTTTTGAGGACCCCAGGTTCAAAAGTAACAGCATTGGCCCTGCTTTTGGGTCCAAGAATTGGGGTGATAGGTGAAGGATCTGAACTGTGGCATGTAGCCTTCTGCTATAGACTTCGGCGGATGCTTGAGGTTTCTGGTGAATTCTGCACATCTGTGTTTTTATATCTGTTCCCTGCCCTGGAATCCCCACCCTGTGCACTCGTTCTGTGGTTTTCGTCTCTTGTTTAATTGCACACAATACTACTGCTGGGTAACCAGAACCAGGTGCGACTGTGTTGAGATTTTTACTGTGTTTAGCCTGATAGGAAAATTGTGAAAGAACACATATAAAGATATAGCGGAATAAAATAAATGCAGAGTTGGAAGTTGACTCCCAAGGGCTGATAGACTTGGTACGTGTGAGTGTGCAACAAGCATCTCATCCCTGCATAGATGCAGTGTCTGTAGCCTTAGAGGAAAAACTCAAGTTTACTGGTTTCAGCCTCGTGTGGCAAATAGATCTTAAAGGACAAAGCAGTATATTGGTAGCTGTTAATAGAGCAGGGCTAGCTCTGTCTATATAAATAGGGAAATGGGCTTAGCCATAGAGGTTCAACTATCTGGTTATCTCATGTATTAACACACATTGGGTCTCAGTTACACAGTTGTATTTAATGTTTTATGATCTCCTAGACTTTCTAGTCCAGGCACTTTTTGACAAGCCTTTGTCCTCATTTGAGGGGTTTTGTTGTCGGGTTGTTGGGTCCCTTTGTGTGGGTATTTGCCTCATGCCATCCCTGAGCTTTGCAGCTAGACAGGTGTGATTCAAAACTATGTTCTAAGGTGTTTCCTGTAGTGGAGTAATTGGTTTGCAGTAGTAAGTCATGTTTTTCCACTAAAAGGGGACGGAGGGGTGGTAATCCACGAGATAAGCTAAAGTTAAATTGTTAGAAGAATTCCTTGATCAGAAAATATAAATTTGCGTTTTGTTGCTCTATTTCCTGAAAGTAACTTGGAGATAAACCTGATTTGTCCATCTACTGCTTTGATCCCTTGGATACCACTCATACTTTCACGTTAAGCAAAAACAAGTAATTCTTGCAGGGGTCTCTGTCTTTTTCAGCAGCCCTTTTGTAAGACGCACTTTTCCCAAATAAAACAATTTTAAACCTCCCTCCCCCCAAAAAAAAGAAGTAATGAGACATAAACTTAAAGGGCTTTTTCCTGGCACATTCCATTCTAGTTTACAACCTAGAACACCACTTCAATTAAGGCTCTGTTGCATTAGTAACCAGATTTGAAAAGGAGAAATGCTGCCGCCTTGTGGCCGTTTCCCACAAGAGCGACTTTACACCCACAGCTAATGGTCATTAACATTCAGAAGGACTCGGGGCCATAAAGGACAGCTGCCCTCAAAAATTGTGCTGAGGTAAGGAATGGACAAAACAATTCAAAACAGGCCAATTTTTCAAGAAGATAGTATGAAGAGTGAAGTTTTACTCACTCTCTTTAAAAAAAACAGGAAAATGGATAAAAGCTCAACCTCAGGAAGTATTAGACTCATGCAATCTAATCTACAAAAAGGTTTCAACGCACACCAGTCGACTGACCATCAGCAAAAAGTCTACAAACAATAAATGCTAAAGGGGCTTTAGAGAACTGTGTACCCTCTACGTGCTGGTGAGACGTAAAGTCGTAAGAGCCAACAATGAGAACAGAAAGGAGCTGCATTAAAAAGTAAAAATTGAGGTACCATTTAATCCAGCAGGCACGCCACTGGGCCTCTCACCTGAGAAGACCAGAATCGAGAAGACATAGGCTGCAAAAGCTGCACTGCAGCCTTATTCACAATAGCCAAGACAGTGAAGCAACCAAAATGTTCTTCAACAGGTGAATGGATAAAGAAGAAGTGGTCCATGTACACAATGGAATATTAGCCATGGAAAACAATGAAACACTGCTCTTTGAGGCACCACAGGTGAACCTGGGGATAATCACCAAACATGATGTAAGTCGGAAAGCAAAAGACCTATATCCTATGATATCACTTACAGGGGTTAGCTAAAAACTGACACAAATGAACATATTTCCACAGAGAAAGACGCTCACAGAATTAGAAAACAAACTATGCTCATGTAAAAGGAAAGGTGGGGGGAATGGATAAATTAAGATTAGTGTTACTATACGTATACAAATACATATTATATACATTTATCAAAAAGACCGACCATATAGCAAGGGAGGTCTACAGAACACTCTTTAGTATTTTACATGGGAAGAGGATCTGTACAAGAATAGACATATACAATGTACAAATGAACCAGATTCTGTACACCTAGGACAAACAATAGTCTAATCTTTACCCCGATTAAAAAAAGTAAAAAAAAAAAACCAAGAAGAAATAAGGAGACCTAAACTTATGGGGGTTTCTCCTGGCACATTCCATTCTAATTTAAAACCTAGGAACACGACTTCCTGGAAGGCTCTGCTGCCTTAGTACCCAGATTTGGGAACGGAGAAATGAGGCCTCCTTGTGGCCATTTCCCACAACAGCAGCTTAAACACATTGCTAAAGGTCACTAAATATTCACCAAACTTGCATTTATTTAAATGACTCCTGCCCTCCAAAAATTCCTGGGGTCGAAAATCGACCAATGTTTCAAAAGAGGGCAACCTTTCAAGATGACAATTTCAAGAGGTATATTGTACTCACATTTTTTTAACAGAAAACAAAAAGGCGAGGAAAAATGATGAATTTTAGGAATTTTTAAAGACATGCAAACCCAAATTACAAAAACCGATCAGCTCACAGCAGTCAGAATGGCCATTAGCAAAAATGCTGCAAACAATAAATGCTGAAGTGATTGTGGAGAGATGCTTACCCTCTCTTCTATGGGGGACGTGGTAAGAGCCACTAATGAAAACACAATGGACGTGTGTTTGAACAGTGAGCTACAGGTGAATCATTCACACCCAGTGCTGGGCGTAACCCCTGAGAAATGAGAATCAAAAAGTCACAGGCTGGCAATCCTGCACTCCAGCAATATTTACCATAGCCAACACTTGGAAGCAACGAAAATATCCATCAATACAGGAATGCACCAAGAAGAAGTGGTCTATGTACACAATGGAATATTACTCCAATAAAAACTATAAATTAAATTTAAAAAACAAACAAAAGTAAGGAGACATCCGCTTTTGTGGGTTTATCCGGGCACATTCCACTCTAATTTATAACCGAGGAACACCACTGGCCGTGAGGGCTGTTTCCCTAGTTATCAGAGTGGGGGACGTAGAGAGGCTGCCGTCCTCTGGCCGTTACCTGCAAAAGCAGCTTTGAAACCTGTGCTAATGCTCACTTCATATGAACAAGTACGGCAGGGCTGTAAATGAAACCTGCCCTCAAAATGTTTAGAGGGAGGTAAATGGCCAAAGCATTTCAAAATGTGACACATACTTTAAGAAAACACTTTGAAGAACTAAGCTGTAATCACAGATTGAAAAATAAAAGCACGTGCCTTAAAGCTCAATTTCAACGGATTATGAAACACATGCAAATTCAACCACAAAGAGGTATTATCTCAAACCAGTCAGAATAACCATCAGCAAGAAAACTATAAACAATAAATGCTGAAGGTGTTGTGGAGAAATGCATACGCTCAACTTTAAGAGGGACGTAACTTGGAAAGAGCCACTAATGAGAACTGAATGGAGGTGCCTTTAAAAGGGAAATATTGAGCTACCATATGATCCAGCAGGCCCCTTCCTGGACCTATACCCTCTGAAGACAGAACTGGAAAGACACAGGCAGGCAAAACTGCACTGCACAGTATTACAATAGCCAAGATATGGAAGTAACCAAAAAGTCCACCAACAGATGGGGGGACAAAGAAGAACTGCTACATGTAGAGATGGAATATTAGCTAGCGAAAAAATGAAACAAGGCCATTTGCAGCACCATAGATGAGTCTAGAAGTAATCACGCAACTTGTAGTAAGTGAGAAAGCGAAAGACACATATCCTATCCTATCACTTGTAGGTGTTACCAAAAAATTGATACCAATGAAGATATTTCCACAGAGAAAGGCAATCACAGATTCATTAAACAAACTTATGGTTCACCAAATGGAAAGGTGTGTGAGGATTGGATACATTACGGTATTGGGGTTAACAGAGATATACAAACACATGTGAAATACAGAATCACCAAAGACCTACAGAATACCAAGAGAAGACTACTCAACATTGTGTCATAACCTACATGGGAAAAGGATACGAAGAAGAATAGATATATGTATATGTGTGAAAGAACCACATCTTGCACACCTAGAGCAAACAAAATATTGTAATCAAATTTGCTGTGATAAAAAATAAAAATTTACTTAAAAATACGAACAAGAAGTAATGAGAAGGGGGTGCTCGGGCTCCGGCCCGCAGTTCGAGCGGCGAGAGTGCTCAGAGACGCGACGCGGGCCAGAGGGGAGTGAGCGGGCGCCTCAGTGTCCCTCCCCTTCCCACCCCTCGCCTCGCCGCCTTCTCCCCCCTCAGCCGGACCGGAATTATGTGATCCCGGAAGTTCCGGCGCCACTGCTGTGTGGGATAAACAGTAATGGCGGAGGCTGCAGCTCCGGGAACAACAGCCACAACATCAGGAGCAGGAGCGGCAGGGGCGGCGGTGGCAGCGGCCTCCCCCACCCCTATCCCCACAGTCACCTCCCCGTCCCTGGGGGCACGGGATTTGACAGCGACGGCAGCGGCGGCGGCGGGACCAAACAGGTCACCTGCAGGTATTTCATGCATGGGGTTTGTAAGGAAGGAGATAACTGTCGATACTCACGTGACCTCTCTGACAGTCCATATGGTGTAGTGTACAAGTATTTTCAGCGAGGGTACGGAGACCGCTGCAAATATGAACACAGCAAGCCATTGCAACTGCTACAGATCTAACTGCAAAGTCACCCCTTGCTGCTTCCTCAAGTCTCTCATCAGTAGTTGGACAGATTGGTGAAATGCATATGGGCGAAGCTGAGTCAAGAAATTCAAACTTTTCAACTGTAGGAGCGCGTTCAGAAGACTGGGTGAACGCCATTGAGTTTGTTCCTGGGCAGCCCTACTGTGGCCGTACTGCCCCTTCCTCCACTGAAGCACCCCTGCAGGGCTCAGTGACCAAGGAAGAATCAGAGAAGGAGCAAATTGCAGTGGAAACAAAGAAGCAGATCTGCCCCTATGCTGCAGTGGGAGAGTGCCGATATGGGGAGAACTGTGTGTATCTCCATGGAGACGCGTGTGATATGTGTGGGCTGCAGGTCTTCCATCCAGTGGATGCTGCCCAAAGATCACAACATATAAAATCTTGCATCGAGGCCCATGAGAAGGACATGGAGCTCTCGTTTGCTGTGCAGCACAGCAAGGACATGGTGTGTGGGATCTGCATGGAGGTGGTCTATGAGAAAGCCAACCCCCGCGAGCGCCGCTTCGGAATCCTCTCCAACTGCAGCCACACCTACTGTCTCAAGTGTATTCGCAAGTGGAGGAGTGCTAAGCAATTTGAGAGCAAGATCATAAAGTACTGCCCAGAATGCTGGATCACATCTAACATTGTCATTCCAAGTGAGGACTGGGTGGAGGAGAAAGAAAAGAAGCAGAAACTCATTCAGAAATACAAGGAGGCAATGAGCAACAAGGCGTGCAGGTATTTTGAAGAAGGACGTGGGAGCTGCCCATTTGGAGGGAACTGCGTTTACAAGCATGCGTACCCTGATGCCGTAGAGAGGAGCCACAGAGACAGAAAGTGGGAACATCAAGCACATAGCGGGCCCAACGAAGGAACCACTCCTGGGAGCTCATTGAGGAAAGAGAGAACGGCAACCCCTTTGACAACGACGAAGAAGAGGTTGTCACCTTTGAGCTGGGCGAGATGTTGCTTGTGCTTTTGGCTGCAGGTGGGGACGACGACCTGACAGACTCTGAAGACGAGTGGGACTTGTTTCACGATGAGCTGGAAGATTTTTATGACTTGGATCTATAGCAGCTTTGCTGGGCGTGTGAACTGGTCTGCTGAGCCTCAGACGGCAGCCCTCCCCGCTGGTGGCAGCAGTGCCCGTGGTTCTCTTCTAGGCAGGCCTCTCAAGTCCAGGTGCTGTCGTAATAATTTTTACCCAGGGCCTGTCTTCTCAATCCCTCACCTTTCCCCAAGGAGTATGTTGTTTTCTCTGTTTAAAAAAGTTCCACAATGAATCTTAAAGTTAGTTTTCTTGTAACATGAATTTAACGGTCAGACAGAGTGTAGGTTTGCTGCGTCATCTGTTTTCAGCCAGATTCACACAGTTCAAGGGTAGCATTTCCGGATTTCCAGTACTCATTTTTGAGGACCCCAGGTTCAAAAGTAACAGCATTGGCCCTGCTTTTGGGTCCAAGAATTGGGGTGATAGGTGAAGGATCTGAACTGTGGCATGTAGCCTTCTGCTATAGACTTCGGCGGATGCTTGAGGTTTCTGGTGAATTCTGCACATCTGTGTTTTTATATCTGTTCCCTGCCCTGGAATCCCCACCCTGTGCACTCGTTCTGTGGTTTTCGTCTCTTGTTTAATTGCACACAAGTACTACTGCTGGGTAACCAGAACCAGGTGCGACTGTGTTGAGATTTTTACTGTGTTTAGCCTGATAGGAAAATTGTGAAAGAACACATATAAAGATATAGCGGAATAAAATAAATGCAGAGTTGGAAGTTGACTCCCAAGGGCTGATAGACTTGGTACGTGTGAGTGTGCAACAAGCTTCTCATCCCTGCATAGATGCAGTGTCTGTAGCCTTAGTGGAAAAACTCAAGTTTACTGGTTTCAGCCTCGTGTGGCAAATAGATCTTAAAGAACAAAGCAGTATATTGGTAGCTGTTAATAGAGCAGGGCTAGCTCTGTCTATATAAATAGGGAAATGGGCTTAGCCATAGAGGTTCAACTATCTGGTTATCTCATGTATTAACACACATTGGGTCTCAGTTACACAGTTGTATTTAATGATTTATGATCTCCTAGACTTTCTAGTCCAGGCACTTTTTGACAAGCCTTTGTCCTCATTTGAGGGGTTTTGTTGTCGGATTGTTGGGTCCGTTTGTGTGGGTATTTGCCTCATGCCATCCCTGAGCTTTGCAGCTAGACAGGTGTGATTCAAAACTATGTTCTAAGGTGTTTCCTGTAGTGGAGTAATTGGTTTGCAGTAGTAAGTCATGTTTTTCCACTAAAAGGGGACGGAGGGGTGGTAATCCACGAGATAAGCTAAAGTTAAATTGTTAGAAGAATTCCTTGATCAGAAAATATAAATTTGCGTTTTGTTGCTCTATTTCCTGAAAGTAACTTGGAGATAAACCTGATTTGTCCATCTACTGCTTTGATCCCTTGGATACCACTCATACTTTCACGTTAAGCAAAAACAAGTAATTCTTGCAGGGGTCTCTGTCTTTTTCAGCAGCCCTTTTGTAAGACGCACTTTTCCCAAATAAAACAATTTTAAACCTCCCTCCCCCCCAAAAAAAGAAGTAATG
The DNA here is from genome assembly GCF_965194825.1 of Balaenoptera physalus. Lineage (NCBI taxonomy): Eukaryota > Metazoa > Chordata > Mammalia > Artiodactyla > Balaenopteridae > Balaenoptera > Balaenoptera physalus. The sequence continues at coordinate 338,529 of NW_028126559.1, forward strand.
AGACATAAACTTAAAGGGCTTTTTCCTGGCACATTCCATTCTAGTTTACAACCTAGAACACCACTTCAATTAAGGCTCTGTTGCATTAGTAACCAGATTTGAAAAGGAGAAATGCTGCCGCCTTGTGGCCGTTTCCCACAAGAGCGACTTTACACCCACAGCTAATGGTCATTAACATTCAGAAGGACTCGGGGCCATAAAGGACAGCTGCCCTCAAAAATTGTGCTGAGGTAAGGAATGGACAAAACAATTCAAAACAGGCCAATTTTTCAAGAAGATAGCATGAAGAGTGAAGTTTTACTCACTCTCTTTAAAAAAAACAGGAAAATGGATAAAAGCTCAACCTCAGGAAGTATTAGACTCATGCAATCTAATCTACAAAAAGGTTTCAACGCACACCAGTCGACTGACCATCAGCAAAAAGTCTACAAACAATAAATGCTAAAGGGGCTTTAGAGAACTGTGTACCCTCTACCTGCTGGTGAGACGTAAAGTCGTAAGAGCCAACAATGAGAACAGAAAGGAGCTGCATTAAAAAGTAAAAATTGAGGTACCATTTAATCCAGCAGGCACGCCACTGGGCCTCTCACCTGAGAAGACCAGAATCGAGAAGACATAGGCTGCAAAAGCTGCACTGCAGCCTTATTCACAATAGCCAAGACAGTGAAGCAACCAAAATGTTCTTCAACAGGTGAATGGATAAAGAAGAAGTGGTCCATGTACACAATGGAATATTAGCCATGGAAAACAATGAAACACTGCTCTTTGAGGCACCACAGGTGAACCTGGGGATAATCACCAAACATGATGTAAGTCGGAAAGCAAAAGACCTATATCCTATGATATCACTTACAGGGGTTAGCTAAAAACTGACACAAATGAACATATTTCCACAGAGAAAGACGCTCACAGAATTAGAAAACAAACTATGCTCATGTAAAAGGAAAGGTGGGGGGAATGGATAAATTAAGATTAGTGTTACTATACGTATACAAATACATATTATATACATTTATCAAAAAGACCGACCATATAGCAAGGGAGGTCTACAGAACACTCTGTAGTATTTTACATGGGAAGAGGATCTGTACAAGAATAGACATATACAATGTACAAATGAACCAGATTCTGTACACCTAGGACAAACAATAGTCTAATCTTTACCCCGATTAAAAAAAGTAAAAAAAAAAACCAAGAAGAAGTAAGGAGACATAAACTTATGGGGGTTTCTCCTGGCACATTCCATTCTAATTTAAAACCTAGGAACAGGACTTCCTGGAAGGCTCTGCTGCCTTAGTACCCAGATTTGGGAACGGAGAAATGAGGCCTCCTTGTGGCCATTTCCCACAACAGCAGCTTAAACACATTGCTAAAGGTCACTAAATATTCACCAAACTTGCATTTATTTAAATGACTCCTGCCCTCTAAAAATTCCTGGGGTCGAAAATCGACCAATGTTTCAAAAGAGGGCAACCTTTCAAGATGACAATTTCAAGAGGTATATTGTACTCACATTTTTTTTAACAGAAAACAAAAAGGCGAGGAAAAATGATGAATTTTAGGAATTTTTAAAGACATGCAAACCCAAATTACAAAAACCGATCAGCTCACAGCAGTCAGAATGGCCATTAGCAAAAATGCTGCAAACAATAAATGCTGAAGTGATTGTGGAGAGATGCTTACCCTCTCTTCTATGGGGGACGTGGTAAGAGCCACTAATGAAAACACAATGGAGGTGCTTTGAACATTGAGCTACAGGTCAATCATTCACACCCAGTGCTGGGCGTAACCCCTGAGAAATGAGAATCAAAAAGTCACAGGCTGGCAATCCTGCACTCCAGCAATATTTACCATAGCCAACACTTGGAAGCAATGAAAATATCCATCAATACAGGAATGCACCAAGAAGAAGTGGTCTATGTACACAATGGAATATTACTCCAATAAAAACTATAAATTAAATTTAAAAAACAAACAAAAGTAAGGAGACATCCGCTTTTGTGGGTTTATCCGGGCACATTCCACTCTAATTTATAACCGAGGAACACCACTGGCCGGGAGGGTTGTTTCCCTAGTTACCAGAGTGGGGGACGTAGAGAGGCTGCCGTCCTCTGGCCGTTACCTGCAAAAGCAGCTTTGAAACCTGTGCTAATGCTCACTTCATATGAACAAGTACGGCAGGGCTGTAAATGAAACCTGCCCTCAAAATGTTTAGAGGGAGGTAAATGGCCAAAGCATTTCAAAATGTGACACATACTTTAAGAAAACACTTTGAAGAACTAAGCTGTAATCACAGATTGAAAAATAAAAGCACGTGCCTTAAAGCTCAATTTCAACGGATTATGAGACACATGCAAATTCAACCACAAAGAGGTATTATCTCAAACCAGTCAGAATAACCATCAGCAAGAAAACTATAAACAATAAATGCTGAAGGTGTTGTGGAGAAATGCATACGCTCAACTTTAAGAGGGACGTAACTTGGAAAGAGCCACTAATGAGAACTGAATGGAGGTGCCTTTAAAAGGGAAATATTGAGCTACCATATGATCCAGCAGGCCCCTTCCTGGACCTATACCCTCTGAAGACAGAACTGGAAAGACACAGGCAGGCAAAACTGCACTGCACAGTATTACAATAGCCAAGATATGGAAGTAACCAAAAAGTCCACCAACAGATGGGGGGACAAAGAAGAACTGCTACATGTAGAGATGGAATATTAGCTAGCGAAAAAATGAAACAAGGCCATTTGCAGCACCATAGATGAGTCTAGAAGTAATCACGCAACTTGTAGTAAGTGAGAAAGCGAAAGACACATATCCTATCCTATCACTTGTAGGTGTTACCAAAAAATTGATACCAATGAAGATATTTCCACAGAGAAAGGCAATCACAGATTCATTAAACAAACTTATGGTTCACCAAATGGAAAGGTGTGTGAGGATTGGATACATTACGGTATTGGGGTTAACAGAGATATACAAACACATGTGAAATACAGAATCACCAAAGACCTACAGAATACCAAGAGAAGACTACTCAACATTGTGTCATAACCTACATGGGAAAAGGATACGAAGAAGAATAGATATATGTATATGTGTGAAAGAACCACATCTTGCACACCTAGAGCAAACAAAATATTGTAATCAAATTTGCTGTGATAAAAAATAAAAATTTACTTAAAAATACGAACAAGAAGTAATGAGAAGGGGGTGCTCGGGCTCCGGCCCGCAGTTCGAGCGGCGAGAGTGCTCAGAGACGCGACGCGGGCCAGAGGGGAGTGAGCGGGCGCCTCAGTGTCCCTCCCCTTCCCACCCCTCGCCTCGCCGCCTTCTCCCCCCTCAGCCGGACCGGAATTATGTGATCCCGGAAGTTCCGGCGCCACTGCTGTGTGGGATAAACAGTAATGGCGGAGGCTGCAGCTCCGGGAACAACAGCCACAACATCAGGAGCAGGAGCGGCAGGGGCGGCGGTGGCAGCGGCCTCCCCCACCCCTATCCCCACAGTCACCTCCCCGTCCCTGGGGGCACGGGATTTGACAGCGACGGCAGCGGCGGCGGCGGGACCAAACAGGTCACCTGCAGGTATTTCATGCATGGGGTTTGTAAGGAAGGAGATAACTGTCGATACTCACGTGACCTCTCTGACAGTCCATATGGTGTAGTGTACAAGTATTTTCAGCGAGGGTACGGAGACCGCTGCAAATATGAACACAGCAAGCCATTGCAACTGCTACAGATCTAACTGCAAAGTCACCCCTTGCTGCTTCCTCAAGTCTCTCATCAGTAGTTGGACAGATTGGTGAAATGCATATGGGCGAAGCTGAGTCAAGAAATTCAAACTTTTCAACTGTAGGAGCGCGTTCAGAAGACTGGGTGAACGCCATTGAGTTTGTTCCTGGGCAGCCCTACTCTGGCCGTACTGCCCCTTCCTCCACTGAAGCACCCCTGCAGGGCTCAGTGACCAAGGAAGAATCAGAGAAGGAGCAAATTGCAGTGGAAACAAAGAAGCAGATCTGCCCCTATGCTGCAGTGGGAGAGTGCCGATATGGGGAGAACTGTGTGTATCTCCATGGAGACGCGTGTGATATGTGTGGGCTGCAGGTCTTCCATCCAGTGGATGCTGCCCAAAGATCACAACATATAAAATCTTGCATCGAGGCCCATGAGAAGGACATGGAGCTCTCGTTTGCTGTGCAGCACAGCAAGGACATGGTGTGTGGGATCTGCATGGAGGTGGTCTATGAGAAAGCCAACCCCCGCGAGCGCCGCTTCGGAATCCTCTCCAACTGCAGCCACACCTACTGTCTCAAGTGTATTCGCAAGTGGAGGAGTGCTAAGCAATTTGAGAGCAAGATCATAAAGTACTGCCCAGAATGCTGGATCACATCTAACATTGTCATTCCAAGTGAGGACTGGGTGGAGGAGAAAGAAAAGAAGCAGAAACTCATTCAGAAATACAAGGAGGCAATGAGCAACAAGGCGTGCAGGTATTTTGAAGAAGGACGTGGGAGCTGCCCATTTGGAGGGAACTGCGTTTACAAGCATGCGTACCCTGATGCCGTAGAGAGGAGCCACAGAGACAGAAAGTGGGAACATCAAGCACATAGCGGGCCCAACGAAGGAACCACTCCTGGGAGCTCATTGAGGAAAGAGAGAACGGCAACCCCTTTGACAACGACGAAGAAGAGGTTGTCACCTTTGAGCTGGGCGAGATGTTGCTTGTGCTTTTGGCTGCAGGTGGGGACGACGACCTGACAGACTCTGAAGACGAGTGGGACTTGTTTCACGATGAGCTGGAAGATTTTTATGACTTGGATCTATAGCAGCTTTGCTGGGCGTGTGAACTGGTCTGCTGAGCCTCAGACGGCAGCCCTCCCCGCTGGTGGCAGCAGTGCCCGTGGTTCTCTTCTAGGCAGGCCTCTCAAGTCCAGGTGCTGTCGTAATAATTTTTACCCAGGGCCTGTCTTCTCAATCCCTCACCTTTCCCCAAGGAGTATGTTGTTTTCTCTGTTTAAAAAAGTTCCACAATGAATCTTAAAGTTAGTTTTCTTGTAACATGAATTTAACGGTCAGACAGAGTGTAGGTTTGCTGCGTCATCTGTTTTCAGCCAGATTCACACAGTTCAAGGGTAGCATTTCCGGATTTCCAGTACTCATTTTTGAGGACCCCAGGTTCAAAAGTAACAGCATTGGCCCTGCTTTTGGGTCCAAGAATTGGGGTGATAGGTGAAGGATCTGAACTGTGGCATGTAGCCTTCTGCTATAGACTTAGGCGGATGCTTCAGGTTTCTGGTGAATTCTGCACATCTGTGTTTTTATATCTGTTCCCTGCCCTGGAATCCCCACCCTGTGCACTCGTTCTGTGGTTTTCGTCTCTTGTTTAATTGCACACAAGTACTACTGCTGGGTAACCAGAACCAGGTGCGACTGTGTTGAGATTTTTACTGTGTTTAGCCTGATAGGAAAATTGTGAAAGAACACATATAAAGATATAGCGGAATAAAATAAATGCAGAGTTGGAAGTTGACTCCCAAGGGCTGATAGACTTGGTACGTGTGAGTGTGCAACAAGCTTCTCATCCCTGCATAGATGCAGTGTCTGTAGCCTTAGTGGAAAAACTCAAGTTTACTGGTTTCAGCCTCGTGTGGCAAATAGATCTTAAAGAACAAAGCAGTATATTGGTAGCTGTTAATAGAGCAGGGCTAGCTCTGTCTATATAAATAGGGAAATGGGCTTAGCCATAGAGGTTCAACTATCTGGTTATCTCATGTATTAACACACATTGGGTCTCAGTTACACAGTTGTATTTAATGATTTATGATCTCCTAGACTTTCTAGTCCAGGCACTTTTTGACAAGCCTTTGTCCTCATTTGAGGGGTTTTGTTGTCGGGTTGTTGGGTCCGTTTGTGTGGGTATTTGCCTCATGCCATCCCTGAGCTTTGCAGCTAGACAGGTGTGATTCAAAACTATGTTCTAAGGTGTTTCCTGTAGTGGAGTAATTGGTTTGCAGTAGTAAGTCATGTTTTTCCACTAAAAGGGGACGGAGGGGTGGTAATCCACGAGATAAGCTAAAGTTAAATTGTTAGAAGAATTCCTTGATCAGAAAATATAAATTTGCGTTTTGTTGCTCTATTTCCTGAAAGTAACTTGGAGATAAACCTGATTTGTCCATCTACTGCTTTGATCCCTTGGATACCACTCATACTTTCACGTTAAGCAAAAACAAGTAATTCTTGCAGGGGTCTCTGTCTTTTTCAGCAGCCCTTTTGTAAGACGCACTTTTCCCAAATAAAACAATTTTAAACCTCCCTCCCCCCCAAAAAAAGAAGTAATGAGACATAAACTTAAAGGGCTTTTTCCTGGCACATTCCATTCTAGTTTACAACCTAGAACACCACTTCAATTAAGGCTCTGTTGCATTAGTAACCAGATTTGAAAAGGAGAAATGCTGCCGCCTTGTGGCCGTTTCCCACAAGAGCGACTTTACACCCACAGCTAATGGTCATTAACATTCAGAAGGACTCGGGGCCATAAAGGACAGCTGCCCTCAAAAATTGTGCTGAGGTAAGGAATGGACAAAACAATTCAAAACAGGCCAATTTTTCAAGAAGATAGCATGAAGAGTGAAGTTTTACTCACTCTCTTTAAAAAAAACAGGAAAATGGATAAAAGCTCAACCTCAGGAAGTATTAGACTCATGCAATCTAATCTACAAAAAGGTTTCAACGCACACCAGTCGACTGACCATCAGCAAAAAGTCTACAAACAATAAATGCTAAAGGGGCTTTAGAGAACTGTGTACCCTCTACCTGCTGGTGAGACGTAAAGTCGTAAGAGCCAACAATGAGAACAGAAAGGAGCTGCATTAAAAAGTAAAAATTGAGGTACCATTTAATCCAGCAGGCACGCCACTGGGCCTCTCACCTGAGAAGACCAGAATCGAGAAGACATAGGCTGCAAAAGCTGCACTGCAGCCTTATTCACAATAGCCAAGACAGTGAAGCAACCAAAATGTTCTTCAACAGGTGAATGGATAAAGAAGAAGTGGTCCATGTACACAATGGAATATTAGCCATGGAAAACAATGAAACACTGCTCTTTGAGGCACCACAGGTGAACCTGGGGATAATCACCAAACATGATGTAAGTCGGAAAGCAAAAGACCTATATCCTATGATATCACTTACAGGGGTTAGCTAAAAACTGACACAAATGAACATATTTCCACAGAGAAAGACGCTCACAGAATTAGAAAACAAACTATGCTCATGTAAAAGGAAAGGTGGGGGGAATGGATAAATTAAGATTAGTGTTACTATACGTATACAAATACATATTATATACATTTATCAAAAAGACCGACCATATAGCAAGGGAGGTCTACAGAACACTCTGTAGTATTTTACATGGGAAGAGGATCTGTACAAGAATAGACATATACAATGTACAAATGAACCAGATTCTGTACACCTAGGACAAACAATAGTCTAATCTTTACCCCGATTAAAAAAAGTAAAAAAAAAAACCAAGAAGAAGTAAGGAGACATAAACTTATGGGGGTTTCTCCTGGCACATTCCATTCTAATTTAAAACCTAGGAACAGGACTTCCTGGAAGGCTCTGCTGCCTTAGTACCCAGATTTGGGAACGGAGAAATGAGGCCTCCTTGTGGCCATTTCCCACAACAGCAGCTTAAACACATTGCTAAAGGTCACTAAATATTCACCAAACTTGCATTTATTTAAATGACTCCTGCCCTCTAAAAATTCCTGGGGTCGAAAATCGACCAATGTTTCAAAAGAGGGCAACCTTTCAAGATGACAATTTCAAGAGGTATATTGTACTCACATTTTTTTTAACAGAAAACAAAAAGGCGAGGAAAAATGATGAATTTTAGGAATTTTTAAAGACATGCAAACCCAAATTACAAAAACCGATCAGCTCACAGCAGTCACAATGGCCATTAGCAAAAATGCTGCAAACAATAAATGCTGAAGTGATTGTGGAGAGATGCTTACCCTCTCTTCTATGGGGGACGTGGTAAGAGCCACTAATGAAAACACAATGGAGGTGCTTTGAACATTGAGCTACAGGTCAATCATTCACACCCAGTGCTGGGCGTAACCCCTGAGAAATGAGAATCAAAAAGTCACAGGCTGGCAATCCTGCACTCCAGCAATATTTACCATAGCCAACACTTGGAAGCAACGAAAATATCCATCAATACAGGAATGCACCAAGAAGAAGTGGTCTATGTACACAATGGAATATTACTCCAATAAAAACTATAAATTAAATTTAAAAAACAAACAAAAGTAAGGAGACATCCGCTTTTGTGGGTTTATCCGGGCACATTCCACTCTAATTTATAACCGAGGAACACCACTGGCCGGGAGGGTTGTTTCCCTAGTTACCAGAGTGGGGGACGTAGAGAGGCTGCCGTCCTCTGGCCGTTACCTGCAAAAGCAGCTTTGAAACCTGTGCTAATGCTCACTTCATATGAACAAGTACGGCAGGGCTGTAAATGAAACCTGCCCTCAAAATGTTTAGAGGGAGGTAAATGGCCAAAGCATTTCAAAATGTGACACATACTTTAAGAAAACACTTTGAAGAACTAAGCTGTAATCACAGATTGAAAAATAAAAGCACGTGCCTTAAAGCTCAATTTCAACGGATTATGAGACACATGCAAATTCAACCACAAAGAGGTATTATCTCAAACCAGTCAGAATAACCATCAGCAAGAAAACTATAAACAATAAATGCTGAAGGTGTTGTGGAGAAATGCATACGCTCAACTTTAAGAGGGACGTAACTTGGAAAGAGCCACTAATGAGAACTGAATGGAGGTGCCTTTAAAAGGGAAATATTGAGCTACCATATGATCCAGCAGGCCCCTTCCTGGACCTATACCCTCTGAAGACAGAACTGGAAAGACACAGGCAGGCAAAACTGCACTGCACAGTATTACAATAGCCAAGATATGGAAGTAACCAAAAAGTCCACCAACAGATGGGGGGACAAAGAAGAACTGCTACATGTAGAGATGGAATATTAGCTAGCGAAAAAATGAAACAAGGCCATTTGCAGCACCATAGATGAGTCTAGAAGTAATCACGCAACTTGTAGTAAGTGAGAAAGCGAAAGACACATATCCTATCCTATCACTTGTAGGTGTTACCAAAAAATTGATACCAATGAAGATATTTCCACAGAGAAAGGCAATCACAGATTCATTAAACAAACTTATGGTTCACCAAATGGAAAGGTGTGTGAGGATTGGATACATTACGGTATTGGGGTTAACAGAGATATACAAACACATGTGAAATACAGAATCACCAAAGACCTACAGAATACCAAGAGAAGACTACTCAACATTGTGTCATAACCTACATGGGAAAAGGATACGAAGAAGAATAGATATATGTATATGTGTGAAAGAACCACATCTTGCACACCTAGAGCAAACAAAATATTGTAATCAAATTTGCTGTGATAAAAAATAAAAATTTACTTAAAAATACGAACAAGAAGTAATGAGAAGGGGGTGCTCGGGCTCCGGCCCGCAGTTCGAGCGGCGAGAGTGCTCAGAGACGCGACGCGGGCCAGAGGGGAGTGAGCGGGCGCCTCAGTGTCCCTCCCCTTCCCACCCCTCGCCTCGCCGCCTTCTCCCCCCTCAGCCGGACCGGAATTATGTGATCCCGGAAGTTCCGGCGCCACTGCTGTGTGGGATAAACAGTAATGGCGGAGGCTGCAGCTCCGGGAACAACAGCCACAACATCAGGAGCAGGAGCGGCAGGGGCGGCGGTGGCAGCGGCCTCCCCCACCCCTATCCCCACAGTCACCTCCCCGTCCCTGGGGGCACGGGATTTGACAGCGACGGCAGCGGCGGCGGCGGGACCAAACAGGTCACCTGCAGGTATTTCATGCATGGGGTTTGTAAGGAAGCAGATAACTGTCGATACTCACGTGACCTCTCTGACAGTCCATATGGTGTAGTGTACAAGTATTTTCAGCGAGGGTACGGAGACCGCTGCAAATATGAACACAGCAAGCCATTGCAACTGCTACAGATCTAACTGCAAAGTCACCCCTTGCTGCTTCCTCAAGTCTCTCATCAGTAGTTGGACAGATTGGTGAAATGCATATGGGCGAAGCTGAGTCAAGAAATTCAAACTTTTCAACTGTAGGAGCGCGTTCAGAAGACTGGGTGAACGCCATTGAGTTTGTTCCTGGGCAGCCCTACTCTGGCCGTACTGCCCCTTCCTCCACTGAAGCACCCCTGCAGGGCTCAGTGACCAAGGAAGAATCAGAGAAGGAGCAAATTGCAGTGGAAACAAAGAAGCAGATCTGCCCCTATGCTGCAGTGGGAGAGTGCCGATATGGGGAGAACTGTGTGTATCTCCATGGAGACGCGTGTGATATGTGTGGGCTGCAGGTCTTCCATCCAGTGGATGCTGCCCAAAGATCACAACATATAAAATCTTGCATCGAGGCCCATGAGAAGGACATGGAGCTCTCGTTTGCTGTGCAGCACAGCAAGGACATGGTGTGTGGGATCTGCATGGAGGTGGTCTATGAGAAAGCCAACCCCCGCGAGCGCCGCTTCGGAATCCTCTCCAACTGCAGCCACACCTACTGTCTCAAGTGTATTCGCAAGTGGAGGAGTGCTAAGCAATTTGAGAGCAAGATCATAAAGTACTGCCCAGAATGCTGGATCACATCTAACATTGTCATTCCAAGTGAGGACTGGGTGGAGGAGAAAGAAAAGAAGCAGAAACTCATTCAGAAATACAAGGAGGCAATGAGCAACAAGGCGTGCAGGTATTTTGAAGAAGGACGTGGGAGCTGCCCATTTGGAGGGAACTGCGTTTACAAGCATGCGTACCCTGATGCCGTAGAGAGGAGCCACAGAGACAGAAAGTGGGAACATCAAGCACATAGCGGGCCCAACGAAGGAACCACTCCTGGGAGCTCATTGAGGAAAGAGAGAACGGCAACCCCTTTGACAACGACGAAGAAGAGGTTGTCACCTTTGAGCTGGGCGAGATGTTGCTTGTGCTTTTGGCTGCAGGTGGGGACGACGACCTGACAGACTCTGAAGACGAGTGGGACTTGTTTCACGATGAGCTGGAAGATTTTTATGACTTGGATCTATAGCAGCTTTGCTGGGCGTGTGAACTGGTCTGCTGAGCCTCAGACGGCAGCCCTCCCCGCTGGTGGCAGCAGTGCCCGTGGTTCTCTTCTAGGCAGGCCTCTCAAGTCCAGGTGCTGTCGTAATAATTTTTACCCAGGGCCTGTCTTCTCAATCCCTCACCTTTCCCCAAGGAGTATGTTGTTTTCTCTGTTTAAAAAAGTTCCACAATGAATCTTAAAGTTAGTTTTCTTGTAACATGAATTTAACGGTCAGACAGAGTGTAGGTTTGCTGCGTCATCTGTTTTCAGCCAGATTCACACAGTTCAAGGGTAGCATTTCCGGATTTCCAGTACTCATTTTTGAGGACCCCAGGTTCAAAAGTAACAGCATTGGCCCTGCTTTTGGGTCCAAGAATTGGGGTGATAGGTGAAGGATCTGAACTGTGGCATGTAGCCTTCTGCTATAGACTTAGGCGGATGCTTGAGGTTTCTGGTGAATTCTGCACATCTGTGTTTTTATATCTGTTCCCTGCCCTGGAATCCCCACCCTGTGCACTCGTTCTGTGGTTTTCGTCTCTTGTTTAATTGCACACAAGTACTACTGCTGGGTAACCAGAACCAGGTGCGACTGTGTTGAGATTTTTACTGTGTTTAGCCTGATAGGAAAATTGTGAAAGAACACATATAAAGATATAGCGGAATAAAATAAATGCAGAGTTGGAAGTTGACTCCCAAGGGCTGATAGACTTGGTACGTGTGAGTGTGCAACAAGCTTCTCATCCCTGCATAGATGCAGTGTCTGTAGCCTTAGTGGAAAAACTCAAGTTTACTGGTTTCAGCCTCGTGTGGCAAATAGATCTTAAAGAACAAAGCAGTATATTGGTAGCTGTTAATAGAGCAGGGCTAGCTCTGTCTATATAAATAGGGAAATGGGCTTAGCCATAGAGGTTCAACTATCTGGTTATCTCATGTATTAACACACATTGGGTCTCAGTTACACAGTTGTATTTAATGATTTATGATCTCCTAGACTTTCTAGTCCAGGCACTTTTTGACAAGCCTTTGTCCTCATTTGAGGGGTTTTGTTGTCGGGTTGTTGGGTCCGTTTGTGTGGGTATTTGCCTCATGCCATCCCTGAGCTTTGCAGCTAGACAGGTGTGATTCAAAACTATGTTCTAAGGTGTTTCCTGTAGTGGAGTAATTGGTTTGCAGTAGTAAGTCATGTTTTTCCACTAAAAGGGGACGGAGGGGTGGTAATCCACGAGATAAGCTAAAGTTAAATTGTTAGAAGAATTCCTTGATCAGAAAATATAAATTTGCGTTTTGTTGCTCTATTTCCTGAAAGTAACTTGGAGATAAACCTGATTTGTCCATCTACTGCTTTGATCCCTTGGATACCACTCATACTTTCACGTTAAGCAAAAACAAGTAATTCTTGCAGGGGTCTCTGTCTTTTTCAGCAGCCCTTTTGTAAGACGCACTTTTCCCAAATAAAACAATTTTAAACCTCCCTCCCCCCCAAAAAAAGAAGTAATGAGACATAAACTTAAAGGGCTTTTTCCTGGCACATTCCATTCTAGTTTACAACCTAGAACACCACTTCAATTAAGGCTCTGTTGCATTAGTAACCAGATTTGAAAAGGAGAAATGCTGCCGCCTTGTGGCCGTTTCCCACAAGAGCGACTTTACACCCACAGCTAATGGTCATTAACATTCAGAAGGACTCGGGGCCATAAAGGACAGCTGCCCTCAAAAATTGTGCTGAGGTAAGGAATGGACAAAACAATTCAAAACAGGCCAATTTTTCAAGAAGATAGCATGAAGAGTGAAGTTTTACTCACTCTCTTTAAAAAAAACAGGAAAATGGATAAAAGCTCAACCTCAGGAAGTATTAGACTCATGCAATCTAATCTACAAAAAGGTTTCAACGCACACCAGTCGACTGACCATCAGCAAAAAGTCTACAAACAATAAATGCTAAAGGGGCTTTAGAGAACTGTGTACCCTCTACCTGCTGGTGAGACGTAAAGTCGTAAGAGCCAACAATGAGAACAGAAAGGAGCTGCATTAAAAAGTAAAAATTGAGGTACCATTTAATCCAGCAGGCACGCCACTGGGCCTCTCACCTGAGAAGACCAGAATCGAGAAGACATAGGCTGCAAAAGCTGCACTGCAGCCTTATTCACAATAGCCAAGACAGTGAAGCAACCAAAATGTTCTTCAACAGGTGAATGGATAAAGAAGAAGTGGTCCATGTACACAATGGAATATTAGCCATGGAAAACAATGAAACACTGCTCTTTGAGGCACCACAGGTGAACCTGGGGATAATCACCAAACATGATGTAAGTCGGAAAGCAAAAGACCTATATCCTATGATATCACTTACAGGGGTTAGCTAAAAACTGACACAAATGAACATATTTCCACAGAGAAAGACGCTCACAGAATTAGAAAACAAACTATGCTCATGTAAAAGGAAAGGTGGGGGGAATGGATAAATTAAGATTAGTGTTACTATACGTATACAAATACATATTATATACATTTATCAAAAAGACCGACCATATAGCAAGGGAGGTCTACAGAACACTCTGTAGTATTTTACATGGGAAGAGGATCTGTACAAGAATAGACATATACAATGTACAAATGAACCAGATTCTGTACACCTAGGACAAACAATAGTCTAATCTTTACCCCGATTAAAAAAAGTAAAAAAAAAAACCAAGAAGAAGTAAGGAGACATAAACTTATGGGGGTTTCTCCTGGCACATTCCATTCTAATTTAAAACCTAGGAACAGGACTTCCTGGAAGGCTCTGCTGCCTTAGTACCCAGATTTGGGAACGGAGAAATGAGGCCTCCTTGTGGCCATTTCCCACAACAGCAGCTTAAACACATTGCTAAAGGTCACTAAATATTCACCAAACTTGCATTTATTTAAATGACTCCTGCCCTCTAAAAATTCCTGGGGTCGAAAATCGACCAATGTTTCAAAAGAGGGCAACCTTTCAAGATGACAATTTCAAGAGGTATATTGTACTCACATTTTTTTTAACAGAAAACAAAAAGGCGAGGAAAAATGATGAATTTTAGGAATTTTTAAAGACATGCAAACCCAAATTACAAAAACCGATCAGCTCACAGCAGTCAGAATGGCCATTAGCAAAAATGCTGCAAACAATAAATGCTGAAGTGATTGTGGAGAGATGCTTACCCTCTCTTCTATGGGGGACGTGGTAAGAGCCACTAATGAAAACACAATGGAGGTGCTTTGAACATTGAGCTACAGGTCAATCATTCACACCCAGTGCTGGGCGTAACCCCTGAGAAATGAGAATCAAAAAGTCACAGGCTGGCAATCCTGCACTCCAGCAATATTTACCATAGCCAACACTTGGAAGCAACGAAAATATCCATCAATACAGGAATGCACCAAGAAGAAGTGGTCTATGTACACAATGGAATATTACTCCAATAAAAACTATAAATTAAATTTAAAAAACAAACAAAAGTAAGGAGACATCCGCTTTTGTGGGTTTATCCGGGCACATTCCACTCTAATTTATAACCGAGGAACACCACTGGCCGGGAGGGTTGTTTCCCTAGTTACCAGAGTGGGGGACGTAGAGAGGCTGCCGTCCTCTGGCCGTTACCTGCAAAAGCAGCTTTGAAACCTGTGCTAATGCTCACTTCATATGAACAAGTACGGCAGGGCTGTAAATGAAACCTGCCCTCAAAATGTTTAGAGGGAGGTAAATGGCCAAAGCATTTCAAAATGTGACACATACTTTAAGAAAACACTTTGAAGAACTAAGCTGTAATCACAGATTGAAAAATAAAAGCACGTGCCTTAAAGCTCAATTTCAACGGATTATGAGACACATGCAAATTCAACCACAAAGAGGTATTATCTCAAACCAGTCAGAATAACCATCAGCAAGAAAACTATAAACAATAAATGCTGAAGGTGTTGTGGAGAAATGCATACGCTCAACTTTAAGAGGGACGTAACTTGGAAAGAGCCACTAATGAGAACTGAATGGAGGTGCCTTTAAAAGGGAAATATTGAGCTACCATATGATCCAGCAGGCCCCTTCCTGGACCTATACCCTCTGAAGACAGAACTGGAAAGACACAGGCAGGCAAAACTGCACTGCACAGTATTACAATAGCCAAGATATGGAAGTAACCAAAAAGTCCACCAACAGATGGGGGGACAAAGAAGAACTGCTACATGTAGAGATGGAATATTAGCTAGCGAAAAAATGAAACAAGGCCATTTGCAGCACCATAGATGAGTCTAGAAGTAATCACGCAACTTGTAGTAAGTGAGAAAGCGAAAGACACATATCCTATCCTATCACTTGTAGGTGTTACCAAAAAATTGATACCAATGAAGATATTTCCACAGAGAAAGGCAATCACAGATTCATTAAACAAACTTATGGTTCACCAAATGGAAAGGTGTGTGAGGATTGGATACATTACGGTATTGGGGTTAACAGAGATATACAAACACATGTGAAATACAGAATCACCAAAGACCTACAGAATACCAAGAGAAGACTACTCAACATTGTGTCATAACCTACATGGGAAAAGGATACGAAGAAGAATAGATATATGTATATGTGTGAAAGAACCACATCTTGCACACCTAGAGCAAACAAAATATTGTAATCAAATTTGCTGTGATAAAAAATAAAAATTTACTTAAAAATACGAACAAGAAGTAATGAGAAGGGGGTGCTCGGGCTCCGGCCCGCAGTTCGAGCGGCGAGAGTGCTCAGAGACGCGACGCGGGCCAGAGGGGAGTGAGCGGGCGCCTCAGTGTCCCTCCCCTTCCCACCCCTCGCCTCGCCGCCTTCTCCCCCCTCAGCCGGACCGGAATTATGTGATCCCGGAAGTTCCGGCGCCACTGCTGTGTGGGATAAACAGTAATGGCGGAGGCTGCAGCTCCGGGAACAACAGCCACAACATCAGGAGCAGGAGCGGCAGGGGCGGCGGTGGCAGCGGCCTCCCCCACCCCTATCCCCACAGTCACCTCCCCGTCCCTGGGGGCACGGGATTTGACAGCGACGGCAGCGGCGGCGGCGGGACCAAACAGGTCACCTGCAGGTATTTCATGCATGGGGTTTGTAAGGAAGGAGATAACTGTCGATACTCACGTGACCTCTCTGACAGTCCATATGGTGTAGTGTACAAGTATTTTCAGCGAGGGTACGGAGACCGCTGCAAATATGAACACAGCAAGCCATTGCAACTGCTACAGATCTAACTGCAAAGTCACCCCTTGCTGCTTCCTCAAGTCTCTCATCAGTAGTTGGACAGATTGGTGAAATGCATATGGGCGAAGCTGAGTCAAGAAATTCAAACTTTTCAACTGTAGGAGCGCGTTCAGAAGACTGGGTGAACGCCATTGAGTTTGTTCCTGGGCAGCCCTACTCTGGCCGTACTGCCCCTTCCTCCACTGAAGCACCCCTGCAGGGCTCAGTGACCAAGGAAGAATCAGAGAAGGAGCAAATTGCAGTGGAAACAAAGAAGCAGATCTGCCCCTATGCTGCAGTGGGAGAGTGCCGATATGGGGAGAACTGTGTGTATCTCCATGGAGACGCGTGTGATATGTGTGGGCTGCAGGTCTTCCATCCAGTGGATGCTGCCCAAAGATCACAACATATAAAATCTTGCATCGAGGCCCATGAGAAGGACATGGAGCTCTCGTTTGCTGTGCAGCACAGCAAGGACATGGTGTGTGGGATCTGCATGGAGGTGGTCTATGAGAAAGCCAACCCCCGCGAGCGCCGCTTCGGAATCCTCTCCAACTGCAGCCACACCTACTGTCTCAAGTGTATTCGCAAGTGGAGGAGTGCTAAGCAATTTGAGAGCAAGATCATAAAGTACTGCCCAGAATGCTGGATCACATCTAACATTGTCATTCCAAGTGAGGACTGGGTGGAGGAGAAAGAAAAGAAGCAGAAACTCATTCAGAAATACAAGGAGGCAATGAGCAACAAGGCGTGCAGGTATTTTGAAGAAGGACGTGGGAGCTGCCCATTTGGAGGGAACTGCGTTTACAAGCATGCGTACCCTGATGCCGTAGAGAGGAGCCACAGAGACAGAAAGTGGGAACATCAAGCACATAGCGGGCCCAACGAAGGAACCACTCCTGGGAGCTCATTGAGGAAAGAGAGAACGGCAACCCCTTTGACAACGACGAAGAAGAGGTTGTCACCTTTGAGCTGGGCGAGATGTTGCTTGTGCTTTTGGCTGCAGGTGGGGACGACGACCTGACAGACTCTGAAGACGAGTGGGACTTGTTTCACGATGAGCTGGAAGATTTTTATGACTTGGATCTATAGCAGCTTTGCTGGGCGTGTGAACTGGTCTGCTGAGCCTCAGACGGCAGCCCTCCCCGCTGGTGGCAGCAGTGCCCGTGGTTCTCTTCTAGGCAGGCCTCTCAAGTCCAGGTGCTGTCGTAATAATTTTTACCCAGGGCCTGTCTTCTCAATCCCTCACCTTTCCCCAAGGAGTATGTTGTTTTCTCTGTTTAAAAAAGTTCCACAATGAATCTTAAAGTTAGTTTTCTTGTAACATGAATTTAACGGTCAGACAGAGTGTAGGTTTGCTGCGTCATCTGTTTTCAGCCAGATTCACACAGTTCAAGGGTAGCATTTCCGGATTTCCAGTACTCATTTTTGAGGACCCCAGGTTCAAAAGTAACAGCATTGGCCCTGCTTTTGGGTCCAAGAATTGGGGTGATAGGTGAAGGATCTGAACTGTGGCATGTAGCCTTCTGCTATAGACTTAGGCGGATGCTTGAGGTTTCTGGTGAATTCTGCACATCTGTGTTTTTATATCTGTTCCCTGCCCTGGAATCCCCACCCTGTGCACTCGTTCTGTGGTTTTCGTCTCTTGTTTAATTGCACACAAGTACTACTGCTGGGTAACCAGAACCAGGTGCGACTGTGTTGAGATTTTTACTGTGTTTAGCCTGATAGGAAAATTGTGAAAGAACACATATAAAGATATAGCGGAATAAAATAAATGCAGAGTTGGAAGTTGACTCCCAAGGGCTGATAGACTTGGTACGTGTGAGTGTGCAACAAGCTTCTCATCCCTGCATAGATGCAGTGTCTGTAGCCTTAGTGGAAAAACTCAAGTTTACTGGTTTCAGCCTCGTGTGGCAAATAGATCTTAAAGAACAAAGCAGTATATTGGTAGCTGTTAATAGAGCAGGGCTAGCTCTGTCTATATAAATAGGGAAATGGGCTTAGCCATAGAGGTTCAACTATCTGGTTATCTCATGTATTAACACACATTGGGTCTCAGTTACACAGTTGTATTTAATGATTTATGATCTCCTAGACTTTCTAGTCCAGGCACTTTTTGACAAGCCTTTGTCCTCATTTGAGGGGTTTTGTTGTCGGGTTGTTGGGTCCGTTTGTGTGGGTATTTGCCTCATGCCATCCCTGAGCTTTGCAGCTAGACAGGTGTGATTCAAAACTATGTTCTAAGGTGTTTCCTGTAGTGGAGTAATTGGTTTGCAGTAGTAAGTCATGTTTTTCCACTAAAAGGGGACGGAGGGGTGGTAATCCACGAGATAAGCTAAAGTTAAATTGTTAGAAGAATTCCTTGATCAGAAAATATAAATTTGCGTTTTGTTGCTCTATTTCCTGAAAGTAACTTGGAGATAAACCTGATTTGTCCATCTACTGCTTTGATCCCTTGGATACCACTCATACTTTCACGTTAAGCAAAAACAAGTAATTCTTGCAGGGGTCTCTGTCTTTTTCAGCAGCCCTTTTGTAAGACGCACTTTTCCCAAATAAAACAATTTTAAACCTCCCTCCCCCCCAAAAAAAGAAGTAATGAGACATAAACTTAAAGGGCTTTTTCCTGGCACATTCCATTCTAGTTTACAACCTAGAACACCACTTCAATTAAGGCTCTGTTGCATTAGTAACCAGATTTGAAAAGGAGAAATGCTGCCGCCTTGTGGCCGTTTCCCACAAGAGCGACTTTACACCCACAGCTAATGGTCATTAACATTCAGAAGGACTCGGGGCCATAAAGGACAGCTGCCCTCAAAAATTGTGCTGAGGTAAGGAATGGACAAAACAATTCAAAACAGGCCAATTTTTCAAGAAGATAGCATGAAGAGTGAAGTTTTACTCACTCTCTTTAAAAAAAACAGGAAAATGGATAAAAGCTCAACCTCAGGAAGTATTAGACTCATGCAATCTAATCTACAAAAAGGTTTCAACGCACACCAGTCGACTGACCATCAGCAAAAAGTCTACAAACAATAAATGCTAAAGGGGCTTTAGAGAACTGTGTACCCTCTACCTGCTGGTGAGACGTAAAGTCGTAAGAGCCAACAATGAGAACAGAAAGGAGCTGCATTAAAAAGTAAAAATTGAGGTACCATTTAATCCAGCAGGCACGCCACTGGGCCTCTCACCTGAGAAGACCAGAATCGAGAAGACATAGGCTGCAAAAGCTGCACTGCAGCCTTATTCACAATAGCCAAGACAGTGAAGCAACCAAAATGTTCTTCAACAGGTGAATGGATAAAGAAGAAGTGGTCCATGTACACAATGGAATATTAGCCATGGAAAACAATGAAACACTGCTCTTTGAGGCACCACAGGTGAACCTGGGGATAATCACCAAACATGATGTAAGTCGGAAAGCAAAAGACCTATATCCTATGATATCACTTACAGGGGTTAGCTAAAAACTGACACAAATGAACATATTTCCACAGAGAAAGACGCTCACAGAATTAGAAAACAAACTATGCTCATGTAAAAGGAAAGGTGGGGGGAATGGATAAATTAAGATTAGTGTTACTATACGTATACAAATACATATTATATACATTTATCAAAAAGACCGACCATATAGCAAGGGAGGTCTACAGAACACTCTGTAGTATTTTACATGGGAAGAGGATCTGTACAAGAATAGACATATACAATGTACAAATGAACCAGATTCTGTACACCTAGGACAAACAATAGTCTAATCTTTACCCCGATTAAAAAAAGTAAAAAAAAAAACCAAGAAGAAGTAAGGAGACATAAACTTATGGGGGTTTCTCCTGGCACATTCCATTCTAATTTAAAACCTAGGAACAGGACTTCCTGGAAGGCTCTGCTGCCTTAGTACCCAGATTTGGGAACGGAGAAATGAGGCCTCCTTGTGGCCATTTCCCACAACAGCAGCTTAAACACATTGCTAAAGGTCACTAAATATTCACCAAACTTGCATTTATTTAAATGACTCCTGCCCTCTAAAAATTCCTGGGGTCGAAAATCGACCAATGTTTCAAAAGAGGGCAACCTTTCAAGATGACAATTTCAAGAGGTATATTGTACTCACATTTTTTTTAACAGAAAACAAAAAGGCGAGGAAAAATGATGAATTTTAGGAATTTTTAAAGACATGCAAACCCAAATTACAAAAACCGATCAGCTCACAGCAGTCAGAATGGCCATTAGCAAAAATGCTGCAAACAATAAATGCTGAAGTGATTGTGGAGAGATGCTTACCCTCTCTTCTATGGGGGACGTGGTAAGAGCCACTAATGAAAACACAATGGAGGTGCTTTGAACATTGAGCTACAGGTCAATCATTCACACCCAGTGCTGGGCGTAACCCCTGAGAAATGAGAATCAAAAAGTCACAGGCTGGCAATCCTGCACTCCAGCAATATTTACCATAGCCAACACTTGGAAGCAACGAAAATATCCATCAATACAGGAATGCACCAAGAAGAAGTGGTCTATGTACACAATGGAATATTACTCCAATAAAAACTATAAATTAAATTTAAAAAACAAACAAAAGTAAGGAGACATCCGCTTTTGTGGGTTTATCCGGGCACATTCCACTCTAATTTATAACCGAGGAACACCACTGGCCGGGAGGGTTGTTTCCCTAGTTACCAGAGTGGGGGACGTAGAGAGGCTGCCGTCCTCTGGCCGTTACCTGCAAAAGCAGCTTTGAAACCTGTGCTAATGCTCACTTCATATGAACAAGTACGGCAGGGCTGTAAATGAAACCTGCCCTCAAAATGTTTAGAGGGAGGTAAATGGCCAAAGCATTTCAAAATGTGACACATACTTTAAGAAAACACTTTGAAGAACTAAGCTGTAATCACAGATTGAAAAATAAAAGCACGTGCCTTAAAGCTCAATTTCAACGGATTATGAGACACATGCAAATTCAACCACAAAGAGGTATTATCTCAAACCAGTCAGAATAACCATCAGCAAGAAAACTATAAACAATAAATGCTGAAGGTGTTGTGGAGAAATGCATACGCTCAACTTTAAGAGGGACGTAACTTGGAAAGAGCCACTAATGAGAACTGAATGGAGGTGCCTTTAAAAGGGAAATATTGAGCTACCATATGATCCAGCAGGCCCCTTCCTGGACCTATACCCTCTGAAGACAGAACTGGAAAGACACAGGCAGGCAAAACTGCACTGCACAGTATTACAATAGCCAAGATATGGAAGTAACCAAAAAGTCCACCAACAGATGGGGGGACAAAGAAGAACTGCTACATGTAGAGATGGAATATTAGCTAGCAAAAAAATGAAACAAGGCCATTTGCAGCACCATAGATGAGTCTAGAAGTAATCACGCAACTTGTAGTAAGTGAGAAAGCGAAAGACACATATCCTATCCTATCACTTGTAGGTGTTACCAAAAAATTGATACCAATGAAGATATTTCCACAGAGAAAGGCAATCACAGATTCATTAAACAAACTTATGGTTCACCAAATGGAAAGGTGTGTGAGGATTGGATACATTACGGTATTGGGGTTAACAGAGATATACAAACACATGTGAAATACAGAATCACCAAAGACCTACAGAATACCAAGAGAAGACTACTCAACATTGTGTCATAACCTACATGGGAAAAGGATACGAAGAAGAATAGATATATGTATATGTGTGAAAGAACCACATCTTGCACACCTAGAGCAAACAAAATATTGTAATCAAATTTGCTGTGATAAAAAATAAAAATTTACTTAAAAATACGAACAAGAAGTAATGAGAAGGGGGTGCTCGGGCTCCGGCCCGCAGTTCGAGCGGCGAGAGTGCTCAGAGACGCGACGCGGGCCAGAGGGGAGTGAGCGGGCGCCTCAGTGTCCCTCCCCTTCCCACCCCTCGCCTCGCCGCCTTCTCCCCCCTCAGCCGGACCGGAATTATGTGATCCCGGAAGTTCCGGCGCCACTGCTGTGTGGGATAAACAGTAATGGCGGAGGCTGCAGCTCCGGGAACAACAGCCACAACATCAGGAGCAGGAGCGGCAGGGGCGGCGGTGGCAGCGGCCTCCCCCACCCCTATCCCCACAGTCACCTCCCCGTCCCTGGGGGCACGGGATTTGACAGCGACGGCAGCGGCGGCGGCGGGACCAAACAGGTCACCTGCAGGTATTTCATGCATGGGGTTTGTAAGGAAGGAGATAACTGTCGATACTCACGTGACCTCTCTGACAGTCCATATGGTGTAGTGTACAAGTATTTTCAGCGAGGGTACGGAGACCGCTGCAAATATGAACACAGCAAGCCATTGCAACTGCTACAGATCTAACTGCAAAGTCACCCATTGCTGCTTCCTCAAGTCTCTCATCAGTAGTTGGACAGATTGGTGAAATGCATATGGGCGAAGCTGAGTCAAGAAATTCAAACTTTTCAACTGTAGGAGCGCGTTCAGAAGACTGGGTGAACGCCATTGAGTTTGTTCCTGGGCAGCCCTACTCTGGCCGTACTGCCCCTTCCTCCACTGAAGCACCCCTGCAGGGCTCAGTGACCAAGGAAGAATCAGAGAAGGAGCAAATTGCAGTGGAAACAAAGAAGCAGATCTGCCCCTATGCTGCAGTGGGAGAGTGCCGATATGGGGAGAACTGTGTGTATCTCCATGGAGACGCGTGTGATATGTGTGGGCTGCAGGTCTTCCATCCAGTGGATGCTGCCCAAAGATCACAACATATAAAATCTTGCATCGAGGCCCATGAGAAGGACATGGAGCTCTCGTTTGCTGTGCAGCACAGCAAGGACATGGTGTGTGGGATCTGCATGGAGGTGGTCTATGAGAAAGCCAACCCCCGCGAGCGCCGCTTCGGAATCCTCTCCAACTGCAGCCACACCTACTGTCTCAAGTGTATTCGCAAGT
This sequence comes from Balaenoptera physalus, assembly GCF_965194825.1. Taxonomy (NCBI): domain Eukaryota; kingdom Metazoa; phylum Chordata; class Mammalia; order Artiodactyla; family Balaenopteridae; genus Balaenoptera; species Balaenoptera physalus. The sequence goes on from NW_028126559.1 coordinate 361,878, forward strand.
GGAGGAGTGCTAAGCAATTTGAGAGCAAGATCATAAAGTACTGCCCAGAATGCTGGATCACATCTAACATTGTCATTCCAAGTGAGGACTGGGTGGAGGAGAAAGAAAAGAAGCAGAAACTCATTCAGAAATACAAGGAGGCAATGAGCAACAAGGCGTGCAGGTATTTTGAAGAAGGACGTGGGAGCTGCCCATTTGGAGGGAACTGCGTTTACAAGCATGCGTACCCTGATGCCGTAGAGAGGAGCCACAGAGACAGAAAGTGGGAACATCAAGCACATAGCGGGCCCAACGAAGGAACCACTCCTGGGAGCTCATTGAGGAAAGAGAGAACGGCAACCCCTTTGACAACGACGAAGAAGAGGTTGTCACCTTTGAGCTGGGCGAGATGTTGCTTGTGCTTTTGGCTGCAGGTGGGGACGACGACCTGACAGACTCTGAAGACGAGTGGGACTTGTTTCACGATGAGCTGGAAGATTTTTATGACTTGGATCTATAGCAGCTTTGCTGGGCGTGTGAACTGGTCTGCTGAGCCTCAGACGGCAGCCCTCCCCGCTGGTGGCAGCAGTGCCCGTGGTTCTCTTCTAGGCAGGCCTCTCAAGTCCAGGTGCTGTCGTAATAATTTTTACCCAGGGCCTGTCTTCTCAATCCCTCACCTTTCCCCAAGGAGTATGTTGTTTTCTCTGTTTAAAAAAGTTCCACAATGAATCTTAAAGTTAGTTTTCTTGTAACATGAATTTAACGGTCAGACAGAGTGTAGGTTTGCTGCGTCATCTGTTTTCAGCCAGATTCACACAGTTCAAGGGTAGCATTTCCGGATTTCCAGTACTCATTTTTGAGGACCCCAGGTTCAAAAGTAACAGCATTGGCCCTGCTTTTGGGTCCAAGAATTGGGGTGATAGGTGAAGGATCTGAACTGTGGCATGTAGCCTTCTGCTATAGACTTCGGCGGATGCTTGAGGTTTCTGGTGAATTCTGCACATCTGTGTTTTTATATCTGTTCCCTGCCCTGGAATCCCCACCCTGTGCACTCGTTCTGTGGTTTTCGTCTCTTGTTTAATTGCACACAAGTACTACTGCTGGGTAACCAGAACCAGGTGCGACTGTGTTGAGATTTTTACTGTGTTTAGCCTGATAGGAAAATTGTGAAAGAACACATATAAAGATATAGCGGAATAAAATAAATGCAGAGTTGGAAGTTGACTCCCAAGGGCTGATAGACTTGGTACGTGTGAGTGTGCAACAAGCTTCTCATCCCTGCATAGATGCAGTGTCTGTAGCCTTAGTGGAAAAACTCAAGTTTACTGGTTTCAGCCTCGTGTGGCAAATAGATCTTAAAGAACAAAGCAGTATATTGGTAGCTGTTAATAGAGCAGGGCTAGCTCTGTCTATATAAATAGGGAAATGGGCTTAGCCATAGAGGTTCAACTATCTGGTTATCTCATGTATTAACACACATTGGGTCTCAGTTACACAGTTGTATTTAATGATTTATGATCTCCTAGACTTTCTAGTCCAGGCACTTTTTGACAAGCCTTTGTCCTCATTTGAGGGGTTTTGTTGTCGGGTTGTTGGGTCCGTTTGTGTGGGTATTTGCCTCATGCCATCCCTGAGCTTTGCAGCTAGACAGGTGTGATTCAAAACTATGTTCTAAGGTGTTTCCTGTAGTGGAGTAATTGGTTTGCAGTAGTAAGTCATGTTTTTCCACTAAAAGGGGACGGAGGGGTGGTAATCCACGAGATAAGCTAAAGTTAAATTGTTAGAAGAATTCCTTGATCAGAAAATATAAATTTGCGTTTTGTTGCTCTATTTCCTGAAAGTAACTTGGAGATAAACCTGATTTGTCCATCTACTGCTTTGATCCCTTGGATACCACTCATACTTTCACGTTAAGCAAAAACAAGTAATTCTTGCAGGGGTCTCTGTCTTTTTCAGCAGCCCTTTTGTAAGACGCACTTTTCCCAAATAAAACAATTTTAAACCTCCCTCCCCCCCAAAAAAAGAAGTAATGAGACATAAACTTAAAGGGCTTTTTCCTGGCACATTCCATTCTAGTTTACAACCTAGAACACCACTTCAATTAAGGCTCTGTTGCATTAGTAACCAGATTTGAAAAGGAGAAATGCTGCCGCCTTGTGGCCGTTTCCCACAAGAGCGACTTTACACCCACAGCTAATGGTCATTAACATTCAGAAGGACTCGGGGCCATAAAGGACAGCTGCCCTCAAAAATTGTGCTGAGGTAAGGAATGGACAAAACAATTCAAAACAGGCCAATTTTTCAAGAAGATAGCATGAAGAGTGAAGTTTTACTCACTCTCTTTAAAAAAAACAGGAAAATGGATAAAAGCTCAACCTCAGGAAGTATTAGACTCATGCAATCTAATCTACAAAAAGGTTTCAACGCACACCAGTCGACTGACCATCAGCAAAAAGTCTACAAACAATAAATGCTAAAGGGGCTTTAGAGAACTGTGTACCCTCTACCTGCTGGTGAGACGTAAAGTCGTAAGAGCCAACAATGAGAACAGAAAGGAGCTGCATTAAAAAGTAAAAATTGAGGTACCATTTAATCCAGCAGGCACGCCACTGGGCCTCTCACCTGAGAAGACCAGAATCGAGAAGACATAGGCTGCAAAAGCTGCACTGCAGCCTTATTCACAATAGCCAAGACAGTGAAGCAACCAAAATGTTCTTCAACAGGTGAATGGATAAAGAAGAAGTGGTCCATGTACACAATGGAATATTAGCCATGGAAAACAATGAAACACTGCTCTTTGAGGCACCACAGGTGAACCTGGGGATAATCACCAAACATGATGTAAGTCGGAAAGCAAAAGACCTATATCCTATGATATCACTTACAGGGGTTAGCTAAAAACTGACACAAATGAACATATTTCCACAGAGAAAGACGCTCACAGAATTAGAAAACAAACTATGCTCATGTAAAAGGAAAGGTGGGGGGAATGGATAAATTAAGATTAGTGTTACTATACGTATACAAATACATATTATATACATTTATCAAAAAGACCGACCATATAGCAAGGGAGGTCTACAGAACACTCTGTAGTATTTTACATGGGAAGAGGATCTGTACAAGAATAGACATATACAATGTACAAATGAACCAGATTCTGTACACCTAGGACAAACAATAGTCTAATCTTTACCCCGATTAAAAAAAGTAAAAAAAAAAACCAAGAAGAAGTAAGGAGACATAAACTTATGGGGGTTTCTCCTGGCACATTCCATTCTAATTTAAAACCTAGGAACAGGACTTCCTGGAAGGCTCTGCTGCCTTAGTACCCAGATTTGGGAACGGAGAAATGAGGCCTCCTTGTGGCCATTTCCCACAACAGCAGCTTAAACACATTGCTAAAGGTCACTAAATATTCACCAAACTTGCATTTATTTAAATGACTCCTGCCCTCTAAAAATTCCTGGGGTCGAAAATCGACCAATGTTTCAAAAGAGGGCAACCTTTCAAGATGACAATTTCAAGAGGTATATTGTACTCACATTTTTTTTAACAGAAAACAAAAAGGCGAGGAAAAATGATGAATTTTAGGAATTTTTAAAGACATGCAAACCCAAATTACAAAAACCGATCAGCTCACAGCAGTCACAATGGCCATTAGCAAAAATGCTGCAAACAATAAATGCTGAAGTGATTGTGGAGAGATGCTTACCCTCTCTTCTATGGGGGACGTGGTAAGAGCCACTAATGAAAACACAATGGAGGTGCTTTGAACATTGAGCTACAGGTCAATCATTCACACCCAGTGCTGGGCGTAACCCCTGAGAAATGAGAATCAAAAAGTCACAGGCTGGCAATCCTGCACTCCAGCAATATTTACCATAGCCAACACTTGGAAGCAACGAAAATATCCATCAATACAGGAATGCACCAAGAAGAAGTGGTCTATGTACACAATGGAATATTACTCCAATAAAAACTATAAATTAAATTTAAAAAACAAACAAAAGTAAGGAGACATCCGCTTTTGTGGGTTTATCCGGGCACATTCCACTCTAATTTATAACCGAGGAACACCACTGGCCGGGAGGGTTGTTTCCCTAGTTACCAGAGTGGGGGACGTAGAGAGGCTGCCGTCCTCTGGCCGTTACCTGCAAAAGCAGCTTTGAAACCTGTGCTAATGCTCACTTCATATGAACAAGTACGGCAGGGCTGTAAATGAAACCTGCCCTCAAAATGTTTAGAGGGAGGTAAATGGCCAAAGCATTTCAAAATGTGACACATACTTTAAGAAAACACTTTGAAGAACTAAGCTGTAATCACAGATTGAAAAATAAAAGCACGTGCCTTAAAGCTCAATTTCAACGGATTATGAGACACATGCAAATTCAACCACAAAGAGGTATTATCTCAAACCAGTCAGAATAACCATCAGCAAGAAAACTATAAACAATAAATGCTGAAGGTGTTGTGGAGAAATGCATACGCTCAACTTTAAGAGGGACGTAACTTGGAAAGAGCCACTAATGAGAACTGAATGGAGGTGCCTTTAAAAGGGAAATATTGAGCTACCATATGATCCAGCAGGCCCCTTCCTGGACCTATACCCTCTGAAGACAGAACTGGAAAGACACAGGCAGGCAAAACTGCACTGCACAGTATTACAATAGCCAAGATATGGAAGTAACCAAAAAGTCCACCAACAGATGGGGGGACAAAGAAGAACTGCTACATGTAGAGATGGAATATTAGCTAGCGAAAAAATGAAACAAGGCCATTTGCAGCACCATAGATGAGTCTAGAAGTAATCACGCAACTTGTAGTAAGTGAGAAAGCGAAAGACACATATCCTATCCTATCACTTGTAGGTGTTACCAAAAAATTGATACCAATGAAGATATTTCCACAGAGAAAGGCAATCACAGATTCATTAAACAAACTTATGGTTCACCAAATGGAAAGGTGTGTGAGGATTGGATACATTACGGTATTGGGGTTAACAGAGATATACAAACACATGTGAAATACAGAATCACCAAAGACCTACAGAATACCAAGAGAAGACTACTCAACATTGTGTCATAACCTACATGGGAAAAGGATACGAAGAAGAATAGATATATGTATATGTGTGAAAGAACCACATCTTGCACACCTAGAGCAAACAAAATATTGTAATCAAATTTGCTGTGATAAAAAATAAAAATTTACTTAAAAATACGAACAAGAAGTAATGAGAAGGGGGTGCTCGGGCTCCGGCCCGCAGTTCGAGCGGCGAGAGTGCTCAGAGACGCGACGCGGGCCAGAGGGGAGTGAGCGGGCGCCTCAGTGTCCCTCCCCTTCCCACCCCTCGCCTCGCCGCCTTCTCCCCCCTCAGCCGGACCGGAATTATGTGATCCCGGAAGTTCCGGCGCCACTGCTGTGTGGGATAAACAGTAATGGCGGAGGCTGCAGCTCCGGGAACAACAGCCACAACATCAGGAGCAGGAGCGGCAGGGGCGGCGGTGGCAGCGGCCTCCCCCACCCCTATCCCCACAGTCACCTCCCCGTCCCTGGGGGCACGGGATTTGACAGCGACGGCAGCGGCGGCGGCGGGACCAAACAGGTCACCTGCAGGTATTTCATGCATGGGGTTTGTAAGGAAGGAGATAACTGTCGATACTCACGTGACCTCTCTGACAGTCCATATGGTGTAGTGTACAAGTATTTTCAGCGAGGGTACGGAGACCGCTGCAAATATGAACACAGCAAGCCATTGCAACTGCTACAGATCTAACTGCAAAGTCACCCCTTGCTGCTTCCTCAAGTCTCTCATCAGTAGTTGGACAGATTGGTGAAATGCATATGGGCGAAGCTGAGTCAAGAAATTCAAACTTTTCAACTGTAGGAGCGCGTTCAGAAGACTGGGTGAACGCCATTGAGTTTGTTCCTGGGCAGCCCTACTCTGGCCGTACTGCCCCTTCCTCCACTGAAGCACCCCTGCAGGGCTCAGTGACCAAGGAAGAATCAGAGAAGGAGCAAATTGCAGTGGAAACAAAGAAGCAGATCTGCCCCTATGCTGCAGTGGGAGAGTGCCGATATGGGGAGAACTGTGTGTATCTCCATGGAGACGCGTGTGATATGTGTGGGCTGCAGGTCTTCCATCCAGTGGATGCTGCCCAAAGATCACAACATATAAAATCTTGCATCGAGGCCCATGAGAAGGACATGGAGCTCTCGTTTGCTGTGCAGCACAGCAAGGACATGGTGTGTGGGATCTGCATGGAGGTGGTCTATGAGAAAGCCAACCCCCGCGAGCGCCGCTTCGGAATCCTCTCCAACTGCAGCCACACCTACTGTCTCAAGTGTATTCGCAAGTGGAGGAGTGCTAAGCAATTTGAGAGCAAGATCATAAAGTACTGCCCAGAATGCTGGATCACATCTAACATTGTCATTCCAAGTGAGGACTGGGTGGAGGAGAAAGAAAAGAAGCAGAAACTCATTCAGAAATACAAGGAGGCAATGAGCAACAAGGCGTGCAGGTATTTTGAAGAAGGACGTGGGAGCTGCCCATTTGGAGGGAACTGCGTTTACAAGCATGCGTACCCTGATGCCGTAGAGAGGAGCCACAGAGACAGAAAGTGGGAACATCAAGCACATAGCGGGCCCAACGAAGGAACCACTTCTGGGAGCTCATTGAGGAAAGAGAGAACGGCAACCCCTTTGACAACGACGAAGAAGAGGTTGTCACCTTTGAGCTGGGCGAGATGTTGCTTGTGCTTTTGGCTGCAGGTGGGGACGACGACCTGACAGACTCTGAAGACGAGTGGGACTTGTTTCACGATGAGCTGGAAGATTTTTATGACTTGGATCTATAGCAGCTTTGCTGGGCGTGTGAACTGGTCTGCTGAGCCTCAGACGGCAGCCCTCCCCGCTGGTGGCAGCAGTGCCCGTGGTTCTCTTCTAGGCAGGCCTCTCAAGTCCAGGTGCTGTCGTAATAATTTTTACCCAGGGCCTGTCTTCTCAATCCCTCACCTTTCCCCAAGGAGTATGTTGTTTTCTCTGTTTAAAAAAGTTCCACAATGAATCTTAAAGTTAGTTTTCTTGTAACATGAATTTAACGGTCAGACAGAGTGTAGGTTTGCTGCGTCATCTGTTTTCAGCCAGATTCACACAGTTCAAGGGTAGCATTTCCGGATTTCCAGTACTCATTTTTGAGGACCCCAGGTTCAAAAGTAACAGCATTGGCCCTGCTTTTGGGTCCAAGAATTGGGGTGATAGGTGAAGGATCTGAACTGTGGCATGTAGCCTTCTGCTATAGACTTCGGCGGATGCTTGAGGTTTCTGGTGAATTCTGCACATCTGTGTTTTTATATCTGTTCCCTGCCCTGGAATCCCCACCCTGTGCACTCGTTCTGTGGTTTTCGTCTCTTGTTTAATTGCACACAAGTACTACTGCTGGGTAACCAGAACCAGGTGCGACTGTGTTGAGATTTTTACTGTGTTTAGCCTGATAGGAAAATTGTGAAAGAACACATATAAAGATATAGCGGAATAAAATAAATGCAGAGTTGGAAGTTGACTCCCAAGGGCTGATAGACTTGGTACGTGTGAGTGTGCAACAAGCTTCTCATCCCTGCATAGATGCAGTGTCTGTAGCCTTAGTGGAAAAACTCAAGTTTACTGGTTTCAGCCTCGTGTGGCAAATAGATCTTAAAGAACAAAGCAGTATATTGGTAGCTGTTAATAGAGCAGGGCTAGCTCTGTCTATATAAATAGGGAAATGGGCTTAGCCATAGAGGTTCAACTATCTGGTTATCTCATGTATTAACACACATTGGGTCTCAGTTACACAGTTGTATTTAATGATTTATGATCTCCTAGACTTTCTAGTCCAGGCACTTTTTGACAAGCCTTTGTCCTCATTTGAGGGGTTTTGTTGTCGGGTTGTTGGGTCCGTTTGTGTGGGTATTTGCCTCATGCCATCCCTGAGCTTTGCAGCTAGACAGGTGTGATTCAAAACTATGTTCTAAGGTGTTTCCTGTAGTGGAGTAATTGGTTTGCAGTAGTAAGTCATGTTTTTCCACTAAAAGGGGACGGAGGGGTGGTAATCCACGAGATAAGCTAAAGTTAAATTGTTAGAAGAATTCCTTGATCAGAAAATATAAATTTGCGTTTTGTTGCTCTATTTCCTGAAAGTAACTTGGAGATAAACCTGATTTGTCCATCTACTGCTTTGATCCCTTGGATACCACTCATACTTTCACGTTAAGCAAAAACAAGTAATTCTTGCAGGGGTCTCTGTCTTTTTCAGCAGCCCTTTTGTAAGACGCACTTTTCCCAAATAAAACAATTTTAAACCTCCCTCCCCCCCCAAAAAAGAAGTAATGAGACATAAACTTAAAGGGCTTTTTCCTGGCACATTCCATTCTAGTTTACAACCTAGAACACCACTTCAATTAAGGCTCTGTTGCATTAGTAACCAGATTTGAAAAGGAGAAATGCTGCCGCCTTGTGGCCGTTTCCCACAAGAGCGACTTTACACCCACAGCTAATGGTCATTAACATTCAGAAGGACTCGGGGCCATAAAGGACAGCTGCCCTCAAAAATTGTGCTGAGGTAAGGAATGGACAAAACAATTCAAAACAGGCCAATTTTTCAAGAAGATAGCATGAAGAGTGAAGTTTTACTCACTCTCTTTAAAAAAAACAGGAAAATGGATAAAAGCTCAACCTCAGGAAGTATTAGACTCATGCAATCTAATCTACAAAAAGGTTTCAACGCACACCAGTCGACTGACCATCAGCAAAAAGTCTACAAACAATAAATGCTAAAGGGGCTTTAGAGAACTGTGTACCCTCTACCTGCTGGTGAGACGTAAAGTCGTAAGAGCCAACAATGAGAACAGAAAGGAGCTGCATTAAAAAGTAAAAATTGAGGTACCATTTAATCCAGCAGGCACGCCACTGGGCCTCTCACCTGAGAAGACCAGAATCGAGAAGACATAGGCTGCAAAAGCTGCACTGCAGCCTTATTCACAATAGCCAAGACAGTGAAGCAACCAAAATGTTCTTCAACAGGTGAATGGATAAAGAAGAAGTGGTCCATGTACACAATGGAATATTAGCCATGGAAAACAATGAAACACTGCTCTTTGAGGCACCACAGGTGAACCTGGGGATAATCACCAAACATGATGTAAGTCGGAAAGCAAAAGACCTATATCCTATGATATCACTTACAGGGGTTAGCTAAAAACTGACACAAATGAACATATTTCCACAGAGAAAGACGCTCACAGAATTAGAAAACAAACTATGCTCATGTAAAAGGAAAGGTGGGGGGAATGGATAAATTAAGATTAGTGTTACTATACGTATACAAATACATATTATATACATTTATCAAAAAGACCGACCATATAGCAAGGGAGGTCTACAGAACACTCTGTAGTATTTTACATGGGAAGAGGATCTGTACAAGAATAGACATATACAATGTACAAATGAACCAGATTCTGTACACCTAGGACAAACAATAGTCTAATCTTTACCCCGATTAAAAAAAGTAAAAAAAAAAACCAAGAAGAAGTAAGGAGACATAAACTTATGGGGGTTTCTCCTGGCACATTCCATTCTAATTTAAAACCTAGGAACAGGACTTCCTGGAAGGCTCTGCTGCCTTAGTACCCAGATTTGGGAACGGAGAAATGAGGCCTCCTTGTGGCCATTTCCCACAACAGCAGCTTAAACACATTGCTAAAGGTCACTAAATATTCACCAAACTTGCATTTATTTAAATGACTCCTGCCCTCTAAAAATTCCTGGGGTCGAAAATCGACCAATGTTTCAAAAGAGGGCAACCTTTCAAGATGACAATTTCAAGAGGTATATTGTACTCACATTTTTTTTAACAGAAAACAAAAAGGCGAGGAAAAATGATGAATTTTAGGAATTTTTAAAGACATGCAAACCCAAATTACAAAAACCGATCAGCTCACAGCAGTCAGAATGGCCATTAGCAAAAATGCTGCAAACAATAAATGCTGAAGTGATTGTGGAGAGATGCTTACCCTCTCTTCTATGGGGGACGTGGTAAGAGCCACTAATGAAAACACAATGGAGGTGCTTTGAACATTGAGCTACAGGTCAATCATTCACACCCAGTGCTGGGCGTAACCCCTGAGAAATGAGAATCAAAAAGTCACAGGCTGGCAATCCTGCACTCCAGCAATATTTACCATAGCCAACACTTGGAAGCAACGAAAATATCCATCAATACAGGAATGCACCAAGAAGAAGTGGTCTATGTACACAATGGAATATTACTCCAATAAAAACTATAAATTAAATTTAAAAAACAAACAAAAGTAAGGAGACATCCGCTTTTGTGGGTTTATCCGGGCACATTCCACTCTAATTTATAACCGAGGAACACCACTGGCCGGGAGGGTTGTTTCCCTAGTTACCAGAGTGGGGGACGTAGAGAGGCTGCCGTCCTCTGGCCGTTACCTGCAAAAGCAGCTTTGAAACCTGTGCTAATGCTCACTTCATATGAACAAGTACGGCAGGGCTGTAAATGAAACCTGCCCTCAAAATGTTTAGAGGGAGGTAAATGGCCAAAGCATTTCAAAATGTGACACATACTTTAAGAAAACACTTTGAAGAACTAAGCTGTAATCACAGATTGAAAAATAAAAGCACGTGCCTTAAAGCTCAATTTCAACGGATTATGAGACACATGCAAATTCAACCACAAAGAGGTATTATCTCAAACCAGTCAGAATAACCATCAGCAAGAAAACTATAAACAATAAATGCTGAAGGTGTTGTGGAGAAATGCATACGCTCAACTTTAAGAGGGACGTAACTTGGAAAGAGCCACTAATGAGAACTGAATGGAGGTGCCTTTAAAAGGGAAATATTGAGCTACCATATGATCCAGCAGGCCCCTTCCTGGACCTATACCCTCTGAAGACAGAACTGGAAAGACACAGGCAGGCAAAACTGCACTGCACAGTATTACAATAGCCAAGATATGGAAGTAACCAAAAAGTCCACCAACAGATGGGGGGACAAAGAAGAACTGCTACATGTAGAGATGGAATATTAGCTAGCGAAAAAATGAAACAAGGCCATTTGCAGCACCATAGATGAGTCTAGAAGTAATCACGCAACTTGTAGTAAGTGAGAAAGCGAAAGACACATATCCTATCCTATCACTTGTAGGTGTTACCAAAAAATTGATACCAATGAAGATATTTCCACAGAGAAAGGCAATCACAGATTCATTAAACAAACTTATGGTTCACCAAATGGAAAGGTGTGTGAGGATTGGATACATTACGGTATTGGGGTTAACAGAGATATACAAACACATGTGAAATACAGAATCACCAAAGACCTACAGAATACCAAGAGAAGACTACTCAACATTGTGTCATAACCTACATGGGAAAAGGATACGAAGAAGAATAGATATATGTATATGTGTGAAAGAACCACATCTTGCACACCTAGAGCAAACAAAATATTGTAATCAAATTTGCTGTGATAAAAAATAAAAATTTACTTAAAAATACGAACAAGAAGTAATGAGAAGGGGGTGCTCGGGCTCCGGCCCGCAGTTCGAGCGGCGAGAGTGCTCAGAGACGCGACGCGGGCCAGAGGGGAGTGAGCGGGCGCCTCAGTGTCCCTCCCCTTCCCACCCCTCGCCTCGCCGCCTTCTCCCCCCTCAGCCGGACCGGAATTATGTGATCCCGGAAGTTCCGGCGCCAGTGCTGTGTGGGATAAACAGTAATGGCGGAGGCTGCAGCTCCGGGAACAACAGCCACAACATCAGGAGCAGGAGCGGCAGGGGCGGCGGTGGCAGCGGCCTCCCCCACCCCTATCCCCACAGTCACCTCCCCGTCCCTGGGGGCACGGGATTTGACAGCGACGGCAGTGGCGGCGGCGGGACCAAACAGGTCACCTGCAGGTATTTCATGCATGGGGTTTGTAAGGAAGGAGATAACTGTCGATACTCACGTGACCTCTCTGACAGTCCATATGGTGTAGTGTACAAGTATTTTCAGCGAGGGTACGGAGACCGCTGCAAATATGAACACAGCAAGCCATTGCAACTGCTACAGATCTAACTGCAAAGTCACCCCTTGCTGCTTCCTCAAGTCTCTCATCAGTAGTTGGACAGATTGGTGAAATGCATATGGGCGAAGCTGAGTCAAGAAATTCAAACTTTTCAACTGTAGGAGCGCGTTCAGAAGACTGGGTGAACGCCATTGAGTTTGTTCCTGGGCAGCCCTACTGTGGCCGTACTGCCCCTTCCTCCACTGAAGCACCCCTGCAGGGCTCAGTGACCAAGGAAGAATCAGAGAAGGAGCAAATTGCAGTGGAAACAAAGAAGCAGATCTGCCCCTATGCTGCAGTGGGAGAGTGCCGATATGGGGAGAACTGTGTGTATCTCCATGGAGACGCGTGTGATATGTGTGGGCTGCAGGTCTTCCATCCAGTGGATGCTGCCCAAAGATCACAACATATAAAATCTTGCATCGAGGCCCATGAGAAGGACATGGAGCTCTCGTTTGCTGTGCAGCACAGCAAGGACATGGTGTGTGGGATCTGCATGGAGGTGGTCTATGAGAAAGCCAACCCCCGCGAGCGCCGCTTCGGAATCCTCTCCAACTGCAGCCACACCTACTGTCTCAAGTGTATTCGCAAGTGGAGGAGTGCTAAGCAATTTGAGAGCAAGATCATAAAGTACTGCCCAGAATGCTGGATCACATCTAACATTGTCATTCCAAGTGAGGACTGGGTGGAGGAGAAAGAAAAGAAGCAGAAACTCATTCAGAAATACAAGGAGGCAATGAGCAACAAGGCGTGCAGGTATTTTGAAGAAGGACGTGGGAGCTGCCCATTTGGAGGGAACTGCGTTTACAAGCATGCGTACCCTGATGCCGTAGAGAGGAGCCACAGAGGCAGAAAGTGGGAACATCAAGCACATAGCGGGCCCAACGAAGGAACCACTTCTGGGAGCTCATTGAGGAAAGAGAGAACGGCAACCCCTTTGACAACGACGAAGAAGAGGTTGTCACCTTTGAGCTGGGCGAGATGTTGCTTGTGCTTTTGGCTGCAGGTGGGGACGACGACCTGACAGACTCTGAAGACGAGTGGGACTTGTTTCACGATGAGCTGGAAGATTTTTATGACTTGGATCTATAGCAGCTTTGCTGGGCGTGTGAACTGGTCTGCTGAGCCTCAGACGGCAGCCCTCCCCGCTGGTGGCAGCAGTGCCCGTGGTTCTCTTCTAGGCAGGCCTCTCAAGTCCAGGTGCTGTCGTAATAATTTTTACCCAGGGCCTGTCTTCTCAATCCCTCACCTTTCCCCAAGGAGTATGTTGTTTTCTCTGTTTAAAAAAGTTCCACAATGAATCTTAAATTTAGTTTTCTTGTAACATGAATTTAACGGTCAGACAGAGTGTAGGTTTGCTGCGTCATCTGTTTTCAGCCAGATTCACACAGTTCAAGGGTAGCATTTCCGGATTTCCAGTACTCATTTTTGAGGACCCCAGGTTCAAAAGTAACAGCATTGGCCCTGCTTTTGGGTCCAAGAATTGGGGTGATAGGTGAAGGATCTGAACTGTGGCATGTAGCCTTCTGCTATAGACTTCGGCGGATGCTTGAGGTTTCTGGTGAATTCTGCACATCTGTGTTTTTATATCTGTTCCCTGCCCTGGAATCCCCACCCTGTGCACTCGTTCTGTGGTTTTCGTCTCTTGTTTAATTGCACACAAGTACTACTGCTGGGTAACCAGAACCAGGTGCGACTGTGTTGAGATTTTTACTGTGTTTAGCCTGATAGGAAAATTGTGAAAGAACACATATAAAGATATAGCGGAATAAAATAAATGCAGAGTTGGAAGTTGACTCCCAAGGGCTGATAGACTTGGTACGTGTGAGTGTGCAACAAGCTTCTCATCCCTGCATAGATGCAGTGTCTGTAGCCTTAGTGGAAAAACTCAAGTTTACTGGTTTCAGCCTCGTGTGGCAAATAGATCTTAAAGAACAAAGCAGTATATTGGTAGCTGTTAATAGAGCAGGGCTAGCTCTGTCTATATAAATAGGGAAATGGGCTTAGCCATAGAGGTTCAACTATCTGGTTATCTCATGTATTAACACACATTGGGTCTCAGTTACACAGTTGTATTTAATGATTTATGATCTCCTAGACTTTCTAGTCCAGGCACTTTTTGACAAGCCTTTGTCCTCATTTGAGGGGTTTTGTTGTCGGGTTGTTGGGTCCGTTTGTGTGGGTATTTGCCTCATGCCATCCCTGAGCTTTGCAGCTAGACAGGTGTGATTCAAAACTATGTTCTAAGGTGTTTCCTGTAGTGGAGTAATTGGTTTGCAGTAGTAAGTCATGTTTTTCCACTAAAAGGGGACGGAGGGGTGGTAATCCACGAGATAAGCTAAAGTTAAATTGTTAGAAGAATTCCTTGATCAGAAAATATAAATTTGCGTTTTGTTGCTCTATTTCCTGAAAGTAACTTGGAGATAAACCTGATTTGTCCATCTACTGCTTTGATCCCTTGGATACCACTCATACTTTCACGTTAAGCAAAAACAAGTAATTCTTGCAGGGGTCTCTGTCTTTTTCAGCAGCCCTTTTGTAAGACGCACTTTTCCCAAATAAAACAATTTTAAACCTCCCTCCCCCCCAAAAAAAGAAGTAATGAGACATAAACTTAAAGGGCTTTTTCCTGGCACATTCCATTCTAGTTTACAACCTAGAACACCACTTCAATTAAGGCTCTGTTGCATTAGTAACCAGATTTGAAAAGGAGAAATGCTGCCGCCTTGTGGCCGTTTCCCACAAGAGCGACTTTACACCCACAGCTAATGGTCATTAACATTCACAAGGACTCGGGGCCATAAAGGACAGCTGCCCTCAAAAATTGTGCTGAGGTAAGGAATGGACAAAACAATTCAAAACAGGCCAATTTTTCAAGAAGATAGTATGAAGAGTGAAGTTTTACTCACTCTCTTTAAAAAAAACAGGAAAATGGATAAAAGCTCAACCTCAGGAAATATTAGACTCATGCAATCTAATCTACAAAAAGGTTTCAACGCACACCAGTCGACTGACCATCAGCAAAAAGTCTACAAACAATAAATGCTAAAGGGGCTTTAGAGAACTGTGTACCCTCTACCTGCTGGTGAGACGTAAAGTCGTAAGAGCCAACAATGAGAACAGAAAGGAGCTGCATTAAAAAGTAAAAATTGAGGTACCATTTAATCCAGCAGGCACGCCACTGGGCCTCTCACCTGAGAAGACCAGAATCGAGAAGGCATAGGCTGCAAAAGCTGCACTGCAGCCTTATTCACAATAGCCAGGACAGTGAAGCAACCAAAATGTTCTTCAACAGGTGAATGGATAAAGAAGAAGTGGTCCATGTACACAATGGAATATTAGCCATGGAAAACAATGAAACACTGCTCTTTGAGGCACCACAGGTGAACCTGGGGATAATCACCAAACATGATGTAAGTCGGAAAGCAAAAGACCTATATCCTATGATATCACTTACAGGGGTTAGCTAAAAACTGACACAAATGAACATATTTCCACAGAGAAAGACGCTCACAGAATTAGAAAACAAACTATGCTCATGTAAAAGGAAAGGTGGGGGGAATGGATAAATTAAGATTAGTGTTACTATACGTATACAAATACATATTATATACATTTATCAAAAAGACCGACCATATAGCAAGGGAGGTCTACAGAACACTCTGTAGTATTTTACATGGGAAGAGGATCTGTACAAGAATAGACATATACAATGTACAAATGAACCAGATTCTGTACACCTAGGACAAACAATAGTCTAATCTTTACCCCGATTAAAAAAAGTAAAAAAAAAAACCAAGAAGAAGTAAGGAGACATAAACTTATGGGGGTTTCTCCTGGCACATTCCATTCTAATTTAAAACCTAGGAACACGACTTCCTGGAAGGCTCTGCTGCCTTAGTACCCAGATTTGGGAACGGAGAAATGAGGCCTCCTTGTGGCCATTTCCCACAACAGCAGCTTAAACACATTGCTAAAGGTCACTAAATATTCACCAAACTTGCATTTATTTAAATGACTCCTGCCCTCTAAAAATTCCTGGGGTCGAAAATCGACCAATGTTTCAAAAGAGGGCAACCTTTCAAGATGACAATTTCAAGAGGTATATTGTACTCACATTTTTTTTAACAGAAAACAAAAAGGCGAGGAAAAATGATGAATTTTAGGAATTTTTAAAGACATGCAAACCCAAATTACAAAAACCGATCAGCTCACAGCAGTCAGAATGGCCATTAGCAAAAATGCTGCAAACAATAAATGCTGAAGTGATTGTGGAGAGATGCTTACCCTCTCTTCTATGGGGGACGTGGTAAGAGCCACTAATGAAAACACAATGGAGGTGCTTTGAACATTGAGCTACAGGTCAATCATTCACACCCAGTGCTGGGCGTAACCCCTGAGAAATGAGAATCAAAAAGTCACAGGCTGGCAATCCTGCACTCCAGCAATATTTACCATAGCCAACACTTGGAAGCAACGAAAATATCCATCAATACAGGAATGCACCAAGAAGAAGTGGTCTATGTACACAATGGAATATTACTCCAATAAAAACTATAAATTAAATTTAAAAAACAAACAAAAGTAAGGAGACATCCGCTTTTGTGGGTTTATCCGGGCACATTCCACTCTAATTTATAACCGAGGAACACCACTGGCCGGGAGGGTTGTTTCCCTAGTTACCAGAGTGGGGGACGTAGAGAGGCTGCCGTCCTCTGGCCGTTACCTGCAAAAGCAGCTTTGAAACCTGTGCTAATGCTCACTTCATATGAACAAGTACGGCAGGGCTGTAAATGAAACCTGCCCTCAAAATGTTTAGAGGGAGGTAAATGGCCAAAGCATTTCAAAATGTGACACATACTTTAAGAAAACACTTTGAAGAACTAAGCTGTAATCACAGATTGAAAAATAAAAGCACGTGCCTTAAAGCTCAATTTCAACGGATTATGAGACACATGCAAATTCAATCACAAAGAGGTATTATCTCAAACCAGTCAGAATAACCATCAGCAAGAAAACTATAAACAATAAATGCTGAAGGTGTTGTGGAGAAATGCATACGCTCAACTTTAAGAGGGACGTAACTTGGAAAGAGCCACTAATGAGAACTGAATGGAGGTGCCTTTAAAAGGGAAATATTGAGCTACCATATGATCCAGCAGGCCCCTTCCTGGACCTATACCCTCTGAAGACAGAACTGGAAAGACACAGGCAGGCAAAACTGCACTGCACAGTATTACAATAGCCAAGATATGGAAGTAACCAAAAAGTCCACCAACAGATGGGGGGACAAAGAAGAACTGCTACATGTAGAGATGGAATATTAGCTAGCGAAAAAATGAAACAAGGCCATTTGCAGCACCATAGATGAGTCTAGAAGTAATCACGCAACTTGTAGTAAGTGAGAAAGCGAAAGACACATATCCTATCCTATCACTTGTAGGTGTTACCAAAAAATTGATACCAATGAAGATATTTCCACAGAGAAAGGCAATCACAGATTCATTAAACAAACTTATGGTTCACCAAATGGAAAGGTGTGTGAGGATTGGATACATTACGGTATTGGGGTTAACAGAGATATACAAACACATGTGAAATACAGAATCACCAAAGACCTACAGAATACCAAGAGAAGACTACTCAACATTGTGTCATAACCTACATGGGAAAAGGATACGAAGAAGAATAGATATATGTATATGTGTGAAAGAACCACATCTTGCACACCTAGAGCAAACAAAATATTGTAATCAAATTTGCTGTGATAAAAAATAAAAATTTACTTAAAAATACGAACAAGAAGTAATGAGAAGGGGGTGCTCGGGCTCCGGCCCGCAGTTCGAGCGGCGAGAGTGCTCAGAGACGCGACGCGGGCCAGAGGGGAGTGAGCGGGCGCCTCAGTGTCCCTCCCCTTCCCACCCCTCGCCTCGCCGCCTTCTCCCCCCTCAGCCGGACCGGAATTATGTGATCCCGGAAGTTCCGGCGCCACTGCTGTGTGGGATAAACAGTAATGGCGGAGGCTGCAGCTCCGGGAACAACAGCCACAACATCAGGAGCAGGAGCGGCAGGGGCGGCGGTGGCAGCGGCCTCCCCCACCCCTATCCCCACAGTCACCTCCCCGTCCCTGGGGGCACGGGATTTGACAGCGACGGCAGCGGCGGCGGCGGGACCAAACAGGTCACCTGCAGGTATTTCATGCATGGGGTTTGTAAGGAAGGAGATAACTGTCGATACTCACGTGACCTCTCTGACAGTCCAT
This sequence comes from Balaenoptera physalus, assembly GCF_965194825.1. NCBI lineage: Eukaryota > Metazoa > Chordata > Mammalia > Artiodactyla > Balaenopteridae > Balaenoptera > Balaenoptera physalus. The sequence continues at coordinate 380,227 of NW_028126559.1, forward strand.
ATGGTGTAGTGTACAAGTATTTTCAGCGAGGGTACGGAGACCGCTGCAAATATGAACACAGCAAGCCATTGCAACTGCTACAGATCTAACTGCAAAGTCACCCCTTGCTGCTTCCTCAAGTCTCTCATCAGTAGTTGGACAGATTGGTGAAATGCATATGGGCGAAGCTGAGTCAAGAAATTCAAACTTTTCAACTGTAGGAGCGCATTCAGAAGACTGGGTGAACGCCATTGAGTTTGTTCCTGGGCAGCCCTACTGTGGCCGTACTGCCCCTTCCTCCACTGAAGCACCCCTGCAGGGCTCAGTGACCAAGGAAGAATCAGAGAAGGAGCAAATTGCAGTGGAAACAAAGAAGCAGATCTGCCCCTATGCTGCAGTGGGAGAGTGCCGATATGGGGAGAACTGTGTGTATCTCCATGGAGACGCGTGTGATATGTGTGGGCTGCAGGTCTTCCATCCAGTGGATGCTGCCCAAAGATCACAACATATAAAATCTTGCATCGAGGCCCATGAGAAGGACATGGAGCTCTCGTTTGCTGTGCAGCACAGCAAGGACATGGTGTGTGGGATCTGCATGGAGGTGGTCTATGAGAAAGCCAACCCCCGCGAGCGCCGCTTCGGAATCCTCTCCAACTGCAGCCACACCTACTGTCTCAAGTGTATTCGCAAGTGGAGGAGTGCTAAGCAATTTGAGAGCAAGATCATAAAGTATTGCCCAGAATGCTGGATCACATCTAACATTGTCATTCCAAGTGAGGACTGGGTGGAGGAGAAAGAAAAGAAGCAGAAACTCATTCAGAAATACAAGGAGGCAATGAGCAACAAGGCGTGCAGGTATTTTGAAGAAGGACGTGGGAGCTGCCCATTTGGAGGGAACTGCGTTTACAAGTATGCGTACCCTGATGCCGTAGAGAGGAGCCACAGAGGCAGAAAGTGGGAACATCAAGCACATAGCGGGCCCAACGAAGGAACCACTTCTGGGAGCTCATTGAGGAAAGAGAGAACGGCAACCCCTTTGACAACGACGAAGAAGAGGTTGTCACCTTTGAGCTGGGCGAGATGTTGCTTGTGCTTTTGGCTGCAGGTGGGGACGACGACCTGACAGACTCTGAAGACGAGTGGGACTTGTTTCACGATGAGCTGGAAGATTTTTATGACTTGGATCTATAGCAGCTTTGCTGGGCGTGTGAACTGGTCTGCTGAGCCTCAGACGGCAGCCCTCCCCGCTGGTGGCAGCAGTGCCCGTGGTTCTCTTCTAGGCAGGCCTCTCAAGTCCAGGTGCTGTCGTAATAATTTTTACCCAGGGCCTGTCTTCTCAATCCCTCACCTTTCCCCAAGGAGTATGTTGTTTTCTCTGTTTAAAAAAGTTCCACAATGAATCTTAAAGTTAGTTTTCTTGTAACATGAATTTAACGGTCAGACAGAGTGTAGGTTTGCTGCGTCATCTGTTTTCAGCCAGATTCACACAGTTCAAGGGTAGCATTTCCGGATTTCCAGTACTCATTTTTGAGGACCCCAGGTTCAAAAGTAACAGCATTGGCCCTGCTTTTGGGTCCAAGAATTGGGGTGATAGGTGAAGGATCTGAACTGTGGCATGTAGCCTTCTGCTATAGACTTAGGCGGATGCTTGAGGTTTCTGGTGAATTCTGCACATCTGTGTTTTTATATCTGTTCCCTGCCCTGGAATCCCCACCCTGTGCACTCGTTCTGTGGTTTTCGTCTCTTGTTTAATTGCACACAAGTACTACTGCTGGGTAACCAGAACCAGGTGCGACTGTGTTGAGATTTTTACTGTGTTTAGCCTGATAGGAAAATTGTGAAAGAACACATATAAAGATATAGCGGAATAAAATAAATGCAGAGTTGGAAGTTGACTCCCAAGGGCTGATAGACTTGGTACGTGTGAGTGTGCAACAAGCTTCTCATCCCTGCATAGATGCAGTGTCTGTAGCCTTAGTGGAAAAACTCAAGTTTACTGGTTTCAGCCTCGTGTGGCAAATAGATCTTAAAGAACAAAGCAGTATATTGGTAGCTGTTAATAGAGCAGGGCTAGCTCTGTCTATATAAATAGGGAAATGGGCTTAGCCATAGAGGTTCAACTATCTGGTTATCTCATGTATTAACACACATTGGGTCTCAGTTACACAGTTGTATTTAATGTTTTATGATCTCCTAGACTTTCTAGTCCAGGCACTTTTTGACAAGCCTTTGTCCTCATTTGAGGGGTTTTGTTGTCGGGTTGTTGGGTCCGTTTGTGTGGGTATTTGCCTCATGCCATCCCTGAGCTTTGCAGCTAGACAGGTGTGATTCAAAACTATGTTCTAAGGTGTTTCCTGTAGTGGAGTAATTGGTTTGCAGTAGTAAGTCATGTTTTTCCACTAAAAGGGGACGGAGGGGTGGTAATCCACGAGATAAGCTAAAGTTAAATTGTTAGAAGAATTCCTTGATCAGAAAATATAAATTTGCGTTTTGTTGCTCTATTTCCTGAAAGTAACTTGGAGATAAACCTGATTTGTCCATCTACTGCTTTGATCCCTTGGATACCACTCATACTTTCACGTTAAGCAAAAACAAGTAATTCTTGCAGGGGTCTCTGTCTTTTTCAGCAGCCCTTTTGTAAGACGCACTTTTCCCAAATAAAACAATTTTAAACCTCCCTCCCCCCCAAAAAAAGAAGTAATGAGACATAAACTTAAAGGGCTTTTTCCTGGCACATTCCATTCTAGTTTACAACCTAGAACACCACTTCAATTAAGGCTCTGTTGCATTAGTAACCAGATTTGAAAAGGAGAAATGCTGCCGCCTTGTGGCCGTTTCCCACAAGAGCGACTTTACACCCACAGCTAATGGTCATTAACATTCACAAGGACTCGGGGCCATAAAGGACAGCTGCCCTCAAAAATTGTGCTGAGGTAAGGAATGGACAAAACAATTCAAAACAGGCCAATTTTTCAAGAAGATAGTATGAAGAGTGAAGTTTTACTCACTCTCTTTAAAAAAAACAGGAAAATGGATAAAAGCTCAACCTCAGGAAATATTAGACTCATGCAATCTAATCTACAAAAAGGTTTCAACGCACACCAGTCGACTGACCATCAGCAAAAAGTCTACAAACAATAAATGCTAAAGGGGCTTTAGAGAACTGTGTACCCTCTACCTGCTGGTGAGACGTAAAGTCGTAAGAGCCAACAATGAGAACAGAAAGGAGCTGCATTAAAAAGTAAAAATTGAGGTACCATTTAATCCAGCAGGCACGCCACTGGGCCTCTCACCTGAGAAGACCAGAATCGAGAAGGCATAGGCTGCAAAAGCTGCACTGCAGCCTTATTCACAATAGCCAGGACAGTGAAGCAACCAAAATGTTCTTCAACAGGTGAATGGATAAAGAAGAAGTGGTCCATGTACACAATGGAATATTAGCCATGGAAAACAATGAAACACTGCTCTTTGAGGCACCACAGGTGAACCTGGGGATAATCACCAAACATGATGTAAGTCGGAAAGCAAAAGACCTATATCCTATGATATCACTTACAGGGGTTAGCTAAAAACTGACACAAATGAACATATTTCCACAGAGAAAGACGCTCACAGAATTAGAAAACAAACTATGCTCATGTAAAAGGAAAGGTGGGGGGAATGGATAAATTAAGATTAGTGTTACTATACGTATACAAATACATATTATATACATTTATCAAAAAGACCGACCATATAGCAAGGGAGGTCTACAGAACACTCTGTAGTATTTTACATGGGAAGAGGATCTGTACAAGAATAGACATATACAATGTACAAATGAACCAGATTCTGTACACCTAGGACAAACAATAGTCTAATCTTTACCCCGATTAAAAAAAGTAAAAAAAAAAACCAAGAAGAAGTAAGGAGACATAAACTTATGGGGGTTTCTCCTGGCACATTCCATTCTAATTTAAAACCTAGGAACACGACTTCCTGGAAGGCTCTGCTGCCTTAGTACCCAGATTTGGGAACGGAGAAATGAGGCCTCCTTGTGGCCATTTCCCACAACAGCAGCTTAAACACATTGCTAAAGGTCACTAAATATTCACCAAACTTGCATTTATTTAAATGACTCCTGCCCTCTAAAAATTCCTGGGGTCGAAAATCGACCAATGTTTCAAAAGAGGGCAACCTTTCAAGATGACAATTTCAAGAGGTATATTGTACTCACATTTTTTTTAACAGAAAACAAAAAGGCGAGGAAAAATGATGAATTTTAGGAATTTTTAAAGACATGCAAACCCAAATTACAAAAACCGATCAGCTCACAGCAGTCAGAATGGCCATTAGCAAAAATGCTGCAAACAATAAATGCTGAAGTGATTGTGGAGAGATGCTTACCCTCTCTTCTATGGGGGACGTGGTAAGAGCCACTAATGAAAACACAATGGAGGTGCTTTGAACATTGAGCTACAGGTCAATCATTCACACCCAGTGCTGGGCGTAACCCCTGAGAAATGAGAATCAAAAAGTCACAGGCTGGCAATCCTGCACTCCAGCAATATTTACCATAGCCAACACTTGGAAGCAACGAAAATATCCATCAATACAGGAATGCACCAAGAAGAAGTGGTCTATGTACACAATGGAATATTACTCCAATAAAAACTATAAATTAAATTTAAAAAACAAACAAAAGTAAGGAGACATCCGCTTTTGTGGGTTTATCCGGGCACATTCCACTCTAATTTATAACCGAGGAACACCACTGGCCGGGAGGGTTGTTTCCCTAGTTACCAGAGTGGGGGACGTAGAGAGGCTGCCGTCCTCTGGCCGTTACCTGCAAAAGCAGCTTTGAAACCTGTGCTAATGCTCACTTCATATGAACAAGTACGGCAGGGCTGTAAATGAAACCTGCCCTCAAAATGTTTAGAGGGAGGTAAATGGCCAAAGCATTTCAAAATGTGACACATACTTTAAGAAAACACTTTGAAGAACTAAGCTGTAATCACAGATTGAAAAATAAAAGCACGTGCCTTAAAGCTCAATTTCAACGGATTATGAGACACATGCAAATTCAACCACAAAGAGGTATTATCTCAAACCAGTCAGAATAACCATCAGCAAGAAAACTATAAACAATAAATGCTGAAGGTGTTGTGGAGAAATGCATACGCTCAGCTTTAAGAGGGACGTAACTTGGAAAGAGCCACTAATGAGAACTGAATGGAGGTGCCTTTAAAAGGGAAATATTGAGCTACCATATGATCCAGCAGGCCCCTTCCTGGACCTATACCCTCTGAAGACAGAACTGGAAAGACACAGGCAGGCAAAACTGCACTGCACAGTATTACAATAGCCAAGATATGGAAGTAACCAAAAAGTCCACCAACAGATGGGGGGACAAAGAAGAACTGCTACATGTAGAGATGGAATATTAGCTAGCGAAAAAATGAAACAAGGCCATTTGCAGCACCATAGATGAGTCTAGAAGTAATCACGCAACTTGTAGTAAGTGAGAAAGCGAAAGACACATATCCTATCCTATCACTTGTAGGTGTTACCAAAAAATTGATACCAATGAAGATATTTCCACAGAGAAAGGCAATCACAGATTCATTAAACAAACTTATGGTTCACCAAATGGAAAGGTGTGTGAGGATTGGATACATTACGGTATTGGGGTTAACAGAGATATACAAACACATGTGAAATACAGAATCACCAAAGACCTACAGAATACCAAGAGAAGACTACTCAACATTGTGTCATAACCTACATGGGAAAAGGATACGAAGAAGAATAGATATATGTATATGTGTGAAAGAACCACATCTTGCACACCTAGAGCAAACAAAATATTGTAATCAAATTTGCTGTGATAAAAAATAAAAATTTACTTAAAAATACGAACAAGAAGTAATGAGAAGGGGGTGCTCGGGCTCCGGCCCGCAGTTCGAGCGGCGAGAGTGCTCAGAGACGCGACGCGGGCCAGAGGGGAGTGAGCGGGCGCCTCAGTGTCCCTCCCCTTCCCACCCCTCGCCTCGCCGCCTTCTCCCCCCTCAGCCGGAACGGAATTATGTGATCCCGGAAGTTCCGGCGCCACTGCTGTGTGGGATAAACAGTAATGGCGGAGGCTGCAGCTCCGGGAACAACAGCCACAACATCAGGAGCAGGAGCGGCAGGGGCAGCGGTGGCAGCGGCCTCCCCCACCCCTATCCCCACAGTCACCTCCCCGTCCCTGGGGGCACGGGATTTGACAGCGACGGCAGCGGCGGCGGCGGGACCAAACAGGTCACCTGCAGGTATTTCATGCATGTGGTTTGTAAGGAAGGAGATAACTGTCGATACTCACGTGACCTCTCTGACAGTCCATATGGTGTAGTGTACAAGTATTTTCAGCGAGGGTACGGAGACCGCTGCAAATATGAACACAGCAAGCCATTGCAACTGCTACAGATCTAACTGCAAAGTCACCCCTTGCTGCTTCCTCAAGTCTCTCATCAGTAGTTGGACAGATTGGTGAAATGCATATGGGCGAAGCTGAGTCAAGAAATTCAAACTTTTCAACTGTAGGAGCGCGTTCAGAAGACTGGGTGAACGCCATTGAGTTTGTTCCTGGGCAGCCCTACTGTGGCCGTACTGCCCCTTCCTCCACTGAAGCACCCCTGCAGGGCTCAGTGACCAAGGAAGAATCAGAGAAGGAGCAAATTGCAGTGGAAACAAAGAAGCAGATCTGCCCCTATGCTGCAGTGGGAGAGTGCCGATATGGGGAGAACTGTGTGTATCTCCATGGAGACGCGTGTGATATGTGTGGGCTGCAGGTCTTCCATCCAGTGGATGCTGCCCAAAGATCACAACATATAAAATCTTGCATCGAGGCCCATGAGAAGGACATGGAGCTCTCGTTTGCTGTGCAGCACAGCAAGGACATGGTGTGTGGGATCTGCATGGAGGTGGTCTATGAGAAAGCCAACCCCCGCGAGCGCCGCTTCGGAATCCTCTCCAACTGCAGCCACACCTACTGTCTCAAGTGTATTCGCAAGTGGAGGAGTGCTAAGCAATTTGAGAGCAAGATCATAAAGTACTGCCCAGAATGCTGGATCACATCTAACATTGTCATTCCAAGTGAGGACTGGGTGGAGGAGAAAGAAAAGAAGCAGAAACTCATTCAGAAATACAAGGAGGCAATGAGCAACAAGGCGTGCAGGTATTTTGAAGAAGGACGTGGGAGCTGCCCATTTGGAGGGAACTGCGTTTACAAGTATGCGTACCCTGATGCCGTAGAGAGGAGCCACAGAGGCAGAAAGTGGGAACATCAAGCACATAGCGGGCCCAACAAAGGAACCACTTCTGGGAGCTCATTGAGGAAAGAGAGAACGGCAACCCCTTTGACAACGACGAAGAAGAGGTTGTCACCTTTGAGCTGGGCGAGATGTTGCTTGTGCTTTTGGCTGCAGGTGGGGACGACGACCTGACAGACTCTGAAGACGAGTGGGACTTGTTTCACGATGAGCTGGAAGATTTTTATGACTTGGATCTATAGCAGCTTTGCTGGGCGTGTGAACTGGTCTGCTGAGCCTCAGACGGCAGCCCTCCCCGCTGGTGGCAGCAGTGCCCGTGGTTCTCTTCTAGGCAGGCCTCTCAAGTCCAGGTGCTGTCGTAATAATTTTTACCCAGGGCCTGTCTTCTCAATCCCTCACCTTTCCCCAAGGAGTATGTTGTTTTCTCTGTTTAAAAAAGTTCCACAATGAATCTTAAAGTTAGTTTTCTTGTAACATGAATTTAACGGTCAGACAGAGTGTAGGTTTGCTGCATCATCTGTTTTCAGCCAGATTCACACAGTTCAAGGGTAGCATTTCCGGATTTCCAGTACTCATTTTTGAGGACCCCAGGTTCAAAAGTAACAGCATTGGCCCTGCTTTTGGGTCCAAGAATTGGGGTGATAGGTGAAGGATCTGAACTGTGGCATGTAGCCTTCTGCTATAGACTTAGGCGGATGCTTGAGGTTTCTGGTGAATTCTGCACATCTGTGTTTTTATATCTGTTCCCTGCCCTGGAATCCCCACCCTGTGCACTCGTTCTGTGGTTTTCGTCTCTTGTTTAATTGCACACAAGTACTACTGCTGGGTAACCAGAACCAGGTGCGACTGTGTTGAGATTTTTACTGTGTTTAGCCTGATAGGAAAATTGTGAAAGAACACATATAAAGATATAGCGGAATAAAATAAATGCAGAGTTGGAAGTTGACTCCCAAGGGCTGATAGACTTGGTACGTGTGAGTGTGCAACAAGCTTCTCATCCCTGCATAGATGCAGTGTCTGTAGCCTTAGTGGAAAAACTCAAGTTTACTGGTTTCAGCCTCGTGTGGCAAATAGATCTTAAAGAACAAAGCAGTATATTGGTAGCTGTTAATAGAGCAGGGCTAGCTCTGTCTATATACATAGGGAAATGGGCTTAGCCATAGAGGTTCAACTATCTGGTTATCTCATGTATTAACACACATTGGGTCTCAGTTACACAGTTGTATTTAATGATTTATGATCTCCTAGACTTTCTAGTCCAGGCACTTTTTGACAAGCCTTTGTCCTCATTTGAGGGGTTTTGTTGTCGGGTTGTTGGGTCCGTTTGTGTGGGTATTTGCCTCATGCCATCCCTGAGCTTTGCAGCTAGACAGGTGTGATTCAAAACTATGTTCTAAGGTGTTTCCTGTAGTGGAGTAATTGGTTTGCAGTAGTAAGTCATGTTTTTCCACTAAAAGGGGACGGAGGGGTGGTAATCCACGAGATAAGCTAAAGTTAAATTGTTAGAAGAATTCCTTGATCAGAAAATATAAATTTGCATTTTGTTGCTCTATTTCCTGAAAGTAACTTGGAGATAAACCTGATTTGTCCATCTACTGCTTTGATCCCTTGGATACCACTCATACTTTCACGTTAAGCAAAAACAAGTAATTCTTGCAGGGGTCTCTGTCTTTTTCAGCAGCCCTTTTGTAAGACGCACTTTTCCCAAATAAAACAATTTTAAACCTCCCTCCCCCCCAAAAAAAGAAGTAATGAGACATAAACTTAAAGGGCTTTTTCCTGGCACATTCCATTCTAGTTTACAACCTAGAACACCACTTCAATTAATGCTCTGTTGCATTAGTAACCAGATTTGAAAAGGAGAAATGCTGCCGCCTTGTGGCCGTTTCCCACAAGAGCGACTTTACACCCACAGCTAATGGTCATTAACATTCAGAAGGACTCAGGGCCATAAAGGACACCTGCCCTCAAAAATTGTGCTGAGGTAAGGAATGGACAAAACAATTCAAAACAGGCCAATTTTTCAAGAAGATAGTATGAAGAGTGAAGTTTTACTCACTCTCTTTAAAAAAAACAGGAAAATGGATAAAAGCTCAACCTCAGGAAATATTAGACTCATGCAATCTAATCTACAAAAAGGTTTCAACGCACACCAGTCGACTGACCATCAGCAAAAAGTCTACAAACAATAAATGCTAAAGGGGCTTTAGAGAACTGTGTACCCTCTACCTGCTGGTGAGACGTAAAGTCGTAAGAGCCAACAATGAGAACAGAAAGGAGCTGCATTAAAAAGTAAAAATTGAGGTACCATTTAATCCAGCAGGCACGCCACTGGGCCTCTCACCTGAGAAGACCAGAATCGAGAAGGCATAGGCTGCAAAAGCTGCACTGCAGCCTTATTCACAATAGCCAAGACAGTGAAGCAACCAAAATGTTCTTCAACAGGTGAATGGATAAAGAAGAAGTGGTCCATGTACACAATGGAATATTAGCCATGGAAAACAATGAAACACTGCTCTTTGAGGCACCACAGGTGAACCTGGGGATAATCACCAAACATGATGTAAGTCGGAAAGCAAAAGACCTATATCCTATGATATCACTTACAGGGGTTAGCTAAAAACTGACACAAATGAACATATTTCCACAGAGAAAGACGCTCACAGAATTAGAAAACAAACTATGCTCATGTAAAAGGAAAGGTGGGGGGAATGGATAAATTAAGATTAGTGTTACTATACGTATACAAATACATATTATATACATTTATCAAAAAGACCGACCATATAGCAAGGGAGGTCTACAGAACACTCTGTAGTATTTTACATGGGAAGAGGATCTGTACAAGAATAGACATATACAATGTACAAATGAACCAGATTCTGTACACCTAGGACAAACAATAGTCTAATCTTTACCCCGATTAAAAAAAGTAAAAAAAAAAACCAAGAAGAAGTAAGGAGACATAAACTTATGGGGGTTTCTCCTGGCACATTCCATTCTAATTTAAAACCTAGGAACAGGACTTCCTGGAAGGCTCTGCTGCCTTAGTACCCAGATTTGGGAACGGAGAAATGAGGCCTCCTTGTGGCCATTTCCCACAACAGCAGCTTAAACACATTGCTAAAGGTCACTAAATATTCACCAAACTTGCATTTATTTAAATGACTCCTGCCCTCTAAAAATTCCTGGGGTCGAAAATCGACCAATGTTTCAAAAGAGGGCAACCTTTCAAGATGACAATTTCAAGAGGTATATTGTACTCACATTTTTTTTAACAGAAAACAAAAAGGCGAGGAAAAATGATGAATTTTAGGAATTTTTAAAGACATGCAAACCCAAATTACAAAAACCGATCAGCTCACAGCAGTCAGAATGGCCATTAGCAAAAATGCTGCAAACAATAAATGCTGAAGTGATTGTGGAGAGATGCTTACCCTCTCTTCTATGGGGGACGTGGTAAGAGCCACTAATGAAAACACAATGGAGGTGCTTTGAACATTGAGCTACAGGTCAATCATTCACACCCAGTGCTGGGCGTAACCCCTGAGAAATGAGAATCAAAAAGTCACAGGCTGGCAATCCTGCACTCCAGCAATATTTACCATAGCCAACACTTGGAAGCAACGAAAATATCCATCAATACAGGAATGCACCAAGAAGAAGTGGTCTATGTACACAATGGAATATTACTCCAATAAAAACTATAAATTAAATTTAAAAAACAAACAAAAGTAAGGAGACATCCGCTTTTGTGGGTTTATCCGGGCACATTCCACTCTAATTTATAACCGAGGAACACCACTGGCCGGGAGGGTTGTTTCCCTAGTTACCAGAGTGGGGGACGTAGAGAGGCTGCCGTCCTCTGGCCGTTACCTGCAAAAGCAGCTTTGAAACCTGTGCTAATGCTCACTTCATATGAACAAGTACGGCAGGGCTGTAAATGAAACCTGCCCTCAAAATGTTTAGAGGGAGGTAAATGGCCAAAGCATTTCAAAATGTGACACATACTTTAAGAAAACACTTTGAAGAACTAAGCTGTAATCACAGATTGAAAAATAAAAGCACGTGCCTTAAAGCTCAATTTCAACGGATTATGAGACACATGCAAATTCAACCACAAAGAGGTATTATCTCAAACCAGTCAGAATAACCATCAGCAAGAAAACTATAAACAATAAATGCTGAAGGTGTTGTGGAGAAATGCATACGCTCAGCTTTAAGAGGGACGTAACTTGGAAAGAGCCACTAATGAGAACTGAATGGAGGTGCCTTTAAAAGGGAAATATTGAGCTACCATATGATCCAGCAGGCCCCTTCCTGGACCTATACCCTCTGAAGACAGAACTGGAAAGACACAGGCAGGCAAAACTGCACTGCACAGTATTACAATAGCCAAGATATGGAAGTAACCAAAAAGTCCACCAACAGATGGGGGGACAAAGAAGAACTGCTACATGTAGAGATGGAATATTAGCTAGCGAAAAAATGAAACAAGGCCATTTGCAGCACCATAGATGAGTCTAGAAGTAATCACGCAACTTGTAGTAAGTGAGAAAGCGAAAGACACATATCCTATCCTATCACTTGTAGGTGTTACCAAAAAATTGATACCAATGAAGATATTTCCACAGAGAAAGGCAATCACAGATTCATTAAACAAACTTATGGTTCACCAAATGGAAAGGTGTGTGAGGATTGGATACATTACGGTATTGGGGTTAACAGAGATATACAAACACATGTGAAATACAGAATCACCAAAGACCTACAGAATACCAAGAGAAGACTACTCAACATTGTGTCATAACCTACATGGGAAAAGGATACGAAGAAGAATAGATATATGTATATGTGTGAAAGAACCACATCTTGCACACCTAGAGCAAACAAAATATTGTAATCAAATTTGCTGTGATAAAAAATAAAAATTTACTTAAAAATACGAACAAGAAGTAATGAGAAGGGGGTGCTCGGGCTCCGGCCCGCAGTTCGAGCGGCGAGAGTGCTCAGAGACGCGACGCGGGCCAGAGGGGAGTGCGCGGGCGCCTCAGTGTCCCTCCCCTTCCCACCCCTCGCCTCGCCGCCTTCTCCCCCCTCAGCCGGACCGGAATTATGTGATCCCGGAAGTTCCGGCGCCACTGCTGTGTGGGATAAACAGTAATGGCGGAGGCTGCAGCTCCGGGAACAACAGTCACAACATCAGGAGCAGGAGCGGCAGGGGCGGCGGTGGCAGCGGCCTCCCCCACCCCTATCCCCACAGTCACCTCCCCGTCCCTGGGGGCACGGGATTTGACAGCGACGGCAGCGGCGGCGGCGGGACCAAACAGGTCACCTGCAGGTATTTCATGCATGGGGTTTGTAAGGAAGGAGATAACTGTCGATACTCACGTGACCTCTCTGACAGTCCATATGGTGTAGTGTACAAGTATTTTCAGCGAGGGTACGGAGACCGCTGCAAATATGAACACAGCAAGCCATTGCAACTGCTACAGATCTAACTGCAAAGTCACCCCTTGCTGCTTCCTCAAGTCTCTCATCAGTAGTTGGACAGATTGGTGAAATGCATATGGGCGAAGCTGAGTCAAGAAATTCAAACTTTTCAACTGTAGGAGCGCGTTCAGAAGACTGGGTGAACGCCATTGAGTTTGTTCCTGGGCAGCCCTACTGTGGCCGTACTGCCCCTTCCTCCACTGAAGCACCCCTGCAGGGCTCAGTGACCAAGGAAGAATCAGAGAAGGAGCAAATTGCAGTGGAAACAAAGAAGCAGATCTGCCCCTATGCTGCAGTGGGAGAGTGCCGATATGGGGAGAACTGTGTGTATCTCCATGGAGACGCGTGTGATATGTGTGGGCTGCAGGTCTTCCATCCAGTGGATGCTGCCCAAAGATCACAACATATAAAATCTTGCATCGAGGCCCATGAGAAGGACATGGAGCTCTCGTTTGCTGTGCAGCACAGCAAGGACATGGTGTGTGGGATCTGCATGGAGGTGGTCTATGAGAAAGCCAACCCCCGCGAGCGCTGCTTCGGAATCCTCTCCAACTGCAGCCACACCTACTGTCTCAAGTGTATTCGCAAGTGGAGGAGTGCTAAGCAATTTGAGAGCAAGATCATAAAGTACTGCCCAGAATGCTGGATCACATCTAACATTGTCATTCCAAGTGAGGACTGGGTGGAGGAGAAAGAAAAGAAGCAGAAACTCATTCAGAAATACAAGGAGGCAATGAGCAACAAGGCGTGCAGGTATTTTGAAGAAGGACGTGGGAGCTGCCCATTTGGAGGGAACTGCGTTTACAAGCATGCGTACCCTGATGCCGTAGAGAGGAGCCACAGAGACAGAAAGTGGGAACATCAAGCACATAGCGGGCCCAACGAAGGAACCACTTCTGGGAGCTCATTGAGGAAAGAGAGAACGGCAACCCCTTTGACAACGACGAAGAAGAGGTTGTCACCTTTGAGCTGGGCGAGATGTTGCTTGTGCTTTTGGCTGCAGGTGGGGACGACGACCTGACAGACTCTGAAGACGAGTGGGACTTGTTTCACGATGAGCTGGAAGATTTTTATGACTTGGATCTATAGCAGCTTTGCTGGGCGTGTGAACTGGTCTGCTGAGCCTCAGACGGCAGCCCTCCCCGCTGGTGGCAGCAGTGCCCGTGGTTCTCTTCTAGGCAGGCCTCTCAAGTCCAGGTGCTGTCGTAATAATTTTTACCCAGGGCCTGTCTTCTCAATCCCTCACCTTTCCCCAAGGAGTATGTTGTTTTCTCTGTTTAAAAAAGTTCCACAATGAATCTTAAATTTAGTTTTCTTGTAACATGAATTTAACGGTCAGACAGAGTGTAGGTTTGCTGCGTCATCTGTTTTCAGCCAGATTCACACAGTTCAAGGGTAGCATTTCCGGATTTCCAGTACTCATTTTTGAGGACCCCAGGTTCAAAAGTAACAGCATTGGCCCTGCTTTTGGGTCCAAGAATTGGGGTGATAGGTGAAGGATCTGAACTGTGGCATGTAGCCTTCTGCTATAGACTTAGGCGGATGCTTGAGGTTTCTGGTGAATTCTGCACATCTGTGTTTTTATATCTGTTCCCTGCCCTGGAATCCCCACCCTGTGCACTCGTTCTGTGGTTTTCGTCTCTTGTTTAATTGCACACATGTACTACTGCTGGGTAACCAGAACCAGGTGCGACTGTGTTGAGATTTTTACTGTGTTTAGCCTGATAGGAAAATTGTGAAAGAACACATATAAAGATATAGCGGAATAAAATAAATGCAGAGTTGGAAGTTGACTCCCAAGGGCTGATAGACTTGGTTCGTGTGAGTGTGCAACAAGATTCTCATCCCTGCATAGATGCAGTGTCTGTAGCCTTAGTGGAAAAACTCAAGTTTACTGGTTTCAGCCTCGTGTGGCAAATAGATCTTAAAGAACAAAGCAGTATATTGGTAGCTGTTAATAGAGCAGGCCTAGCTCTGTCTATATACATAGGGAAATGGGCTTAGCCATAGAGGTTCAACTATCTGGTTATCTCATGTATTAACACACATTGGGTCTCAGTTACACAGTTGTATTTAATGATTTATGATCTCCTAGACTTTCTAGTCCAGGCACTTTTTGACAAGCCTTTGTCCTCATTTGAGGGGTTTTGTTGTCGGGTTGTTGGGTCCGTTTGTGTGGGTATTTGCCTCATGCCATCCCTGAGCTTTGCAGCTAGACAGGTGTGATTCAAAATTATGTTCTAAGGTGTTTCCTGTAGTGGAGTAATTGGTTTGCAGTAGTAAGTCATGTTTCTCCACTAAAAGGGGACGGAGGGGTGGTAATCCCTCCGTTGCTCTATTTCCTGAAAGTAACTTGGAGATAAACCTGATTTGTCCATCTACTGCTTTGATGCCTTGGATACCACTCATACTTTCACGTTAAGCAAAAACAAGTAATTCTTGCAGGGGTCTCTGTCTTTTTCAGCAGCCCTTTTGTAAGACGCACTTTTCCCAAATAAAACAATTTTAAACCTCCCTCCCCCCCAAAAAAAGAAGTAATGAGACATAAACTTAAAGGGCTTTTTCCTGGCACATTCCATTCTAGTTTACAACCTAGAACACCACTTCAATTAATGCTCTGTTGCATTAGTAACCAGATTTGAAAAGGAGAAATGCTGCCGCCTTGTGGCCGTTTCCCACAAGAGCGACTTTACACCCACAGCTAATGGTCATTAACATTCAGAAGGACTCGGGGCCATAAAGGACACCTGCCCTCAAAAATTGTGCTGAGGTAAGGAATGGACAAAACAATTCAAAACAGGCCAATTTTTCAAGAAGATAGTATGAAGAGTGAAGTTTTACTCACTCTCTTTAAAAAAACAGGAAAATGGATAAAAGCTCAACCTCAGGAAATATTAGACTCATGCAATCTAATCTACAAAAAGGTTTCAACGCACACCAGTCGACTGACCATCAGCAAAAAGTCTACAAACAATAAATGCTAAAGGGGCTTTAGAGAACTGTGTACCCTCTACCTGCTGGTGAGACGTAAAGTCGTAAGAGCCAACAATGAGAACAGAAAGGAGCTGCATTAAAAAGTAAAAATTGAGGTACCATTTAATCCAGCAGGCACGCCACTGGGCCTCTCACCTGAGAAGACCAGAATCGAGAAGACATAGGCTGCAAAAGCTGCACTGCAGCCTTATTCACAATAGCCAAGACAGTGAAGCAACCAAAATGTTCTTCAACAGGTGAATGGATAAAGAAGAAGTGGTCCATGTACACAATGGAATATTAGCCATGGAAAACAATGAAACACTGCTCTTTGAGGCACCACAGGTGAACCTGGGGATAATCACCAAACATGATGTAAGTCGGAAAGCAAAAGACCTATA
The DNA here is from genome assembly GCF_965194825.1 of Balaenoptera physalus. Taxonomy (NCBI): domain Eukaryota; kingdom Metazoa; phylum Chordata; class Mammalia; order Artiodactyla; family Balaenopteridae; genus Balaenoptera; species Balaenoptera physalus. The sequence continues at coordinate 396,362 of NW_028126559.1, forward strand.
TCCTATGATATCACTTACAGGGGTTAGCTAAAAACTGACACAAATGAACATATTTCCACAGAGAAAGACGCTCACAGAATTAGAAAACAAACTATGCTCATGTAAAAGGAAAGGTGGGGGGAATGGATAAATTAAGATGAGTGTTACTATACGTATACAAATACATATTATATACATTTATCAAAAAGACCGACCATATAGCAAGGGAGGTCTACAGAACACTCTGTAGTATTTTACATGGGAAGAGGATCTGTACAAGAATAGACATATACAATGTACAAATGAACCAGATTCTGTACACCTAGGACAAACAATAGTCTAATCTTTACCCCGATTAAAAAAAGTAAAAAAAAAAACCAAGAAGAAGTAAGGAGACATAAACTTATGGGGGTTTCTCCTGGCACATTCCATTCTAATTTAAAACCTAGGAACACGACTTCCTGGAAGGCTCTGCTGCCTTAGTACCCAGATTTGGGAACGGAGAAATGAGGCCTCCTTGTGGCCATTTCCCACAACAGCAGTTTAAACACATTGCTAAAGGTCACTAAATATTCACCAAACTTGCATTTATTTAAATGACTCCTGCCCTCTAAAAATTCCTGGGGTCGAAAATCGACCAAAGTTTCAAAAGAGGGCAACCTTTCAAGATGACAATTTCAAGAGGTATATTGTACTCACATTTTTTTTAACAGAAAACAAAAAGGCGAGGAAAAATGATGAATTTTAGGAATTTTTAAAGACATGCAAACCCAAATTACAAAAACCGATCAGCTCACAGCAGTCAGAATGGCCATTAGCAAAAATGCTGCAAACAATAAATGCTGAAGTGATTGTGGAGAGATGCTTACACTCTCTTCTATGGGGGACGTGGTAAGAGCCACTAATGAAAACACAATGGAGGTGCTTTGAACATTGAGCTACAGGTCAATCATTCACACCCAGTGCTGGGCGTAACCCCTGAGAAATGAGAATCAAAAAGTCACAGGCTGGCAATCCTGCACTCCAGCAATATTTACCATAGCCAACACTTGGAAGCAACGAAAATATCCATCAATACAGGAATGCACCAAGAAGAAGTGGTCTATGTACACAATGGAATATTACTCCAATAAAAACTATAAATTAAATTTAAAAAACAAACAAAAGTAAGGAGACATCCGCTTTTGTGGGTTTATCCGGGCACATTCCACTCTAATTTATAACCGAGGAACACCACTGGCCGGGAGGGTTGTTTCCCTAGTTACCAGAGTGGGGGACGTAGAGAGGCTGCCGTCCTCTGGCCGTTACCTGCAAAAGCAGCTTTGAAACCTGTGCTAATGCTCACTTCATATGAACAAGTACGGCAGGGCTGTAAATGAAACCTGCCCTCAAAATGTTTAGAGGGAGGTAAATGGCCAAAGCATTTCAAAATGTGACACATACTTTAAGAAAACACTTTGAAGAACTAAGCTGTAATCACAGATTGAAAAATAAAAGCACGTGCCTTAAAGCTCAATTTCAACGGATTATGAGACACATGCAAATTCAACCACAAAGAGGTATTATCTCAAACCAGTCAGAATAACCATCAGCAAGAAAACTATAAACAATAAATGCTGAAGGTGTTGTGGAGAAATGCATACGCTCAACTTTAAGAGGGACGTAACTTGGAAAGAGCCACTAATGAGAACTGAATGGAGGTGCCTTTAAAAGGGAAATATTGAGCTACCATATGATCCAGCAGGCCCCTTCCTGGACCTATACCCTCTGAAGACAGAACTGGAAAGACACAGGCAGGCAAAACTGCACTGCACAGTATTACAATAGCCAAGATATGGAAGTAACCAAAAAGTCCACCAACAGATGGGGGGACAAAGAAGAACTGCTACATGTAGAGATGGAATATTAGCTAGCGAAAAAATGAAACAAGGCCATTTGCAGCACCATAGATGAGTCTAGAAGTAATCACGCAACTTGTAGTAAGTGAGAAAGCGAAAGACACATATCCTATCCTATCACTTGTAGGTGTTACCAAAAAATTGATACCAATGAAGATATTTCCACAGAGAAAGGCAATCACAGATTCATTAAACAAACTTATGGTTCACCAAATGGAAAGGTGTGTGAGGATTGGATACATTACGGTATTGGGGTTAACAGAGATATACAAACACATGTGAAATACAGAATCACCAAAGACCTACAGAATACCAAGAGAAGACTACTCAACATTGTGTCATAACCTACATGGGAAAAGGATACGAAGAAGAATAGATATATGTATATGTGTGAAAGAACCACATCTTGCACACCTAGAGCAAACAAAATATTGTAATCAAATTTGCTGTGATAAAAAATAAAAATTTACTTAAAAATACGAACAAGAAGTAATGAGAAGGGGGTGCTCGGGCTCCGGCCCGCAGTTCGAGCGGCGAGAGTGCTCAGAGACGCGACGCGGGCCAGAGGGGAGTGAGCGGGCGCCTCAGTGTCCCTCCCCTTCCCACCCCTCGCCTCGCCGCCTTCTCCCCCCTCAGCCGGACCGGAATTATGTGATCCCGGAAGTTCCGGCGCCACTGCTGTGTGGGATAAACAGTAATGGCGGAGGCTGCAGCTCCGGGAACAACAGCCACAACATCAGGAGCAGGAGCGGCAGGGGCGGCGGTGGCAGCGGCCTCCCCCACCCCTATCCCCACAGTCACCTCCCCGTCCCTGGGGGCACGGGATTTGACAGCGACGGCAGCGGCGGCGGCGGGACCAAACAGGTCACCTGCAGGTATTTCATGCATGGGGTTTGTAAGGAAGGAGATAACTGTCGATACTCACGTGACCTCTCTGACAGTCCATATGGTGTAGTGTACAAGTATTTTCAGCGAGGGTACGGAGACCGCTGCAAATATGAACACAGCAAGCCATTGCAACTGCTACAGATCTAACTGCAAAGTCACCCCTTGCTGCTTCCTCAAGTCTCTCATCAGTAGTTGGACAGATTGGTGAAATGCATATGGGCGAAGCTGAGTCAAGAAATTCAAACTTTTCAACTGTAGGAGCGCGTTCAGAAGACTGGGTGAACGCCATTGAGTTTGTTCCTGGGCAGCCCTACTGTGGCCGTACTGCCCCTTCCTCCACTGAAGCACCCCTGCAGGGCTCAGTGACCAAGGAAGAATCAGAGAAGGAGCAAATTGCAGTGGAAACAAAGAAGCAGATCTGCCCCTATGCTGCAGTGGGAGAGTGCCGATATGGGGAGAACTGTGTGTATCTCCATGGAGACGCGTGTGATATGTGTGGGCTGCAGGTCTTCCATCCAGTGGATGCTGCCCAAAGATCACAACATATAAAATCTTGCATCGAGGCCCATGAGAAGGACATGGAGCTCTCGTTTGCTGTGCAGCACAGCAAGGACATGGTGTGTGGGATCTGCATGGAGGTGGTCTATGAGAAAGCCAACCCCCGCGAGCGCCGCTTCGGAATCCTCTCCAACTGCAGCCACACCTACTGTCTCAAGTGTATTCGCAAGTGGAGGAGTGCTAAGCAATTTGAGAGCAAGATCATAAAGTACTGCCCAGAATGCTGGATCACATCTAACATTTTCATTCCAAGTGAGGACTGGGTGGAGGAGAAAGAAAAGAAGCAGAAACTCATTCAGAAATACAAGGAGGCAATGAGCAACAAGGCGTGCAGGTATTTTGAAGAAGGACGTGGGAGCTGCCCATTTGGAGGGAACTGCGTTTACAAGCATGCGTACCCTGATGCCGTAGAGAGGAGCCACAGAGACAGAAAGTGGGAACATCAAGCACATAGCGGGCCCAACGAAGGAACCACTTCTGGGAGCTCATTGAGGAAAGAGAGAACGGCAACCCCTTTGACAACGACGAAGAAGAGGTTGTCACCTTTGAGCTGGGCGAGATGTTGCTTGTGCTTTTGGCTGCAGGTGGGGACGACGACCTGACAGACTCTGAAGACGAGTGGGACTTGTTTCACGATGAGCTGGAAGATTTTTATGACTTGGATCTATAGCAGCTTTGCTGGGCGTGTGAACTGGTCTGCTGAGCCTCAGACGGCAGCCCTCCCCGCTGGTGGCAGCAGTGCCCGTGGTTCTCTTCTAGGCAGGCCTCTCAAGTCCAGGTGCTGTCGTAATAATTTTTACCCAGGGCCTGTCTTCTCAATCCCTCACCTTTCCTCAAGGAGTATGTTGTTTTCTCTGTTTAAAAAAGTTCCACAATGAATCTTAAAGTTAGTTTTCTTGTAACATGAATTTAACGGTCAGACAGAGTGTAGGTTTGCTGCGTCATCTGTTTTCAGCCAGATTCACACAGTTCAAGGGTAGCATTTCCGGATTTCCAGTACTCATTTTTGAGGACCCCAGGTTCAAAAGTAACAGCATTGGCCCTGCTTTTGGGTCCAAGAATTGGGGTGATAGGTGAAGGATCTGAACTGTGGCATGTAGCCTTCTGCTATAGACTTAGGCGGATGCTTGAGGTTTCTGGTGAATTCTGCACATCTGTGTTTTTATATCTGTTCCCTGCCCTGGAATCCCCACCCTGTGCACTCGTTCTGTGGTTTTCGTCTCTTGTTTAATTGCACACATGTACTACTGCTGGGTAACCAGAACCAGGTGCGACTGTGTTGAGATTTTTACTGTGTTTAGCCTGATAGGAAAATTGTGAAAGAACACATATAAAGATATAGCGGAATAAAATAAATGCAGAGTTGGAAGTTGACTCCCAAGGGCTGATAGACTTGGTACGTGTGAGTGTGCAACAAGCTTCTCATCCCTGCATAGATGCAGTGTCTGTAGCCTTAGTGGAAAAACTCAAGTTTACTGGTTTCAGCCTCGTGTGGCAAATAGATCTTAAAGAACAAAGCAGTATATTGGTAGCTGTTAATAGAGCAGGGCTAGCTCTGTCTATATACATAGGGAAATGGGCTTAGCCATAGAGGTTCAACTATCTGGTTATCTCATGTATTAACACACATTGGGTCTCAGTTACACAGTTGTATTTAATGATTTATGATCTCCTAGACTTTCTAGTCCAGGCACTTTTTGACAAGCCTTTGTCCTCATTTGAGGGGTTTTGTTGTCGGGTTGTTGGGTCCGTTTGTGTGGGTATTTGCCTCATGCCATCCCTGAGCTTTGCAGCTAGACAGGTGTGATTCAAAACTATGTTCTAAGGTGTTTCCTGTAGTGGAGTAATTGGTTTGAAGTAGTAAGTCATGTTTCTCCACTAAAAGGGGACGGAGGGGTGGTAATCCCTCCGTTGCTCTATTTCCTGAAAGTAACTTGGAGATAAACCTGATTTGTCCATCTACTGCTTTGATGCCTTGGATACCACTCATACTTTCACGTTAAGCAAAAACAAGTAATTCTTACAGGGGTCTCTGTCTTTTTCAGCAGCCCTTTTGTAAGACGCACTTTTCCCAAATAAAACAATTTAAAACCTCCCTCCCCCCCAAAAAAAGAAGTAATGAGACATAAACTTAAAGGGCTTTTTCCTGGCACATTCCATTCTAGTTTACAACCTAGAACACCACTTCAATTAATGCTCTGTTGCATTAGTAACCAGATTTGAAAAGGAGAAATGCTGCCACCTTGTGGCCGTTTCCCACAAGAGCGACTTTACACCCACAGCTAATGGTCATTAACATTCAGAAGGACTCGGGGCCATAAAGGACACCTGCCCTCAAAAATTGTGCTGAGGTAAGGAATGGACAAAACAATTCAAAACAGGCCAATTTTTCAAGAAGATAGTATGTAGAGTGAAGTTTTACTCACTCTCTTTAAAAAAAACAGGAAAATGGATAAAAGCTCAACCTCAGGAAATATTAGACTCATGCAATCTAATCTACAAAAAGGTTTCAACGCACACCAGTCGACTGACCATCAGCAAAAAGTCTACAAACAATAAATGCTAAAGGGGCTTTAGAGAACTGTGTACCCTCTACCTGCTGGTGAGACGTAAAGTCGTAAGAGCCAACAATGAGAACAGAAAGGAGCTGCATTAAAAAGTAAAAATTGAGGTACCATTTAATCCAGCAGGCACGCCACTGGGCCTCTCACCTGAGAAGACCAGAATCGAGAAGACATAGGCTGCAAAAGCTGCACTGCAGCCTTATTCACAATAGCCAAGACAGTGAAGCAACCAAAATGTTCTTCAACAGGTGAATGGATAAAGAAGAAGTGGTCCATGTACACAATGGAATATTAGCCATGGAAAACAATGAAACACTGCTCTTTGAGGCACCACAGGTGAACCTGGGGATAATCACCAAACATGATGTAAGTCGGAAAGCAAAAGACCTATATCCTATGATATCACTTACAGGGGTTAGCTAAAAACTGACACAAATGAACATATTTCCACAGAGAAAGACGCTCACAGAATTAGAAAACAAACTATGCTCATGTAAAAGGAAAGGTGGGGGGAATGGATAAATTAAGATAAGTGTTACTATACGTATACATATTATATACATTTATCAAAAAGACCGACCATATAGCAAGGGAGGTCTACAGAACACTCTGTAGTATTTTACATGGGAAGAGGATCTGTACAAGAATAGACATATACAATGTACAAATGAACCAGATTCTGTACACCTAGGACAAACAATAGTCTAATCTTTACCCCGATTAAAAAAAGTAAAAAAAAAAACCAAGAAGAAGTAAGGAGACATAAACTTATGGGGGTTTCTCCTGGCACATTCCATTCTAATTTAAAACCTCGGAACACGACTTCCTGGAAGGCTCTGCTGCCTTAGTACCCAGATTTGTGAACGGAGAAATGAGGCCTCCTTGTGGCCATTTCCCACAACAGCAGCTTAAACACATTGCTAAAGGTCACTAAATATTCACCAAACTTGCATTTATTTAAATGACTCCTGCCCTCCAAAAATTCCTGGGGTCGAAAATCAACCAAAGTTTCAAAAGAGGGCAACCTTTCAAGATGACAATTTCAGGAGGTATATTGTACTCACATTTTTTTTTAACAGAAAACAAAAAGGCGAGGAAAAATGATGAATTTTAGGAATTTTTAAAGACATGCAAAGCCAAATTACAAAAACCGATCAGCTCACAGCAGTCAGAATGGCCATTAGCAAAAATGCTGCAAACAATAAATGCTGAAGTGATTGTGGAGAGATGCTTACCCTCTCTTCTATGGGGGACGTGGTAAGAGCCACTAATGAAAACACAATGGAGGTGCTTTGAACATTGAGCTACAGGTCAATCATTCACACCCAGTGCTGGGCGTAACCCCTGAGAAATGAGAATCAAAAAGTCACAGGCTGGCAATCCTGCACTCCAGCAATATTTACCATAGCCAACACTTGGAAGCAACGAAAATATCCATCAATACAGGAATGCACCAAGAAGAAGTGGTCTATGTACACAATGGAATATTACTCCAATAAAAACTATAAATTAAATTTAAAAAACAAACAAAAGTAAGGAGACATCCGCTTTTGTGGGTTTATCCGGGCACATTCCACTCTAATTTATAACCGAGGAACACCACTGGCCGTGAGGGCTGTTTCCCTAGTTACCAGAGTGGGGGACGTAGAGAGGCTGCCGTCCTCTGGCCGTTACCTGCAAAAGCAGCTTTGAAACCTGTGCTAATGCTCACTTCATATGAACAAGTACGGCAGGGCTGTAAATGAAACCTGCCCTCAAAATATTTAGAGGGAGGTAAATGGCCAAAGCATTTCAAAATGTGACACATACTTTAAGAAAACACTTTGAAGAACTAAGCTGTAATCACAGATTGAAAAATAAAAGCACGTGCCTTAAAGCTCAATTTCAACGGATTATGAGACACATGCAAATTCAACCACAAAGAGGTATTATCTCAAACCAGTCAGAATAACCATCAGCAAGAAAACTATAAACAATAAATGCTGAAGGTGTTGTGGAGAAATGCATACGCTCAACTTTAAGAGGGACGTAACTTGGAAAGAGCCACTAATGAGAACTGAATGGAGGTGCCTTTAAAAGGGAAATATTGAGCTACCATATGATCCAGCAGGCCCCTTCCTGGACCTATACCCTCTGAAGACAGAACTGGAAAGACACAGGCAGGCAAAACTGCACTGCACAGTATTACAATAGCCAAGATATGGAAGTAACCAAAAAGTCCACCAACAGATGGGGGGACAAAGAAGAACTGCTGCATGTAGAGATGGAATATTAGCTAGCGAAAAAATGAAACAAGGCCATTTGCAGCACTATAGATGAGTCTAGAAGTAATCACGCAACTTGTAGTAAGTGAGAAAGCGAAAGACACATATCCTATCCTATCACTTGTAGGTGTTACCAAAAAATTGATACCAATGAAGATATTTCCACAGAGAAAGGCAATCACAGATTCATTAAACAAACTTATGGTTCACCAAATGGAAAGGTGTGTGAGGATTGGATACATTACGGTATTGGGGTTAACAGAGATATACAAACACATGTGAAATACAGAATCACCAAAGACCTACAGAATACCAAGAGAAGACTACTCAACATTGTGTCATAACCTACATGGGAAAAGGATACGAAGAAGAATAGATATATGTATATGTGTGAAAGAACCACATCTTGCACACCTAGAGCAAACAAAATATTGTAATCAAATTTGCTGTGATAAAAAATAAAAATTTACTTAAAAATACGAACAAGAAGTAATGAGAAGGGGGTGCTCGGGCTCCGGCCCGCAGTTCGAGCGGCGAGAGTGCTCAGAGACGTGACGCGGGCCAGAGGGGAGTGAGCGGGCGCCTCAGTGTCCCTCCCCTTCCCACCCCTCGCCTCGCCGCCTTCTCCCCCCTCAGCCGGACCGGAATTATGTGATCCCGGAAGTTCCGGCGCCACTGCTGTGTGGGATAAACAGTAATGGCGGAGGCTGCAGCTCCGGGAACAACAGCCACAACTTCAGGAGAAGGAGCGGCAGGGGCGGCAGTGGCAGCGGCCTCCCCCACCCCTATCCCCACAGTCACCTCCCCGTCCCTGGGGGCACGGGATTTGACAGCGACGGCAGCGGCGGCGGCGGGACCAAACAGGTCACCTGCAGGTATTTCATGCATGGGGTTTGTAAGGAAGGAGATAACTGTCGATACTCACGTGACCTCTCTGACAGTCCATATGGTGTAGTGTACAAGTATTTTCAGCGAGGGTACGGAGACCGCTGCAAATATGAACACAGCAAGCCATTGCAACTGCTACAGATCTAACTGCAAAGTCACCCCTTGCTGCTTCCTCAAGTCTCTCATCAGTAGTTGGACAGATTGGTGAAATGCATATGGGCGAAGCTGAGTCAAGAAATTCAAACTTTTCAACTGTAGGAGCGCGTTCAGAAGACTGGGTGAACGCCATTGAGTTTGTTCCTGGGCAGCCCTACTGTGGCCGTACTGCCCCTTCCTCCACTGAAGCACCCCTGCAGGGCTCAGTGACCAAGGAAGAATCAGAGAAGGAGCAAATTGCAGTGGAAACAAAGAAGCAGATCTGCCCCTATGCTGCAGTGGGAGAGTGCCGATATGGGGAGAACTGTGTGTATCTCCATGGAGACGCGTGTGATATGTGTGGGCTGCAGGTCTTCCATCCAGTGGATGCTGCCCAAAGATCACAACATATAAAATCTTGCATCGAGGCCCATGAGAAGGACATGGAGCTCTCGTTTGCTGTGCAGCACAGCAAGGACCTGGTGTGTGGGATCTGCATGGAGGTGGTCTATGAGAAAGCCAACCCCCGCGAGCGCCGCTTCGGAATCCTCTCCAACTGCAACCACACCTACTGTCTCAAGTGTATTCGCAAGTGGAGGAGTGCTAAGCAATTTGAGAGCAAGATCATAAAGTACTGCCCAGAATGCCGGATCACATCTAACATTGTCATTCCAAGTGAGGACTGGGTGGAGGAGAAAGAAAAGAAGCAGAAACTCATTCAGAAATACAAGGAGGCAATGAGCAACAAGGCGTGCAGGTATTTTGAAGAAGGACGTGGGAGCTGCCCATTTGGAGGGAACTGCGTTTACAAGCATGCGTACCCTGATGCCGTAGAGAGGAGCCACAGAGACAGAAAGTGGGAACATCAAGCACATAGCGGGCCCAACGAAGGAACCACTTCTGGGAGCTCATTGAGGAAAGAGAGAACGGCAACCCCTTTGACAACGACGAAGAAGAGGTTGTCACCTTTGAGCTGGGCGAGATGTTGCTTGTGCTTTTGGCTGCAGGTGGGGACGACGACCTGACAGACTCTGAAGACGAGTGGGACTTGTTTCACGATGAGCTGGAAGATTTTTATGACTTGGATCTATAGCAGCTTTGCTGGGCGTGTGAACTGGTCTGCTGAGCCTCAGACGGCAGCCCTCCCCGCTGGTGGCAGCAGTGCCCGTGGTTCTCTTCTAGGCAGGCCTCTCAAGTCCAGGTGCTGTCGTAATAATTTTTACCCAGGGCCTGTCTTCTCAATCCCTCACCTTTCCCCAAGGAGTATGTTGTTTTCTCTGTTTAAAAAAGTTCCACAATGAATCTTAAAGTTAGTTTTCTTGTAACATGAATTTAACGGTCAGACAGAGTGTAGGTTTGCTGCGTCATCTGTTTTCAGCCAGATTCACACAGTTCAAGGGTAGCATTTCCGAATTTCCAGTACTCATTTTTGAGGACCCCAGGTTCAAAAGTAACAGCATTGGCCCTGCTTTTGGGTCCAAGAATTGGGGTGATAGGTGAAGGATCTGAACTGTGGCATGTAGCCTTCTGCTATAGACTTAGGCGGATGCTTGAGGTTTCTGGTGAATTCTGCACATCTGTGTTTTTATATCTGTTCCCTGCCCTGGAATCCCCACCCTGTGCACTCGTTCTGTGGTTTTCGTCTCTTGTTTAATTGCACACATGTATTACTGCTGGGTAACCAGAACCAGGTGCGACTGTGTTGAGATTTTTACTGTGTTTAGCCTGATAGGAAAATTGTGAAAGAACACATATAAAGATATAGCGGAATAAAATAAATGCAGAGTTGGAAGTTGACCCCCAAGGGCTGATAGACTTGGTACGTGTGAGTGTGCAACAAGCTTCTCATCCCTGCATAGATGCAGTGTCTGTAGCCTTAGTGGAAAAACTCAAGTTTACTGGTTTCAGCCTCGTGTGGCAAATAGATCTTAAAGAACAAAGCAGTATATTGGTAGCTGTTAATAGAGCAGGGCTAGCTCTGTCTATATACATAGGGAAATGGGCTTAGCCATAGAGGTTCAACTATCTGGTTATCTCATGTATTAACACACATTGGGTCTCAGTTACACAGTTGTATTTAATGATTTATGATCTCCTAGACTTTCTAGTCCAGGCACTTTTTGACAAGCCTTTGTCCTCATTTGAGGGGTTTTGTTGTCGGGTTGTTGGGTCCGTTTGTGTGGGTATTTGCCTCATGCCATCCCTGAGCTTTGCAGCTAGACAGGTGTGATTCAAAACTATGTTCTAAGGTGTTTCCTGTAGTGGAGTAATTGGTTTGCAGTAGTAAGTCATGTTTTTCCACTAAAAGGGGACGGAGGGGTGGTAATCCACGAGATAAGCTAAAGTTAAATTGTTAGAAGAATTCCTTGATCAGAAAATATAAATTTGCGTTTTGTTGCTCTATTTCCTGAAAGTAACTTGGAGATAAACCTGATTTGTCCATCTACTGCTTTGATGCCTTGGATACCACTCATACTTTCACGTTAAGCAAAAACAAGTAATTCTTGCAGGGGTCTCTGTCTTTTTCAGCAGCCCTTTTGTAAGACGCACTTTTCCCAAATAAAACAATTTTAAACCTCCCTCCCCCCAAAAAAAAGAAGTAATGAGACATAAACTTAAAGGGCTTTTTCCTGGCACATTCCATTCTAGTTTACAACCTAGAACACCACTTCAATTAAGGCTCTGTTGCATTAGTAACCAGATTTGAAAAGGAGAAATGCTGCCGCCTTGTGGCCGTTTCCCACAAGAGCGACTTTACACCCACAGCTAATGGTCATTAACATTCAGAAGGACTTGGGGCCATAAAGGACACCTGCCCTCAAAAATTGTGCTGAGGTAAGGAATGGACAAAACAATTCAAAACAGGCCAATTTTTCAAGAAGATAGTATGAAGAGTGAAGTTTTACTCACTCTCTTTAAAAAAAACAGGAAAATGGATAAAAGCTCAACCTCAGGAAATATTAGACTCATGCAATCTAATCTACAAAAAGGTTTCAACGCACACCAGTCGACTGACCATCAGCAAAAAGTCTACAAACAATAAATGCTAAAGGGGCTTTAGAGAACTGTGTACCCTCTACCTGCTGGTGAGACGTAAAGTCGTAAGAGCCAACAATGAGAACAGAAAGGAGCTGCATTAAAAAGTAAAAATTGAGGTACCATTTAATCCAGCAGGCACGCCACTGGGCCTCTCACCTGAGAAGACCAGAATCGAGAAGACATAGGCTGCAAAAGCTGCACTGCAGCCTTATTCACAATAGCCAAGACAGTGAAGCAACCAAAATGTTCTTCAACAGGTGAATGGATAAAGAAGAAGTGGTCCATGTACACAATGGAATATTAGCCATGGAAAACAATGAAACACTGCTCTTTGAGGCACCACAGGTGAACCTGGGGATAATCACCAAACATGATGTAAGTCGGAAAGCAAAAGACCTATATCCTATGATATCACTTACAGGGGTTAGCTAAAAACTGACACAAATGAACATATTTCCACAGAGAAAGACGCTCACAGAATTAGAAAACAAACTATGCTCATGTAAAAGGAAAGGTGGGGGGAATGGATAAATTAAGATAAGTGTTACTATACGTATACAAATACATATTATATACATTTATCAAAAAGACCGACCATATAGCAAGGGAGGTCTACAGAACACTCTGTAGTATTTTACATGGGAAGAGGATCTGTACAAGAATAGACATATACAATGTACAAATGAACCAGATTCTGTACACCTAGGACAAACAATAGTCTAATCTTTACCCCGATTAAAAAAAGTAAAAAAAAAAACCAAGAAGAAGTAAGGAGACCTAAACTTATGGGGGTTTCTCCTGGCACATTCCATTCTAATTTAAAACCTAGGAACACGACTTCCTGGAAGGCTCTGCTGCCTTAGTACCCAGATTTGGGAACGGAGAAATGAGGCCTCCTTGTGGCCATTTCCCACAACAGCAGCTTAAACACATTGCTAAAGGTCACTAAATATTCACCAAACTTGCATTTATTTAAATGACTCCTGCCCTCCAAAAATTCCTGGGGTCGAAAATCGACCAAAGTTTCAAAAGAGGGCAACCTTTCAAGATGACAATTTCAGGAGGTATATTGTACTCACATTTTTTTTTAACAGAAAACAAAAAGGCGAGGAAAAATGATGAATTTTAGGAATTTTTAAAGACATGCAAACCCAAATTACAAAAACCGATCAGCTCACAGCAGTCAGAATGGCCATTAGCAAAAATGCTGCAAATAATAAATGCTGAGGTGATTGTGGAGAGATGCTTACCCTCTCTTCTATGGGGGACGTGGTAAGAGCCACTAATGAAAACACAATGGAGGTGCTTTGAACATTGAGCTACAGGTCAATCATTCACACCCAGTGCTGGGCGTAACCCCTGAGAAATGAGAATCAAAAAGTCACAGGCTGGCAATCCTGCACTCCAGCAATATTTACCATAGCCAACACTTGGAAGCAACGAAAATATCCATCAATACAGGAATGCACCAAGAAGAAGTGGTCTATGTACACAATGGAATATTACTCCAATAAAAACTATAAATTAAATTTAAAAAACAAACAAAAGTAAGGAGACATCCGCTTTTGTGGGTTTATCCGGGCACATTCCACTCTAATTTATAACCGAGGAACACCACTGGCCGTGAGGGCTGTTTCCCTAGTTACCAGAGTGGGGGACGTAGAGAGGCTGCCGTCCTCTGGCCGTTACCTGCAAAAGCAGCTTTGAAACCTGTGCTAATGCTCACTTCATATGAACAAGTACGGCAGGGCTGTAAATGAAACCTGCCCTCAAAATGTTTAGAGGGAGGTAAATGGCCAAAGCATTTCAAAATGTGACACATACTTTAAGAAAACACTTTGAAGAACTAAGCTGTAATCACAGATTGAAAAATAAAAGCACGTGCCTTAAAGCTCAATTTCAACGGATTATGAGACACATGCAAATTCAACCACAAAGAGGTATTATCTCAAACCAGTCAGAATAACCATCAGCAAGAAAACTATAAACAATAAATGCTGAAGGTGTTGTGGAGAAATGCATACGCTCAACTTTAAGAGGGACGTAACTTGGAAAGAGCCACTAATGAGAACTGAATGGAGGTGTCTTTAAAAGGGAAATATTGAGCTACCATATGATCCAGCAGGCCCCTTCCTGGACCTATACCCTCTGAAGACAGAACTGGAAAGACACAGGCAGGCAAAACTGCACTGCACAGTATTACAATAGCCAAGATATGGAAGTAACCAAAAAGTCCACCAACAGATGGGGGGACAAAGAAGAACTGCTACATGTAGAGATGGAATATTAGCTAGCGAAAAAATGAAACAAGGCCATTTGCAGCACCATAGATGAGTCTAGAAGTAATCACGCAACTTGTAGTAAGTGAGAAAGCGAAAGACACATATCCTATCCTATCACTTGTAAGTGTTACCAAAAAATTGATACCAATGAAGATATTTCCACAGAGAAAGGCAATCACAGATTCATTAAACAAACTTATGGTTCACCAAATGGAAAGGTGTGTGAGGATTGGATACATTACGGTATTGGGGTTAACAGAGATATACAAACACATGTGAAATACAGAATCACCAAAGACCTACAGAATACCAAGAGAAGACTACTCAACATTGTGTCATAACCTACATGGGAAAAGGATACGAAGAAGAATAGATATATGTATATGTGTGAAAAAACCACATCTTGCACACCTAGAGCAAACAAAATATTGTAATCAAATTTGCTGTGATAAAAAATAAAAATTTACTTAAAAATACGAACAAGAAGTAATGAGAAGGGGGTGCTCGGGCTCCGGCCCGCAGTTCGAGCGGCGAGAGTGCTCAGAGACGCGACGCGGGCCAGAGGGGAGTGAGCGGGCGCCTCAGTGTCCCTCCCCTTCCCACCCCTCGCCTCGCCGCCTTCTCCCCCCTCAGCCGGACCGGAATTATGTGATCCCGGAAGTTCCGGCGCCACTGCTGTGTGGGATAAACAGTAATGGCGGAGGCTGCAGCTCCGGGAACAACAGCCACAACATCAGGAGCAGGAGCAGCAGGGGCGGCGGTGGCAGCGGCCTCCCCCACCCCTATCCCCACAGTCACCTCCCCGTCCCTGGGGGCACGGGATTTGACAGCGACGGCAGCGGCGGCGGCGGGACCAAACAGGTCACCTGCAGGTATTTCATGCATGGGGTTTGTAAGGAAGGAGATAACTGTCGATACTCACGTGACCTCTCTGACAGTCCATATGGTGTAGTGTACAAGTATTTTCAGCGAGGGTACGGAGACCGCTGCAAATATGAACACAGCAAGCCATTGCAACTGCTACAGATCTAACTGCAAAGTCACCCCTTGCTGCTTCCTCAAGTCTCTCATCAGTAGTTGGACAGATTGGTGAAATGCATATGGGCGAAGCTGAGTCAAGAAATTCAAACTTTTCAACTGTAGGAGCGCGTTCAGAAGACTGGGTGAACGCCATTGAGTTTGTTCCTGGGCAGCCCTACTGTGGCCGTACTGCCCCTTCCTCCACTGAAGCACCCCTGCAGGGCTCAGTGACCAAGGAAGAATCAGAGAAGGAGCAAATTGCAGTGGAAACAAAGAAGCAGATCTGCCCCTATGCTGCAGTGGGAGAGTGCCGATATGGGGAGAACTGTGTGTATCTCCATGGAGACGCGTGTGATATGTGTGGGCTGCAGGTCTTCCATCCAGTGGATGCTGCCCAAAGATCACAACATATAAAATCTTGCATCGAGGCCCATGAGAAGGACATGGAGCTCTCGTTTGCTGTGCAGCACAGCAAGGACCTGGTGTGTGGGATCTGCATGGAGGTGGTCTATGAGAAAGCCAACCCCCGCGAGCGCCGCTTCGGAATCCTCTCCAACTGCAACCACACCTACTGTCTCAAGTGTATTCGCAAGTGGAGGAGTGCTAAGCAATTTGAGAGCAAGATCATAAAGTACTGCCCAGAATGCCGGATCACATCTAACATTGTCATTCCAAGTGAGGACTGGGTGGAGGAGAAAGAAAAGAAGCAGAAACTCATTCAGAAATACAAGGAGGCAATGAGCAACAAGGCGTGCAGGTATTTTGAAGAAGGACGTGGGAGCTGCCCATTTGGAGGGAACTGCGTTTACAAGCATGCGTACCCTGATGCCGTAGAGAGGAGCCACAGAGACAGAAAGTGGGAACATCAAGCACATAGCGGGCCCAACGAAGGAACCACTTCTGGGAGCTCATTGAGGAAAGAGAGAACGGCAACCCCTTTGACAACGACGAAGAAGAGGTTGTCACCTTTGAGCTGGGCGAGATGTTGCTTGTGCTTTTGGCTGCAGGTGGGGACGACGACCTGACAGACTCTGAAGACGAGTGGGACTTGTTTCACGATGAGCTGGAAGATTTTTATGACTTGGATCTATAGCAGCTTTGCTGGGCGTGTGAACTGGTCTGCTGAGCCTCAGACGGCAGCCCTCCCCGCTGGTGGCAGCAGTGCCCGTGGTTCTCTTCTAGGCAGGCCTCTCAAGTCCAGGTGCTGTCGTAATAATTTTTACCCAGGGCCTGTCTTCTCAATCCCTCACCTTTCCCCAAGGAGTATGTTGTTTTCTCTGTTTAAAAAAGTTCCACAATGAATCTTAAAGTTAGTTTTCTTGTAACATGAATTTAACGGTCAGACAGAGTGTAGGTTTGCTGCGTCATCTGTTTTCAGCCAGATTCACACAGTTCAAGGGTAGCATTTCCGAATTTCCAGTACTCATTTTTGAGGACCCCAGGTTCAAAAGTAACAGCATTGGCCCTGCTTTTGGGTCCAAGAATTGGGGTGATAGGTGAAGGATCTGAACTGTGGCATGTAGCCTTCTGCTATAGACTTAGGCGGATGCTTGAGGTTTCTGGTGAATTCTGCACATCTGTGTTTTTATATCTGTTCCCTGCCCTGGAATCCCCACCCTGTGCACTCGTTCTGTGGTTTTCGTCTCTTGTTTAATTGCACACATGTATTACTGCTGGGTAACCAGAACCAGGTGCGACTGTGTTGAGATTTTTACTGTGTTTAGCCTGATAGGAAAATTGTGAAAGAACACATATAAAGATATAGCGGAATAAAATAAATGCAGAGTTGGAAGTTGACCCCCAAGGGCTGATAGACTTGGTACGTGTGAGTGTGCAACAAGCTTCTCATCCCTGCATAGATGCAGTGTCTGTAGCCTTAGTGGAAAAACTCAAGTTTACTGGTTTCAGCCTCGTGTGGCAAATAGATCTTAAAGAACAAAGCAGTATATTGGTAGCTGTTAATAGAGCAGGGCTAGCTCTGTCTATATACATAGGGAAATGGGCTTAGCCATAGAGGTTCAACTATCTGGTTATCTCATGTATTAACACACATTGGGTCTCAGTTACACAGTTGTATTTAATGATTTATGATCTCCTAGACTTTCTAGTCCAGGCACTTTTTGACAAGCCTTTGTCCTCATTTGAGGGGTTTTGTTGTCGGGTTGTTGGGTCCGTTTGTGTGGGTATTTGCCTCATGCCATCCCTGAGCTTTGCAGCTAGACAGGTGTGATTCAAAACTATGTTCTAAGGTGTTTCCTGTAGTGGAGTAATTGGTTTGCAGTAGTAAGTCATGTTTTTCCACTAAAAGGGGACGGAGGGGTGGTAATCCACGAGATAAGCTAAAGTTAAATTGTTAGAAGAATTCCTTGATCAGAAAATATAAATTTGCGTTTTGTTGCTCTATTTCCTGAAAGTAACTTGGAGATAAACCTGATTTGTCCATCTACTGCTTTGATGCCTTGGATACCACTCATACTTTCACGTTAAGCAAAAACAAGTAATTCTTGCAGGGGTCTCTGTCTTTTTCAGCAGCCCTTTTGTAAGACGCACTTTTCCCAAATAAAACAATTTTAAACCTCCCTCCCCCCAAAAAAAAGAAGTAATGAGACATAAACTTAAAGGGCTTTTTCCTGGCACATTCCATTCTAGTTTACAACCTAGAACACCACTTCAATTAAGGCTCTGTTGCATTAGTAACCAGATTTGAAAAGGAGAAATGCTGCCGCCTTGTGGCCGTTTCCCACAAGAGCGACTTTACACCCACAGCTAATGGTCATTAACATTCAGAAGGACTTGGGGCCATAAAGGACACCTGCCCTCAAAAATTGTGCTGAGGTAAGGAATGGACAAAACAATTCAAAACAGGCCAATTTTTCAAGAAGATAGTATGAAGAGTGAAGTTTTACTCACTCTCTTTAAAAAAAACAGGAAAATGGATAAAAGCTCAACCTCAGGAAATATTAGACTCATGCAATCTAATCTACAAAAAGGTTTCAACGCACACCAGTCGACTGACCATCAGCAAAAAGTCTACAAACAATAAATGCTAAAGGGGCTTTAGAGAACTGTGTACCCTCTACCTGCTGGTGAGACGTAAAGTCGTAAGAGCCAACAATGAGAACAGAAAGGAGCTGCATTAAAAAGTAAAAATTGAGGTACCATTTAATCCAGCAGGCACGCCACTGGGCCTCTCACCTGAGAAGACCAGAATCGAGAAGACATAGGCTGCAAAAGCTGCACTGCAGCCTTATTCACAATAGCCAAGACAGTGAAGCAACCAAAATGTTCTTCAACAGGTGAATGGATAAAGAAGAAGTGGTCCATGTACACAATGGAATATTAGCCATGGAAAACAATGAAACACTGCTCTTTGAGGCACCACAGGTGAACCTGGGGATAATCACCAAACATGATGTAAGTCGGAAAGCAAAAGACCTATATCCTATGATATCACTTACAGGGGTTAGCTAAAAACTGACACAAATGAACATATTTCCACAGAGAAAGACGCTCACAGAATTAGAAAACAAACTATGCTCATGTAAAAGGAAAGGTGGGGGGAATGGATAAATTAAGATGAGTGTTACTATACGTATACAAATACATATTATATACATTTATCAAAAAGACCGACCATATAGCAAGGGAGGTCTACAGAACACTCTGTAGTATTTTACATGGGAAGAGGATCTGTACAAGAATAGACATATACAATGTACAAATGAACCAGATTCTGTACACCTAGGACAAACAATAGTCTAATCTTTACCCCGATTAAAAAAAGTAAAAAAAAAAACCAAGAAGAAGTAAGGAGACCTAAACTTATGGGGGTTTCTCCTGGCACATTCCATTCTAATTTAAAACCTAGGAACACGACTTCCTGGAAGGCTCTGCTGCCTTAGTACCCAGATTTGGGAACGGAGAAATGAGGCCTCCTTGTGGCCATTTCCCACAACAGCAGCTTAAACACATTGCTAAAGGTCACTAAATATTCACCAAACTTGCATTTATTTAAATGACTCCTGCCCTCCAAAAATTCCTGGGGTCGAAAATCGACCAAAGTTTCAAAAGAGGGCAACCTTTCAAGATGACAATTTCAGGAGGTATATTGTACTCACATTTTTTTTTAACAGAAAACAAAAAGACGAGGAAAAATGATGAATTTTAGGAATTTTTAAAGACATGCAAACCCAAATTACAAAAACCGATCAGCTCACAGCAGTCAGAATGGCCATTAGCAAAAATGCTGCAAATAATAAATGCTGAGGTGATTGTGGAGAGATGCTTACCCTCTCTTCTATGGGGGACGTGGTAAGAGCCACTAATGAAAACACAATGGAGGTGCTTTGAACATTGAGCTACAGGTCAATCATTCACACCCAGTGCTGGGCGTAACCCCTGAGAAATGAGAATCAAAAAGTCACAGGCTGGCAATCCTGCACTCCAGCAATATTTACCATAGCCAACACTTGGAAGCAACGAAAATATCCATCAATACAGGAATGCACCAAGAAGAAGTGGTCTATGTACACAATGGAATATTACTCCAATAAAAAGTATAAATTAAATTTAAAAAACAAACAAAAGTAAGGAGACATCCGCTTTTGTGGGTTTATCCGGGCACATTCCACTCTAATTTATAACCGAGGAACACCACTGGCCGTGAGGGCTGTTTCCCTAGTTACCAGAGTGGGGGACGTAGAGAGGCTGCCGTCCTCTGGCCGTTACCTGCAAAAGCAGCTTTGAAACCTGTGCTAATGCTCACTTCATATGAACAAGTACGGCAGGGCTGTAAATGAAACCTGCCCTCAAAATGTTTAGAGGGAGGTAAATGGCCAAAGCATTTCAAAATGTGACACATACTTTAAGAAAACACTTTGAAGAACTAAGCTGTAATCACAGTTTGAAAAATAAAAGCACGTGCCTTAAAGCTCAATTTCAACGGATTATGAGACACATGCAAATTCAACCACAAAGAGGTATTATCTCAAACCAGTCAGAATAACCATCAGCAAGAAAACTATAAACAATAAATGCTGAAGGTGTTGTGGAGAAATGCATACGCTCAACTTTAAGAGGGACGTAACTTGGAAAGAGCCACTAATGAGAACTGAATGGAGGTGTCTTTAAAAGGGAAATATTGAGCTACCATATGATCCAGCAGGCCCCTTCCTGGACCTATACCCTCTGAAGACAGAACTGGAAAGACACAGGCAGGCAAAACTGCACTGCACAGTATTACAATAGCCAAGATATGGAAGTAACCAAAAAGTCCACCAACAGATGGGGGGACAAAGAAGAACTGCTACATGTAGAGATGGAATATTAGCTAGCGAAAAAATGAAACAAGGCCATTTGCAGCACCATAGATGA
Source organism: Balaenoptera physalus (assembly GCF_965194825.1). NCBI lineage: Eukaryota > Metazoa > Chordata > Mammalia > Artiodactyla > Balaenopteridae > Balaenoptera > Balaenoptera physalus. The sequence goes on from NW_028126559.1 coordinate 417,250, forward strand.
GTCTAGAAGTAATCACGCAACTTGTAGTAAGTGAGAAAGCGAAAGACACATATCCTATCCTATCACTTGTAAGTGTTACCAAAAAATTGATACCAATGAAGATATTTCCACAGAGAAAGGCAATCACAGATTCATTAAACAAACTTATGGTTCACCAAATGGAAAGGTGTGTGAGGATTGGATACATTACGGTATTGGGGTTAACAGAGATATACAAACACATGTGAAATACAGAATCACCAAAGACCTACAGAATACCAAGAGAAGACTACTCAACATTGTGTCATAACCTACATGGGAAAAGGATACGAAGAAGAATAGATATATGTATATGTGTGAAAAAACCACATCTTGCACACCTAGAGCAAACAAAATATTGTAATCAAATTTGCTGTGATAAAAAATAAAAATTTACTTAAAAATACGAACAAGAAGTAATGAGAAGGGGGTGCTCGGGCTCCGGCCCGCAGTTCGAGCGGCGAGAGTGCTCAGAGACGCGACGCGGGCCAGAGGGGAGTGAGCGGGCGCCTCAGTGTCCCTCCCCTTCCCACCCCTCGCCTCGCCGCCTTCTCCCCCCTCAGCCGGACCGGAATTATGTGATCCCGGAAGTTCCGGCGCCACTGCTGTGTGGGATAAACAGTAATGGCGGAGGCTGCAGCTCCGGGAACAACAGCCACAACATCAGGAGCAGGAGCGGCAGGGGCGGCGGTGGCAGCGGCCTCCCCCACCCCTATCCCCACAGTCACCTCCCCGTCCCTGGGGGCACGGGATTTGACAGCGACGGCAGCGGCGGCGGCGGGACCAAACAGGTCACCTGCAGGTATTTCATGCATGGGGTTTGTAAGGAAGGAGATAACTGTCGATACTCACGTGACCTCTCTGACAGTCCATATGGTGTAGTGTACAAGTATTTTCAGCGAGGGTACGGAGACCGCTGCAAATATGAACACAGCAAGCCATTGCAACTGCTACAGATCTAACTGCAAAGTCACCCCTTGCTGCTTCCTCAAGTCTCTCATCAGTAGTTGGACAGATTGGTGAAATGCATATGGGCGAAGCTGAGTCAAGAAATTCAAACTTTTCAACTGTAGGAGCGCGTTCAGAAGACTGGGTGAACGCCATTGAGTTTGTTCCTGGGCAGCCCTACTGTGGCCGTACTGCCCCTTCCTCCACTGAAGCACCCCTGCAGGGCTCAGTGACCAAGGAAGAATCAGAGAAGGAGCAAATTGCAGTGGAAACAAAGAAGCAGATCTGCCCCTATGCTGCAGTGGGAGAGTGCCGATATGGGGAGAACTGTGTGTATCTCCATGGAGACGCGTGTGATATGTGTGGGCTGCAGGTCTTCCATCCAGTGGATGCTGCCCAAAGATCACAACATATAAAATCTTGCATCGAGGCCCATGAGAAGGACATGGAGCTCTCGTTTGCTGTGCAGCACAGCAAGGACCTGGTGTGTGGGATCTGCATGGAGGTGGTCTATGAGAAAGCCAACCCCCGCGAGCGCCGCTTCGGAATCCTCTCCAACTGCAACCACACCTACTGTCTCAAGTGTATTCGCAAGTGGAGGAGTGCTAAGCAATTTGAGAGCAAGATCATAAAGTACTGCCCAGAATGCCGGATCACATCTAACATTGTCATTCCAAGTGAGGACTGGGTGGAGGAGAAAGAAAAGAAGCAGAAACTCATTCAGAAATACAAGGAGGCAATGAGCAACAAGGCGTGCAGGTATTTTGAAGAAGGACGTGGGAGCTGCCCATTTGGAGGGAACTGCGTTTACAAGCATGCGTACCCTGATGCCGTAGAGAGGAGCCACAGAGACAGAAAGTGGGAACATCAAGCACATAGCGGGCCCAACGAAGGAACCACTTCTGGGAGCTCATTGAGGAAAGAGAGAACGGCAACCCCTTTGACAACGACGAAGAAGAGGTTGTCACCTTTGAGCTGGGCGAGATGTTGCTTGTGCTTTTGGCTGCAGGTGGGGACGACGACCTGACAGACTCTGAAGACGAGTGGGACTTGTTTCACGATGAGCTGGAAGATTTTTATGACTTGGATCTATAGCAGCTTTGCTGGGCGTGTGAACTGGTCTGCTGAGCCTCAGACGGCAGCCCTCCCCGCTGGTGGCAGCAGTGCCCGTGGTTCTCTTCTAGGCAGGCCTCTCAAGTCCAGGTGCTGTCGTAATAATTTTTACCCAGGGCCTGTCTTCTCAATCCCTCACCTTTCCCCAAGGAGTATGTTGTTTTCTCTGTTTAAAAAAGTTCCACAATGAATCTTAAAGTTAGTTTTCTTGTAACATGAATTTAACGGTCAGACAGAGTGTAGGTTTGCTGCGTCATCTGTTTTCAGCCAGATTCACACAGTTCAAGGGTAGCATTTCCGGATTTCCAGTACTCATTTTTGAGGACCCCAGGTTCAAAAGTAACAGCATTGGCCCTGCTTTTGGGTCCAAGAATTGGGGTGATAGGTGAAGGATCTGAACTGTGGCATGTAGCCTTCTGCTATAGACTTAGGCGGATGCTTGAGGTTTCTGGTGAATTCTGCACATCTGTGTTTTTATATCTGTTCCCTGCCCTGGAATCCCCACCCTGTGCACTCGTTCTGTGGTTTTCGTCTCTTGTTTAATTGCACACATGTACTACTGCTGGGTAACCAGAACCAGGTGCGACTGTGTTGAGATTTTTACTGTGTTTAGCCTGATAGGAAAATTGTGAAAGAACACATATAAAGATATAGCGGAATAAAATAAATGCAGAGTTGGAAGTTGACTCCCAAGGGCTGATAGACTTGGTACGTGTGAGTGTGCAACAAGCTTCTCATCCCTGCATAGATGCAGTGTCTGTAGCCTTAGTGGAAAAACTCAAGTTTACTGGTTTCAGCCTCGTGTGGCAAATAGATCTTAAAGAACAAAGCAGTATATTGGTAGCTGTTAATAGAGCAGGGCTAGCTCTGTCTATATACATAGGGAAATGGGCTTAGCCATAGAGGTTCAACTATCTGGTTATCTCATGTATTAACACACATTGGGTCTCAGTTACACAGTTGTATTTAATGATTTATGATCTCCTAGACTTTCTAGTCCAGGCACTTTTTGACAAGCCTTTGTCCTCATTTGAGGGGTTTTGTTGTCGGGTTGTTGGGTCCGTTTGTGTGGGTATTTGCCTCATGCCATCCCTGAGCTTTGCAGCTAGACAGGTGTGATTCAAAACTATGTTCTAAGGTGTTTCCTGTAGTGGAGTAATTGGTTTGCAGTAGTAAGTCATGTTTTTCCACTAAAAGGGGACGGAGGGGTGGTAATCCACGAGATAAGCTAAAGTTAAATTGTTAGAAGAATTCCTTGATCAGAAAATATAAATTTGCGTTTTGTTGCTCTATTTCCTGAAAGTAACTTGGAGATAAACCTGATTTGTCCATCTACTGCTTTGATGCCTTGGATACCACTCATACTTTCACGTTAAGCAAAAACAAGTAATTCTTGCAGGGGTCTCTGTCTTTTTCAGCAGCCCTTTTGTAAGACGCACTTTTCCCAAATAAAACAATTTTAAACCTCCCTCCCCCCAAAAAAAAGAAGTAATGAGACATAAACTTAAAGGGCTTTTTCCTGGCACATTCCATTCTAGTTTACAACCTAGAACACCACTTCAATTAAGGCTCTGTTGCATTAGTAACCAGATTTGAAAAGGAGAAATGCTGCCGCCTTGTGGCCGTTTCCCACAAGAGCGACTTTACACCCACAGCTAATGGTCATTAACATTCAGAAGGACTTGGGGCCATAAAGGACACCTGCCCTCAAAAATTGTGCTGAGGTAAGGAATGGACAAAACAATTCAAAACAGGCCAATTTTTCAAGAAGATAGTATGAAGAGTGAAGTTTTACTCACTCTCTTTAAAAAAAACAGGAAAATGGATAAAAGCTCAACCTCAGGAAATATTAGACTCATGCAATCTAATCTACAAAAAGGTTTCAACGCACACCAGTCGACTGACCATCAGCAAAAAGTCTACAAACAATAAATGCTAAAGGGGCTTTAGAGAACTGTGTACCCTCTACCTGCTGGTGAGACGTAAAGTCGTAAGAGCCAACAATGAGAACAGAAAGGAGCTGCATTAAAAAGTAAAAATTGAGGTACCATTTAATCCAGCAGGCACGCCACTGGGCCTCTCACCTGAGAAGACCAGAATCGAGAAGACATAGGCTGCAAAAGCTGCACTGCAGCCTTATTCACAATAGCCAAGACAGTGAAGCAACCAAAATGTTCTTCAACAGGTGAATGGATAAAGAAGAAGTGGTCCATGTACACAATGGAATATTAGCCATGGAAAACAATGAAACACTGCTCTTTGAGGCACCACAGGTGAACCTGGGGATAATCACCAAACATGATGTAAGTCGGAAAGCAAAAGACCTATATCCTATGATATCACTTACAGGGGTTAGCTAAAAACTGACACAAATGAACATATTTCCACAGAGAAAGACGCTCACAGAATTAGAAAACAAACTATGCTCATGTAAAAGGAAAGGTGGGGGGAATGGATAAATTAAGATAAGTGTTACTATACGTATACAAATACATATTATATACATTTATCAAAAAGACCGACCATATAGCAAGGGAGGTCTACAGAACACTCTGTAGTATTTTACATGGGAAGAGGATCTGTACAAGAATAGACATATACAATGTACAAATGAACCAGATTCTGTACACCTAGGACAAACAATAGTCTAATCTTTACCCCGATTAAAAAAAGTAAAAAAAAAACCAAGAAGAAGTAAGGAGACCTAAACTTATGGGGGTTTCTCCTGGCACATTCCATTCTAATTTAAAACCTAGGAACACGACTTCCTGGAAGGCTCTGCTGCCTTAGTACCCAGATTTGGGAACGGAGAAATGAGGCCTCCTTGTGGCCATTTCCCACAACAGCAGCTTAAACACATTGCTAAAGGTCACTAAATATTCACCAAACTTGCATTTATTTAAATGACTCCTGCCCTCCAAAAATTCCTGGGGTCGAAAATCGACCAAAGTTTCAAAAGAGGGCAACCTTTCAAGATGACAATTTCAGGAGGTATATTGTACTCACATTTTTTTTTAACAGAAAACAAAAAGGCGAGGAAAAATGATGAATTTTAGGAATTTTTAAAGACATGCAAACCCAAATTACAAAAACCGATCAGCTCACAGCAGTCAGAATGGCCATTAGCAAAAATGCTGCAAACAATAAATGCTGAAGTGATTGTGGAGAGATGCTTACCCTCTCTTCTATGGGGGACGTGGTAAGAGCCACTAATGAAAACACAATGGAGGTGCTTTGAACATTGAGCTACAGGTCAATCATTCACACCCAGTGCTGGGCGTAACCCCTGAGAAATGAGAATCAAAAAGTCACAGGCTGGCAATCCTGCACTCCAGCAATATTTACCATAGCCAACACTTGGAAGCAACGAAAATATCCATCAATACAGGAATGCACCAAGAAGAAGTGGTCTATGTACACAATGGAATATTACTCCAATAAAAACTATAAATTAAATTTAAAAAACAAACAAAAGTAAGGAGACATCCGCTTTTGTGGGTTTATCCGGGCACATTCCACTCTAATTTATAACCGAGGAACACCACTGGCCGGGAGGGTTGTTTCCCTAGTTACCAGAGTGGGGGACGTAGAGAGGCTGCCGTCCTCTGGCCGTTACCTGCAAAAGCAGCTTTGAAACCTGTGCTAATGCTCACTTCATATGAACAAGTACGGCAGGGCTGTAAATGAAACCTGCCCTCAAAATGTTTAGAGGGAGGTAAATGGCCAAAGCATTTCAAAATGTGACACATACTTTAAGAAAACACTTTGAAGAACTAAGCTGTAATCACAGATTGAAAAATAAAAGCACGTGCCTTAAAGCTCAATTTCAACGGATTATGAGACACATGCAAATTCAACCACAAAGAGGTATTATCTCAAACCAGTCAGAATAACCATCAGCAAGAAAACTATAAACAATAAATGCTGAAGGTGTTGTGGAGAAATGCATACGCTCAACTTTAAGAGGGACGTAACTTGGAAAGAGCCACTAATGAGAACTGAATGGAGGTGCCTTTAAAAGGGAAATATTGAGCTACCATATGATCCAGCAGGCCCCTTCCTGGACCTATACCCTCTGAAGACAGAACTGGAAAGACACAGGCAGGCAAAACTGCACTGCACAGTATTACAATAGCCAAGATATGGAAGTAACCAAAAAGTCCACCAACAGATGGGGGGACAAAGAAGAACTGCTACATGTAGAGATGGAATATTAGCTAGCGAAAAAATGAAACAAGGCCATTTGCAGCACCATAGATGAGTCTAGAAGTAATCACGCAACTTGTAGTAAGTGAGAAAGCGAAAGACACATATCCTATCCTATCACTTGTAGGTGTTACCAAAAAATTGATACCAATGAAGATATTTCCACAGAGAAAGGCAATCACAGATTCATTAAACAAACTTATGGTTCACCAAATGGAAAGGTGTGTGAGGATTGGATACATTACGGTATTGGGGTTAACAGAGATATACAAACACATGTGAAATACAGAATCACCAAAGACCTACAGAATACCAAGAGAAGACTACTCAACATTGTGTCATAACCTACATGGGAAAAGGATACGAAGAAGAATAGATATATGTATATGTGTGAAAGAACCACATCTTGCACACCTAGAGCAAACAAAATATTGTAATCAAATTTGCTGTGATAAAAAATAAAAATTTACTTAAAAATACGAACAAGAAGTAATGAGAAGGGGGTGCTCGGGCTCCGGCCCGCAGTTCGAGCGGCGAGAGTGCTCAGAGACGCGACGCGGGCCAGAGGGGAGTGAGCGGGCGCCTCAGTGTCCCTCCCCTTCCCACCCCTCGCCTCGCCGCCTTCTCCCCCCTCAGCCGGACCGGAATTATGTGATCCCGGAAGTTCCGGCGCCACTGCTGTGTGGGATAAACAGTAATGGCGGAGGCTGCAGCTCCGGGAACAACAGCCACAACATCAGGAGCAGGAGCGGCAGGGGCGGCGGTGGCAGCGGCCTCCCCCACCCCTATCCCCACAGTCACCTCCCCGTCCCTGGGGGCACGGGATTTGACAGCGACGGCAGCGGCGGCGGCGGGACCAAACAGGTCACCTGCAGGTATTTCATGCATGGGGTTTGTAAGGAAGGAGATAACTGTCGATACTCACGTGACCTCTCTGACAGTCCATATGGTGTAGTGTACAAGTATTTTCAGCGAGGGTACGGAGACCGCTGCAAATATGAACACAGCAAGCCATTGCAACTGCTACAGATCTAACTGCAAAGTCACCCCTTGCTGCTTCCTCAAGTCTCTCATCAGTAGTTGGACAGATTGGTGAAATGCATATGGGCGAAGCTGAGTCAAGAAATTCAAACTTTTCAACTGTAGGAGCGCGTTCAGAAGACTGGGTGAACGCCATTGAGTTTGTTCCTGGGCAGCCCTACTGTGGCCGTACTGCCCCTTCCTCCACTGAAGCACCCCTGCAGGGCTCAGTGACCAAGGAAGAATCAGAGAAGGAGCAAATTGCAGTGGAAACAAAGAAGCAGATCTGCCCCTATGCTGCAGTGGGAGAGTGCCGATATGGGGAGAACTGTGTGTATCTCCATGGAGACGCGTGTGATATGTGTGGGCTGCAGGTCTTCCATCCAGTGGATGCTGCCCAAAGATCACAACATATAAAATCTTGCATCGAGGCCCATGAGAAGGACATGGAGCTCTCGTTTGCTGTGCAGCACAGCAAGGACATGGTGTGTGGGATCTGCATGGAGGTGGTCTATGAGAAAGCCAACCCCCGCGAGCGCCGCTTCGGAATCCTCTCCAACTGCAGCCACACCTACTGTCTCAAGTGTATTCGCAAGTGGAGGAGTGCTAAGCAATTTGAGAGCAAGATCATAAAGTACTGCCCAGAATGCTGGATCACATCTAACATTGTCATTCCAAGTGAGGACTGGGTGGAGGAGAAAGAAAAGAAGCAGAAACTCATTCAGAAATACAAGGAGGCAATGAGCAACAAGGCGTGCAGGTATTTTGAAGAAGGACGTGGGAGCTGCCCATTTGGAGGGAACTGCGTTTACAAGCATGCGTACCCTGATGCCGTAGAGAGGAGCCACAGAGACAGAAAGTGGGAACATCAAGCACATAGCGGGCCCAACGAAGGAACCACTTCTGGGAGCTCATTGAGGAAAGAGAGAACGGCAACCCCTTTGACAACGACGAAGAAGAGGTTGTCACCTTTGAGCTGGGCGCGATGTTGCTTGTGCTTTTGACTGCAGGTGGGGACGACGACCTGACAGACTCTGAAGACGAGTGGGACTTGTTTCACGATGAGCTGGAAGATTTTTATGACTTGGATCTATAGCAGCTTTGCTGGGCGTGTGAACTGGTCTGCTGAGCCTCAGACGGCAGCCCTCCCCGCTGGTGGCAGCAGTGCCCGTGGTTCTCTTCTAGGCAGGCCTCTCAAGTCCAGGTGCTGTCGTAATAATTTTTACCCAGGGCCTGTCTTCTCAATCCCTCACCTTTCCTCAAGGAGTATGTTGTTTTCTCTGTTTAAAAAAGTTCCACAATGAATCTTAAAGTTAGTTTTCTTGTAACATGAATTTAACGTTCAGACAGAGTGTAGGTTTGCTGCGTCATCTGTTTTCAGCCAGATTCACACAGTTCAAGGGTAGCATTTCCGGATTTCCAGTACTCATTTTTGAGGACCCCAGGTTCAAAAGTAACAGCATTGGCCCTGCTTTTGGGTCCAAGAATTGGGGTGATAGGTGAAGGATCTGAACTGTGGCATGTAGCCTTCTGCTATAGACTTAGGCGGATGCTTGAGGTTTCTGGTGAATTCTGCACATCTGTGTTTTTATATCTGTTCCCTGCCCTGGAATCCCCACCCTGTGCACTCGTTCTGTGGTTTTCGTCTCTTGTTTAATTGCACACATGTACTACTGCTGGGTAACCAGAACCAGGTGCGACTGTGTTGAGATTTTTACTGTGTTTAGCCTGATAGGAAAATTGTGAAAGAACACATATAAAGATATAGCGGAATAAAATAAATGCAGAGTTGGAAGTTGACTCCCAAGGGCTGATAGACTTGGTACGTGTGAGTGTGCAACAAGATTCTCATCCCTGCATAGATGCAGTGTCTGTAGCCTTAGTGGAAAAACTCAAGTTTACTGGTTTCAGCCTCGTGTGGCAAATAGATCTTAAAGAACAAAGCAGTATATTGGTAGCTGTTAATAGAGCAGGGCTAGCTCTGTCTATATACATAGGGAAATGGGCTTAGCCATAGAGGTTCAACTATCTGGTTATCTCATGTATTAACACACATTGGGTCTCAGTTACACAGTTGTATTTAATGATTTATGATCTCCTAGACTTTCTAGTCCAGGCACTTTTTGACAAGCCTTTGTCCTCATTTGAGGGGTTTTGTTGTCGGGTTGTTGGGTCCGTTTGTGTGGGTATTTGCCTCATGCCATCCCTGAGCTTTGCAGCTAGACAGGTGTGATTCAAAACTATGTTCTAAGGTGTTTCCTGTAGTGGAGTAATTGGTTTGAAGTAGTAAGTCATGTTTCTCCACTAAAAGGGGACGGAGGGGTGGTAATCCCTCCGTTGCTCTATTTCCTGAAAGTAACTTGGAGATAAACCTGATTTGTCCATCTACTGCTTTGATGCCTTGGATACCACTCATACTTTCACGTTAAGCAAAAACAAGTAATTCTTGCAGGGGTCTCTGTCTTTTTCAGCAGCCCTTTTGTAAGACGCACTTTTCCCAAATAAAACAATTTTAAACCTCCCTCCCCCCCAAAAAAAGAAGTAATGAGACATAAACTTAAAGGGCTTTTTCCTGGCACATTCCATTCTAGTTTACAACCTAGAACACCACTTCAATTAATGCTCTGTTGCATTAGTAACCAGATTTGAAAAGGAGAAATGCTGCCGCCTTGTGGCCGTTTCCCACAAGAGCGACTTTACACCCACAGCTAATGGTCATTAACATTCAGAAGGACTCGGGGCCATAAAGGACACCTGCCCTCAAAAATTGTGCTGAGGTAAGGAATGGACAAAACAATTCAAAACAGGCCAATTTTTCAAGAAGATAGTATGAAGAGTGAAGTTTTACTCACTCTCTTTAAAAAAAACAGGAAAATGGATAAAAGCTCAACCTCAGGAAATATTAGACTCATGCAATCTAATCTACAAAAAGGTTTCAACGCACACCAGTCGACTGACCATCAGCAAAAAGTCTACAAACAATAAATGCTAAAGGGGCTTTAGAGAACTGTGTACCCTCTACCTGGTGGTGAGACGTAAAGTCGTAAGAGCCAACAATGAGAACAGAAAGGAGCTGCATTAAAAAGTAAAAATTGAGGTACCATTTAATCCAGCAGGCACGCCACTGGGCCTCTCACCTGAGAAGACCAGAATCGAGAAGACATAGGCTGCAAAAGCTGCACTGCAGCCTTATTCACAATAGCCAAGACAGTGAAGCAACCAAAATGTTCTTCAACAGGTGAATGGATAAAGAAGAAGTGGTCCATGTACACAATGGAATATTAGCCATGGAAAACAATGAAACACTGCTCTTTGAGGCACCACAGGTGAACCTGGGGATAATCACCAAACATGATGTAAGTCGGAAAGCAAAAGACCTATATCCTATGATATCACTTACAGGGGTTAGCTAAAAACTGACACAAATGAACATATTTCCACAGAGAAAGACGCTCACAGAATTAGAAAACAAACTATGCTCATGTAAAAGGAAAGGTGGGGGGAATGGATAAATTAAGATTAGTGTTACTATACGTATACATATTATATACATTTATCAAAAAGACCGACCATATAGCAAGGGAGGTCTACAGAACACTCTGTAGTATTTTACATGGGAAGAGGATCTGTACAAGAATAGACATATACAATGTACAAATGAACCAGATTCTGTACACCTAGGACAAACAATAGTCTAATCTTTACCCCGATTAAAAAAAGTAAAAAAAAAAACCAAGAAGAAGTAAGGAGACATAAACTTATGGGGGTTTCTCCTGGCACATTCCATTCTAATTTAAAACCTCGGAACACGACTTCCTGGAAGGCTCTGCTGCCTTAGTACCCAGATTTGTGAACGGAGAAATGAGGCCTCCTTGTGGCCATTTCCCACAACAGCAGCTTAAACACATTGCTAAAGGTCACTAAATATTCACCAAACTTGCATTTATTTAAATGACTCCTGCCCTCCAAAAATTCCTGGGGTTGAAAATCGACCAAAGTTTCAAAAGAGGGCAACCTTTCAAGATGACAATTTCAAGAGGTATATTGTACTCACATTTTTTTTTAACAGAAAACAAAAAGGCGAGGAAAAATGATGAATTTTAGGAATTTTTAAAGACATGCAAACCCAAATTACAAAAACCGATCAGCTCACAGCAGTCAGAATGGCCATTAGCAAAAATGCTGCAAACAATAAATGCTGAAGTGATTGTGGAGAGATGCTTACCCTCTCTTCTATGGGGGACGTGGTAAGAGCCACTAATGAAAACACAATGGAGGTGCTTTGAACATTGAGCTACAGGTCAATCATTCACACCCAGTGCTGGGCGTAACCCCTGAGAAATGAGAATCAAAAAGTCACAGGCTGGCAATCCTGCACTCCAGCAATATTTACCATAGCCAACACTTGGAAGCAACGAAAATATCCATCAATACAGGAATGCACCAAGAAGAAGTGGTCTATGTACACAATGGAATATTACTCCAATAAAAACTATAAATTAAATTTAAAAAACAAACAAAAGTAAGGAGACATCCGCTTTTGTGGGTTTATCCGGGCACATTCCACTCTAATTTATAACCGAGGAACACCACTGCCCGTGAGGGCTGTTTCCCTAGTTACCAGAGTGGGGGACGTAGAGAGGCTGCCGTCCTCTGGCCGTTACCTGCAAAAGCAGCTTTGAAACCTGTGCTAATGCTCACTTAATATGAACAAGTACGGCAGGGCTGTAAATGAAACCTGCCCTCAAAATATTTAGAGGGAGGTAAATGGCCAAAGCATTTCAAAATGTGACACATACTTTAAGAAAACACTTTGAAGAACTAAGCTGTAATCACAGATTGAAAAATAAAAGCACGTGCCTTAAAGCTCAATTTCAACGGATTATGAGACACATGCAAATTCAACCACAAAGAGGTATTATCTCAAACCAGTCAGAATAACCATCAGCAAGAAAACTATAAACAATAAATGCTGAAGGTGTTGTGGAGAAATGCATACGCTCAACTTTAAGAGGGACGTAACTTGGAAAGAGCCACTAATGAGAACTGAATGGAGGTGCCTTTAAAAGGGAAATATTGAGCTACCATATGATCCAGCAGGCCCCTTCCTGGACCTATACCCTCTGAAGACAGAACTGGAAAGACACAGGCAGGCAAAACTGCACTGCACAGTATTACAATAGCCAAGATATGGAAGTAACCAAAAAGTCCACCAACAGATGGGGGGACAAAGAAGAACTGCTGCATGTAGAGATGGAATATTAGCTAGCGAAAAAATGAAACAAGGCCATTTGCAGCACTATAGATGAGTCTAGAAGTAATCACGCAACTTGTAGTAAGTGAGAAAGCGAAAGACACATATCCTATCCTATCACTTGTAGGTGTTACCAAAAAATTGATACCAATGAAGATATTTCCACAGAGAAAGGCAATCACAGATTCATTAAACAAACTTATGGTTCACCAAATGGAAAGGTGTGTGAGGATTGGATACATTACGGTATTGGGGTTAACAGAGATATACAAACACATGTGAAATACAGAATCACCAAAGACCTACAGAATACCAAGAGAAGACTACTCAACATTGTGTCATAACCTACATGGGAAAAGGATACGAAGAAGAATAGATATATGTATATGTGTGAAAGAACCACATCTTGCACACCTAGAGCAAACAAAATATTGTAATCAAATTTGCTGTGATAAAAAATAAAAATTTACTTAAAAATACGAACAAGAAGTAATGAGAAGGGGGTGCTCGGGCTCCGGCCCGCAGTTCGAGCGGCGAGAGTGCTCAGAGACGTGACGCGGGCCAGAGGGGAGTGAGCGGGCGCCTCAGTGTCCCTCCCCTTCCCACCCCTCGCCTCGCCGCCTTCTCCCCCCTCAGCCGGACCGGAATTATGTGATCCCGGAAGTTCCGGCGCCACTGCTGTGTGGGATAAACAGTAATGGCGGAGGCTGCAGCTCCGGGAACAACAGCCACAACTTCAGGAGCAGGAGCGGCAGGGGCGGCAGTGGCAGCGGCCTCCCCCACCCCTATCCCCACAGTCACCTCCCCGTCCCTGGGGGCACGGGATTTGACAGCGACGGCAGCGGCGGCGGCGGGACCAAACAGGTCACCTGCAGGTATTTCATGCATGGGGTTTGTAAGGAAGGAGATAACTGTCGATACTCACGTGACCTCTCTGACAGTCCATATGGTGTAGTGTACAAGTATTTTCAGCGAGGGTACGGAGACCGCTGCAAATATGAACACAGCAAGCCATTGCAACTGCTACAGATCTAACTGCAAAGTCACCCCTTGCTGCTTCCTCAAGTCTCTCATCAGTAGTTGGACAGATTGGTAAAATGCATATGGGCGAAGCTGAGTCAAGAAATTCAAACTTTTCAACTGTAGGAGCGCGTTCAGAAGACTGGGTGAACGCCATTGAGTTTGTTCCTGGGCAGCCCTACTGTGGCCGTACTGCCCCTTCCTCCACTGAAGCACCCCTGCAGGGCTCAGTGACCAAGGAAGAATCAGAGAAGGAGCAAATTGCAGTGGAAACAAAGAAGCAGATCTGCCCCTATGCTGCAGTGGGAGAGTGCCGATATGGGGAGAACTGTGTGTATCTCCATGGAGACGCGTGTGATATGTGTGGGCTGCAGGTCTTCCATCCAGTGGATGCTGCCCAAAGATCACAACATATAAAATCTTGCATCGAGGCCCATGAGAAGGACATGGAGCTCTCGTTTGCTGTGCAGCACAGCAAGGACCTGGTGTGTGGGATCTGCATGGAGGTGGTCTATGAGAAAGCCAACCCCCGCGAGCGCCGCTTCGGAATCCTCTCCAAATGCAACCACACCTACTGTCTCAAGTGTATTCGCAAGTGGAGGAGTGCTAAGCAATTTGAGAGCAAGATCATAAAGTACTGCCCAGAATGCCGGATCACATCTAACATTGTCATTCCAAGTGAGGACTGGGTGGAGGAGAAAGAAAAGAAGCAGAAACTCATTCAGAAATACAAGGAGGCAATGAGCAACAAGGCGTGCAGGTATTTTGAAGAAGGACGTGGGAGCTGCCCATTTGGAGGGAACTGCGTTTACAAGCATGCGTACCCTGATGCCGTAGAGAGGAGCCACAGAGACAGAAAGTGGGAACATCAAGCACATAGCGGGCCCAACGAAGGAACCACTTCTGGGAGCTCATTGAGGAAAGAGAGAACGGCAACCCCTTTGACAACGACGAAGAAGAGGTTGTCACCTTTGAGCTGGGCGAGATGTTGCTTGTGCTTTTGGCTGCAGGTGGGGACGACGACCTGACAGACTCTGAAGACGAGTGGGACTTGTTTCACGATGAGCTGGAAGATTTTTATGACTTGGATCTATAGCAGCTTTGCTGGGCGTGTGAACTGGTCTGCTGAGCCTCAGACGGCAGCCCTCCCCGCTGGTGGCAGCAGTGCCCGTGGTTCTCTTCTAGGCAGGCCTCTCAAGTCCAGGTGCTGTCGTAATAATTTTTACCCAGGGCCTGTCTTCTCAATCCCTCACCTTTCCCCAAGGAGTATGTTGTTTTCTCTGTTTAAAAAAGTTCCACAATGAATCTTAAAGTTAGTTTTCTTGTAACATGAATTTAACGGTCAGACAGAGTGTAGGTTTGCTGCGTCATCTGTTTTCAGCCAGATTCACACAGTTCAAGGGTAGCATTTCCGAATTTCCAGTACTCATTTTTGAGGACCCCAGGTTCAAAAGTAACAGCATTGGCCCTGCTTTTGGGTCCAAGAATTGGGGTGATAGGTGAAGGATCTGAACTGTGGCATGTAGCCTTCTGCTATAGACTTAGGCGGATGCTTGAGGTTTCTGGTGAATTCTGCACATCTGTGTTTTTATATCTGTTCCCTGCCCTGGAATCCCCACCCTGTGCACTCGTTCTGTGGTTTTCGTCTCTTGTTTAATTGCACACATGAATTACTGCTGGGTAACCAGAACCAGGTGCGACTGTGTTGAGATTTTTACTGTGTTTAGCCTGATAGGAAAATTGTGAAAGAACACATATAAAGATATAGCGGAATAAAATAAATGCAGAGTTGGAAGTTGACCCCCAAGGGCTGATAGACTTGGTACGTGTGAGTGTGCAACAAGCTTCTCATCCCTGCATAGATGCAGTGTCTGTAGCCTTAGTGGAAAAACTCAAGTTTACTGGTTTCAGCCTCGTGTGGCAAATAGATCTTAAAGAACAAAGCAGTATATTGGTAGCTGTTAATAGAGCAGGGCTAGCTCTGTCTATATACATAGGGAAATGGGCTTAGCCATAGAGGTTCAACTATCTGGTTATCTCATGTATTAACACACATTGGGTCTCAGTTACACAGTTGTATTTAATGATTTATGATCTCCTAGACTTTCTAGTCCAGGCACTTTTTGACAAGCCTTTGTCCTCATTTGAGGGGTTTTGTTGTCGGGTTGTTGGGTCCGTTTGTGTGGGTATTTGCCTCATGCCATCCCTGAGCTTTGCAGCTAGACAGGTGTGATTCAAAACTATGTTCTAAGGTGTTTCCTGTAGTGGAGTAATTGGTTTGCAGTAGTAAGTCATGTTTTTCCACTAAAAGGGGACGGAGGGGTGGTAATCCACGAGATAAGCTAAAGTTAAATTGTTAGAAGAATTCCTTGATCAGAAAATATAAATTTGCGTTTTGTTGCTCTATTTCCTGAAAGTAACTTGGAGATAAACCTGATTTGTCCATCTACTGCTTTGATGCCTTGGATACCACTCATACTTTCACGTTAAGCAAAAACAAGTAATTCTTGCAGGGGTCTCTGTCTTTTTCAGCAGCCCTTTTGTAAGACGCACTTTTCCCAAATAAAACAATTTTAAACCTCCCTCCCCCCAAAAAAAAGAAGTAATGAGACATAAACTTAAAGGGCTTTTTCCTGGCACATTCCATTCTAGTTTACAACCTAGAACACCACTTCAATTAAGGCTCTGTTGCATTAGTAACCAGATTTGAAAAGGAGAAATGCTGCCTCCTTGTGGCCGTTTCCCACAAGAGCGACTTTACACCCACAGCTAATGGTCATTAACATTCAGAAGGACTTGGGGCCATAAAGGACACCTGCCCTCAAAAATTGTGCTGAGGTAAGGAATGGACAAAACAATTCAAAACAGGCCAATTTTTCAAGAAGATAGTATGAAGAGTGAAGTTTTACTCACTCTCTTTAAAAAAAACAGGAAAATGGATAAAAGCTCAACCTCAGGAAATATTAGACTCATGCAATCTAATCTACAAAAAGGTTTCAACGCACACCAGTCGACTGACCATCAGCAAAAAGTCTACAAACAATAAATGCTAAAGGGGCTTTAGAGAACTGTGTACCCTCTACCTGCTGGTGAGACGTAAAGTCGTAAGAGCCAACAATGAGAACAGAAAGGAGCTGCATTAAAAAGTAAAAATTGAGGTACCATTTAATCCAGCAGGCACGCCACTGGGCCTCTCACCTGAGAAGACCAGAATCGAGAAGACATAGGCTGCAAAAGCTGCACTGCAGCCTTATTCACAATAGCCAAGACAGTGAAGCAACCAAAATGTTCTTCAACAGGTGAATGGATAAAGAAGAAGTGGTCCATGTACACAATGGAATATTAGCCATGGAAAACAATGAAACACTGCTCTTTGAGGCACCACAGGTGAACCTGGGGATAATCACCAAACATGATGTAAGTCGGAAAGCAAAAGACCTATATCCTATGATATCACTTACAGGGGTTAGCTAAAAACTGACACAAATGAACATATTTCCACAGAGAAAGACGCTCACAGAATTAGAAAACAAACTATGCTCATGTAAAAGGAAAGGTGGGGGGAATGGATAAATTAAGATAAGTGTTACTATACGTATACAAATACATATTATATACATTTATCAAAAAGACCGACCATATAGCAAGGGAGGTCTACAGAACACTCTGTAGTATTTTACATGGGAAGAGGATCTGTACAAGAATAGACATATACAATGTACAAATGAACCAGATTCTGTACACCTAGGACAAACAATAGTCTAATCTTTACCCCGATTAAAAAAAGTAAAAAAAAAAACCAAGAAGAAGTAAGGAGACATAAACTTATGGGGGTTTCTCCTGGCACATTCCATTCTAATTTAAAACCTAGGAACACGACTTCCTGGAAGGCTCTGCTGCCTTAGTACCCAGATTTGGGAACGGAGAAATGAGGCCTCCTTGTGGCCATTTCCCACAACAGCAGCTTAAACACATTGCTAAAGGTCACTAAATATTCACCAAACTTGCATTTATTTAAATGACTCCTGCCCTCCAAAAATTCCTGGGGTCGAAAATCGACCAAAGTTTCAAAAGAGGGCAACCTTTCAAGATGACAATTTCAGGAGGTATACTGTACTCACATTTTTTTTTAACAGAAAACAAAAAGGCGAGGAAAAATGATGAATTTTAGGAATTTTTAAAGACATGCAAACCCAAATTACAAAAACCGATCAGCTCACAGCAGTCAGAATGGCCATTAGCAAAAATGCTGCAAATAATAAATGCTGAGGTGATTGTGGAGAGATGCTTACCCTCTCTTCTATGGGGGACGTGGTAAGAGCCACTAATGAAAACACAATGGAGGTGCTTTGAACATTGAGCTACAGGTCAATCATTCACACCCAGTGCTGGGCGTAACCCCTGAGAAATGAGAATCAAAAAGTCACAGGCTAGCAATCCTGCACTCCAGCAATATTTACCATAGCCAACACTTGGAAGCAACGAAAATATCCATCAATACAGGAATGCACCAAGAAGAAGTGGTCTATGTACACAATGGAATATTACTCCAATAAAAACTATAAATTAAATTTAAAAAACAAACAAAAGTAAGGAGACATCCGCTTTTGTGGGTTTATCCGGGCACATTCCACTCTAATTTATAACCGAGGAACACCACTGGCCGTGAGGGCTGTTTCCCTAGTTACCAGAGTGGGGGACGTAGAGAGGCTGCCGTCCTCTGGCCGTTACCTGCAAAAGCAGCTTTGAAACCTGTGCTAATGCTCACTTCATATGAACAAGTACGGCAGGGCTGTAAATGAAACCTGCCCTCAAAATGTTTAGAGGGAGGTAAATGGCCAAAGCATTTCAAAATGTGACACATACTTTAAGAAAACACTTTGAAGAACTAAGCTGTAATCACAGATTGAAAAATAAAAGCACGTGCCTTAAAGCTCAATTTCAACGGATTATGAGACACATGCAAATTCAACCACAAAGAGGTATTATCTCAAACCAGTCAGAATAACCATCAGCAAGAAAACTATAAACAATAAATGCTGAAGGTGTTGTGGAGAAATGCATACGCTCAACTTTAAGAGGGACGTAACTTGGAAAGAGCCACTAATGAGAACTGAATGGAGGTGTCTTTAAAAGGGAAATATTGAGCTACCATATGATCCAGCAGGCCCCTTCCTGGACCTATACCCTCTGAAGACAGAACTGGAAAGACACAGGCAGGCAAAACTGCACTGCACAGTATTACAATAGCCAAGATATGGAAGTAACCAAAAAGTCCACCAACAGATGGGGGGACAAAGAAGAACTGCTACATGTAGAGATGGAATATTAGCTAGCGAAAAAATGAAACAAGGCCATTTGCAGCACCATAGATGAGTCTAGAAGTAATCACGCAACTTGTAGTAAGTGAGAAAGCGAAAGACACATATCCTATCCTATCACTTGTAAGTGTTACCAAAAAATTGATACCAATGAAGATATTTCCACAGAGAAAGGCAATCACAGATTCATTAAACAAACTTATGGTTCACCAAATGGAAAGGTGTGTGAGGATTGGATACATTACGGTATTGGGGTTAACAGAGATATACAAACACATGTGAAATACAGAATCACCAAAGACCTACAGAATACCAAGAGAAGACTACTCAACATTGTGTCATAACCTACATGGGAAAAGGATACGAAGAAGAATAGATATATGTATATGTGTGAAAGAACCACATCTTGCACACCTAGAGCAAACAAAATATTGTAATCAAATTTGCTGTGATAAAAAATAAAAATTTACTTAAAAATACGAACAAGAAGTAATGAGAAGGGGGTGCTCGGGCTCCGGCCCGCAGTTCGAGCGGCGAGAGTGCTCAGAGACGCGACGCGGGCCAGAGGGGAGTGAGCGGGCGCCTCAGTGTCCCTCCCCTTCCCACCCCTCGCCTCGCCGCCTTCTCCCCCCTCAGCCGGACCGGAATTATGTGATCCCGGAAGTTCCGGCGCCACTGCTGTGTGGGATAAACAGTAATGGCGGAGGCTGCAGCTCCGGGAACAACAGCCACAACATCAGGAGCAGGAGCGGCAGGGGCGGCGGTGGCAGCGGCCTCCCACACCCCTATCCCCACAGTCACCTCCCCGTCCCTGGGGGCACGGGATTTGACAGCGACGGCAGCGGCGGCGGCGGGACCAAACAGGTCACCTGCAGGTATTTCATGCATGGGGTTTGTAAGGAAGGAGATAACTGTCGATACTCACGTGACCTCTCTGACAGTCCATATGGTGTAGTGTACAAGTATTTTCAGCGAGGGTACGGAGACCGCTGCAAATATGAACACAGCAAGCCATTGCAACTGCTACAGATCTAACTGCAAAGTCACCCCTTGCTGCTTCCTCAAGTCTCTCATCAGTAGTTGGACAGATTGGTGAAATGCATATGGGCGAAGCTGAGTCAAGAAATTCAAACTTTTCAACTGTAGGAGCGCGTTCAGAAGACTGGGTGAACGCCATTGAGTTTGTTCCTGGGCAGCCCTACTGTGGCCGTACTGCCCCTTCCTCCACTGAAGCACCCCTGCAGGGCTCAGTGACCAAGGAAGAATCAGAGAAGGAGCAAATTGCAGTGGAAACAAAGAAGCAGATCTGCCCCTATGCTGCAGTGGGAGAGTGCCGATATGGGGAGAACTGTGTGTATCTCCATGGAGACGCGTGTGATATGTGTGGGCTGCAGGTCTTCCATCCAGTGGATGTTGCCCAAAGATCACAACATATAAAATCTTGCATCGAGGCCCATGAGAAGGACATGGAGCTCTCGTTTGCTGTGCAGCACAGCAAGGACATGGTGTGTGGGATCTGCATGGAGGTGGTCTATGAGAAAGCCAACCCCCGCGAGCGCCGCTTCGGAATCCTCTCCAACTGCAACCACACCTACTGTCTCAAGTGTATTCGCAAGTGGAGGAGTGCTAAGCAATTTGAGAGCAAGATCATAAAGTACTGCCCAGAATGCCGGATCACATCTAACATTGTCATTCCAAGTGAGGACTGGGTGGAGGAGAAAGAAAAGAAGCAGAAACTCATTCAGAAATACAAGGAGGCAATGAGCAACAAGGCGTGCAGGTATTTTGAAGAAGGACGTGGGAGCTGCCCATTTGGAGGGAACTGCGTTTACAAGCATGCGTACCCTGATGCCGTAGAGAGGAGCCACAGAGACAGAAAGTGGGAACATCAAGCACATAGCGGGCCCAACGAAGGAACCACTTCTGGGAGCTCATTGAGGAAAGAGAGAACGGCAACCCCTTTGACAACGACGAAGAAGAGGTTGTCACCTTTGAGCTGGGCGAGATGTTGCTTGTGCTTTTGGCTGCAGGTGGGGACGACGACCTGACAGACTCTGAAGACGAGTGGGACTTGTTTCACGATGAGCTGGAAGATTTTTATGACTTGGATCTATAGCAGCTTTGCTGGGCGTGTGAACTGGTCTGCTGAGCCTCAGACGGCAGCCCTCCCCGCTGGTGGCAGCAGTGCCCGTGGTTCTCTTCTAGGCAGGCCTCTCAAGTCCAGGTGCTGTCGTAATAATTTTTACCCAGGGCCTGTCTTCTCAATCCCTCACCTTTCCCCAAGGAGTATGTTGTTTTCTCTGTTTAAAAAAGTTCCACAATGAATCTTAAAGTTAGTTTTCTTGTAACATGAATTTAACGGTCAGACAGAGTGTAGGTTTGCTGCGTCATCTGTTTTCAGCCAGATTCACACAGTTCAAGGGTAGCATTTCCGGATTTCCAGTACTCATTTTTGAGGACCCCAGGTTCAAAAGTAACAGCATTGGCCCTGCTTTTGGGTCCAAGAATTGGGGTGATAGGTGAAGGATCTGAACTGTGGCATGTAGCCTTCTGCTATAGACTTAGGCGGATGCTTGAGGTTTCTGGTGAATTCTGCACATCTGTGTTTTTATATCTGTTCCCTGCCCTGGAATCCCCACCCTGTGCACTCGTTCTGTGGTTTTCGTCTCTTGTTTAATTGCACACATGTACTACTGCTGGGTAACCAGAACCAGGTGCGACTGTGTTGAGATTTTTACTGTGTTTAGCCTGATAGGAAAATTGTGAAAGAACACATATAAAGATATAGCGGAATAAAATAAATGCAGAGTTGGAAGTTGACTCCCAAGGGCTGATAGACTTGGTACGTGTGAGTGTGCAACAAGCTTCTCATCCCTGCATAGATGCAGTGTCTGTAGCCTTAGTGGAAAATCTCAAGTTTACTGGTTTCAGCCTCGTGTGGCAAATAGATCTTAAAGAACAAAGCAGTATATTGGTAGCTGTTAATAGAGCAGGGCTAGCTCTGTCTATATACATAGGGAAATGGGCTTAGCCATAGAGGTTCAACTATCTGGTTATCTCATGTATTAACACACATTGGGTCTCAGTTACACAGTTGTATTTAATGATTTATGATCTCCTAGACTTTCTAGTCCAGACACTTTTTGACAAGCCTTTGTCCTCATTTGAGGGGTTTTGTTGTCGGGTTGTTGGGTCCGTTTGTGTGGGTATTTGCCTCATGCCATCCCTGAGCTTTGCAGCTAGACAGGTGTGATTCAAAACTATGTTCTAAGGTGTTTCCTGTAGTGGAGTAATTGGTTTGCAGTAGTAAGTCATGTTTTTCCACTAAAAGGGGACGGAGGGGTGGTAATCCACGAGATAAGCTAAAGTTAAATTGTTAGAAGAATTCCTTGATCAGAAAATATAAATTTGCGTTTTGTTGCTCTATTTCCTGAAAGTAACTTGGAGATAAACCTGATTTGTCCATCTACTGCTTTGATGCCTTGGATACCACTCATACTTTCACGTTAAGCAAAAACAAGTAATTCTTGCAGGGGTCTCTGTCTTTTTCAGCAGCCCTTTTGTAAGACGCACTTTTCCCAAATAAAACAATTTTAAACCTCCCTCCCCCCAAAAAAAAGAAGTAATGAGACATAAACTTAAAGGGCTTTTTCCTGGCACATTCCATTCTAGTTTACAACCTAGAACACCACTTCAATTAAGGCTCTGTTGCATTAGTAACCAGATTTGAAAAGGAGAAATGCTGCCGCCTTGTGGCCGTTTCCCACAAGAGCGACTTTACACCCACAGCTAATGGTCATTAACATTCAGAAGGACTTGGGGCCATAAAGGACACCTGCCCTCAAAAATTGTGCTGAGGTAAGGAATGGACAAAACAATTCAAAACAGGCCAATTTTTCAAGAAGATAGTATGAAGAGTGAAGTTTTACTCACTCTCTTTAAAAAAAACAGGAAAATGGATAAAAGCTCAACCTCAGGAAATATTAGACTCATGCAATCTAATCTACAAAAAGGTTTCAACGCACACCAGTCGACTGACCATCAGCAAAAAGTCTACAAACAATAAATGCTAAAGGGGCTTTAGAGAACTGTGTACCCTCTACCTGCTGGTGAGACGTAAAGTCGTAAGAGCCAACAATGAGAACAGAAAGGAGCTGCATTAAAAAGTAAAAATTGAGGTACCATTTAATCCAGCAGGCACGCCACTGGGCCTCTCACCTGAGAAGACCAGAATCGAGAAGACATAGGCTGCAAAAGCTGCACTGCAGCCTTATTCACAATAGCCAAGACAGTGAAGCAACCAAAATGTTCTTCAACAGGTGAATGGATAAAGAAGAAGTGGTCCATGTACACAATGGAATATTAGCCATGGAAAACAATGAAACACTGCTCTTTGAGGCACCACAGGTGAACCTGGGGATAATCACCAAACATGATGTAAGTCGGAAAGCAAAAGACCTATATCCTATGATATCACTTACAGGGGTTAGCTAAAAACTGACACAAATGAACATATTTCCACAGAGAAAGACGCTCACAGAATTAGAAAACAAACTATGCTCATGTAAAAGGAAAGGTGGGGGGAATGGATAAATTAAGATAAGTGTTACTATACGTATACAAATACATATTATATACATTTATCAAAAAGACCGACCATATAGCAAGGGAGGTCTACAGAACACTCTGTAGTATTTTACATGGGAAGAGGATCTGTACAAGAATAGACATATACAATGTACAAATGAACCAGATTCTGTACACCTAGGACAAACAATAGTCTAATCTTTACCCCGATTAAAAAAAGTAAAAAAAAAAACCAAGAAGAAGTAAGGAGACCTAAACTTATGGGGGTTTCTCCTGGCACATTCCATTCTAATTTAAAACCTAGGAACACGACTTCCTGGAAGGCTCTGCTGCCTTAGTACCCAGATTTGGGAACGGAGAAATGAGGCCTCCTTGTGGCCATTTCCCACAACAGCAGCTTAAACACATTGCTAAAGGTCACTAAATATTCACCAAACTTGCATTTATTTAAATGACTCCTGCCCTCCAAAAATTCCTGGGGTCGAAAATCGACCAAAGTTTCAAAAGAGGGCAACCTTTCAAGATGACAATTTCAGGAGGTATATTGTACTCACATTTTTTTTTAACAGAAAACAAAAAGGCGAGGAAAAATGATGAATTTTAGGAATTTTTAAAGACATGCAAACGCAAATTACAAAAACCGATCAGCTCACAGCAGTCAGAATGGCCATTAGCAAAAATGCTGCAAACAATAAATGCTGAAGTGATTGTGGAGAGATGCTTACCCTCTCTTCTATGGGGGACGTGGTAAGAGCCACTAATGAAAACACAATGGAGGTGCTTTGAACATTGAGCTACAGGTCAATCATTCACACCCAGTGCTGGGCGTAACCCCTGAGAAATGAGAATCAAAAAGTCACAGGCTGGCAATCCTGCACTCCAGCAATATTTACCATAGCCAACACTTGGAAGCAACGAAAATATCCATCAATACAGGAATGCACCAAGAAGAAGTGGTCTATGTACACAATGGAATATTACTCCAATAAAAACTATAAATTAAATTTAAAAAACAAACAAAAGTAAGGAGACATCCGCTTTTGTGGGTTTATCCGGGCACATTCCACTCTAATTTATAACCGAGGAACACCACTGCCCGGGAGGGCTGTTTCCCTAGTTACCAGAGTGGGGGACGTAGAGAGGCTGCCGTCCTCTGGCCGTTACCTGCAAAAGCAGCTTTGAAACCTGTGCTAATGCTCACTTCATATGAACAAGTACGGCAGGGCTGTAAATGAAACCTGCCTTCAAAATGTTTAGAGGGAGGTAAATGGCCAAAGCATTTCAAAATGTGACACATACTTTAAGAAAACACTTTGAAGAACTAAGCTGTAATCACAGATTGAAAAATAAAAGCACGTGCCTTAAAGCTCAATTTCAACGGATTATGAGACACATGCAAATTCAACCACAAAGAGGTATTATCTCAAACCAGTCAGAATAACCATCAGCAAGAAAACTATAAACAATAAATGCTGAAGGTGTTGTGGAGAAATGCATACGCTCAACTTTAAGAGGGACGTAACTTGGAAAGAGCCACTAATGAGAACTGAATGGAGGTGTCTTTAAAAGGGAAATATTGAGCTACCATATGATCCAGCAGGCCCCTTCCTGGACCTATACCCTCTGAAGACAGAACTGGAAAGACACAGGCAGGCAAAACTGCACTGCACAGTATTACAATAGCCAAGATATGGAAGTAACCAAAAAGTCCACCAACAGATGGGGGGACAAAGAAGAACTGCTACATGTAGAGATGGAATATTAGCTAGCGAAAAAATGAAACAAGGCCATTTGCAGCACCATAGATGAGTCTAGAAGTAATCACGCAACTTGTAGTAAGTGAGAAAGCGAAAGACACATATCCTATCCTATCACTTGTAGGTGTTACCAAAAAATTGATACCAATGAAGATATTTCCACAGAGAAAGGCAATCACAGATTCATTAAACAAACTTATGGTTCACCAAATGGAAAGGTGTGTGAGGATTGGATACATTACGGTATTGGGGTTAACAGAGATATACAAACACATGTGAAATACAGAATCACCAAAGACCTACAGAATACCAAGAGAAGACTACTCAACATTGTGTCATAACCTACATGGGAAAAGGATACGAAGAAGAATAGATATATGTATATGTGTGAAAGAACCACATCTTGCACACCTAGAGCAAACAAAATATTGTAATCAAATTTGCTGTGATAAAAAATAAAAATTTACTTAAAAATACGAACAAGAAGTAATGAGAAGGGGGTGCTCGGGCTCCGGCCCGCAGTTCGAGCGGCGAGAGTGCTCAGAGACGCGACGCGGGCCAGAGGGGAGTGAGCGGGCGCCTCAGTGTCCCTCCCCTTCCCACCCCTCGCCTCGCCGCCTTCTCCCCCCTCAGCCGGACCGGAATTATGTGATCCCGGAAGTTCCGGCGCCACTGCTGTGTGGGATAAACAGTAATGGCGGAGGCTGCAGCTCCGGGAACAGCAGCCACAACATCAGGAGCAGGAGCGGCAGGGGCGGCGGTGGCAGCGGCCTCCCCCACCCCTATCCCCACAGTCACCTCCCCGTCCCTGGGGGCACGGGATTTGACAGCGACGGCAGCGGCGGCGGCGGGACCAAACAGGTCACCTGCAGGTATTTCATGCATGGGGTTTGTAAGGAAGGAGATAACTGTCGATACTCACGTGACCTCTCTGACAGTCCATATGGTGTAGTGTACAAGTATTTTCAGCGAGGGTACGGAGACCGCTGCATATATGAACACAGCAAGCCATTGCAACTGCTACAGATCTAACTGCAAAGTCACCCCTTGCTGCTTCCTCAAGTCTCTCATCAGTAGTTGGACAGATTGGTGAAATGCATATGGGCGAAGCTGAGTCAAGAAATTCAAACTTTTCAACTGTAGGAGCGCGTTCAGAAGACTGGGTGAACGCCATTGAGTTTGTTCCTGGGCAGCCCTACTCTGGCCGTACTGCCCCTTCCTCCACTGAAGCACCCCTGCAGGTCTCAGTGACCAAGGAAGAATCAGAGAAGGAGCAAATTGCAGTGGAAACAAAGAAGCAGATCTGCCCCTATGCTGCAGTGGGAGAGTGCCGATATGGGGAGAACTGTGTGTATCTCCATGGAGACGCGTGTGATATGTGTGGGCTGCAGGTCTTCCATCCAGTGGATGCTGCCCAAAGATCACAACATATAAAATCTTGCATCGAGGCCCATGAGAAGGACATGGAGCTCTCGTTTGCTGTGCAGCACAGCAAGGACATGGTGTGTGGGATCTGCATGGAGGTGGTCTATGAGAAAGCCAACCCCCGCGAGCGCCGCTTCGGAATCCTCTCCAACTGCAACCACACCTACTGTCTCAAGTGTATTCGCAAGTGGAGGAGTGCTAAGCAATTTGAGAGCAAGATCATAAAGTACTGCCCAGAATGCCGGATCACATCTAACATTGTCATTCCAAGTGAGGACTGGGTGGAGGAGAAAGAAAAGAAGCAGAAACTCATTCAGAAATACAAGGAGGCAATGAGCAACAAGGCGTGCAGGTATTTTGAAGAAGGACGTGGGAGCTGCCCATTTGGAGGGAACTGCGTTTACAAGCATGCGTACCCTGATGCCGTAGAGAGGAGCCACAGAGACAGAAAGTGGGAACATCAAGCACATAGCGGGCCCAACGAAGGAACCACTTCTGGGAGCTCATTGAGGAAAGAGAGAACGGCAACCCCTTTGACAACGACGAAGAAGAGGTTGTCACCTTTGAGCTGGGCGAGATGTTGCTTGTGCTTTTGGCTGCAGGTGGGGACGACGACCTGACAGACTCTGAAGACGAGTGGGACTTGTTTCACGATGAGCTGGAAGATTTTTATGACTTGGATCTATAGCAGCTTTGCTGGGCGTGTGAACTGGTCTGCTGAGCCTCAGACGGCAGCCCTCCCCGCTGGTGGCAGCAGTGCCCGTGGTTCTCTTCTAGGCAGGCCTCTCAAGTCCAGGTGCTGTCGTAATAATTTTTACCCAGGGCCTGTCTTCTCAATCCCTCACCTTTCCCCAAGGAGTATGTTGTTTTCTCTGTTTAAAAAAGTTCCACAATGAATCTTAAAGTTAGTTTTCTTGTAACATGAATTTAACGGTCAGACAGAGTGTAGGTTTGCTGCGTCATCTGTTTTCAGCCAGATTCACACAGTTCAAGGGTAGCATTTCCGGATTTCCAGTACTCATTTTTGAGGACCCCAGGTTCAAAAGTAACAGCATTGGCCCTGCTTTTGGGTCCAAGAATTGGGGTGATAGGTGAAGGATCTGAACTGTGGCATGTAGCCTTCTGCTATAGACTTAGGCGGATGCTTGAGGTTTCTGGTGAATTCTGCACATCTGTGTTTTTATATCTGTTCCCTGCCCTGGAATCCCCACCCTGTGCACTCGTTCTGTGGTTTTCGTCTCTTGTTTAATTGCACACATGTACTACTGCTGGGTAACCAGAACCAGGTGCGACTGTGTTGAGATTTTTACTGTGTTTAGCCTGATAGGAAAATTGTGAAAGAACACATATAAAGATATAGCGGAATAAAATAAATGCAGAGTTGGAAGTTGACTCCCAAGGGCTGATAGACTTGGTACGTGTGAGTGTGCAACAAGCTTCTCATCCCTGCATAGATGCAGTGTCTGTAGCCTTAGTGGAAAAACTCAAGTTTACTGGTTTCAGCCTCGTGTGGCAAATAGATCTTAAAGAACAAAGCAGTATATTGGTAGCTGTTAATAGAGCAGGGCTAGCTCTGTCTATATACATAGGGAAATGGGCTTAGCCATAGAGGTTCAACTATCTGGTTATCTCATGTATTAACACACATTGGGTCTCAGTTACACAGTTGTATTTAATGATTTATGATCTCCTAGACTTTCTAGTCCAGGCACTTTTTGACAAGCCTTTGTCCTCATTTGAGGGGTTTTGTTGTCGGGTTGTTGGGTCCGTTTGTGTGGGTATTTGCCTCATGCCATCC
The DNA here is from genome assembly GCF_965194825.1 of Balaenoptera physalus. Classification (NCBI taxonomy): domain Eukaryota; kingdom Metazoa; phylum Chordata; class Mammalia; order Artiodactyla; family Balaenopteridae; genus Balaenoptera; species Balaenoptera physalus. The sequence goes on from NW_028126559.1 coordinate 445,717, forward strand.
CTGAGCTTTGCAGCTAGACAGGTGTGATTCAAAACTATGTTCTAAGGTGTTTCCTGTAGTGGAGTAATTGGTTTGCAGTAGTAAGTCATGTTTTTCCACTAAAAGGGGACGGAGGGGTGGTAATCCACGAGATAAGCTAAAGTTAAATTGTTAGAAGAATTCCTTGATCAGAAAATATAAATTTGCGTTTTGTTGCTCTATTTCCTGAAAGTAACTTGGAGATAAACCTGATTTGTCCATCTACTGCTTTGATGCCTTGGATACCACTCATACTTTCACGTTAAGCAAAAACAAGTAATTCTTGCAGGGGTCTCTGTCTTTTTCAGCAGCCCTTTTGTAAGACGCACTTTTCCCAAATAAAACAATTTTGAACCTCCCTCCCCCCCAAAAAAAGAAGTAATGAGACATAAACTTAAAGGGCTTTTTCCTGGCACATTCCATTCTAGTTTACAACCTAGAACACCACTTCAATTAAGGCTCTGTTGCATTAGTAACCAGATTTGAAAAGGAGAAATGCTGCCGCCTTGTGGCCGTTTCCCACAAGAGCGACTTTACACCCACAGCTAATGGTCATTAACATTCAGAAGGACTCGGGGCCATAAAGGACAGCTGCCCTCAAAAATTGTGCTGAGGTAAGGAATGGACAAAACAATTCAAAACAGGCCAATTTTTCAAGAAGATAGTATGAAGAGTGAAGTTTTACTCACTCTCTTTAAAAAAAACAGGAAAATGGATAAAAGCTCAACCTCAGGAAGTATTAGACTCATGCAATCTAATCTACAAAAAGGTTTCAACGCACACCAGTCGACTGACCATCAGCAAAAAGTCTACAAACAATAAATGCTAAAGGGGCTTTAGAGAACTGTGTACCCTCTACCTGCTGGTGAGACGTAAAGTCGTAAGAGCCAACAATGAGAACAGAAAGGAGCTGCATTAAAAAGTAAAAATTGAGGTACCATTTAATCCAGCAGGCACGCCACTGGGCCTCTCACCTGAGAAGACCAGAATCGAGAAGACATAGGCTGCAAAAGCTGCACTGCAGCCTTATTCACAATAGCCAAGACAGTGAAGCAACCAAAATGTTCTTCAACAGGTGAATGGATAAAGAAGAAGTGGTCCATGAACACAATGAAATATTAGCCATGGAAAACAATGAAACACTGCTCTTTGAGGCACCACAGGTGAACCTGGGGATAATCACCAAACATGATGTAAGTCGGAAAGCAAAAGACCTATATCCTATGATATCACTTACAGGGGTTAGCTAAAAACTGACACAAATGAACATATTTCCACAGAGAAAGACGCTCACAGAATTAGAAAACAAACTATGCTCATGTAAAAGGAAAGGTGGGGGGAATGGATAAATTAAGATTAGTGTTACTATACGTATACAAATACATATTATATACATTTATCAAAAAGACCGACCATATAGCAAGGGAGGTCTACAGAACACTCTGTAGTATTTTACATGGGAAGAGGATCTGTACAAGAATAGACATATACAATGTACAAATGAACCAGATTCTGTACACCTAGGACAAACAATAGTCTAATCTTTACCCCGATTAAAAAAAGTAAAAAAAAAAACCAAGAAGAAGTAAGGAGACCTAAACTTATGGGGGTTTCTCCTGGCACATTCCATTCTAATTTAAAACCTAGGAACACGACTTCCTGGAAGGCTCTGCTGCCTTAGTACCCAGATTTGGGAACGGAGAAATGAGGCCTCCTTGTGGCCATTTCCCACAACAGCAGCTTAAACACATTGCTAAAGGTCACTAAATATTCATCAAGCTTGCATTTATTTAAATGACTCTTGCCCTCCAAAAATTCCTGGGGTTGAAAATCGACCAAAGTTTCAAAAGAGGGCAACCTTTCAAGATGACAATTTCAAGAGGTATATTGTACTCACATTTTTTTTAACAGAAAACAAAAAGGCGAGGAAAAATGATGAATTTTAGGAATTTTTAAAGACATGCAAACCCAAATTACAAAAACCGATCAGCTCACAGCAGTCAGAATGGCCATTAGCAAAAATGCTGCAAACAATAAATGCTGAAGTGATTGTGGAGAGATGCTTGCCCTCTCTTCTATGGGGGACGTGGTAAGAGCCACTAATGAAAACACAATGGAGGTGCTTTGAACATTGAGCTACAGGTCAATCATTCACACCCAGTGCTGGGCGTAACCCATGAGAAATGAGAATCAAAAAGTCAGGCTGGCAATCCTGCACTCCAGCAATATTTACCATAGCCAACACTTGGAAGCAACGAAAATATCCATCAATACAGGAATGCACCAAGAAGAAGTGGTCTATGTACACAATGGAATATTACTCCAATAAAAACTATAAATTAAATTTAAAAAACAAACAAAAGTAAGGAGACACCCGCTTTTGTGGGTTTATCCGGGCATATTCCACTCTAATTTATAACCGAGGAACACCACTGGCCGGGAGGGCTGTTTCCCTAGTTACCAGAGTGGGGGACGTAGAGAGGCTGCCGTCCTCTGGCCGTTACCTGCAAAAGCAGCTTTGAAACCTGTGCTAATGCTCACTTCATATGAACAAGTACGGCAGGGCTGTAAATGAAACCTGCCCTCAAAATGTTTAGAGGGAGGTAAATGGCCAAAGCATTTCAAAATGTGACACATACTTTAAGAAAACACTTTGAAGAACTAAGCTGTAATCACAGATTGAAAAATAAAAGCACGTGCCTTAAAGCTCAATTTCAACGGATTATGAGACACATGCAAATTCAACCACAAAGAGGTATTATCTCAAACCAGTCAGAATAACCATCAGCAAGAAAACTATAAACAATAAATGCTGAAGGTGTTGTGGAGAAATGCATACGCTCAACTTTAAGAGGGACGTAACTTGGAAAGAGCCACTAATGAGAACTGAATGGAGGTGCCTTTAAAAGGGAAATATTGAGCTACCATATGATCCAGCAGGCCCCTTCCTGGACCTATACCCTCTGAAGACAGAACTGGAAAGACACAGGCAGGCAAAACTGCACTGCACAGTATTACAATAGCCAAGATATGGAAGTAACCAAAAAGTCCACCAACAGATGGGGGGACAAAGAAGAACTGCTACATGTAGAGATGGAATATTAGCTAGCGAAAAAATGAAACAAGGCCATTTGCAGCACCATAGATGAGTCTAGAAGTAATCACGCAACTTGAAGTAAGTGAGAAAGCGAAAGACACATATCCTATCCTATCACTTGTAGGTGTTACCAAAAAATTGATACCAATGAAGATATTTCCACAGAGAAAGGCAATCACAGATTCATTAAACAAACTTATGGTTCACCAAATGGAAAGGTGTGTGAGGATTGGATACATTACGGTATTGGGGTTAACAGAGATATACAAACACATGTGAAATACAGAATCACCAAAGACCTACAGAATACCAAGAGAAGACTACTCAACATTGTGTCATAACCTACATGGGAAAAGGATACGAAGAAGAATAGATATATGTATATGTGTGAAAGAACCACATCTTGCACACCTAGAGCAAACAAAATATTGTAATCAAATTTGCTGTGATAAAAAATAAAAATTTACTTAAAAATACGAACAAGAAGTAATGAGAAGGGGGTGCTCGGGCTCCGGCCCGCAGTTCGAGCGGCGAGAGTGCTCAGAGACGCGACGCGGGCCAGAGGGGAGTGAGCGGGCGCCTCAGTGTCCCTCCCCTTCCCACCCCTCGCCTCGCCGCCTTCTCCCCCCTCAGCCGGACCGGAATAATGTGATCCCGGAAGTTCCGGCGCCAATGCTGTGTGGGATAAACAGTAATGGCGGAGGCTGCAGCTCTGGGAACAACAGCCACAACATCAGGAGCAGGAGCGGCAGGGGCGGCGGTGGCAGCGGCCTCCCACACCCCTATCCCCACAGTCACCTCCCCGTCCCTGGGGGCACGGGATGTGACAGCGACGGCAGCGGCGGCGGCGGGACCAAACAGGTCACCTGCAGGTATTTCATGCATGGGGTTTGTAAGGAAGGAGATAACTGTCGATACTCACGTGACCTCTCTGACAGTCCATATGGTGTAGTGTACAAGTATTTTCAGCGAGGGTACGGAGACCGCTGCAAATATGAACACAGCAAGCCATTGCAACTGCTACAGATCTAACTGCAAAGTCACCCCTTGCTGCTTCCTCAAGTCTCTCATCAGTAGTTGGACAGATTGGTGAAATGCATATGGGCGAAGCTGAGTCAAGAAATTCAAACTTTTCAACTGTAGGAGCGCGTTCAGAAGACTGGGTGAACGCCATTGAGTTTGTTCCTGGGCAGCCCTACTGTGGCCGTACTGCCCCTTCCTCCACTGAAGCACCCCTGCAGGGCTCAGTGACCAAGGAAGAATCAGAGAAGGAGCAAATTGCAGTGGAAACAAAGAAGCAGATCTGCCCCTATGCTGCAGTGGGAGAGTGCCGATATGGGGAGAACTGTGTGTATCTCCATGGAGACGCGTGTGATATGTGTGGGCTGCAGGTCTTCCATCCAGTGGATGCTGCCCAAAGATCACAACATATAAAATCTTGCATCGAGGCCCATGAGAAGGACATGGAGCTCTCGTTTGCTGTGCAGCACAGCAAGGACATGGTGTGTGGGATCTGCATGGAGGTGGTCTATGAGAAAGCCAACCCCCGCGAGCGCCGCTTCGGAATCCTCTCCAACTGCAACCACACCTACTGTCTCAAGTGTATTCGCAAGTGGAGGAGTGCTAAGCAATTTGAGAGCAAGACCATAAAGTACTGCCCAGAATGCCGGATCACATCTAACATTGTCATTCCAAGTGAGGACTGGGTGGAGGAGAAAGAAAAGAAGCAGAAACTCATTCAGAAATACAAGGAGGCAATGAGCAACAAGGCGTGCAGGTATTTTGAAGAAGGACGTGGGAGCTGCCCATTTGGAGGGAACTGCGTTTACAAGCATGCGTACCCTGATGCCGTAGAGAGGAGCCACAGAGACAGAAAGTGGGAACATCAAGCACATAGCGGGCCCAACGAAGGAACCACTTCTGGGAGCTCATTGAGGAAAGAGAGAACGGCAACCCCTTTGACAACGACGAAGAAGAGGTTGTCACCTTTGAGCTGGGCGAGATGTTGCTTGTGCTTTTGGCTGCAGGTGGGGACGACGACCTGACAGACTCTGAAGACGAGTGGGACTTGTTTCACGATGAGCTGGAAGATTTTTATGACTTGGATCTATAGCAGCTTTGCTGGGCGTGTGAACTGGTCTGCTGAGCCTCAGACGGCAGCCCTCCCCGCTGGTGGCAGCAGTGCCCGTGGTTCTCTTCTAGGCAGGCCTCTCAAGTCCAGGTGCTGTCGTAATAATTTTTACCCAGGGCCTGTCTTCTCAATCCCTCACCTTTCCCCAAGGAGTATGTTGTTTTCTCTGTTTAAAAAAGTTCCACAATGAATCTTAAAGTTAGTTTTCTTGTAACATGAATTTAACGGTCAGACAGAGTGTAGGTTTGCTGCGTCATCTGTTTTCAGCCAGATTCACACAGTTCAAGGGTAGCATTTCCGGATTTCCAGTACTCATTTTTGAGGACCCCAGGTTCAAAAGTAACAGCATTGGCCCTGCTTTTGGGTCCAAGAATTGGGGTGATAGGTGAAGGATCTGAACTGTGGCATGTAGCCTTCTGCTATAGACTTAGGCGGATGCTTGAGGTTTCTGGTGAATTCTGCACATCTGTGTTTTTATATCTGTTCCCTGCCCTGGAATCCCCACCCTGTGCACTCGTTCTGTGGTTTTCGTCTCTTGTTTAATTGCACACAAGTACTACTGCTGGGTAACCAGAACCAGGTGCGACTGTGTTGAGATTTTTACTGTGTTTAGCCTGATAGGAAAATTGTGAAAGAACACATATAAAGATATAGCGGAATAAAATAAATGCAGAGTTGGAAGTTGACTCCCAAGGGCTGATAGACTTGGTACGTGTGAGTGTGCAACAAGCTTCTCATCCCTGCATAGATGCAGTGTCTGTAGCCTTAGTGGAAAAACTCAAGTTTACTGGTTTCAGCCTCGTGTGGCAAATAGATCTTAAAGAACAAAGCAGTATATTGGTAGCTGTTAATAGAGCAGGGCTAGCTCTGTCTATATACATAGGGAAATGGGCTTAGCCATAGAGGTTCAACTATCTGGTTATCTCATGTATTAACACACATTGGGTCTCAGTTACACAGTTGTATTTAATGTTTTATGATCTCCTAGACTTTCTAGTCCAGGCACTTTTTGACAAGCCTTTGTCCTCATTTGAGGGGTTTTGTTGTCGGGTTGTTGGGTCCGTTTGTGTGGGTATTTGCCTCATGCCATCCCTGAGCTTTGCAGCTAGACAAGTGTGATTCAAAACTATGTTCTAAGGTGTTTCCTGTAGTGGAGTAATTGGTTTGCAGTAGTAAGTCATGTTTTTCCACTAAAAGGGGACGGAGGGGTGGTAATCCACGAGATAAGCTAAAGTTAAATTGTTAGAAGAATTCCTTGATCAGAAAATATAAATTTGCGTTTTGTTGCTCTATTTCCTGAAAGTAACTTGGAGATAAACCTGATTTGTCCATCTACTGCTTTGATCCCTTGGATACCACTCATACTTTCACGTTAAGCAAAAACAAGTAATTCTTGCAGGGGTCTCTGTCTTTTTCAGCAGCCCTTTTGTAAGACGCACTTTTCCCAAATAAAACAATTTTAAACCTCCCTCCCCCCCAAAAAAAGAAGTAATGAGACATAAACTTAAAGGGCTTTTTCCTGGCACATTCCATTCTAGTTTACAACCTAGAACACCACTTCATTTAAGGCTCTGTTGCATTAGTAACCAGATTTGAAAAGGAGAAATGCTGCCGCCTTGTGGCCGTTTCCCACAAGAGCGACTTTACACCCACAGCTAATGGTCATTAACATTCAGAAGGACTCGGGGCCATAAAGGACAGCTGCCCTCAAAAATTGTGCTGAGGTAAGGAATGGACAAAACAATTCAAAACAGGCCAATTTTTCAAGAAGATAGTATGAAGAGTGAAGTTTTACTCACTCTCTTTAAAAAAAACAGGAAAATGGATAAAAGCTCAACCTCAGGAAGTATTAGACTCATGCAATCTAACCTACAAAAAGGTTTCAACGCACACCAGTCGACTGACCATCAGCAAAAAGTCTACAAACAATAAATGCTAAAGGGGCTTTAGAGAACTGTGTACCCTCTACCTGCTGGTGAGACGTAAAGTCGTAAGAGCCAACAATGAGTACAGAAAGGAGCTGCATTAAAAAGTAAAAATTGAGGTACCATTTAATCCAGCAGGCACGCCACTGGGCCTCTCACCTGAGAAGACCAGAATCGAGAAGACATAGGCTGCAAAAGCTGCACTGCAGCCTTATTCACAATAGCCAAGACAGTGAAGCAACCAAAATGTTCTTCAACAGGTGAATGGATAAAGAAGAAGTGGTCCATGTACACAATGGAATATTAGCCATGGAAAACAATGAAACACTGCTCTTTGAGGCACCACAGGTGAACCTGGGCATAATCACCAAACATGATGTAAGTCGGAAAGCAAAAGACCTATATCCTATGATATCACTTACAGGGGTTAGCTAAAAACTGACACAAATGAACATATTTCCACAGAGAAAGACGCTCACAGAATTAGAAAACAAACTATGCTCATGTAAAACGAAAGGTGGGGGGAATGGATAAATTAAGATTAGTGTTACTATACGTATACAAATACATATTATATACATTTATCAAAAAGACCGACCATATAGCAAGGGAGGTCTACAGAACACTCTGTAGTATTTTACATGGGAAGAGGATCTGTACAAGAATAGATATATACAATGTACAAATGAACCAGATTCTGTACACCTAGGACAAACAATAGTCTAATCTTTACCCCGATTAAAAAAAGTAAAAAAAAAAAACCAAGAAGAAGTAAGGAGACCTAAACTTATGGGGGTTTCTCCTGGCACATTCCATTCTAATTTAAAACCTAGGAACACGACTTCCTGGAAGGCTCTGCTGCCTTAGTACCCAGATTTGGGAACGGAGAAATGAGGCCTCCTTGTGGCCATTTCCCACAACAGCAGCTTAAACACATTGCTAAAGGTCACTAAATATTCACCAAACTTGCATTTATTTAAATGACTCCTGCCCTCCAAAAATTCCTGGGGTCGAAAATCGACCAAAGTTTCAAAAGAGGGCAACCTTTCAAGATGACAATTCCAAGAGGTATATTGTACTCACATTTTTTTTAACAGAAAACAAAAAGGCGAGGAAAAATGATGAATTTTAGGAATTTTTAAAGACATGCAAACCCAAATTACAAAAACCGATCAGCTCACAGCAGTCAGAATGGCCATTAGCAAAAATGCTGCAAACAATAAATGCTGAAGTGATTGTGGAGAGATGCTTGCCCTCTCTTCTATGGGGGACGTGGTAAGAGCCACTAATGAAAACACAATGGAGGTGCTTTGAACATTGAGCTACAGGTCAATCATTCACACCCAGTGCTGGGCGTAACCCCTGAGAAATGAGAATCAAAAAGTCACAGGCTGGCAATCCTGCACTCCAGCAATATTTACCATAGCCAACACTTGGAAGCAACGAAAATATCCATCAATACAGGAATGCACCAAGAAGAAGTGGTCTATGTACACAATGGAATATTACTCCAATAAAAACTATAAATTAAATTTAAAAAACAAACAAAAGTAAGGAGACATCCGCTTTTGTGGGTTTATCTGGGCACATTCCACTCTAATTTATAACCGAGGAACACCACTGGCCGTGAGGGCTGTTTCCCTAGTTACCAGAGTGGGGGACGTAGAGAGGCTGCCGTCCTCTGGCCGTTACCTGCAAAAGCAGCTTTGAAACCTGTGCTAATGCTCACTTCATATGAACAAGTACGGCAGGGCTGTAAATGAAACCTGCCCTCAAAATGTTTAGAGGGAGGTAAATGGCCAAAGCATTTCAAAATGTGACACATACTTTAAGAAAACACTTTGAAGAACTAAGCTGTAATCACAGATTGAAAAATAAAAGCACGTGCCTTAAAGCTCAATTTCAACGGATTATGAGACACATGCAAATTCAACCACAAAGAGGTATTATCTCAAACCAGTCAGAATAACCATCAGCAAGAAAACTATAAACAATAAATGCTGAAGGTGTTGTGGAGAAATGCATACGCTCAACTTTAAGAGGGACGTAACTTGGAAAGAGCCACTAATGAGAACTGAATGGAGGTGTCTTTAAAAGGGAAATATTGAGCTACCATATGATCCAGCAGGCCCCTTCCTGGACCTATACCCTCTGAAGACAGAACTGGAAAGACACAGGCAGGCAAAACTGCACTGCACAGTATTACAATAGCCAAGATATGGAAGTAACCAAAAAGTCCACCAACAGATGGGGGGACAAAGAAGAACTGCTACATGTAGAGATGGAATATTAGCTAGCGAAAAAATGAAACAAGGCCATTTGCAGCACCATAGATGAGTCTAGAAATAATCACGCAACTTGTAGTAAGTGAGAAAGCGAAAGACACATATCCTATCCTATCACTTGTAGGTGTTACCAAAAAATTGATACCAATGAAGATATTTCCACAGAGAAAGGCAATCACAGATTCATTAAACAAACTTATGGTTCACCAAATGGAAAGGTGTGTGAGGATTGGATACATTACGTTATTGGGGTTAACAGAGATATACAAACACATGTGAAATACAGAATCACCAAAGACCTACAGAATACCAAGAGAAGACTACTCAACATTGTGTCATAGCCTACATGGGAAAAGGATACGAAGAAGAATAGATATATGTATATGTGTGAAAGAACCACATCTTGCACACCTAGAGCAAACAAAATATTGTAATCAAATTTGCTGTGATAAAAAATAAAAATTTACTTAAAAACACGAACAAGAAGTAATGAGAAGGGGGTGCTCGGGCTCCGGCCCGCAGTTCGAGCGGCGAGAGTGCTCAGAGACGCGACGCGGGCCAGAGGGGAGTGAGCGGGCGCCTCAGTGTCCCTCCCCTTCCCACCCCTCGCCTCGCCGCCTTCTCCCCCCTCAGCCGGACCGGAATTATGTGATCCCGGAAGTTCCGGCGCCAATGCTGTGTGGGATAAACAGTAATGGCGGAGGCTGCAGCTCCGGGAACAACAGCCACAACATCAGGAGCAGGAGCGGCAGGGGCGGCGGTGGCAGCGGCCTCCCACACCCCTATCCCCACAGTCACCTCCCCGTCCCTGGGGGCACGGGATGTGACAGCGACGGCAGCGGCGGCGGCGGGACCAAACAGGTCACCTGCAGGTATTTCATGCATGGGGTTTGTAAGGAAGGAGATAACTGTCGATACTCACGTGACCTCTCTGACAGTCCATATGGTGTAGTGTACAAGTATTTTCAGCGAGGGTACGGAGACCGCTGCAAATATGAACACAGCAAGCCATTGCAACTGCTACAGATCTAACTGCAAAGTCACCCCTTGCTGCTTCCTCAAGTCTCTCATCAGTAGTTGGACAGATTGGTGAAATGCATATGGGCGAAGCTGAGTCAAGAAATTCAAACTTTTCAACTGTAGGAGCGCGTTCAGAAGACTGGGTGAACGCCATTGAGTTTGTTCCTGGGCAGCCCTACTGTGGCCGTACTGCCCCTTCCTCCACTGAAGCACCCCTGCAGGGCTCAGTGACCAAGGAAGAATCAGAGAAGGAGCAAATTGCAGTGGAAACAAAGAAGCAGATCTGCCCCTATGCTGCAGTGGGAGAGTGCCGATATGGGGAGAACTGTGTGTATCTCCATGGAGACGCGTGTGATATGTGTGGGCTACAGGTCTTCCATCCAGTGGATGCTGCCCAAAGATCACAACATATAAAATCTTGCATCGAGGCCCATGAGAAGGACATGGAGCTCTCGTTTGCTGTGCAGCACAGCAAGGACATGGTGTGTGGGATCTGCATGGAGGTGGTCTATGAGAAAGCCAACCCCCGCGAGCGCCGCTTCGGAATCCTCTCCAACTGCAACCACACCTACTGTCTCAAGTGTATTCGCAAGTGGAGGAGTGCTAAGCAATTTGAGAGCAAGATCATAAAGTACTGCCCAGAATGCCGGATCACATCTAACATTGTCATTCCAAGTGAGGACTGGGTGGAGGAGAAAGAAAAGAAGCAGAAACTCATTCAGAAATACAAGGAGGCAATGAGCAACAAGGCGTGCAGGTATTTTGAAGAAGGACGTGGGAGCTGCCCATTTGGAGGGAACTGCGTTTACAAGCATGCGTACCCTGATGCCGTAGAGAGGAGCCACAGAGACAGAAAGTGGGAACATCAAGCACATAGCGGGCCCAACGAAGGAACCACTTCTGGGAGCTCATTGAGGAAAGAGAGAACGGCAACCCCTTTGACAACGACGAAGAAGAGGTTGTCACCTTTGAGCTGGGCGAGATGTTGCTTGTGCTTTTGGCTGCAGGTGGGGACGACGACCTGACAGACTCTGAAGACGAGTGGGACTTGTTTCACGATGAGCTGGAAGATTTTTATGACTTGGATCTATAGCAGCTTTGCTGGGCGTGTGAACTGGTCTGCTGAGCCTCAGACGGCAGCCCTCCCCGCTGGTGGCAGCAGTGCCCGTGGTTCTCTTCTAGGCAGGCCTCTCAAGTCCAGGTGCTGTCGTAATAATTTTTACCCAGGGCCTGTCTTCTCAATCCCTCACCTTTCCCCAAGGAGTATGTTGTTTTCTCTGTTTAAAAAAGTTCCACAATGAATCTTAAAGTTAGTTTTCTTGTAACATGAATTTAACGGTCAGACAGAGTGTAGGTTTGCTGCGTCATCTGTTTTCAGCCAGATTCACACAGTTCAAGGGTAGCATTTCCGGATTTCCAGTACTCATTTTTGAGGACCCCAGGTTCAAAAGTAACAGCATTGGCCCTGCTTTTGGGTCCAAGAATTGGGGTGATAGGTGAAGGATCTGAACTGTGGCATGTAGCCTTCTGCTATAGACTTAGGCGGATGCTTGAGGTTTCTGGTGAATTCTGCACATCTGTGTTTTTATATCTGTTCCCTGCCCTGGAATCCCCACCCTGTGCACTCGTTCTGTGGTTTTCGTCTCTTGTTTAATTGCACACAAGTACTACTGCTGGGTAACCAGAACCAGGTGCGACTGTGTTGAGATTTTTACTGTGTTTAGCCTGATAGGAAAATTGTGAAAGAACACATATAAAGATATAGCGGAATAAAATAAATGCAGAGTTGGAAGTTGACTCCCAAGGGCTGATAGACTTGGTACGTGTGAGTGTGCAACAAGCTTCTCATCCCTGCATAGATGCAGTGTCTGTAGCCTTAGTGGAAAAACTCAAGTTTACTGGTTTCAGCCTCGTGTGGCAAATAGATCTTAAAGAACAAAGCAGTATATTGGTAGCTGTTAATAGAGCAGGGCTAGCTCTGTCTATATAAATAGGGAAATGGGCTTAGCCATAGAGGTTCAACTATCTGGTTATCTCATGTATTAACACACATTGGGTCTCAGTTACACAGTTGTATTTAATGTTTTATGATCTCCTAGACTTTCTAGTCCAGGCACTTTTTGACAAGCCTTTGTCCTCATTTGAGGGGTTTTGTTGTCGGGTTGTTGGGTCCGTTTGTGTGGGTATTTGCCTCATGCCATCCCTGAGCTTTGCAGCTAGACAGGTGTGATTCAAAACTATGTTCTAAGGTGTTTCCTGTAGTGGAGTAATTGGTTTGCAGTAGTAAGTCATGTTTTTCCACTAAAAGGGGACGGAGGGGTGGTAATCCACGAGATAAGCTAAAGTTAAATTGTTAGAAGAATTCCTTGATCAGAAAATATAAATTTGCGTTTTGTTGCTCTATTTCCTGAAAGTAACTTGGAGATAAACCTGATTTGTCCATCTACTGCTTTGATCCCTTGGATACCACTCATACTTTCACGTTAAGCAAAAACAAGTAATTCTTGCAGGGGTCTCTGTCTTTTTCAGCAGCCCTTTTGTAAGACGCACTTTTCCCAAATAAAACAATTTTAAACCTCCCTCCCCCCCAAAAAAAGAAGTAATGAGACATAAACTTAAAGGGCTTTTTCCTGGCACATTCCATTCTAGTTTACAACCTAGAACACCACTTCAATTAAGGCTCTGTTGCATTAGTAACCAGATTTGAAAAGGAGAAATGCTGCCGCCTTGTGGCCGTTTCCCACAAGAGCGACTTTACACCCACAGCTAATGGTCATTAACATTCAGAAGGACTCGGGGCCATAAAGGACAGCTGCCCTCAAAAATTGTGCTGAGGTAAGGAATGGACAAAACAATTCAAAACAGGCCAATTTTTCAAGAAGATAGTATGAAGAGTGAAGTTTTACTCACTCTCTTTAAAAAAAACAGGAAAATGGATAAAAGCTCAACCTCAGGAAGTATTAGACTCATGCAATCTAACCTACAAAAAGGTTTCAACGCACACCAGTCGACCGACCATCAGCAAAAAGTCTACAAACAATAAATGCTAAAGGGGCTTTAGAGAACTGTGTACCCTCTACCTGCTGGTGAGACGTAAAGTCGTAAGAGCCAACAATGAGAACAGAAAGGAGCTGCATTAAAAAGTAAAAATTGAGGTACCATTTAATCCAGCAGGCACGCCACTGGGCCTCTCACCTGAGAAGACCAGAATCGAGAAGACATAGGCTGCAAAAGCTGCACTGCAGCCTTATTCACAATAGCCAAGACAGTGAAGCAACCAAAATGTTCTTCAACAGGTGAATGGATAAAGAAGAAGTGGTCCATGTACACAATGGAATATTAGCCATGGAAAACAATGAAACACTGCTCTTTGAGGCACCACAGGTGAACCTGGGCATAATCACCAAACATGATGTAAGTCGGAAAGCAAAAGACCTATATCCTATGATATCACTTACAGGGGTTAGCTAAAAACTGACACAAATGAACATATTTCCACAGAGAAAGACGCTCACAGAATTAGAAAACAAACTATGCTCATGTAAAACGAAAGGTGGGGGGAATGGATAAATTAAGATTAGTGTTACTATACGTATACAAATACATATTATATACATTTATCAAAAAGACCGACCATATAGCAAGGGAGGTCTACAGAACACTCTGTAGTATTTTACATGGGAAGAGGATCTGTACAAGAATAGATATATACAATGTACAAATGAACCAGATTCTGTACACCTAGGACAAACAATAGTCTAATCTTTACCCCGATTAAAAAAAGTAAAAAAAAAAACCAAGAAGAAGTAAGGAGACCTAAACTTATGGGGGTTTCTCCTGGCACATTCCATTCTAATTTAAAACCTAGGAACACGACTTCCTGGAAGGCTCTGCTGCCTTAGTACCCAGATTTGGGAACGGAGAAATGAGGCCTCCTTGTGGCCATTTCCCACAACAGCAGCTTAAACACATTGCTAAAGGTCACTAAATATTCACCAAACTTGCATTTATTTAAATGACTCCTGCCCTCCAAAAATTCCTGGGGTCGAAAATCGACCAAAGTTTCAAAAGAGGGCAACCTTTCAAGATGACAATTTCAAGAGGTATATTGTACTCACATTTTTTTTAACAGAAAACAAAAAGGCGAGGAAAAATGATGAATTTTAGGAATTTTTAAAGACATGCAAACCCAAATTACAAAAACCGATCAGCTCACAGCAGTCAGAATGGCCATTAGCAAAAATGCTGCAAACAATAAATGCTGAAGTGATTGTGGAGAGATGCTTGCCCTCTCTTCTATGGGGGACGTGGTAAGAGCCACTAATGAAAACACAATGGAGGTGCTTTGAACATTGAGCTACAGGTCAATCATTCACACCCAGTGCTGGGCGTAACCCCTGAGAAATGAGAATCAAAAAGTCACAGGCTGGCAATCCTGCACTCCAGCAATATTTACCATAGCCAACACTTGGAAGCAACGAAATTATCCATCAATACAGGAATGCACCAAGAAGAAGTGGTCTATGTACACAATGGAATATTACTCCAATAAAAACTATAAATTAAATTTAAAAAACAAACAAAAGTAAGGAGACATCCGCTTTTGTGGGTTTATCCGGGCACATTCCACTCTAATTTATAACCGAGGAACACCACTGGCCGTGAGGGCTGTTTCCCTAGTTACCAGAGTGGGGGACGTAGAGAGGCTGCCGTCCTCTGGCCGTTACCTGCAAAAGCAGCTTTGAAACCTGTGCTAATGCTCACTTCATATGAACAAGTACGGCAGGGCTGTAAATGAAACCTGCCCTCAAAATGTTTAGAGGGAGGTAAATGGCCAAAGCATTTCAAAATGTGACACATACTTTAAGAAAACACTTTGAAGAACTAAGCTGTAATCACAGATTGAAAAATAAAAGCACGTGCCTTAAAGCTCAATTTCAACGGATTATGAGACACATGCAAATTCAACCACAAAGAGGTATTATCTCAAACCAGTCAGAATAACCATCAGCAAGAAAACTATAAACAATAAATGCTGAAGGTGTTGTGGAGAAATGCATACGCTCAACTTTAAGAGGGACGTAACTTGGAAAGAGCCACTAATGAGAACTGAATGGAGGTGTCTTTAAAAGGGAAATATTGAGCTACCATATGATCCAGCAGGCCCCTTCCTGGACCTATACCCTCTGAAGACAGAACTGGAAAGACACAGGCAGGCAAAACTGCACTGCACAGTATTACAATAGCCAAGATATGGAAGTAACCAAAAAGTCCACCAACAGATGGGGGGACAAAGAAGAACTGCTACATGTAGAGATGGAATATTAGCTAGCGAAAAAATGAAACAAGGCCATTTGCAGCACCATAGATGAGTCTAGAAATAATCACGCAACTTGTAGTAAGTGAGAAAGCGAAAGACACATATCCTATCCTATCACTTGTAGGTGTTACCAAAAAATTGATACCAATGAAGATATTTCCACAGAGAAAGGCAATCACAGATTCATTAAACAAACTTATGGTTCACCAAATGGAAAGGTGTGTGAGGATTGGATACATTACGGTATTGGGGTTAACAGAGATATACAAACACATGTGAAATACAGAATCACCAAAGACCTACAGAATACCAAGAGAAGACTACTCAACATTGTGTCATAGCCTACATGGGAAAAGGATACGAAGAAGAATAGATATATGTATATGTGTGAAAGAACCACATCTTGCACACCTAGAGCAAACAAAATATTGTAATCAAATTTGCTGTGATAAAAAATAAAAATTTACTTAAAAACACGAACAAGAAGTAATGAGAAGGGGGTGCTCGGGCTCCGGCCCGCAGTTCGAGCGGCGAGAGTGCTCAGAGACGCGACGCGGGCCAGAGGGGAGTGAGCGGGCGCCTCAGTGTCCCTCCCCTTCCCACCCCTCGCCTCGCCGCCTTCTCCCCCCTCAGCCGGACCGGAATTATGTGATCCCGGAAGTTCCGGCGCCAATGCTGTGTGGGATAAACAGTAATGGCGGAGGCTGCAGCTCCGGGAACAACAGCCACAACATCAGGAGCAGGAGCGGCAGGGGCGGCGGTGGCAGCGGCCTCCCACACCCCTATCCCCACAGTCACCTCCCCGTCCCTGGGGGCACGGGATGTGACAGCGACGGCAGCGGCGGCGGCGGGACCAAACAGGTCACCTGCAGGTATTTCATGCATGGGGTTTGTAAGGAAGGAGATAACTGTCGATACTCACGTGACCTCTCTGACAGTCCATATGGTGTAGTGTACAAGTATTTTCAGCGAGGGTACGGAGACCGCTGCAAATATGAACACAGCAAGCCATTGCAACTGCTACAGATCTAACTGCAAAGTCACCCCTTGCTGCTTCCTCAAGTCTCTCATCAGTAGTTGGACAGATTGGTGAAATGCATATGGGCGAAGCTGAGTCAAGAAATTCAAACTTTTCAACTGTAGGAGCGCGTTCAGAAGACTGGGTGAACGCCATTGAGTTTGTTCCTGGGCAGCCCTACTGTGGCCGTACTGCCCCTTCCTCCACTGAAGCACCCCTGCAGGGCTCAGTGACCAAGGAAGAATCAGAGAAGGAGCAAATTGCAGTGGAAACAAAGAAGCAGATCTGCCCCTATGCTGCAGTGGGAGAGTGCCGATATGGGGAGAACTGTGTGTATCTCCATGGAGACGCGTGTGATATGTGTGGGCTGCAGGTCTTCCATCCAGTGGATGCTGCCCAAAGATCACAACATATAAAATCTTGCATCGAGGCCCATGAGAAGGACATGGAGCTCTCGTTTGCTGTGCAGCACAGCAAGGACATGGTGTGTGGGATCTGCATGGAGGTGGTCTATGAGAAAGCCAACCCCCGCGAGCGCCGCTTCGGAATCCTCTCCAACTGCAACCACACCTACTGTCTCAAGTGTATTCGCAAGTGGAGGAGTGCTAAGCAATTTGAGAGCAAGATCATAAAGTACTGCCCAGAATGCCGGATCACATCTAACATTGTCATTCCAAGTGAGGACTGGGTGGAGGAGAAAGAAAAGAAGCAGAAACTCATTCAGAAATACAAGGAGGCAATGAGCAACAAGGCGTGCAGGTATTTTGAAGAAGGACGTGGGAGCTGCCCATTTGGAGGGAACTGCGTTTACAAGCATGCGTACCCTGATGCCGTAGAGAGGAGCCACAGAGACAGAAAGTGGGAACATCAAGCACATAGCGGGCCCAACGAAGGAACCACTTCTGGGAGCTCATTGAGGAAAGAGAGAACGGCAACCCCTTTGACAACGACGAAGAAGAGGTTGTCACCTTTGAGCTGGGCGAGATGTTGCTTGTGCTTTTGGCTGCAGGTGGGGACGACGACCTGACAGACTCTGAAGACGAGTGGGACTTGTTTCACGATGAGCTGGAAGATTTTTATGACTTGGATCTATAGCAGCTTTGCTGGGCGTGTGAACTGGTCTGCTGAGCCTCAGACGGCAGCCCTCCCCGCTGGTGGCAGCAGTGCCCGTGGTTCTCTTCTAGGCAGGCCTCTCAAGTCCAGGTGCTGTCGTAATAATTTTTACCCAGGGCCTGTCTTCTCAATCCCTCACCTTTCCCCAAGGAGTATGTTGTTTTCTCTGTTTAAAAAAGTTCCACAATGAATCTTAAAGTTAGTTTTCTTGTAACATGAATTTAACGGTCAGACAGAGTGTAGGTTTGCTGCGTCATCTGTTTTCAGCCAGATTCACACAGTTCAAGGGTAGCATTTCCGGATTTCCAGTACTCATTTTTGAGGACCCCAGGTTCAAAAGTAACAGCATTGGCCCTGCTTTTGGGTCCAAGAATTGGGGTGATAGGTGAAGGATCTGAACTGTGGCATGTAGCCTTCTGCTATAGACTTAGGCGGATGCTTGAGGTTTCTGGTGAATTCTGCACATCTGTGTTTTTATATCTGTTCCCTGCCCTGGAATCCCCACCCTGTGCACTCGTTCTGTGGTTTTCGTCTCTTGTTTAATTGCACACAAGTACTACTGCTGGGTAACCAGAACCAGGTGCGACTGTGTTGAGATTTTTACTGTGTTTAGCCTGATAGGAAAATTGTGAAAGAACACATATAAAGATATAGCGGAATAAAATAAATGCAGAGTTGGAAGTTGACTCCCAAGGGCTGATAGACTTGGTACGTGTGAGTGTGCAACAAGCTTCTCATCCCTGCATAGATGCAGTGTCTGTAGCCTTAGTGGAAAAACTCAAGTTTACTGGTTTCAGCCTCGTGTGGCAAATAGATCTTAAAGAACAAAGCAGTATATTGGTAGCTGTTAATAGAGCAGGGCTAGCTCTGTCTATATACATAGGGAAATGGGCTTAGCCATAGAGGTTCAACTATCTGGTTATCTCATGTATTAACACACATTGGGTCTCAGTTACACAGTTGTATTTAATGTTTTATGATCTCCTAGACTTTCTAGTCCAGGCACTTTTTGACAAGCCTTTGTCCTCATTTGAGGGGTTTTGTTGTCGGGTTGTTGGGTCCGTTTGTGTGGGTATTTGCCTCATGCCATCCCTGAGCTTTGCAGCTAGACAGGTGTGATTCAAAACTATGTTCTAAGGTGTTTCCTGTAGTGGAGTAATTGGTTTGCAGTAGTAAGTCATGTTTTTCCACTAAAAGGGGACGGAGGGGTGGTAATCCACGAGATAAGCTAAAGTTAAATTGTTAGAAGAATTCCTTGATCAGAAAATATAAATTTGCGTTTTGTTGCTCTATTTCCTGAAAGTAACTTGGAGATAAACCTGATTTGTCCATCTACTGCTTTGATCCCTTGGATACCACTCATACTTTCACGTTAAGCAAAAACAAGTAATTCTTGCAGGGGTCTCTGTCTTTTTCAGCAGCCCTTTTGTAAGACGCACTTTTCCCAAATAAAACAATTTTAAACCTCCCTCCCCCCCAAAAAAAGAAGTAATGAGACATAAACTTAAAGGGCTTTTTCCTGGCACATTCCATTCTAGTTTACAACCTAGAACACCACTTCAATTAAGGCTCTGTTGCATTAGTAACCAGATTTGAAAAGGAGAAATGCAGCCGCCTTGTGGCCGTTTCCCACAAGAGCGACTTTACACCCACAGCTAATGGTCATTAACATTCAGAAGGACTCGGGGCCATAAAGGACACCTGCCCTCAAAAATTGTGCTGAGGTAAGGAATGGACAAAACAATTCAAAACAGGCCAATTTTTCAAGAAGATAGTATGAAGAGTGAAGTTTTACTCACTCTCTTTAAAAAAAACAGGAAAATGGATAAAAGCTCAACCTCAGGAAGTATTAGACTCATGCAATCTAATCTACAAAAAGGTTTCAACGCACACCAGTCGACTGACCATCAGCAAAAAGTCTACAAACAATAAATGCTAAAGGGGCTTTAGAGAACTGTGTACCCTCTACCTGCTGGTGAGACGTAAAGTCGTAAGAGCCAACAATGAGAACAGAAAGGAGCTGCATTAAAAAGTAAAAATTGAGGTACCATTTAATCCAGCAGGCACGCCACTGGGCCTCTCACCTGAGAAGACCAGAATCGAGAAGACATAGGCTGCAAAAGCTGCACTGCAGCCTTATTCACAATAGCCAAGACAGTGAAGCAACCAAAATGTTCTTCAACAGGTGAATGGATAAAGAAGAAGTGGTCCATGAACACAATGGAATATTAGCCATGGAAAACAATGAAACACTGCTCTTTGAGGCACCACAGGTGAACCTGGGGATAATCACCAAACATGATGTAAGTCGGAAAGCAAAAGACCTATATCCTATGATATCACTTACAGGGGTTAGCTAAAAACTGACACAAATGAACATATTTCCACAGAGAAAGACGCTCACAGAATTAGAAAACAAACTATGCTCATGTAAAAGGAAAGGTGGGGGGAATGGATAAATTAAGATGAGTGTTACTATACGTATACAAATACATATTATATACATTTATCAAAAAGACCGACCATATAGCAAGGGAGGTCTACAGAACACTCTGTAGTATTTTACATGGGAAGAGGATCTGTACAAGAATAGACATATACAATGTACAAATGAACCAGATTCTGTACACCTATGACAAACAATAGTCTAATCTTTACCCCGATTAAAAAAAGTAAAAAAAAAAACCAAGAAGAAGTAAGGAGACCTAAACTTATGGGGGTTTCTCCTGGCACATTCCATTCTAATTTAAAACCTAGGAACACGACTTCCTGGAAGGCTCTGCTGCCTTAGTACCCAGATTTGGGAACGGAGAAATGAGGCCTCCTTGTGGCCATTTCCCACAACAGCAGCTTAAACACATTGCTAAAGGTCACTAAATATTCACCAAACTTGCATTTATTTAAATGACTCCTGCCCTCCAAAAATTCCTGGGGTTGAAAATCGACCAAAGTTTCAAAAGAGGGCAACCTTTCAAGATGACAATTTCAAGAGGTATATTGTACTCACATTTTTTTTAACAGAAAACAAAAAGGCGAGGAAAAATGATGAATTTTAGGAATTTTTAAAGACATGCAAACCCAAATTACAAAAACCGATCAGCTCACAGCAGTCAGAATGGCCATTAGCAAAAATGCTGCAAACAATAAATGCTGAAGTGATTGTGGAGAGATGCTTGCCCTCTCTTCTATGGGGGACGTGGTAAGAGCCACTAATGAAAACACAATGGAGGTGCTTTGAACATTGAGCTACAGGTCAATCATTTACACCCAGTGCTGGGCGTAACCCCTGAGAAATGAGAATCAAAAAGTCACAGGCTGGCAATCCTGCACTCCAGCAATATTTACCATAGCCAACACTTGGAAGCAACGAAAATATCCATCAATACAGGAATGCACCAAGAAGAAGTGGTCTAGGTACACAATGGAATATTACTCCAATAAAAACTATAAATTAAATTTAAAAAACAAACAAAAGTAAGGAGACATCCGCTTTTGTGGGTTTATCCGGGCACATTCCACTCTAATTTATAACCGAGGAACACCACTGGCCGTGAGGGCTGTTTCCCTAGTTACCAGAGTGGGGGACGTAGAGAGGCTGCCGTCCTCTGGCCGTTACCTGCAAAAGCAGCTTTGAAACCTGTGCTAATGCTCACTTCATATGAACAAGTACGGCAGGGCTGTAAATGAAACCTGCCCTCAAAATGTTTAGAGGGAGGTAAATGGCCAAAGCATTTCAAAATGTGACACATACTTTAAGAAAACACTTTGAAGAACTAAGCTGTAATCACAGATTGAAAAATAAAAGCACGTGCCTTAAAGCTCAATTTCAACGGATTATGAGACACATGCAAATTCAACCACAAAGAGGTATTATCTCAAACCAGTCAGAATAACCATCAGCAAGAAAACTATAAACAATAAATGCTGAAGGTGTTGTGGAGAAATGCATACGCTCAACTTTAAGAGGGACGTAACTTGGAAAGAGCCACTAATGAGAACTGAATGGAGGTGCCTTTAAAAGGGAAATATTGAGCTACCATATGATCCAGCAGGCCCCTTCCTGGACCTATACCCTCTGAAGACAGAACTGGAAAGACACAGGCAGGCAAAACTGCACTGCACAGTATTACAATAGCCAAGATATGGAAGTAACCAAAAAGTCCACCAACAGATGGGGGGACAAAGAAGAACTGCTACATGTAGAGATGGAATATTAGCTAGCGAAAAAATGAAACAAGGCCATTTGCAGCACCATAGATGAGTCTAGAAGTAATCACGCAACTTGTAGTAAGTGAGAAAGCGAAAGACACATATCCTATCCTATCACTTGTAGGTGTTACCAAAAAATTGATACCAATGAAGATATTTCCACAGAGAAAGGCAATCACAGATTCATTAAACAAACTTATGGTTCACCAAATGGAAAGGTGTGTGAGGATTGGATACATTACGGTATTGGGGTTAACAGAGATATACAAACACATGTGAAATACAGAATCACCAAAGACCTACAGAATACCAAGAGAAGACTACTCAACATTGTGTCATAGCCTACATGGGAAAAGGATACGAAGAAGAATAGATATATGTATATTGTGAAAGAACCACATCTTGCACACCTAGAGCAAACAAAATATTGTAATCAAATTTGCTGTGATAAAAAATAAAAATTTACTTAAAAATACGAACAAGAAGTAATGAGAAGGGGGTGCTCGGGCTCCGGCCCGCAGTTCGAGCGGCGAGAGTGCTCAGAGACGCGACGCGGGCCAGAGGGGAGTGAGCGGGCGCCTCAGTGTCCCTCCCCTTCCCACCCCTCGCCTCGCCGCCTTCTCTCCCCTCAGCCGGACCGGAATTATGTGATCCCGGAAGTTCCGGCGCCAATGCTGTGTGGGATAAACAGTAATGGCGGAGGCTGCAGCTCCGGGAACAACAGCCACAACATCAGGAGCAGGAGCGGCAGGGGCGGCGGTGGCAGCGGCCTCCCACACCCCTATCCCCACAGTCACCTCCCCGTCCCTGGGGGCACGGGATGTGACAGCGACGGCAGCGGCGGCGGCGGGACCAAACAGGTCACCTGCAGGTATTTCATGCATGGGGTTTGTAAGGAAGGAGATAACTGTCGATACTCACGTGACCTCTCTGACAGTCCATATGGTGTAGTGTACAAGTATTTTCAGCGAGGGTACGGAGACCGCTGCAAATATGAACACAGCAAGCCATTGCAACTGCTACAGATCTAACTGCAAAGTCACCCCTTGCTGCTTCCTCAAGTCTCTCATCAGTAGTTGGACAGATTGGTGAAATGCATATGGGCGAAGCTGAGTCAAGAAATTCAAACTTTTCAACTGTAGGAGCGCGTTCAGAAGACTGGGTGAACGCCATTGAGTTTGTTCCTGGGCAGCCCTACTGTGGCCGTACTGCCCCTTCCTCCACTGAAGCACCCCTGCAGGGCTCAGTGACCAAGGAAAAATCAGAGAAGGAGCAAATTGCAGTGGAAACAAAGAAGCAGATCTGCCCCTATGCTGCAGTGGGAGAGTGCCGATATGGGGAGAACTGTGTGTATCTCCATGGAGACGCGTGTGATATGTGTGGGCTGCAGGTCTTCCATCCAGTGGATGCTGCCCAAAGATCACAACATATAAAATCTTGCATCGAGGCCCATGAGAAGGACATGGAGCTCTCGTTTGCTGTGCAGCACAGCAAGGACATGGTGTGTGGGATCTGCATGGAGGTGGTCTATGAGAAAGCCAACCCCCGCGAGCGCCGCTTCGGAATCCTCTCCAACTGCAACCACACCTACTGTCTCAAGTGTATTCGCAAGTGGAGGAGTGCTAAGCAATTTGAGAGCAAGACCATAAAGTACTGCCCAGAATGCCGGATCACATCTAACATTGTCATTCCAAGTGAGGACTGGGTGGAGGAGAAAGAAAAGAAGCAGAAACTCATTCAGAAATACAAGGAGGCAATGAGCAACAAGGCGTGCAGGTATTTTGAAGAAGGACGTGGGAGCTGCCCATTTGGAGGGAACTGCGTTTACAAGCATGCGTACCCTGATGCCGTAGAGAGGAGCCACAGAGACAGAAAGTGGGAACATCAAGCACATAGCGGGCCCAACGAAGGAACCACTTCTGGGAGCTCATTGAGGAAAGAGAGAACGGCAACCCCTTTGACAACGACGAAGAAGAGGTTGTCACCTTTGAGCTGGGCGAGATGTTGCTTGTGCTTTTGGCTGCAGGTGGGGACGACGACCTGACAGACTCTGAAGACGAGTGGGACTTGTTTCACGATGAGCTGGAAGATTTTTATGACTTGGATCTATAGCAGCTTTGCTGGGCGTGTGAACTGGTCTGCTGAGCCTCAGACGGCAGCCCTCCCCGCTGGTGGCAGCAGTGCCCGTGGTTCTCTTCTAGGCAGGCCTCTCAAGTCCAGGTGCTGTCGTAATAATTTTTACCCAGGGCCTGTCTTCTCAATCCCTCACCTTTCCCCAAGGAGTATGTTGTTTTCTCTGTTTAAAAAAGTTCCACAATGAATCTTAAAGTTAGTTTTCTTGTAACATGAATTTAACGGTCAGACAGAGTGTAGGTTTGCTGCGTCATCTGTTTTCAGCCAGATTCACACAGTTCAAGGGTAGCATTTCCGGATTTCCAGTACTCATTTTTGAGGACCCCAGGTTCAAAAGTAACAGCATTGGCCCTGCTTTTGGGTCCAAGAATTGGGGTGATAGGTGAAGGATCTGAACTGTGGCATGTAGCCTTCTGCTATAGACTTAGGCGGATGCTTGAGGTTTCTGGTGAATTCTGCACATCTGTGTTTTTATATCTGTTCCCTGCCCTGGAATCCCCACCCTGTGCACTCGTTCTGTGGTTTTCGTCTCTTGTTTAATTGCACACAAGTACTACTGCTGGGTAACCAGAACCAGGTGCGACTGTGTTGAGATTTTTACTGTGTTTAGCCTGATAGGAAAATTGTGAAAGAACACATATAAAGATATAGCGGAATAAAATAAATGCAGAGTTGGAAGTTGACTCCCAAGGGCTGATAGACTTGGTACGTGTGAGTGTGCAACAAGCTTCTCATCCCTGCATAGATGCAGTGTCTGTAGCCTTAGTGGAAAAACTCAAGTTTACTGGTTTCAGCCTCGTGTGGCAAATAGATCTTAAAGAACAAAGCAGTATATTGGTAGCTGTTAATAGAGCAGGGCTAGCTCTGTCTATATAAATAGGGAAATGGGCTTAGCCATAGAGGTTCAACTATCTGGTTATCTCATGTATTAACACACATTGGGTCTCAGTTACACAGTTGTATTTAATGTTTTATGATCTCCTAGACTTTCTAGTCCAGGCACTTTTTGACAAGCCTTTGTCCTCATTTGAGGGGTTTTGTTGTCGGGTTGTTGGGTCCGTTTGTGTGGGTATTTGCCTCATGCCATCCCTGAGCTTTGCAGCTAGACAGGTGTGATTCAAAACTATGTTCTAAGGTGTTTCCTGTAGTGGAGTAATTGGTTTGCAGTAGTAAGTCATGTTTTTCCACTAAAAGGGGACGGAGGGGTGGTAATCCACGAGATAAGCTAAAGTTAAATTGTTAGAAGAATTCCTTGATCAGAAAATATAAATTTGCGTTTTGTTGCTCTATTTCCTGAAAGTAACTTGGAGATAAACCTGATTTGTCCATCTACTGCTTTGATCCCTTGGATACCACTCATACTTTCACGTTAAGCAAAAACAAGTAATTCTTGCAGGGGTCTCTGTCTTTTTCAGCAGCCCTTTTGTAAGACGCACTTTTCCCAAATAAAACAATTTTAAACCTCCCTCCCCCCCAAAAAAAGAAGTAATGAGACATAAACTTAAAGGGCTTTTTCCTGGCACATTCCATTCTAGTTTACAACCTAGAACACCACTTCAATTAAGGCTCTGTTGCATTAGTAACCAGATTTGAAAAGGAGAAATGCTGCCGCCTTGTGGCCGTTTCCCACAAGAGCGACTTTACACCCACAGCTAATGGTCATTAACATTCAGAAGGACTCGGGGCCATAAAGGACAGCTGCCCTCAAAAATTGTGCTGAGGTAAGGAATGGACAAAACAATTCAAAACAGGCCAATTTTTCAAGAAGATAGTATGAAGAGTGAAGTTTTACTCACTCTCTTTAAAAAAAACAGGAAAATGGATAAAAGCTCAACCTCAGGAAGTATTAGACTCATGCAATCTAATCTACAAAAAGGTTTCAACGCACACCAGTCGACTGACCATCAGCAAAAAGTCTACAAACAATAAATGCTAAAGGGGCTTTAGAGAACTGTGTACCCTCTACCTGCTGGTGAGACGTAAAGTCGTAAGAGCCAACAATGAGAACAGAAAGGAGCTGCATTAAAAAGTAAAAATTGAGGTACCATTTAATCCAGCAGGCAAGCCACTGGGCCTCTCACCTGAGAAGACCAGAATCGAGAAGACATAGGCTGCAAAAGCTGCACTGCAGCCTTATTCACAATAGCCAAGACAGTGAAGCAACCAAAATGTTCTTCAACAGGTGAATGGATAAAGAAGAAGTGGTCCATGAACACAATGGAATATTAGCCATGGAAAACAATGAAACACTGCTCTTTGAGGCACCACAGGTGAACCTGGGGATAATCACCAAACATGATGTAAGTCGGAAAGCAAAAGACCTATATCCTATGATATCACTTACAGGGGTTAGCTAAAAACTGACACAAATGAACATATTTCCACAGAGAAAGACGCTCACAGAATTAGAAAACAAACTATGCTCATGTAAAAGGAAAGGTGGGGGGAATGGATAAATTAAGATGAGTGTTACTATACGTATACAAATACATATTATATACATTTATCAAAAAGACCGACCATATAGCAAGGGAGGTCTACAGAACACTCTGTAGTATTTTACATGGGAAGAGGATCTGTACAAGAATAGACATATACAATGTACAAATGAACCAGATTCTGTACACCTAGGACAAACAATAGTCTAATCTTTACCCCGATTAAAAAAAGTAAAAAAAAAAACCAAGAAGAAGTAAGGAGACCTAAACTTATGGGGGTTTCTCCTGGCACATTCCATTCTAATTTAAAACCTAGGAACACGACTTCCTGGAAGGCTCTGCTGCCTTAGTACCCAGATTTGGGAACGGAGAAATGAGGCCTCCTTGTGGCCATTTCCCACAACAGCAGCTTAAACACATTGCTAAAGGTCACTAAATATTCACCAAACTTGCATTTATTTAAATGACTCCTGCCCTCCAAAAATTCCTGGGGTTGAAAATCGACCAAAGTTTCAAAAGAGGGCAACCTTTCAAGATGACAATTTCAAGAGGTATATTGTACTCACATTTTTTTTAACAGAAAACAAAAAGGCGAGGAAAAATGATGAATTTTAGGAATTTTTAAAGACATGCAAACCCAAATTACAAAAACCGATCAGCTCACAGCAGTCAGAATGGCCATTAGCAAAAATGCTGCAAACAATAAATGCTGAAGTGATTGTGGAGAGATGCTTGCCCTCTCTTCTATGGGGGACGTGGTAAGAGCCACTAATGAAAACACAATGGAGGTGCTTTGAACATTGAGCTACAGGTCAATCATTTACACCCAGTGCTGGGCGTAACCCCTGAGAAATGAGAATCAAAAAGTCACAGGCTGGCAATCCTGCACTCCAGCAATATTTACCATAGCCAACACTTGGAAGCAACGAAAATATCCATCAATACAGGAATGCACCAAGAAGAAGTGGTCTAGGTACACAATGGAATATTACTCCAATAAAAACTATAAATTAAATTTAAAAAACAAACAAAAGTAAGGAGACATCCGCTTTTGTGGGTTTATCCGGGCACATTCCACTCTAATTTATAACCGAGGAACACCACTGGCCGTGAGGGCTGTTTCCCTAGTTACCAGAGTGGGGGACGTAGAGAGGCTGCCGTCCTCTGGCCGTTACCTGCAAAAGCAGCTTTGAAACCTGTGCTAATGCTCACTTCATATGAACAAGTACGGCAGGGCTGTAAATGAAACCTGCCCTCAAAATGTTTAGAGGGAGGTAAATGGCCAAAGCATTTCAAAATGTGACACATACTTTAAGAAAACACTTTGAAGAACTAAGCTGTAATCACAGATTGAAAAATAAAAGCACGTGCCTTAAAGCTCAATTTCAACGGATTATGAGACACATGCAAATTCAACCACAAAGAGGTATTATCTCAAACCAGTCAGAATAACCATCAGCAAGAAAACTATAAACAATAAATGCTGAAGGTGTTGTGGAGAAATGCATACGCTCAACTTTAAGAGGGACGTAACTTGGAAAGAGCCACTAATGAGAACTGAATGGAGGTGCCTTTAAAAGGGAAATATTGAGCTACCATATGATCCAGCAGGCCCCTTCCTGGACCTATACCCTCTGAAGACAGAACTGGAAAGACACAGGCAGGCAAAACTGCACTGCACAGTATTACAATAGCCAAGATATGGAAGTAACCAAAAAGTCCACCAACAGATGGGGGGACAAAGAAGAACTGCTACATGTAGAGATGGAATATTAGCTAGCGAAAAAATGAAACAAGGCCATTTGCAGCACCATAGATGAGTCTAGAAGTAATCACGCAACTTGTAGTAAGTGAGAAAGCGAAAGACACATATCCTATCCTATCACTTGTAGGTGTTACCAAAAAATTGATACCAATGAAGATATTTCCACAGAGAAAGGCAATCACAGATTCATTAAACAAACTTATGGTTCACCAAATGGAAAGGTGTGTGAGGATTGGATACATTACGGTATTGGGGTTAACAGAGATATACAAACACATGTGAAATACAGAATCACCAAAGACCTACAGAATACCAAGAGAAGACTACTCAACATTGTGTCATAGCCTACATGGGAAAAGGATACGAAGAAGAATAGATATATGTATATTGTGAAAGAACCACATCTTGCACACCTAGAGCAAACAAAATATTGTAATCAAATTTGCTGTGATAAAAAATAAAAATTTACTTAAAAATACGAACAAGAAGTAATGAGAAGGGGGTGCTCGGGCTCCGGCCCGCAGTTCGAGCGGCGAGAGTGCTCAGAGACGCGACGCGGGCCAGAGGGGAGTGAGCGGGCGCCTCAGTGTCCCTCCCCTTCCCACCCCTCGCCTCGCCGCCTTCTCCCCCCTCAGCCGGACCGGAATTATGTGATCCCGGAAGTTCCGGCGCCAATGCTGTGTGGGATAAACAGTAATGGCGGAGGCTGCAGCTCCGGGAACAACAGCCACAACATCAGGAGCAGGAGCGGCAGGGGCGGCGGTGGCAGCGGCCTCCCACACCCCTATCCCCACAGTCACCTCCCCGTCCCTGGGGGCACGGGATGTGACAGCGACGGCAGCGGCGGCGGCGGGACCAAACAGGTCACCTGCAGGTATTTCATGCATGGGGTTTGTAAGGAAGGAGATAACTGTCGATACTCACGTGACCTCTCTGACAGTCCATATGGTGTAGTGTACAAGTATTTTCAGCGAGGGTACGGAGACCGCTGCAAATATGAACACAGCAAGCCATTGCAACTGCTACAGATCTAACTGCAAAGTCACCCCTTGCTGCTTCCTCAAGTCTCTCATCAGTAGTTGGACAGATTGGTGAAATGCATATGGGCGAAGCTGAGTCAAGAAATTCAAACTTTTCAACTGTAGGAGCGCGTTCAGAAGACTGGGTGAACGCCATTGAGTTTGTTCCTGGGCAGCCCTACTGTGGCCGTACTGCCCCTTCCTCCACTGAAGCACCCCTGCAGGGCTCAGTGACCAAGGAAAAATCAGAGAAGGAGCAAATTGCAGTGGAAACAAAGAAGCAGATCTGCCCCTATGCTGCAGTGGGAGAGTGCCGATATGGGGAGAACTGTGTGTATCTCCATGGAGACGCGTGTGATATGTGTGGGCTGCAGGTCTTCCATCCAGTGGATGCTGCCCAAAGATCACAACATATAAAATCTTGCATCGAGGCCCATGAGAAGGACATGGAGCTCTCGTTTGCTGTGCAGCACAGCAAGGACATGGTGTGTGGGATCTGCATGGAGGTGGTCTATGAGAAAGCCAACCCCCGCGAGCGCCGCTTCGGAATCCTCTCCAACTGCAACCACACCTACTGTCTCAAGTGTATTCGCAAGTGGAGGAGTGCTAAGCAATTTGAGAGCAAGACCATAAAGTACTGCCCAGAATGCCGGATCACATCTAACATTGTCATTCCAAGTGAGGACTGGGTGGAGGAGAAAGAAAAGAAGCAGAAACTCATTCAGAAATACAAGGAGGCAATGAGCAACAAGGCGTGCAGGTATTTTGAAGAAGGACGTGGGAGCTGCCCATTTGGAGGGAACTGCGTTTACAAGCATGCGTACCCTGATGCCGTAGAGAGGAGCCACAGAGACAGAAAGTGGGAACATCAAGCACATAGCGGGCCCAACGAAGGAACCACTTCTGGGAGCTCATTGAGGAAAGAGAGAACGGCAACCCCTTTGACAACGACGAAGAAGAGGTTGTCACCTTTGAGCTGGGCGAGATGTTGCTTGTGCTTTTGGCTGCAGGTGGGGACGACGACCTGACAGACTCTGAAGACGAGTGGGACTTGTTTCACGATGAGCTGGAAGATTTTTATGACTTGGATCTATAGCAGCTTTGCTGGGCGTGTGAACTGGTCTGCTGAGCCTCAGACGGCAGCCCTCCCCGCTGGTGGCAGCAGTGCCCGTGGTTCTCTTCTAGGCAGGCCTCTCAAGTCCAGGTGCTGTCGTAATAATTTTTACCCAGGGCCTGTCTTCTCAATCCCTCACCTTTCCCCAAGGAGTATGTTGTTTTCTCTGTTTAAAAAAGTTCCACAATGAATCTTAAAGTTAGTTTTCTTGTAACATGAATTTAACGGTCAGACAGAGTGTAGGTTTGCTGCGTCATCTGTTTTCAGCCAGATTCACACAGTTCAAGGGTAGCATTTCCGGATTTCCAGTACTCATTTTTGAGGACCCCAGGTTCAAAAGTAACAGCATTGGCCCTGCTTTTGGGTCCAAGAATTGGGGTGATAGGTGAAGGATCTGAACTGTGGCATGTAGCCTTCTGCTATAGACTTAGGCGGATGCTTGAGGTTTCTGGTGAATTCTGCACATCTGTGTTTTTATATCTGTTCCCTGCCCTGGAATCCCCACCCTGTGCACTCGTTCTGTGGTTTTCGTCTCTTGTTTAATTGCACACAAGTACTACTGCTGGGTAACCAGAACCAGGTGCGACTGTGTTGAGATTTTTACTGTGTTTAGCCTGATAGGAAAATTGTGAAAGAACACATATAAAGATATAGCGGAATAAAATAAATGCAGAGTTGGAAGTTGACTCCCAAGGGCTGATAGACTTGGTACGTGTGAGTGTGCAACAAGCTTCTCATCCCTGCATAGATGCAGTGTCTGTAGCCTTAGTGGAAAAACTCAAGTTTACTGGTTTCAGCCTCGTGTGGCAAATAGATCTTAAAGAACAAAGCAGTATATTGGTAGCTGTTAATAGAGCAGGGCTAGCTCTGTCTATATAAATAGGGAAATGGGCTTAGCCATAGAGGTTCAACTATCTGGTTATCTCATGTATTAACACACATTGGGTCTCAGTTACACAGTTGTATTTAATGTTTTATGATCTCCTAGACTTTCTAGTCCAGGCACTTTTTGACAAGCCTTTGTCCTCATTTGAGGGGTTTTGTTGTCGGGTTGTTGGGTCCGTTTGTGTGGGTATTTGCCTCATGCCATCCCTGAGCTTTGCAGCTAGACAGGTGTGATTCAAAACTATGTTCTAAGGTGTTTCCTGTAGTGGAGTAATTGGTTTGCAGTAGTAAGTCATGTTTTTCCACTAAAAGGGGACGGAGGGGTGGTAATCCACGAGATAAGCTAAAGTTAAATTGTTAGAAGAATTCCTTGATCAGAAAATATAAATTTGCGTTTTGTTGCTCTATTTCCTGAAAGTAACTTGGAGATAAACCTGATTTGTCCATCTACTGCTTTGATCCCTTGGATACCACTCATACTTTCACGTTAAGCAAAAACAAGTAATTCTTGCAGGGGTCTCTGTCTTTTTCAGCAGCCCTTTTGTAAGACGCACTTTTCCCAAATAAAACAATTTTAAACCTCCCTCCCCCCCAAAAAAAGAAGTAATGAGACATAAACTTAAAGGGCTTTTTCCTGGCACATTCCATTCTAGTTTACAACCTAGAACACCACTTCAATTAAGGCTCTGTTGCATTAGTAACCAGATTTGAAAAGGAGAAATGCTGCCGCCTTGTGGCCGTTTCCCACAAGAGCGACTTTACACCCACAGCTAATGGTCATTAACATTCAGAAGGACTCGGGGCCATAAAGGACAGCTGCCCTCAAAAATTGTGCTGAGGTAAGGAATGGACAAAAGAATTCAAAACAGGCCAATTTTTCAAGAAGATAGTATGAAGAGTGAAGTTTTACTCACTCTCTTTAAAAAAAACAGGAAAATGGATAAAAGCTCAACCTCAGGAAGTATTAGACTCATGCAATCTAATCTACAAAAAGGTTTCAACGCACACCAGTCGACTGACCATCAGCAAAAAGTCTACAAACAATAAATGCTAAAGGGGCTTTAGAGAACTGTGTACCCTCTACCTGCTGGTGAGACGTAAAGTCGTAAGAGCCAACAATGAGAACAGAAAGGAGCTGCATTAAAAAGTAAAAATTGAGGTACCATTTAATCCAGCAGGCAAGCCACTGGGCCTCTCACCTGAGAAGACCAGAATCGAGAAGACATAGGCTGCAAAAGCTGCACTGCAGCCTTATTCACAATAGCCAAGACAGTGAAGCAACCAAAATGTTCTTCAACAGGTGAATGGATAAAGAAGAAGTGGTCCATGAACACAATGGAATATTAGCCATGGAAAACAATGAAACACTGCTCTTTGAGGCACCACAGGTGAACCTGGGGATAATCACCAAACATGATGTAAGTCGGAAAGCAAAAGACCTATATCCTATGATATCACTTACAGGGGTTAGCTAAAAACTGACACAAATGAACATATTTCCACAGAGAAAGACGCTCACAGAATTAGAAAACAAACTATGCTCATGTAAAAGGAAAGGTGGGGGGAATGGATAAATTAAGATGAGTGTTACTATACGTATACAAATACATATTATATACATTTATCAAAAAGACCGACCATATAGCAAGGGAGGTCTACAGAACACTCTGTAGTATTTTACATGGGAAGAGGATCTGTACAAGAATAGACATATACAATGTACAAATGAACCAGATTCTGTACACCTAGGACAAACAATAGTCTAATCTTTACCCCGATTAAAAAAAGTAAAAAAAAAAACCAAGAAGAAGTAAGGAGACCTAAACTTATGGGGGTTTCTCCTGGCACATTCCATTCTAATTTAAAACCTAGGAACACGACTTCCTGGAAGGCTCTGCTGCCTTAGTACCCAGATTTGGGAACGGAGAAATGAGGCCTCCTTGTGGCCATTTCCCACAACAGCAGCTTAAACACATTGCTAAAGGTCACTAAATATTCACCAAACTTGCATTTATTTAAATGACTCCTGCCCTCCAAAAATTCCTGGGGTTGAAAATCGACCAAAGTTTCAAAAGAGGGCAACCTTTCAAGATGACAATTTCAAGAGGTATATTGTACTCACATTTTTTTTAACAGAAAACAAAAAGGCGAGGAAAAATGATGAATTTTAGGAATTTTTAAAGACATGCAAACCCAAATTACAAAAACCGATCAGCTCACAGCAGTCAGAATGGCCATTAGCAAAAATGCTGCAAACAATAAATGCTGAAGTGATTGTGGAGAGATGCTTGCCCTCTCTTCTATGGGGGACGTGGTAAGAGCCACTAATGAAAACACAATGGAGGTGCTTTGAACATTGAGCTACAGGTCAATCATTCACACCCAGTGCTGGGCGTAACCCCTGAGAAATGAGAATCAAAAAGTCACAGGCTGGCAATCCTGCACTCCAGCAATATTTACCATAGCCAACACTTGGAAGCAACGAAAATATCAATCAATACAGGAATGCACCAAGAAGAAGTGGTCTAGGTACACAATGGAATATTACTCCAATAAAAACTATAAATTAAATTTAAAAAACAAACAAAAGTAAGGAGACATCCGCTTTTGTGGGTTTATCCGGGCACATTCCACTCTAATTTATAACCGAGGAACACCACTGGCCGGGAGGGCTGTTTCCCTAGTTACCAGAGTGGGGGACGTAGAGAGGCTGCCGTCCTCTGGCCGTTACCTGCAAAAGCAGCTTTGAAACCTGTGCTAATGCTCACTTCATATGAACAAGTACGGCAGGGCTGTAAATGAAACCTGCCCTCAAAATGTTTAGAGGGAGGTAAATGGCCAAAGCATTTCAAAATGTGACACATACTTTAAGAAAACACTTTGAAGAACTAAGCTGTAATCACAGATTGAAAAATAAAAGCACGTGCCTTAAAGCTCAATTTCAACGGATTATGAGACACATGCAAATTCAACCACAAAGAGGTATTATCTCAAACCAGTCAGAATAACCATCAGCAAGAAAACTATAAACAATAAATGCTGAAGGTGTTGTGGAGAAATGCATACGCTCAACTTTAAGAGGGACGTAACTTGGAAAGAGCCACTAATGAGAACTGAATGGAGGTGCCTTTAAAAGGGAAATATTGAGCTACCATATGATCCAGCAGGCCCCTTCCTGGACCTATACCCTCTGAAGACAGAACTGGAAAGACACAGGCAGGCAAAACTGCACTGCACAGTATTACAATAGCCAAGATATGGAAGTAACCAAAAAGTCCACCAACAGATGGGGGGACAAAGAAGAACTGCTACATGTAGAGATGGAATATTAGCTAGCGAAAAAATGAAACAAGGCCATTTGCAGCACCATAGATGAGTCTAGAAGTAATCACGCAACTTGTAGTAAGTGAGAAAGCGAAAGACACATATCCTATCCTATCACTTGTAGGTGTTACCAAAAAATTGATACCAATGAAGATATTTCCACAGAGAAAGGCAATCACAGATTCATTAAACAAACTTATGGTTCACCAAATGGAAAGGTGTGTGAGGATTGGATACATTACGGTATTGGGGTTAACAGAGATATACAAACACATGTGAAATACAGAATCACCAAAGACCTACAGAATACCAAGAGAAGACTACTCAACATTGTGTCATAGCCTACATGGGAAAAGGATACGAAGAAGAATAGATATATGTATATGTGTGAAAGAACCACATCTTGCACACCTAGAGCAAACAAAATATTGTAATCAAATTTGCTGTGATAAAAAATAAAAATTTACTTAAAAACACGAACAAGAAGTAATGAGAAGGGGGTGCTCGGGCTCCGGCCCGCAGTTCGAGCGGCGAGAGTGCTCAGAGACGCGACGCGGGCCAGAGGGGAGTGAGCGGGCGCCTCAGTGTCCCTCCCCTTCCCACCCCTCGCCTCGCCGCCTTCTCCCCCCTCAGCCGGACCGGAATTATGTGATCCCGGAAGTTCCGGCGCCAATGCTGTGT
The DNA here is from genome assembly GCF_965194825.1 of Balaenoptera physalus. Lineage (NCBI taxonomy): Eukaryota > Metazoa > Chordata > Mammalia > Artiodactyla > Balaenopteridae > Balaenoptera > Balaenoptera physalus. Next base: position 481,212 of record NW_028126559.1, read on the forward strand.
GGGATAAACAGTAATGGCGGAGGCTGCAGCTCCGGGAACAACAGCCACAACATCAGGAGCAGGAGCGGCAGGGGCGGCGGTGGCAGCGGCCTCCCACACCCCTATCCCCACAGTCACCTCCCCGTCCCTGGGGGCACGGGATGTGACAGCGACGGCAGCGGCGGCGGCGGGACCAAACAGGTCACCTGCAGGTATTTCATGCATGGGGTTTGTAAGGAAGGAGATAACTGTCGATACTCACGTGACCTCTCTGACAGTCCATATGGTGTAGTGTACAAGTATTTTCAGCGAGGGTACGGAGACCGCTGCAAATATGAACACAGCAAGCCATTGCAACTGCTACAGATCTAACTGCAAAGTCACCCCTTGCTGCTTCCTCAAGTCTCTCATCAGTAGTTGGACAGATTGGTGAAATGCATATGGGCGAAGCTGAGTCAAGAAATTCAAACTTTTCAACTGTAGGAGCGCGTTCAGAAGACTGGGTGAACGCCATTGAGTTTGTTCCTGGGCAGCCCTACTGTGGCCGTACTGCCCCTTCCTCCACTGAAGCACCCCTGCAGGGCTCAGTGACCAAGGAAGAATCAGAGAAGGAGCAAATTGCAGTGGAAACAAAGAAGCAGATCTGCCCCTATGCTGCAGTGGGAGAGTGCCGATATGGGGAGAACTGTGTGTATCTCCATGGAGACGCGTGTGATATGTGTGGGCTGCAGGTCTTCCATCCAGTGGATGCTGCCCAAAGATCACAACATATAAAATCTTGCATCGAGGCCCATGAGAAGGACATGGAGCTCTCGTTTGCTGTGCAGCACAGCAAGGACATGGTGTGTGGGATCTGCATGGAGGTGGTCTATGAGAAAGCCAACCCCCGCGAGCGCCGCTTCGGAATCCTCTCCAACTGCAACCACACCTACTGTCTCAAGTGTATTCGCAAGTGGAGGAGTGCTAAGCAATTTGAGAGCAAGACCATAAAGTACTGCCCAGAATGCCGGATCACATCTAACATTGTCATTCCAAGTGAGGACTGGGTGGAGGAGAAAGAAAAGAAGCAGAAACTCATTCAGAAATACAAGGAGGCAATGAGCAACAAGGCGTGCAGGTATTTTGAAGAAGGACGTGGGAGCTGCCCATTTGGAGGGAACTGCGTTTACAAGCATGCGTACCCTGATGCCGTAGAGAGGAGCCACAGAGACAGAAAGTGGGAACATCAAGCACATAGCGGGCCCAACGAAGGAACCACTTCTGGGAGCTCATTGAGGAAAGAGAGAACGGCAACCCCTTTGACAACGACGAAGAAGAGGTTGTCACCTTTGAGCTGGGCGAGATGTTGCTTGTGCTTTTGGCTGCAGGTGGGGACGACGACCTGACAGACTCTGAAGACGAGTGGGACTTGTTTCACGATGAGCTGGAAGATTTTTATGACTTGGATCTATAGCAGCTTTGCTGGGCGTGTGAACTGGTCTGCTGAGCCTCAGACGGCAGCCCTCCCCGCTGGTGGCAGCAGTGCCCGTGGTTCTCTTCTAGGCAGGCCTCTCAAGTCCAGGTGCTGTCGTAATAATTTTTACCCAGGGCCTGTCTTCTCAATCCCTCACCTTTCCCCAAGGAGTATGTTGTTTTCTCTGTTTAAAAAAGTTCCACAATGAATCTTAAAGTTAGTTTTCTTGTAACATGAATTTAACGGTCAGACAGAGTGTAGGTTTGCTGCGTCATCTGTTTTCAGCCAGATTCACACAGTTCAAGGGTAGCATTTCCGGATTTCCAGTACTCATTTTTGAGGACCCCAGGTTCAAAAGTAACAGCATTGGCCCTGCTTTTGGGTCCAAGAATTGGGGTGATAGGTGAAGGATCTGAACTGTGGCATGTAGCCTTCTGCTATAGACTTAGGCGGATGCTTGAGGTTTCTGGTGAATTCTGCACATCTGTGTTTTTATATCTGTTCCCTGCCCTGGAATCCCCACCCTGTGCACTCGTTCTGTGGTTTTCGTCTCTTGTTTAATTGCACACAAGTACTACTGCTGGGTAACCAGAACCAGGTGCGACTGTGTTGAGATTTTTACTGTGTTTAGCCTGATAGGAAAATTGTGAAAGAACACATATAAAGATATAGCGGAATAAAATAAATGCAGAGTTGGAAGTTGACTCCCAAGGGCTGATAGACTTGGTACGTGTGAGTGTGCAACAAGCTTCTCATCCCTGCATAGATGCAGTGTCTGTAGCCTTAGTGGAAAAACTCAAGTTTACTGGTTTCAGCCTCGTGTGGCAAATAGATCTTAAAGAACAAAGCAGTATATTGGTAGCTGTTAATAGAGCAGGGCTAGCTCTGTCTATATAAATAGGGAAATGGGCTTAGCCATAGAGGTTCAACTATCTGGTTATCTCATGTATTAACACACATTGGGTCTCAGTTACACAGTTGTATTTAATGTTTTATGATCTCCTAGACTTTCTAGTCCAGGCACTTTTTGACAAGCCTTTGTCCTCATTTGAGGGGTTTTGTTGTCGGGTTGTTGGGTCCGTTTGTGTGGGTATTTGCCTCATGCCATCCCTGAGCTTTGCAGCTAGACAGGTGTGATTCAAAACTATGTTCTAAGGTGTTTCCTGTAGTGGAGTAATTGGTTTGCAGTAGTAAGTCATGTTTTTCCACTAAAAGGGGACGGAGGGGTGGTAATCCACGAGATAAGCTAAAGTTAAATTGTTAGAAGAATTCCTTGATCAGAAAATATAAATTTGCGTTTTGTTGCTCTATTTCCTGAAAGTAACTTGGAGATAAACCTGATTTGTCCATCTACTGCTTTGATCCCTTGGATACCACTCATACTTTCACGTTAAGCAAAAACAAGTAATTCTTGCAGGGGTCTCTGTCTTTTTCAGCAGCCCTTTTGTAAGACGCACTTTTCCCAAATAAAACAATTTTAAACCTCCCTCCCCCCCAAAAAAAGAAGTAATGAGACATAAACTTAAAGGGCTTTTTCCTGGCACATTCCATTCTAGTTTACAACCTAGAACACCACTTCAATTAAGGCTCTGTTGCATTAGTAACCAGATTTGAAAAGGAGAAATGCTGCCGCCTTGTGGCCGTTTCCCACAAGAGCGACTTTACACCCACAGCTAATGGTCATTAACATTCAGAAGGACTCGGGGCCATAAAGGACAGCTGCCCTCAAAAATTGTGCTGAGGTAAGGAATGGACAAAACAATTCAAAACAGGCCAATTTTTCAAGAAGATAGTATGAAGAGTGAAGTTTTACTCACTCTCTTTAAAAAAAACAGGAAAATGGATAAAAGCTCAACCTCAGGAAGTATTAGACTCATGCAATCTAATCTACAAAAAGGTTTCAACGCACACCAGTCGACTGACCATCAGCAAAAAGTCTACAAACAATAAATGCTAAAGGGGCTTTAGAGAACTGTGTACCCTCTACCTGCTGGTGAGACGTAAAGTCGTAAGAGCCAACAATGAGAACAGAAAGGAGCTGCATTAAAAAGTAAAAATTGAGGTACCATTTAATCCAGCAGGCAAGCCACTGGGCCTCTCACCTGAGAAGACCAGAATCGAGAAGACATAGGCTGCAAAAGCTGCACTGCAGCCTTATTCACAATAGCCAAGACAGTGAAGCAACCAAAATGTTCTTCAACAGGTGAATGGATAAAGAAGAAGTGGTCCATGAACACAATGGAATATTAGCCATGGAAAACAATGAAACACTGCTCTTTGAGGCACCACAGGTGAACCTGGGGATAATCACCAAACATGATGTAAGTCGGAAAGCAAAAGACCTATATCCTATGATATCACTTACAGGGGTTAGCTAAAAACTGACACAAATGAACATATTTCCACAGAGAAAGACGCTCACAGAATTAGAAAACAAACTATGCTCATGTAAAAGGAAAGGTGGGGGGAATGGATAAATTAAGATGAGTGTTACTATACGTATACAAATACATATTATATACATTTATCAAAAAGACCGACCATATAGCAAGGGAGGTCTACAGAACACTCTGTAGTATTTTACATGGGAAGAGGATCTGTACAAGAATAGACATATACAATGTACAAATGAACCAGATTCTGTACACCTAGGACAAACAATAGTCTAATCTTTACCCCGATTAAAAAAAGTAAAAAAAAAAACCAAGAAGAAGTAAGGAGACCTAAACTTATGGGGGTTTCTCCTGGCACATTCCATTCTAATTTAAAACCTAGGAACACGACTTCCTGGAAGGCTCTGCTGCCTTAGTACCCAGATTTGGGAACGGAGAAATGAGGCCTCCTTGTGGCCATTTCCCACAACAGCAGCTTAAACACATTGCTAAAGGTCACTAAATATTCACCAAACTTGCATTTATTTAAATGACTCCTGCCCTCCAAAAATTCCTGGGGTTGAAAATCGACCAAAGTTTCAAAAGAGGGCAACCTTTCAAGATGACAATTTCAAGAGGTATATTGTACTCACATTTTTTTTAACAGAAAACAAAAAGGCGAGGAAAAATGATGAATTTTAGGAATTTTTAAAGACATGCAAACCCAAATTACAAAAACCGATCAGCTCACAGCAGTCAGAATGGCCATTAGCAAAAATGCTGCAAACAATAAATGCTGAAGTGATTGTGGAGAGATGCTTGCCCTCTCTTCTATGGGGGACGTGGTAAGAGCCACTAATGAAAACACAATGGAGGTGCTTTGAACATTGAGCTACAGGTCAATCATTTACACCCAGTGCTGGGCGTAACCCCTGAGAAATGAGAATCAAAAAGTCACAGGCTGGCAATCCTGCACTCCAGCAATATTTACCATAGCCAACACTTGGAAGCAACGAAAATATCAATCAATACAGGAATGCACCAAGAAGAAGTGGTCTAGGTACACAATGGAATATTACTCCAATAAAAACTATAAATTAAATTTAAAAAACAAACAAAAGTAAGGAGACATCCGCTTTTGTGGGTTTATCCGGGCACATTCCACTCTAATTTATAACCGAGGAACACCACTGGCCGGGAGGGCTGTTTCCCTAGTTACCAGAGTGGGGGACGTAGAGAGGCTGCCGTCCTCTGGCCGTTACCTGCAAAAGCAGCTTTGAAACCTGTGCTAATGCTCACTTCATATGAACAAGTACGGCAGGGCTGTAAATGAAACCTGCCCTCAAAATGTTTAGAGGGAGGTAAATGGCCAAAGCATTTCAAAATGTGACACATACTTTAAGAAAACACTTTGAAGAACTAAGCTGTAATCACAGATTGAAAAATAAAAGCACGTGCCTTAAAGCTCAATTTCAACGGATTATGAGACACATGCAAATTCAACCACAAAGAGGTATTATCTCAAACCAGTCAGAATAACCATCAGCAAGAAAACTATAAACAATAAATGCTGAAGGTGTTGTGGAGAAATGCATACGCTCAACTTTAAGAGGGACGTAACTTGGAAAGAGCCACTAATGAGAACTGAATGGAGGTGCCTTTAAAAGGGAAATATTGAGCTACCATATGATCCAGCAGGCCCCTTCCTGGACCTATACCCTCTGAAGACAGAACTGGAAAGACACAGGCAGGCAAAACTGCACTGCACAGTATTACAATAGCCAAGATATGGAAGTAACCAAAAAGTCCACCAACAGATGGGGGGACAAAGAAGAACTGCTACATGTAGAGATGGAATATTACCTAGCGAAAAAATGAAACAAGGCCATTTGCAGCACCATAGATGAGTCTAGAAATAATCACGCAACTTGTAGTAAGTGAGAAAGCGAAAGACACATATCCTATCCTATCACTTGTAGGTGTTACCAAAAAATTGATACCAATGAAGATATTTCCACAGAGAAAGGCAATCACAGATTCATTAAACAAACTTATGGTTCACCAAATGGAAAGGTGTGTGAGGATTGGATACATTACGGTATTGGGGTTAACAGAGATATACAAACACATGTGAAATACAGAATCACCAAAGACCTACAGAATACCAAGAGAAGACTACTCAACATTGTGTCATAGCCTACATGGGAAAAGGATACGAAGAAGAATAGATATATGTATATGTGTGAAAGAACCACATCTTGCACACCTAGAGCAAACAAAATATTGTAATCAAATTTGCTGTGATAAAAAATAAAAATTTACTTAAAAACACGAACAAGAAGTAATGAGAAGGGGGTGCTCGGGCTCCGGCCCGCAGTTCGAGCGGCGAGAGTGCTCAGAGACGCGACGCGGGCCAGAGGGGAGTGAGCGGGCGCCTCAGTGTCCCTCCCCTTCCCACCCCTCGCCTCGCCGCCTTCTCCCCCCTCAGCCGGACCGGAATTATGTGATCCCGGAAGTTCCGGCGCCAATGCTGTGTGGGATAAACAGTAATGGCGGAGGCTGCAGCTCCGGGAACAACAGCCACAACATCAGGAGCAGGAGCGGCAGGGGCGGCGGTGGCAGCGGCCTCCCACACCCCTATCCCCACAGTCACCTCCCCGTCCCTGGGGGCACGGGATGTGACAGCGACGGCAGCGGCGGCGGCGGGACCAAACAGGTCACCTGCAGGTATTTCATGCATGGGGTTTGTAAGGAAGGAGATAACTGTCGATACTCACGTGACCTCTCTGACAGTCCATATGGTGTAGTGTACAAGTATTTTCAGCGAGGGTACGGAGACCGCTGCAAATATGAACACAGCAAGCCATTGCAACTGCTACAGATCTAACTGCAAAGTCACCCCTTGCTGCTTCCTCAAGTCTCTCATCAGTAGTTGGACAGATTGGTGAAATGCATATGGGCGAAGCTGAGTCAAGAAATTCAAACTTTTCAACTGTAGGAGCGCGTTCAGAAGACTGGGTGAACGCCATTGAGTTTGTTCCTGGGCAGCCCTACTGTGGCCGTACTGCCCCTTCCTCCACTGAAGCACCCCTGCAGGGCTCAGTGACCAAGGAAGAATCAGAGAAGGAGCAAATTGCAGTGGAAACAAAGAAGCAGATCTGCCCCTATGCTGCAGTGGGAGAGTGCCGATATGGGGAGAACTGTGTGTATCTCCATGGAGACGCGTGTGATATGTGTGGGCTGCAGGTCTTCCATCCAGTGGATGCTGCCCAAAGATCACAACATATAAAATCTTGCATCGAGGCCCATGAGAAGGACATGGAGCTCTCGTTTGCTGTGCAGCACAGCAAGGACATGGTGTGTGGGATCTGCATGGAGGTGGTCTATGAGAAAGCCAACCCCCGCGAGCGCCGCTTCGGAATCCTCTCCAACTGCAACCACACCTACTGTCTCAAGTGTATTCGCAAGTGGAGGAGTGCTAAGCAATTTGAGAGCAAGACCATAAAGTACTGCCCAGAATGCCGGATCACATCTAACATTGTCATTCCAAGTGAGGACTGGGTGGAGGAGAAAGAAAAGAAGCAGAAACTCATTCAGAAATACAAGGAGGCAATGAGCAACAAGGCGTGCAGGTATTTTGAAGAAGGACGTGGGAGCTGCCCATTTGGAGGGAACTGCGTTTACAAGCATGCGTACCCTGATGCCGTAGAGAGGAGCCACAGAGACAGAAAGTGGGAACATCAAGCACATAGCGGGCCCAACGAAGGAACCACTTCTGGGAGCTCATTGAGGAAAGAGAGAACGGCAACCCCTTTGACAACGACGAAGAAGAGGTTGTCACCTTTGAGCTGGGCGAGATGTTGCTTGTGCTTTTGGCTGCAGGTGGGGACGACGACCTGACAGACTCTGAAGACGAGTGGGACTTGTTTCACGATGAGCTGGAAGATTTTTATGACTTGGATCTATAGCAGCTTTGCTGGGCGTGTGAACTGGTCTGCTGAGCCTCAGACGGCAGCCCTCCCCGCTGGTGGCAGCAGTGCCCGTGGTTCTCTTCTAGGCAGGCCTCTCAAGTCCAGGTGCTGTCGTAATAATTTTTACCCAGGGCCTGTCTTCTCAATCCCTCACCTTTCCCCAAGGAGTATGTTGTTTTCTCTGTTTAAAAAAGTTCCACAATGAATCTTAAAGTTAGTTTTCTTGTAACATGAATTTAACGGTCAGACAGAGTGTAGGTTTGCTGCGTCATCTGTTTTCAGCCAGATTCACACAGTTCAAGGGTAGCATTTCCGGATTTCCAGTACTCATTTTTGAGGACCCCAGGTTCAAAAGTAACAGCATTGGCCCTGCTTTTGGGTCCAAGAATTGGGGTGATAGGTGAAGGATCTGAACTGTGGCATGTAGCCTTCTGCTATAGACTTAGGCGGATGCTTGAGGTTTCTGGTGAATTCTGCACATCTGTGTTTTTATATCTGTTCCCTGCCCTGGAATCCCCACCCTGTGCACTCGTTCTGTGGTTTTCGTCTCTTGTTTAATTGCACACAAGTACTACTGCTGGGTAACCAGAACCAGGTGCGACTGTGTTGAGATTTTTACTGTGTTTAGCCTGATAGGAAAATTGTGAAAGAACACATATAAAGATATAGCGGAATAAAATAAATGCAGAGTTGGAAGTTGACTCCCAAGGGCTGATAGACTTGGTACGTGTGAGTGTGCAACAAGCTTCTCATCCCTGCATAGATGCAGTGTCTGTAGCCTTAGTGGAAAAACTCAAGTTTACTGGTTTCAGCCTCGTGTGGCAAATAGATCTTAAAGAACAAAGCAGTATATTGGTAGCTGTTAATAGAGCAGGGCTAGCTCTGTCTATATAAATAGGGAAATGGGCTTAGCCATAGAGGTTCAACTATCTGGTTATCTCATGTATTAACACACATTGGGTCTCAGTTACACAGTTGTATTTAATGTTTTATGATCTCCTAGACTTTCTAGTCCAGGCACTTTTTGACAAGCCTTTGTCCTCATTTGAGGGGTTTTGTTGTCGGGTTGTTGGGTCCGTTTGTGTGGGTATTTGCCTCATGCCATCCCTGAGCTTTGCAGCTAGACAGGTGTGATTCAAAACTATGTTCTAAGGTGTTTCCTGTAGTGGAGTAATTGGTTTGCAGTAGTAAGTCATGTTTTTCCACTAAAAGGGGACGGAGGGGTGGTAATCCACGAGATAAGCTAAAGTTAAATTGTTAGAAGAATTCCTTGATCAGAAAATATAAATTTGCGTTTTGTTGCTCTATTTCCTGAAAGTAACTTGGAGATAAACCTGATTTGTCCATCTACTGCTTTGATCCCTTGGATACCACTCATACTTTCACGTTAAGCAAAAACAAGTAATTCTTGCAGGGGTCTCTGTCTTTTTCAGCAGCCCTTTTGTAAGACGCACTTTTCCCAAATAAAACAATTTTAAACCTCCCTCCCCCCCAAAAAAAGAAGTAATGAGACATAAACTTAAAGGGCTTTTTCCTGGCACATTCCATTCTAGTTTACAACCTAGAACACCACTTCAATTAAGGCTCTGTTGCATTAGTAACCAGATTTGAAAAGGAGAAATGCTGCCGCCTTGTGGCCGTTTCCCACAAGAGCGACTTTACACCCACAGCTAATGGTCATTAACATTCAGAAGGACTCGGGGCCATAAAGGACAGCTGCCCTCAAAAATTGTGCTGAGGTAAGGAATGGACAAAACAATTCAAAACAGGCCAATTTTTCAAGAAGATAGTATGAAGAGTGAAGTTTTACTCACTCTCTTTAAAAAAAACAGGAAAATGGATAAAAGCTCAACCTCAGGAAGTATTAGACTCATGCAATCTAATCTACAAAAAGGTTTCAACGCACACCAGTCGACTGACCATCAGCAAAAAGTCTACAAACAATAAATGCTAAAGGGGCTTTAGAGAACTGTGTACCCTCTACCTGCTGGTGAGACGTAAAGTCGTAAGAGCCAACAATGAGAACAGAAAGGAGCTGCATTAAAAAGTAAAAATTGAGGTACCATTTAATCCAGCAGGCAAGCCACTGGGCCTCTCACCTGAGAAGACCAGAATCGAGAAGACATAGGCTGCAAAAGCTGCACTGCAGCCTTATTCACAATAGCCAAGACAGTGAAGCAACCAAAATGTTCTTCAACAGGTGAATGGATAAAGAAGAAGTGGTCCATGAACACAATGGAATATTAGCCATGGAAAACAATGAAACACTGCTCTTTGAGGCACCACAGGTGAACCTGGGGATAATCACCAAACATGATGTAAGTCGGAAAGCAAAAGACCTATATCCTATGATATCACTTACAGGGGTTAGCTAAAAACTGACACAAATGAACATATTTCCACAGAGAAAGACGCTCACAGAATTAGAAAACAAACTATGCTCATGTAAAAGGAAAGGTGGGGGGAATGGATAAATTAAGATGAGTGTTACTATACGTATACAAATACATATTATATACATTTATCAAAAAGACCGACCATATAGCAAGGGAGGTCTACAGAACACTCTGTAGTATTTTACATGGGAAGAGGATCTGTACAAGAATAGACATATACAATGTACAAATGAACCAGATTCTGTACACCTAGGACAAACAATAGTCTAATCTTTACCCCGATTAAAAAAAGTAAAAAAAAAAACCAAGAAGAAGTAAGGAGACCTAAACTTATGGGGGTTTCTCCTGGCACATTCCATTCTAATTTAAAACCTAGGAACACGACTTCCTGGAAGGCTCTGCTGCCTTAGTACCCAGATTTGGGAACGGAGAAATAAGGCCTCCTTGTGGCCATTTCCCACAACAGCAGCTTAAACACATTGCTAAAGGTCACTAAATATTCACCAAACTTGCATTTATTTAAATGACTCCTGCCCTCCAAAAATTCCTGGGGTTGAAAATCGACCAAAGTTTCAAAAGAGGGCAACCTTTCAAGATGACAATTTCAAGAGGTATATTGTACTCACATTTTTTTTAACAGAAAACAAAAAGGCGAGGAAAAATGATGAATTTTAGGAATTTTTAAAGACATGCAAACCCAAATTACAAAAACCGATCAGCTCACAGCAGTCAGAATGGCCATTAGCAAAAATGCTGCAAACAATAAATGCTGAAGTGATTGTGGAGAGATGCTTGCCCTCTCTTCTATGGGGGACGTGGTAAGAGCCACTAATGAAAACACAATGGAGGTGCTTTGAACATTGAGCTACAGGTCAATCATTTACACCCAGTGCTGGGCGTAACCCCTGAGAAATGAGAATCAAAAAGTCACAGGCTGGCAATCCTGCACTCCAGCAATATTTACCATAGCCAACACTTGGAAGCAACGAAAATATCAATCAATACAGGAATGCACCAAGAAGAAGTGGTCTAGGTACACAATGGAATATTACTCCAATAAAAACTATAAATTAAATTTAAAAAACAAACAAAAGTAAGGAGACATCCGCTTTTGTGGGTTTATCCGGGCACATTCCACTCTAATTTATAACCGAGGAACACCACTGGCCGGGAGGGCTGTTTCCCTAGTTACCAGAGTGGGGGACGTAGAGAGGCTGCCGTCCTCTGGCCGTTACCTGCAAAAGCAGCTTTGAAACCTGTGCTAATGCTCACTTCATATGAACAAGTACGGCAGGGCTGTAAATGAAACCTGCCCTCAAAATGTTTAGAGGGAGGTAAATGGCCAAAGCATTTCAAAATGTGACACATACTTTAAGAAAACACTTTGAAGAACTAAGCTGTAATCACAGATTGAAAAATAAAAGCACGTGCCTTAAAGCTCAATTTCAACGGATTATGAGACACATGCAAATTCAACCACAAAGAGGTATTATCTCAAACCAGTCAGAATAACCATCAGCAAGAAAACTATAAACAATAAATGCTGAAGGTGTTGTGGAGAAATGCATACGCTCAACTTTAAGAGGGACGTAACTTGGAAAGAGCCACTAATGAGAACTGAATGGAGGTGCCTTTAAAAGGGAAATATTGAGCTACCATATGATCCAGCAGGCCCCTTCCTGGACCTATACCCTCTGAAGACAGAACTGGAAAGACACAGGCAGGCAAAACTGCACTGCACAGTATTACAATAGCCAAGATATGGAAGTAACCAAAAAGTCCACCAACAGATGGGGGGACAAAGAAGAACTGCTACATGTAGAGATGGAATATTACCTAGCGAAAAAATGAAACAAGGCCATTTGCAGCACCATAGATGAGTCTAGAAATAATCACGCAACTTGTAGTAAGTGAGAAAGCGAAAGACACATATCCTATCCTATCACTTGTAGGTGTTACCAAAAAATTGATACCAATGAAGATATTTCCACAGAGAAAGGCAATCACAGATTCATTAAACAAACTTATGGTTCACCAAATGGAAAGGTGTGTGAGGATTGGATACATTACGGTATTGGGGTTAACAGAGATATACAAACACATGTGAAATACAGAATCACCAAAGACCTACAGAATACCAAGAGAAGACTACTCAACATTGTGTCATAGCCTACATGGGAAAAGGATACGAAGAAGAATAGATATATGTATATGTGTGAAAGAACCACATCTTGCACACCTAGAGCAAACAAAATATTGTAATCAAATTTGCTGTGATAAAAAATAAAAATTTACTTAAAAACACGAACAAGAAGTAATGAGAAGGGGGTGCTCGGGCTCCGGCCCGCAGTTCGAGCGGCGAGAGTGCTCAGAGACGCGACGCGGGCCAGAGGGGAGTGAGCGGGCGCCTCAGTGTCCCTCCCCTTCCCACCCCTCGCCTCGCCGCCTTCTCCCCCCTCAGCCGGACCGGAATTATGTGATCCCGGAAGTTCCGGCGCCAATGCTGTGTGGGATAAACAGTAATGGCGGAGGCTGCAGCTCCGGGAACAACAGCCACAACATCAGGAGCAGGAGCGGCAGGGGCGGCGGTGGCAGCGGCCTCCCACACCCCTATCCCCACAGTCACCTCCCCGTCCCTGGGGGCACGGGATGTGACAGCGACGGCAGCGGCGGCGGCGGGACCAAACAGGTCACCTGCAGGTATTTCATGCATGGGGTTTGTAAGGAAGGAGATAACTGTCGATACTCACGTGACCTCTCTGACAGTCCATATGGTGTAGTGTACAAGTATTTTCAGCGAGGGTACGGAGACCGCTGCAAATATGAACACAGCAAGCCATTGCAACTGCTACAGATCTAACTGCAAAGTCACCCCTTGCTGCTTCCTCAAGTCTCTCATCAGTAGTTGGACAGATTGGTGAAATGCATATGGGCGAAGCTGAGTCAAGAAATTCAAACTTTTCAACTGTAGGAGCGCGTTCAGAAGACTGGGTGAACGCCATTGAGTTTGTTCCTGGGCAGCCCTACTGTGGCCGTACTGCCCCTTCCTCCACTGAAGCACCCCTGCAGGGCTCAGTGACCAAGGAAGAATCAGAGAAGGAGCAAATTGCAGTGGAAACAAAGAAGCAGATCTGCCCCTATGCTGCAGTGGGAGAGTGCTGATATGGGGAGAACTGTGTGTATCTCCATGGAGACGCGTGTGATATGTGTGGGCTACAGGTCTTCCATCCAGTGGATGCTGCCCAAAGATCACAACATATAAAATCTTGCATCGAGGCCCATGAGAAGGACATGGAGCTCTCGTTTGCTGTGCAGCACAGCAAGGACATGGTGTGTGGGATCTGCATGGAGGTGGTCTATGAGAAAGCCAACCCCCGCGAGCGCCGCTTCGGAATCCTCTCCAACTGCAACCACACCTACTGTCTCAAGTGTATTCGCAAGTGGAGGAGTGCTAAGCAATTTGAGAGCAAGATCATAAAGTACTGCCCAGAATGCCGGATCACATCTAACATTGTCATTCCAAGTGAGGACTGGGTGGAGGAGAAAGAAAAGAAGCAGAAACTCATTCAGAAATACAAGGAGGCAATGAGCAACAAGGCGTGCAGGTATTTTGAAGAAGGACGTGGGAGCTGCCCATTTGGAGGGAACTGCATTTACAAGCATGCGTACCCTGATGCCGTAGAGAGGAGCCACAGAGACAGAAAGTGGGAACATCAAGCACATAGCGGGCCCAACGAAGGAACCACTTCTGGGAGCTCATTGAGGAAAGAGAGAACGGCAACCCCTTTGACAACGACGAAGAAGAGGTTGTCACCTTTGAGCTGGGCGAGATGTTGCTTGTGCTTTTGGCTGCAGGTGGGGACGACGACCTGACAGACTCTGAAGACGAGTGGGACTTGTTTCACGATGAGCTGGAAGATTTTTATGACTTGGATCTATAGCAGCTTTGCTGGGCGTGTGAACTGGTCTGCTGAGCCTCAGACGGCAGCCCTCCCCGCTGGTGGCAGCAGTGCCCGTGGTTCTCTTCTAGGCAGGCCTCTCAAGTCCAGGTGCTGTCGTAATAATTTTTACCCAGGGCCTGTCTTCTCAATCCCTCACCTTTCCCCAAGGAGTATGTTGTTTTCTCTGTTTAAAAAAGTTCCACAATGAATCTTAAAGTTAGTTTTCTTGTAACATGAATTTAACGGTCAGACAGAGTGTAGGTTTGCTGCGTCATCTGTTTTCAGCCAGATTCACACAGTTCAAGGGTAGCATTTCCGGATTTCCAGTACTCATTTTTGAGGACCCCAGGTTCAAAAGTAACAGCATTGGCCCTGCTTTTGGGTCCAAGAATTGGGGTGATAGGTGAAGGATCTGAACTGTGGCATGTAGCCTTCTGCTATAGACTTAGGCGGATGCTTGAGGTTTCTGGTGAATTCTGCACATCTGTGTTTTTATATCTGTTCCCTGCCCTGGAATCCCCACCCTGTGCACTCGTTCTGTGGTTTTCGTCTCTTGTTTAATTGCACACAAGTACTACTGCTGGGTAACCAGAACCAGGTGCGACTGTGTTGAGATTTTTACTGTGTTTAGCCTGATAGGAAAATTGTGAAAGAACACATATAAAGATATAGCGGAATAAAATAAATGCAGAGTTGGAAGTTGACTCCCAAGGGCTGATAGACTTGGTACGTGTGAGTGTGCAACAAGCTTCTCATCCCTGCATAGATGCAGTGTCTGTAGCCTTAGTGGAAAAACTCAAGTTTACTGGTTTCAGCCTCGTGTGGCAAATAGATCTTAAAGAACAAAGCAGTATATTGGTAGCTGTTAATAGAGCAGGGCTAGCTCTGTCTATATAAATAGGGAAATGGGCTTAGCCATAGAGGTTCAACTATCTGGTTATCTCATGTATTAACACACATTGGGTCTCAGTTACACAGTTGTATTTAATGTTTTATGATCTCCTAGACTTTCTAGTCCAGGCACTTTTTGACAAGCCTTTGTCCTCATTTGAGGGGTTTTGTTGTCGGGTTGTTGGGTCCGTTTGTGTGGGTATTTGCCTCATGCCATCCCTGAGCTTTGCAGCTAGACAGGTGTGATTCAAAACTATGTTCTAAGGTGTTTCCTGTAGTGGAGTAATTGGTTTGCAGTAGTAAGTCATGTTTTTCCACTAAAAGGGGACGGAGGGGTGGTAATCCACGAGATAAGCTAAAGTTAAATTGTTAGAAGAATTCCTTGATCAGAAAATATAAATTTGCGTTTTGTTGCTCTATTTCCTGAAAGTAACTTGGAGATAAACCTGATTTGTCCATCTACTGCTTTGATCCCTTGGATACCACTCATACTTTCACGTTAAGCAAAAACAAGTAATTCTTGCAGGGGTCTCTGTCTTTTTCAGCAGCCCTTTTGTAAGACGCACTTTTCCCAAATAAAACAATTTTAAACCTCCCTCCCCCCCAAAAAAAGAAGTAATGAGACATAAACTTAAAGGGCTTTTTCCTGGCACATTCCATTCTAGTTTACAACCTAGAACACCACTTCAATTAAGGCTCTGTTGCATTAGTAACCAGATTTGAAAAGGAGAAATGCTGCCGCCTTGTGGCCGTTTCCCACAAGAGCGACTTTACACCCACAGCTAATGGTCATTAACATTCAGAAGGACTCGGGGCCATAAAGGACAGCTGCCCTCAAAAATTGTGCTGAGGTAAGGAATGGACAAAACAATTCAAAACAGGCCAATTTTTCAAGAAGATAGTATGAAGAGTGAAGTTTTACTCACTCTCTTTAAAAAAAACAGGAAAATGGATAAAAGCTCAACCTCAGGAAGTATTAGACTCATGCAATCTAATCTACAAAAAGGTTTCAACGCACACCAGTCGACTGACCATCAGCAAAAAGTCTACAAACAATAAATGCTAAAGGGGCTTTAGAGAACTGTGTACCCTCTACCTGCTGGTGAGACGTAAAGTCGTAAGAGCCAACAATGAGAACAGAAAGGAGCTGCATTAAAAAGTAAAAATTGAGGTACCATTTAATCCAGCAGGCACGCCACTGGGCCTCTCACCTGAGAAGACCAGAATCGAGAAGACATAGGCTGCAAAAGCTGCACTGCAGCCTTATTCACAATAGCCAAGACAGTGAAGCAACCAAAATGTTCTTCAACAGGTGAATGGATAAAGAAGAAGTGGTCCATGAACACAATGGAATATTAGCCATGGAAAACAATGAAACACTGCTCTTTGAGGCACCACAGGTGAACCTGGGGATAATCACCAAACATGATGTAAGTCGGAAAGCAAAAGACCTATATCCTATGATATCACTTACAGGGGTTAGCTAAAAACTGACACAAATGAACATATTTCCACAGAGAAAGACGCTCACAGAATTAGAAAACAAACTATGCTCATGTAAAAGGAAAGGTGGGGGGAATGGATAAATTAAGATGAGTGTTACTATACGTATACAAATACATATTATATACATTTATCAAAAAGACCGACCATATAGCAAGGGAGGTCTACAGAACACTCTGTAGTATTTTACATGGGAAGAGGATCTGTACAAGAATAGACATATACAATGTACAAATGAACCAGATTCTGTACACCTAGGACAAACAATAGTCTAATCTTTACCCCGATTAAAAAAAGTAAAAAAAAAAACCAAGAAGAAGTAAGGAGACCTAAACTTATGGGGGTTTCTCCTGGCACATTCCATTCTAATTTAAAACCTAGGAACACGACTTCCTGGAAGGCTCTGCTGCCTTAGTACCCAGATTTGGGAACGGAGAAATGAGGCCTCCTTGTGGCCATTTCCCACAACAGCAGCTTAAACACATTGCTAAAGGTCACTAAATATTCACCAAACTTGCATTTATTTAAATGACTCCTGCCCTCCAAAAATTCCTGGGGTTGAAAATCGACCAAAGTTTCAAAAGAGGGCAACCTTTCAAGATGACAATTTCAAGAGGTATATTGTACTCACATTTTTTTTAACAGAAAACAAAAAGGCGAGGAAAAATGATGAATTTTAGGAATTTTTAAAGACATGCAAACCCAAATTACAAAAACCGATCAGCTCACAGCAGTCAGAATGGCCATTAGCAAAAATGCTGCAAACAATAAATGCTGAAGTGATTGTGGAGAGATGCTTGCCCTCTCTTCTATGGGGGACATGGTAAGAGCCACTAATGAAAACACAATGGAGGTGCTTTGAACATTGAGCTACAGGTCAATCATTTACACCCAGTGCTGGGCGTAACCCCTGAGAAATGAGAATCAAAAAGTCACAGGCTGGCAATCCTGCACTCCAGCAATATTTACCATAGCCAACACTTGGAAGCAACGAAAATATCAATCAATACAGGAATGCACCAAGAAGAAGTGGTCTAGGTACACAATGGAATATTACTCCAATAAAAACTATAAATTAAATTTAAAAAACAAACAAAAGTAAGGAGACATCCGCTTTTGTGGGTTTATCCGGGCACATTCCACTCTAATTTATAACCGAGGAACACCACTGGCCGTGAGGGCTGTTTCCCTAGTTACCAGAGTGGGGGACGTAGAGAGGCTGCCGTCCTCTGCCCGTTACCTGCAAAAGCAGCTTTGAAACCTGTGCTAATGCTCACTTCATATGAACAAGTACGGCAGGGCTGTAAATGAAACCTGCCCTCAAAATGTTTAGAGGGAGGTAAATGGCCAAAGCATTTCAAAATGTGACACATACTTTAAGAAAACACTTTGAAGAACTAAGCTGTAATCACAGATTGAAAAATAAAAGCACGTGCCTTAAAGCTCAATTTCAACGGATTATGAGACACATGCAAATTCAACCACAAAGAGGTATTATCTCAAACCAGTCAGAATAACCATCAGCAAGAAAACTATAAACAATAAATGCTGAAGGTGTTGTGGAGAAATGCATACGCTCAACTTTAAGAGGGACGTAACTTGGAAAGAGCCACTAATGAGAACTGAATGGAGGTGCCTTTAAAAGGGAAATATTGAGCTACCATATGATCCAGCAGGCCCCTTCCTGGACCTATACCCTCTGAAGACAGAACTGGAAAGACACAGGCAGGCAAAACTGCACTGCACAGTATTACAATAGCCAAGATATGGAAGTAACCAAAAAGTCCACCAACAGATGGGGGGACAAAGAAGAACTGCTACATGTAGAGATGGAATATTAGCTAGCGAAAAAATGAAACAAGGCCATTTGCAGCACCATAGATGAGTCTAGAAGTAATCACGCAACTTGTAGTAAGTGAGAAAGCGAAAGACACATATCCTATCCTATCACTTGTAGGTGTTACCAAAAAATTGATACCAATGAAGATATTTCCACAGAGAAAGGCAATCACAGATTCATTAAACAAACTTATGGTTCACCAAATGGAAAGGTGTGTGAGGATTGGATACATTACGGTATTGGGGTTAACAGAGATATACAAACACATGTGAAATACAGAATCACCAAAGACCTACAGAATACCAAGAGAAGACTACTCAACATTGTGTCATAGCCTACATGGGAAAAGGATACGAAGAAGAATAGATATATGTATATGTGTGAAAGAACCACATCTTGCACACCTAGAGCAAACAAAATATTGTAATCAAATTTGCTGTGATAAAAAATAAAAATTTACTTAAAAATACGAACAAGAAGTAATGAGAAGGGGGTGCTCGGGCTCCGGCCCGCAGTTCGAGCGGCGAGAGTGCTCAGAGACGCGACGCGGGCCAGAGGGGAGTGAGCGGGCGCCTCAGTGTCCCTCCCCTTCCCACCCCTCGCCTCGCCGCCTTCTCCCCCCTCAGCCGGACCGGAATTATGTGATCCCGGAAGTTCCGGCGCCAATGTTGTGTGGGATAAACAGTAATGGCGGAGGCTGCAGCTCCGGGAACAACAGCCACAACATCAGGAGCAGGAGCGGCAGGGGCGGCGGTGGCAGCGGCCTCCCACACCCCTATCCCCACAGTCACCTCCCCGTCCCTGGGGGCACGGGATGTGACAGCGACGGCAGCGGCGGCGGCGGGACCAAACAGGTCACCTGCAGGTATTTCATGCATGGGGTTTGTAAGGAAGGAGATAACTGTCGATACTCATGTGACCTCTCTGACAGTCCATATGGTGTAGTGTACAAGTATTTTCAGCGAGGGTACGGAGACCGCTGCAAATATGAACACAGCAAGCCATTGCAACTGCTACAGATCTAACTGCAAAGTCACCCCTTGCTGCTTCCTCAAGTCTCTCATCAGTAGTTGGACAGATTGGTGAAATGCATATGGGCGAAGCTGAGTCAAGAAATTCAAACTTTTCAACTGTAGGAGCGCGTTCAGAAGACTGGGTGAACGCCATTGAGTTTGTTCCTGGGCAGCCCTACTGTGGCCGTACTGCCCCTTCCTCCACTGAAGCACCCCTGCAGGGCTCAGTGACCAAGGAAAAATCAGAGAAGGAGCAAATTGCAGTGGAAACAAAGAAGCAGATCTGCCCCTATGCTGCAGTGGGAGAGTGCCGATATGGGGAGAACTGTGTGTATCTCCATGGAGACGCGTGTGATATGTGTGGGCTGCAGGTCTTCCATCCAGTGGATGCTGCCCAAAGATCACAACATATAAAATCTTGCATCGAGGCCCATGAGAAGGACATGGAGCTCTCGTTTGCTGTGCAGCACAGCAAGGACATGGTGTGTGGGATCTGCATGGAGGTGGTCTATGAGAAAGCCAACCCCCGCGAGCGCCGCTTCGGAATCCTCTCCAACTGCAACCACACCTACTGTCTCAAGTGTATTCGCAAGTGGAGGAGTGCTAAGCAATTTGAGAGCAAGACCATAAAGTACTGCCCAGAATGCCGGATCACATCTAACATTGTCATTCCAAGTGAGGACTGGGTGGAGGAGAAAGAAAAGAAGCAGAAACTCATTCAGAAATACAAGGAGGCAATGAGCAACAAGGCGTGCAGGTATTTTGAAGAAGGACGTGGGAGCTGCCCATTTGGAGGGAACTGCGTTTACAAGCATGCGTACCCTGATGCCGTAGAGAGGAGCCACAGAGACAGAAAGTGGGAACATCAAGCACATAGCGGGCCCAACGAAGGAACCACTTCTGGGAGCTCATTGAGGAAAGAGAGAACGGCAACCCCTTTGACAACGACGAAGAAGAGGTTGTCACCTTTGAGCTGGGCGAGATGTTGCTTGTGCTTTTGGCTGCAGGTGGGGACGACGACCTGACAGACTCTGAAGACGAGTGGGACTTGTTTCACGATGAGCTGGAAGATTTTTATGACTTGGATCTATAGCAGCTTTGCTGGGCGTGTGAACTGGTCTGCTGAGCCTCAGACGGCAGCCCTCCCCGCTGGTGGCAGCAGTGCCCGTGGTTCTCTTCTAGGCAGGCCTCTCAAGTCCAGGTGCTGTCGTAATAATTTTTACCCAGGGCCTGTCTTCTCAATCCCTCACCTTTCCCCAAGGAGTATGTTGTTTTCTCTGTTTAAAAAAGTTCCACAATGAATCTTAAAGTTAGTTTTCTTGTAACATGAATTTAACGGTCAGACAGAGTGTAGGTTTGCTGCGTCATCTGTTTTCAGCCAGATTCACACAGTTCAAGGGTAGCATTTCCGGATTTCCAGTACTCATTTTTGAGGACCCCAGGTTCAAAAGTAACAGCATTGGCCCTGCTTTTGGGTCCAAGAATTGGGGTGATAGGTGAAGGATCTGAACTGTGGCATGTAGCCTTCTGCTATAGACTTAGGCGGATGCTTGAGGTTTCTGGTGAATTCTGCACATCTGTGTTTTTATATCTGTTCCCTGCCCTGGAATCCCCACCCTGTGCACTCGTTCTGTGGTTTTCGTCTCTTGTTTAATTGCACACAAGTACTACTGCTGGGTAACCAGAACCAGGTGCGACTGTGTTGAGATTTTTACTGTGTTTAGCCTGATAGGAAAATTGTGAAAGAACACATATAAAGATATAGCGGAATAAAATAAATGCAGAGTTGGAAGTTGACTCCCAAGGGCTGATAGACTTGGTACGTGTGAGTGTGCAACAAGCTTCTCATCCCTGCATAGATGCAGTGTCTGTAGCCTTAGTGGAAAAACTCAAGTTTACTGGTTTCAGCCTCGTGTGGCAAATAGATCTTAAAGAACAAAGCAGTATATTGGTAGCTGTTAATAGAGCAGGGCTAGCTCTGTCTATATAAATAGGGAAATGGGCTTAGCCATAGAGGTTCAACTATCTGGTTATCTCATGTATTAACACACATTGGGTCTCAGTTACACAGTTGTATTTAATGTTTTATGATCTCCTAGACTTTCGAGTCCAGGCACTTTTTGACAAGCCTTTGTCCTCATTTGAGGGGTTTTGTTGTCGGGTTGTTGGGTCCGTTTGTGTGGGTATTTGCCTCATGCCATCCCTGAGCTTTGCAGCTAGACAGGTGTGATTCAAAACTATGTTCTAAGGTGTTTCCTGTAGTGGAGTAATTGGTTTGCAGTAGTAAGTCATGTTTTTCCACTAAAAGGGGACGGAGGGGTGGTAATCCACGAGATAAGCTAAAGTTAAATTGTTAGAAGAATTCCTTGATCAGAAAATATAAATTTGCGTTTTGTTGCTCTATTTCCTGAAAGTAACTTGGAGATAAACCTGATTTGTCCATCTACTGCTTTGATCCCTTGGATACCACTCATACTTTCACGTTAAGCAAAAACAAGTAATTCTTGCAGGGGTCTCTGTCTTTTTCAGCAGCCCTTTTGTAAGACGCACTTTTCCCAAATAAAACAAGTTTAAACCTCCCTCCCCCCCAAAAAAAGAAGTAATGAGACATAAACTTAAAGGGCTTTTTCCTGGCACATTCCATTCTAGTTTACAACCTAGAACACCACTTCAATTAAGGCTCTGTTGCATTAGTAACCAGATTTGAAAAGGAGAAATGCTGCCGCCTTGTGGCCGTTTCCCACAAGAGCGACTTTACACCCACAGCTAATGGTCATTAACATTCAGAAGGACTCGGGGCCATAAAGGACACCTGCCCTCAAAAATTGTGCTGAGGTAAGGAATGGACAAAACAATTCAAAACAGGCCAATTTTTCAAGAAGATAGTATGAAGAGTGAAGTTTTACTCACTCTCTTTAAAAAAAACAGGAAAATGGATAAAAGCTCAACCTCAGGAAGTATTAGACTCATGCAATCTAATCTACAAAAAGGTTTCAACGCACACCAGTCGACTGACCATCAGCAAAAAGTCTACAAACAATAAATGCTAAAGGGGCTTTAGAGAACTGTGTACCCTCTACCTGCTGGTGAGACGTAAAGTCGTAAGAGCCAACAATGAGAACAGAAAGGAGCTGCATTAAAAAGTAAAAATTGAGGTACCATTTAATCCAGCAGGCACGCCACTGGGCCTCTCACCTGAGAAGACCAGAATCGAGAAGACATAGGCTGCAAAAGCTGCACTGCAGCCTTATTCACAATAGCCAAGACAGTGAAGCAACCAAAATGTTCTTCAACAGGTGAATGGATAAAGAAGAAGTGGTCCATGAACACAATGGAATATTAGCCATGGAAAACAATGAAACACTGCTCTTTGAGGCACCACAGGTGAACCTGGGGATAATCACCAAACATGATGTAAGTCGGAAAGCAAAAGACCTATATCCTATGATATCACTTACAGGGGTTAGCTAAAAACTGACACAAATGAACATATTTCCACAGAGAAAGACGCTCACAGAATTAGAAAACAAACTATGCTCATGTAAAAGGAAAGGTGGGGGGAATGGATAAATTAAGATGAGTGTTACTATACGTATACAAATACATATTATATACATTTATCAAAAAGACCGACCATATAGCAAGGGAGGTCTACAGAACACTCTGTAGTATTTTACATGGGAAGAGGATCTGTACAAGAATAGACATATACAATGTACAAATGAACCAGATTCTGTACACCTAGGACAAACAATAGTCTAATCTTTACCCCGATTAAAAAAAGTAAAAAAAAAAACCAAGAAGAAGTAAGGAGACCTAAACTTATGGGGGTTTCTCCTGGCACATTCCATTCTAATTTAAAACCTAGGAACACGACTTCCTGGAAGGCTCTGCTGCCTTAGTACCCAGATTTGGGAACGGAGAAATGAGGCCTCCTTGTGGCCATTTCCCACAACAGCAGCTTAAACACATTGCTAAAGGTCACTAAATATTCACCAAACTTGCATTTATTTAAATGACTCCTGCCCTCCAAAAATTCCTGGGGTTGAAAATCGACCAAAGTTTCAAAAGAGGGCAACCTTTCAAGATGACAATTTCAAGAGGTATATTGTACTCACATTTTTTTTAACAGAAAACAAAAAGGCGAGGAAAAATGATGAATTTTAGGAATTTTTAAAGACATGCAAACCCAAATTACAAAAACCGATCAGCTCACAGCAGTCAGAATGGCCATTAGCAAAAATGCTGTAAACAATAAATGCTGAAGTGATTGTGGAGAGATGCTTGCCCTCTCTTCTATGGGGGACGTGGTAAGAGCCACTAATGAAAACACAATGGAGGTGCTTTGAACATTGAGCTACAGGTCAATCATTCACACCCAGTGCTGGGCGTAACCCCTGAGAAATGAGAATCAAAAAGTCACAGGCTGGCAATCCTGCACTCCAGCAATATTTACCATAGCCAACACTTGGAAGCAACGAAAATATCAATCAATACAGGAATGCACCAAGAAGAAGTGGTCTAGGTACACAATGGAATATTACTCCAATAAAAACTATAAATTAAATTTAAAAAACAAACAAAAGTAAGGAGACATCCGCTTTTGTGGGTTTATCCGGGCACATTCCACTCTAATTTATAACCGAGGAACACCACTGGCCGGGAGGGCTGTTTTCCTAGTTACCAGAGTGGGGGACGTAGAGAGGCTGCCGTCCTCTGGCCGTTACCTGCAAAAGCAGCTTTGAAACCTGTGCTAATGCTCACTTCATATGAACAAGTACGGCAGGGCTGTAAATGAAACCTGCCCTCAAAATGTTTAGAGGGAGGTAAATGGCCAAAGCATTTCAAAATGTGACACATACTTTAAGAAAACACTTTGAAGAACTAAGCTGTAATCACAGATTGAAAAATAAAAGCACGTGCCTTAAAGCTCAATTTCAACGGATTATGAGACACATGCAAATTCAACCACAAAGAGGTATTATCTCAAACCAGTCAGAATAACCATCAGCAAGAAAACTATAAACAATAAATGCTGAAGGTGTTGTGGAGAAATGCATACGCTCAACTTTAAGAGGGACGTAACTTGGAAAGAGCCACTAATGAAAACTGAATGGAGGTGCCTTTAAAAGGGAAATATTGAGCTACCATATGATCCAGCAGGCCCCTTCCTGGACCTATACCCTCTGAAGACAGAACTGGAAAGACACAGGCAGGCAAAACTGCACTGCACAGTATTACAATAGCCAAGATATGGAAGTAACCAAAAAGTCCACCAACAGATGGGGGGACAAAGAAGAACTGCTACATGTAGAGATGGAATATTAGCTAGCGAAAAAATGAAACAAGGCCATTTGCAGCACCATAGATGAGTCTAGAAGTAATCACGCAACTTGTAGTAAGTGAGAAAGCGAAAGACACATATCCTATCCTATCACTTGTAGGTGTTACCAAAAAATTGATACCAATGAAGATATTTCCACAGAGAAAGGCAATCACAGATTCATTAAACAAACTTATGGTTCACCAAATGGAAAGGTGTGTGAGGATTGGATACATTACGGTATTGGGGTTAACAGAGATATACAAACACATGTGAAATACAGAATCACCAAAGACCTACAGAATACCAAGAGAAGACTACTCAACATTGTGTCATAGCCTACATGGGAAAAGGATACGAAGAAGAATAGATATATGTATATGTGTGAAAGAACCACATCTTGCACACCTAGAGCAAACAAAATATTGTAATCAAATTTGCTGTGATAAAAAATTAAAATTTACTTAAAAATACGAACAAGAAGTAATGAGAAGGGGGTGCTCGGGCTCCGGCCCGCAGTTCGAGCGGCGAGAGTGCTCAGAGACGCGACGCGGGCCAGAGGGGAGTGAGCGGGCGCCTCAGTGTCCCTCCCCTTCCCACCCCTCGCCTCGCCGCCTTCTCCCCCCTCAGCCGGACCGGAATTATGTGATCCCGGAAGTTCCGGCGCCAATGTTGTGTGGGATAAACAGTAATGGCGGAGGCTGCAGCTCCGGGAACAACAGCCACAACATCAGGAGCAGGAGCGGCAGGGGCGGCGGTGGCAGCGGCCTCCCACACCCCTATCCCCACAGTCACCTCCCCGTCCCTGGGGGCACGGGATGTGACAGCGACGGCAGCGGCGGCGGCGGGACCAAACAGGTCACCTGCAGGTATTTCATGCATGGGGTTTGTAAGGAAGGAGATAACTGTCGATACTCACGTGACCTCTCTGACAGTCCATATGGTGTAGTGTACAAGTATTTTCAGCGAGGGTACGGAGACCGCTGCAAATATGAACACAGCAAGCCATTGCAACTGCTACAGATCTAACTGCAAAGTCACCCCTTGCTGCTTCCTCAAGTCTCTCATCAGTAGTTGGACAGATTGGTGAAATGCATATGGGCGAAGCTGAGTCAAGAAATTCAAACTTTTCAACTGTAGGAGCGCGTTCAGAAGACTGGGTGAACGCCATTGAGTTTGTTCCTGGGCAGCCCTACTGTGGCCGTACTGCCCCTTCCTCCACTGAAGCACCCCTGCAGGGCTCAGTGACCAAGGAAGAATCAGAGAAGGAGCAAATTGCAGTGGAAACAAAGAAGCAGATCTGCCCCTATGCTGCAGTGGGAGAGTGCCGATATGGGGAGAACTGTGTGTATCTCCATGGAGACGCGTGTGATATGTGTGGGCTGCAGGTCTTCCATCCAGTGGATGCTGCCCAAAGATCACAACATATAAAATCTTGCATCGAGGCCCATGAGAAGGACATGGAGCTCTCGTTTGCTGTGCAGCACAGCAAGGACATGGTGTGTGGGATCTGCATGGAGGTGGTCTATGAGAAAGCCAACCCCCGCGAGCGCCGCTTCGGAATCCTCTCCAACTGCAACCACACCTACTGTCTCAAGTGTATTCGCAAGTGGAGGAGTGCTAAGCAATTTGAGAGCAAGACCATAAAGTACTGCCCAGAATGCCGGATCACATCTAACATTGTCATTCCAAGTGAGGACTGGGTGGAGGAGAAAGAAAAGAAGCAGAAACTCATTCAGAAATACAAGGAGGCAATGAGCAACAAGGCGTGCAGGTATTTTGAAGAAGGACGTGGGAGCTGCCCATTTGGAGGGAACTGCGTTTACAAGCATGCGTACCCTGATGCCGTAGAGAGGAGCCACAGAGACAGAAAGTGGGAACATCAAGCACATAGCGGGCCCAACGAAGGAACCACTTCTGGGAGCTCATTGAGGAAAGAGAGAACGGCAACCCCTTTGACAACGACGAAGAAGAGGTTGTCACCTTTGAGCTGGGCGAGATGTTGCTTGTGCTTTTGGCTGCAGGTGGGGACGACGACCTGACAGACTCTGAAGACGAGTGGGACTTGTTTCACGATGAGCTGGAAGATTTTTATGACTTGGATCTATAGCAGCTTTGCTGGGCGTGTGAACTGGTCTGCTGAGCCTCAGACGGCAGCCCTCCCCGCTGGTGGCAGCAGTGCCCGTGGTTCTCTTCTAGGCAGGCCTCTCAAGTCCAGGTGCTGTCGTAATAATTTTTACCCAGGGCCTGTCTTCTCAATCCCTCACCTTTCCCCAAGGAGTATGTTGTTTTCTCTGTTTAAAAAAGTTCCACAATGAATCTTAAAGTTAGTTTTCTTGTAACATGAATTTAACGGTCAGACAGAGTGTAGGTTTGCTGCGTCATCTGTTTTCAGCCAGATTCACACAGTTCAAGGGTAGCATTTCCGGATTTCCAGTACTCATTTTTGAGGACCCCAGGTTCAAAAGTAACAGCATTGGCCCTGCTTTTGGGTCCAAGAATTGGGGTGATAGGTGAAGGATCTGAACTGTGGCATGTAGCCTTCTGCTATAGACTTAGGCGGATGCTTGAGGTTTCTGGTGAATTCTGCACATCTGTGTTTTTATATCTGTTCCCTGCCCTGGAATCCCCACCCTGTGCACTCGTTCTGTGGTTTTCGTCTCTTGTTTAATTGCACACAAGTACTACTGCTGGGTAACCAGAACCAGGTGCGACTGTGTTGAGATTTTTACTGTGTTTAGCCTGATAGGAAAATTGTGAAAGAACACATATAAAGATATAGCGGAATAAAATAAATGCAGAGTTGGAAGTTGACTCCCAAGGGCTGATAGACTTGGTACGTGTGAGTGTGCAACAAGCTTCTCATCCCTGCATAGATGCAGTGTCTGTAGCCTTAGTGGAAAAACTCAAGTTTACTGGTTTCAGCCTCGTGTGGCAAATAGATCTTAAAGAACAAAGCAGTATATTGGTAGCTGTTAATAGAGCAGGGCTAGCTCTGTCTATATAAATAGGGAAATGGGCTTAGCCATAGAGGTTCAACTATCTGGTTATCTCATGTATTAACACACATTGGGTCTCAGTTACACAGTTGTATTTAATGTTTTATGATCTCCTAGACTTTCTAGTCCAGGCACTTTTTGACAAGCCTTTGTCCTCATTTGAGGGGTTTTGTTGTCGGGTTGTTGGGTCCGTTTGTGTGGGTATTTGCCTCATGCCATCCCTGAGCTTTGCAGCTAGACAGGTGTGATTCAAAACTATGTTCTAAGGTGTTTCCTGTAGTGGAGTAATTGGTTTGCAGTAGTAAGTCATGTTTTTCCACTAAAAGGGGACGGAGGGGTGGTAATCCACGAGATAAGCTAAAGTTAAATTGTTAGAAGAATTCCTTGATCAGAAAATATAAATTTGCGTTTTGTTGCTCTATTTCCTGAAAGTAACTTGGAGATAAACCTGATTTGTCCATCTACTGCTTTGATCCCTTGGATACCACTCATACTTTCACGTTAAGCAAAAACAAGTAATTCTTGCAGGGGTCTCTGTCTTTTTCAGCAGCCCTTTTGTAAGACGCACTTTTCCCAAATAAAACAATTTTAAACCTCCCTCCCCCCCAAAAAAAGAAGTAATGAGACATAAACTTAAAGGGCTTTTTCCTGGCACATTCCATTCTAGTTTACAAACTAGAACACCACTTCAATTAAGGCTCTGTTGCATTAGTAACCAGATTTGAAAAGGAGAAATGCTGCCGCCTTGTGGCCGTTTCCCACAAGAGCGACTTTACACCCACAGCTAATGGTCATTAACATTCAGAAGGACTCGGGGCCATAAAGGACAGCTGCCCTCAAAAATTGTGCTGAGGTAAGGAATGGACAAAACAATTCAAAACAGGCCAATTTTTCAAGAAGATAGTATGAAGAGTGAAGTTTTACTCACTCTCTTTAAAAAAAACAGGAAAATGGATAAAAGCTCAACCTCAGGAAGTATTAGACTCATGCAATCTAATCTACAAAAAGGTTTCAACGCACACCAGTCGACTGACCATCAGCAAAAAGTCTACAAACAATAAATGCTAAAGGGGCTTTAGAGAACTGTGTACCCTCTACCTGCTGGTGAGACGTAAAGTCGTAAGAGCCAACAATGAGAACAGAAAGGAGCTGCATTAAAAAGTAAAAATTGAGGTACCATTTAATCCAGCAGGCACGCCACTGGGCCTCTCACCTGAGAAGACCGGAATCGAGAAGACATAGGCTGCAAAAGCTGCACTGCAGCCTTATTCACAATAGCCAAGACAGTGAAGCAACCAAAATGTTCTTCAACAGGTGAATGGATAAAGAAGAAGTGGTCCATGAACACAATGGAATATTAGCCATGGAAAACAATGAAACACTGCTCTTTGAGGCACCACAGGTGAACCTGGGGATAATCACCAAACATGATGTAAGTCGGAAAGCAAAAGACCTATATCCTATGATATCACTTACAGGGGTTAGCTAAAAACTGACACAAATGAACATATTTCCACAGAGAAAGACGCTCACAGAATTAGAAAACAAACTATGCTCATGTAAAAGGAAAGGTGGGGGGAATGGATAAATTAAGATGAGTGTTACTATACGTATACAAATACATATTATATACATTTATCAAAAAGACCGACCATATAGCAAGGGAGGTCTACAGAACACTCTGTAGTATTTTACATGGGAAGAGGATCTGTACAAGAATAGACATATACAATGTACAAATGAACCAGATTCTGTACACCTAGGACAAACAATAGTCTAATCTTTACCCCGATTAAAAAAAGTAAAAAAAAAAACCAAGAAGAAGTAAGGAGACCTAAACTTATGGGGGTTTCTCCTGGCACATTCCATTCTAATTTAAAACCTAGGAACACGACTTCCTGGAAGGCTCTGCTGCCTTAGTACCCAGATTTGGGAACGGAGAAATGAGGCCTCCTTGTGGCCATTTCCCACAACAGCAGCTTAAACACATTGCTAAAGGTCACTAAATATTCACCAAACTTGCATTTATTTAAATGACTCCTGCCCTCCAAAAATTCCTGGGGTTGAAAATCGACCAAAGTTTCAAAAGAGGGCAACCTTTCAAGATGACAATTTCAAGAGGTATATTGTACTCACATTTTTTTTAACAGAAAACAAAAAGGCGAGGAAAAATGATGAATTTTAGGAATTTTTAAAGACATGCAAACCCAAATTACAAAAACCGATCAGCTCACAGCAGTCAGAATGGCCATTAGCAAAAATGCTGCAAACAATAAATGCTGAAGTGATTGTGGAGAGATGCTTGCCCTCTCTTCTATGGGGGACGTGGTAAGAGCCACTAATGAAAACACAATGGAGGTGCTTTGAACATTGAGCTACAGGTCAATCATTTACACCCAGTGCTGGGCGTAACCCCTGAGAAATGAGAATCAAAAAGTCACAGGCTGGCAATCCTGCACTCCAGCAATATTTACCATAGCCAACACTTGGAAGCAACGAAAATATCAATCAATACAGGAATGCACCAAGAAGAAGTGGTCTAGGTACACAATGGAATATTACTCCAATAAAAACTATAAATTAAATTTAAAAAACAAACAAAAGTAAGGAGACATCCGCTTTTGTGGGTTTATCCGGGCACATTCCACTCTAATTTATAACCGAGGAACACCACTGGCCGTGAGGGCTGTTTCCCTAGTTACCAGAGTGGGGGACGTAGAGAGGCTGCCGTCCTCTGGCCGTTACCTGCAAAAGCAGCTTTGAAACCTGTGCTAATGCTCACTTCATATGAACAAGTACGGCAGGGCTGTAAATGAAACCTGCCCTCAAAATGTTTAGAGGGAGGTAAATGGCCAAAGCATTTCAAAATGTGACACATACTTTAAGAAAACACTTTGAAGAACTAAGCTGTAATCACAGATTGAAAAATAAAAGCACGTGCCTTAAAGCTCAATTTCAACGGATTATGAGACACATGCAAATTCAACCACAAAGAGGTATTATCTCAAACCAGTCAGAATAACCATCAGCAAGAAAACTATAAACAATAAATGCTGAAGGTGTTGTGGAGAAATGCATACGCTCAACTTTAAGAGGGACGTAACTTGGAAAGAGCCACTAATGAGAACTGAATGGAGGTGCCTTTAAAAGGGAAATATTGAGCTACCATATGATCCAGCAGGCCCCTTCCTGGACCTATACCCTCTGAAGACAGAACTGGAAAGACACAGGCAGGCAAAACTGCACTGCACAGTATTACAATAGCCAAGATATGGAAGTAACCAAAAAGTCCACCAACAGATGGGGGGACAAAGAAGAACTGCTACATGTAGAGATGGAATATTAGCTAGCGAAAAAATGAAACAAGGCCATTTGCAGCACCATAGATGAGTCTAGAAGTAATCACGCAACTTGTAGTAAGTGAGAAAGCGAAAGACACATATCCTATCCTATCACTTGTAGGTGTTACCAAAAAATTGATACCAATGAAGATATTTCCACAGAGAAAGGCAATCACAGATTCATTAAACAAACTTATGGTTCACCAAATGGAAAGGTGTGTGAGGATTGGATACATTACGGTATTGGGGTTAACAGAGATATACAAACACATGTGAAATACAGAATCACCAAAGACCTACAGAATACCAAGAGAAGACTACTCAACATTGTGTCATAGCCTACATGGGAAAAGGATACGAAGAAGAATAGATATATGTATATGTGTGAAAGAACCACATCTTGCACACCTAGAGCAAACAAAATATTGTAATCAAATTTGCTGTGATAAAAAATAAAAATTTACTTAAAAATACGAACAAGAAGTAATGAGAAGGGGGTGCTCGGGCTCCGGCCCGCAGTTCGAGCGGCGAGAGTGCTCAGAGACGCGACGCGGGCCAGAGGGGAGAGAGCGGGCGCCTCAGTGTCCCTCCCCTTCCCACCCCTCGCCTCGCCGCCTTCTCCCCCCTCAGCCGGACCGGAATTATGTGATCCCGGAAGTTCCGGCGCCAATGTTGTGTGGGATAAACAGTAATGGCGGAGGCTGCAGCTCCGGGAACAACAGCCACAACATCAGGAGCAGGAGCGGCAGGGGCGGCGGTGGCAGCGGCCTCCCACACCCCTATCCCCACAGTCACCTCCCCGTCCCTGGGGGCACGGGATGTGACAGCGACGGCAGCGGCGGCGGCGGGACCAAACAGGTCACCTGCAGGTATTTCATGCATGGGGTTTGTAAGGAAGGAGATAACTGTCGATAATCACGTGACCTCTCTGACAGTCCATATGGTGTAGTGTACAAGTATTTTCAGCGAGGGTACGGAGACCGCTGCAAATATGAACACAGCAAGCCATTGCAACTGCTACAGATCTAACTGCAAAGTCACCCCTTGCTGCTTCCTCAAGTCTCTCATCAGTAGTTGGACAGATTGGTGAAATGCATATGGGCGAAGCTGAGTCAAGAAATTCAAACTTTTCAACTGTAGGAGCGCGTTCAGAAGACTGGGTGAACGCCATTGAGTTTGTTCCTGGGCAGCCCTACTGTGGCCGTACTGCCCCTTCCTCCACTGAAGCACCCCTGCAGGGCTCAGTGACCAAGGAAAAATCAGAGAAGGAGCAAATTGCAGTGGAAACAAAGAAGCAGATCTGCCCCTATGCTGCAGTGGGAGAGTGCCGATATGGGGAGAACTGTGTGTATCTCCATGGAGACGCGTGTGATATGTGTGGGCTGCAGGTCTTCCATCCAGTGGATGCTGCCCAAAGATCACAACATATAAAATCTTGCATCGAGGCCCATGAGAAGGACATGGAGCTCTCGTTTGCTGTGCAGCACAGCAAGGACATGGTGTGTGGGATCTGCATGGAGGTGGTCTATGAGAAAGCCAACCCCCGCGAGCGCCGCTTCGGAATCCTCTCCAACTGCAACCACACCTACTGTCTCAAGTGTATTCGCAAGTGGAGGAGTGCTAAGCAATTTGAGAGCAAGACCATAAAGTACTGCCCAGAATGCCGGATCACATCTAACATTGTCATTCCAAGTGAGGACTGGGTGGAGGAGAAAGAAAAGAAGCAGAAACTCATTCAGAAATACAAGGAGGCAATGAGCAACAAGGCGTGCAGGTATTTTGAAGAAGGACGTGGGAGCTGCCCATTTGGAGGGAACTGCGTTTACAAGCATGCGTACCCTGATGCCGTAGAGAGGAGCCACAGAGACAGAAAGTGGGAACATCAAGCACATAGCGGGCCCAACGAAGGAACCACTTCTGGGAGCTCATTGAGGAAAGAGAGAACGGCAACCCCTTTGACAACGACGAAGAAGAGGTTGTCACCTTTGAGCTGGGCGAGATGTTGCTTGTGCTTTTGGCTGCAGGTGGGGACGACGACCTGACAGACTCTGAAGACGAGTGGGACTTGTTTCACGATGAGCTGGAAGATTTTTATGACTTGGATCTATAGCAGCTTTGCTGGGCGTGTGAACTGGTCTGCTGAGCCTCAGACGGCAGCCCTCCCCGCTGGTGGCAGCAGTGCCCGTGGTTCTCTTCTAGGCAGGCCTCTCAAGTCCAGGTGCTGTCGTAATAATTTTTACCCAGGGCCTGTCTTCTCAATCCCTCACCTTTCCCCAAGGAGTATGTTGTTTTCTCTGTTTAAAAAAGTTCCACAATGAATCTTAAAGTTAGTTTTCTTGTAACATGAATTTAACGGTCAGACAGAGTGTAGGTTTGCTGCGTCATCTGTTTTCAGCCAGATTCACACAGTTCAAGGGTAGCATTTCCGGATTTCCAGTACTCATTTTTGAGGACCCCAGGTTCAAAAGTAACAGCATTGGCCCTGCTTTTGGGTCCAAGAATTGGGGTGATAGGTGAAGGATCTGAACTGTGGCATGTAGCCTTCTGCTATAGACTTAGGCGGATGCTTGAGGTTTCTGGTGAATTCTGCACATCTGTGTTTTTATATCTGTTCCCTGCCCTGGAATCCCCACCCTGTGCACTCGTTCTGTGGTTTTCGTCTCTTGTTTAATTGCACACAAGTACTACTGCTGGGTAACCAGAACCAGGTGCGACTGTGTTGAGATTTTTACTGTGTTTAGCCTGATAGGAAAATTGTGAAAGAACACATATAAAGATATAGCGGAATAAAATAAATGCAGAGTTGGAAGTTGACTCCCAAGGGCTGATAGACTTGGTACGTGTGAGTGTGCAACAAGCTTCTCATCCCTGCATAGATGCAGTGTCTGTAGCCTTAGTGGAAAAACTCAAGTTTACTGGTTTCAGCCTCGTGTGGCAAATAGATCTTAAAGAACAAAGCAGTATATTGGTAGCTGTTAATAGAGCAGGGCTAGCTCTGTCTATATAAATAGGGAAATGGGCTTAGCCATAGAGGTTCAACTATCTGGTTATCTCATGTATTAACACACATTGGGTCTCAGTTACACAGTTGTATTTAATGTTTTATGATCTCCTAGACTTTCTAGTCCAGGCACTTTTTGACAAGCCTTTGTCCTCATTTGAGGGGTTTTGTTGTCGGGTTGTTGGGTCCGTTTGTGTGGGTATTTGCCTCATGCCATCCCTGAGCTTTGCAGCTAGACAGGTGTGATTCAAAACTATGTTCTAAGGTGTTTCCTGTAGTGGAGTAATTGGTTTGCAGTAGTAAGTCATGTTTTTCCACTAAAAGGGGACGGAGGGGTGGTAATCCACGAGATAAGCTAAAGTTAAATTGTTAGAAGAATTCCTTGATCAGAAAATATAAATTTGCGTTTTGTTGCTCTATTTCCTGAAAGTAACTTGGAGATAAACCTGATTTGTCCATCTACTGCTTTGATCCCTTGGATACCACTCATACTTTCACGTTAAGCAAAAACAAGTAATTCTTGCAGGGGTCTCTGTCTTTTTCAGCAGCCCTTTTGTAAGACGCACTTTTCCCAAATAAAACAATTTTAAACCTCCCTCCCCCCCAAAAAAAGAAGTAATGAGACATAAACTTAAAGGGCTTTTTCCTGGCACATTCCATTCTAGTTTACAACCTAGAACACCACTTCAATTAAGGCTCTGTTGCATTAGTAACCAGATTTGAAAAGGAGAAATGCTGCCGCCTTGTGGCCGTTTCCCACAAGAGCGACTTTACACCCACAGCTAATGGTCATTAACATTCAGAAGGACTCGGGGCCATAAAGGACACCTGCCCTCAAAAATTGTGCTGAGGTAAGGAATGGACAAAACAATTCAAAACAGGCCAATTTTTCAAGAAGATAGTATGAAGAGTGAAGTTTTACTCACTCTCTTTAAAAAAAACAGGAAAATGGATAAAAGCTCAACCTCAGGAAGTATTAGACTCATGCAATCTAACCTACAAAAAGGTTTCAACGCACACCAGTCGACCGACCATCAGCAAAAAGTCTACAAACAATAAATGCTAAAGGGGCTTTAGAGAACTGTGTACCCTCTACCTGCTGGTGAGACGTAAAGTCGTAAGAGCCAACAATGAGAACAGAAAGGAGCTGCATTAAAAAGTAAAAATTGAGGTACCATTTAATCCAGCAGGCACGCCACTGGGCCTCTCACCTGAGAAGACCAGAATCGAGAAGACATAGGCTGCAAAAGCTGCACTGCAGCCTTATTCACAATAGCCAAGACAGTGAAGCAACCAAAATGTTCTTCAACAGGTGAATGGATAAAGAAGAAGTGGTCCATGTACACAATGGAATATTAGCCATGGAAAACAATGAAACACTGCTCTTTGAGGCACCACAGGTGAACCTGGGCATAATCACCAAACATTATGTAAGTCGGAAAGCAAAAGACCTATATCCTATGATATCACTTACAGGGGTTAGCTAAAAACTGACACAAATGAACATATTTCCACAGAGAAAGACGCTCACAGAATTAGAAAACAAACTATGCTCATGTAAAACGAAAGGTGGGGGGAATGGATAAATTAAGATTAGTGTTACTATACGTATACAAATACATATTATATACATTTATCAAAAAGACCGACCATATAGCAAGGGAGGTCTACAGAACACTCTGTAGTATTTTACATGGGAAGAGGATCTGTACAAGAATAGATATATACAATGTACAAATGAACCAGATTCTCTACACCTAGGACAAACAATAGTCTAATCTTTACCCCGATTAAAAAAAGTAAAAAAAAAAACCAAGAAGAAGTAAGGAGACCTAAACTTATGGGGGTTTCTCCTGGCACATTCCATTCTAATTTAAAACCTAGGAACACGACTTCCTGGAAGGCTCTGCTGCCTTAGTACCCAGATTTGGGAACGGAGAAATGAGGCCTCCTTGTGGCCATTTCCCACAACAGCAGCTTAAACACATTGCTAAAGGTCACTAAATATTCACCAAACTTGCATTTATTTAAATGACTCCTGCCCTCCAAAAATTCCTGGGGTCGAAAATCGACCAAAGTTTCAAAAGAGGGCAACCTTTCAAGATGACAATTTCAAGAGGTATATTGTACTCACATTTTTTTTAACAGAAAACAAAAAGGCGAGGAAAAATGATGAATTTTAGGAATTTTTAAAGACATGCAAACCCAAATTACAAAAACCGATCAGCTCACAGCAGTCAGAATGGCCATTAGCAAAAATGCTGCAAACAATAAATGCTGAAGTGATTGTGGAGAGATGCTTGCCCTCTCTTCTATGGGGGACGTGGTAAGAGCCACTAATGAAAACACAATGGAGGTGCTTTGAACATTGAGCTACAGGTCAATCATTCACACCCAGTGCTGGGCGTAACCCCTGAGAAATGAGAATCAAAAAGTCACAGGCTGGCAATCCTGCACTCCAGCAATATTTACCATAGCCAACACTTGGAAGCAACGAAAATATCCATCAATACAGGAATGCACCAAGAAGAAGTGGTCTAGGTACACAATGGAATATTACTCCAATAAAAACTATAAATTAAATTTAAAAAACAAACAAAAGTAAGGAGACATCCGCTTTTGTGGGTTTATCCGGGCACATTCCACTCTAATTTATAACCGAGGAACACCACTGGCCGGGAGGGCTGTTTCCCTAGTTACCAGAGTGGGGGACGTAGAGAGGCTGCCGTCCTCTGGCCGTTACCTGCAAAAGCAGCTTTGAAACCTGTGCTAATGCTCACTTCATATGAACAAGTACGGCAGGGCTGTAAATGAAACCTGCCCTCAAAATGTTTAGAGGGAGGTAAATGGCCAAAGCATTTCAAAATGTGACACATACTTTAAGAAAACACTTTGAAGAACTAAGCTGTAATCACAGATTGAAAAATAAAAGCACGTGCCTTAAAGCTCAATTTCAACGGATTATGAGACACATGCAAATTCAACCACAAAGAGGTATTATCTCAAACCAGTCAGAATAACCATCAGCAAGAAAACTATAAACAATAAATGCTGAAGGTGTTGTGGAGAAATGCATACGCTCAACTTTAAGAGGGACGTAACTTGGAAAGAGCCACTAATGAGAACTGAATGGAGGTGTCTTTAAAAGGGAAATATTGAGCTACCATATGATCCAGCAGGCCCCTTCCTGGACCTATACCCTCTGAAGACAGAACTGGAAAGACACAGGCAGGCAAAACTGCACTGCACAGTATTACAATAGCCAAGATATGGAAGTAACCAAAAAGTCCACCAACAGATGGGGGGACAAAGAAGAACTGCTACATGTAGAGATGGAATATTAGCTAGCGAAAAAATGAAACAAGGCCATTTGCAGCACCATAGATGAGTCTAGAAATAATCACGCAACTTGTAGTAAGTGAGAAAGCGAAAGACACATATCCTATCCTATCACTTGTAGGTGTTACCAAAAAATTGATACCAATGAAGATATTTCCACAGAGAAAGGCAATCACAGATTCATTAAACAAACTTATGGTTCACCAAATGGAAAGGTGTGTGAGGATTGGATACATTACGGTATTGGGGTTAACAGAGATATACAAACACATGTGAAATACAGAATCACCAAAGACCTACAGAATACCAAGAGAAGACTACTCAACATTGTGTCATAGCCTACATGGGAAAAGGATACGAAGAAGAATAGATATATGTATATGTGTGAAAGAACCACATCTTGCACACCTAGAGCAAACAAAATATTGTAATCAAATTTGCTGTGATAAAAAATAAAAATTTACTTAAAAATACGAACAAGAAGTAATGAGAAGGGGGTGCTCGGGCTCCGGCCCGCAGTTCGAGCGGCGAGAGTGCTCAGAGACGCGACGCGGGCCAGAGGGGAGTGAGCGGGCGCCTCAGTGTCCCTCCCCTTCCCACCCCTCGCCTCGCCGCCTTCTCCCCCCTCAGCCGGACCGGAATTATGTGATCCCGGAAGTTCCGGCGCCAATGCTGTGTGGGATAAACAGTAATGGCGGAGGCTGCAGCTCCGGGAACAACAGCCACAACATCAGGAGCAGGAGCGGCAGGGGCGGCGGTGGCAGCGGCCTCCCACACCCCTATCCCCACAGTCACCTCCCCGTCCCTGGGGGCACGGGATGTGACAGCGACGGCAGCGGCGGCGGCGGGACCAAACAGGTCACCTGCAGGTATTTCATGCATGGGGTTTGTAAGGAAGGAGATAACTGTCGATACTCACGTGACCTCTCTGACAGTCCATATGGTGTAGTGTACAAGTATTTTCAGCGAGGGTACGGAGACCGCTGCAAATATGAACACAGCAAGCCATTGCAACTGCTACAGATCTAACTGCAAAGTCACCCCTTGCTGCTTCCTCAAGTCTCTCATCAGTAGTTGGACAGATTGGTGAAATGCATATGGGCGAAGCTGAGTCAAGAAATTCAAACTTTTCAACTGTAGGAGCGCGTTCAGAAGACTGGGTGAACGCCATTGAGTTTGTTCCTGGGCAGCCCTACTGTGGCCGTACTGCCCCTTCCTCCACTGAAGCACCCCTGCAGGGCTCAGTGACCAAGGAAGAATCAGAGAAGGAGCAAATTGCAGTGGAAACAAAGAAGCAGATCTGCCCCTATGCTGCAGTGGGAGAGTGCTGATATGGGGAGAACTGTGTGTATCTCCATGGAGACGCGTGTGATATGTGTGGGCTACAGGTCTTCCATCCAGTGGATGCTGCCCAAAGATCACAACATATAAAATCTTGCATCGAGGCCCATGAGAAGGACATGGAGCTCTCGTTTGCTGTGCAGCACAGCAAGGACATGGTGTGTGGGATCTGCATGGAGGTGGTCTATGAGAAAGCCAACCCCCGCGAGCGCCGCTTCGGAATCCTCTCCAACTGCAACCACACCTACTGTCTCAAGTGTATTCGCAAGTGGAGGAGTGCTAAGCAATTTGAGAGCAAGACCATAAAGTACTGCCCAGAATGCCGGATCACATCTAACATTGTCATTCCAAGTGAGGACTGGGTGGAGGAGAAAGAAAAGAAGCAGAAACTCATTCAGAAATACAAGGAGGCAATGAGCAACAAGGCGTGCAGGTATTTTGAAGAAGGACGTGGGAGCTGCCCATTTGGAGGGAACTGCGTTTACAAGCATGCGTACCCTGATGCCGTAGAGAGGAGCCACAGAGACAGAAAGTGGGAACATCAAGCACATAGCGGGCCCAACGAAGGAACCACTTCTGGGAGCTCATTGAGGAAAGAGAGAACGGCAACCCCTTTGACAACGACGAAGAAGAGGTTGTCACCTTTGAGCTGGGCGAGATGTTGCTTGTGCTTTTGGCTGCAGGTGGGGACGACGACCTGACAGACTCTGAAGACGAGTGGGACTTGTTTCACGATGAGCTGGAAGATTTTTATGACTTGGATCTATAGCAGCTTTGCTGGGCGTGTGAACTGGTCTGCTGAGCCTCAGACGGCAGCCCTCCCCGCTGGTGGCAGCAGTGCCCGTGGTTCTCTTCTAGGCAGGCCTCTCAAGTCCAGGTGCTGTCGTAATAATTTTTACCCAGGGCCTGTCTTCTCAATCCCTCACCTTTCCCCAAGGAGTATGTTGTTTTCTCTGTTTAAAAAAGTTCCACAATGAATCTTAAAGTTAGTTTTCTTGTAACATGAATTTAACGGTCAGACAGAGTGTAGGTTTGCTGCGTCATCTGTTTTCAGCCAGATTCACACAGTTCAAGGGTAGCATTTCCGGATTTCCAGTACTCATTTTTGAGGACCCCAGGTTCAAAAGTAACAGCATTGGCCCTGCTTTTGGGTCCAAGAATTGGGGTGATAGGTGAAGGATCTGAACTGTGGCATGTAGCCTTCTGCTATAGACTTAGGCGGATGCTTGAGGTTTCTGGTGAATTCTGCACATCTGTGTTTTTATATCTGTTCCCTGCCCTGGAATCCCCACCCTGTGCACTCGTTCTGTGGTTTTCGTCTCTTGTTTAATTGCACACAAGTACTACTGCTGGGTAACCAGAACCAGGTGCGACTGTGTTGAGATTTTTACTGTGTTTAGCCTGATAGGAAAATTGTGAAAGAACACATATAAAGATATAGCGGAATAAAATAAATGCAGAGTTGGAAGTTGACTCCCAAGGGCTGATAGACTTGGTACGTGTGAGTGTTCAACAAGCTTCTCATCCCTGCATAGATGCAGTGTCTGTAGCCTTAGTGGAAAAACTCAAGTTTACTGGTTTCAGCCTCGTGTGGCAAATAGATCTTAAAGAACAAAGCAGTATATTGGTAGCTGTTAATAGAGCAGGGCTAGCTCTGTCTATATAAATAGGGAAATGGGCTTAGCCATAGAGGTTCAACTATCTGGTTATCTCATGTATTAACACACATTGGGTCTCAGTTACACAGTTGTATTTAATGTTTTATGATCTCCTAGACTTTCTAGTCCAGGCACTTTTTGACAAGCCTTTGTCCTCATTTGAGGGGTTTTGTTGTCGGGTTGTTGGGTCCGTTTGTGTGGGTATTTGCCTCATGCCATCCCTGAGCTTTGCAGCTAGACAGGTGTGATTCAAAACTATGTTCTAAGGTGTTTCCTGTAGTGGAGTAATTGGTTTGCAGTAGTAAGTCATGTTTTTCCACTAAAAGGGGACGGAGGGGTGGTAATCCACGAGATAAGCTAAAGTTAAATTGTTAGAAGAATTCCTTGATCAGAAAATATAAATTTGCGTTTTGTTGCTCTATTTCCTGAAAGTAACTTGGAGATAAACCTGATTTGTCCATCTACTGCTTTGATCCCTTGGATACCACTCATACTTTCACGTTAAGCAAAAACAAGTAATTCTTGCAGGGGTCTCTGTCTTTTTCAGCAGCCCTTTTGTAAGACGCACTTTTCCCAAATAAAACAAGTTTAAACCTCCCTCCCCCCCAAAAAAAGAAGTAATGAGACATAAACTTAAAGGGCTTTTTCCTGGCACATTCCATTCTAGTTTACAACCAAGAACACCACTTCAATTAAGGCTCTGTTGCATTAGTAACCAGATTTGAAAAGGAGAAATGCTGCCGCCTTGTGGCCGTTTCCCACAAGAGCGACTTTACACCCACAGCTAATGGTCATTAACATTCAGAAGGACTCGGGGCCATAAAGGACACCTGCCCTCAAAAATTGTGCTGAGGTAAGGAATGGACAAAACAATTCAAAACAGGCCAATTTTTCAAGAAGATAGTATGAAGAGTGAAGTTTTACTCACTCTCTTTAAAAAAAACAGGAAAATGGATAAAAGCTCAACCTCAGGAAGTATTAGACTCATGCAATCTAATCTACAAAAAGGTTTCAACGCACACCAGTCGACTGACCATCAGCAAAAAGTCTACAAACAATAAATGCTAAAGGGGCTTTAGAGAACTGTGTACCCTCTACCTGCTGGTGAGACGTAAAGTCGTAAGAGCCAACAATGAGAACAGAAAGGAGCTGCATTAAAAAGTAAAAATTGAGGTACCATTTAATCCAGCAGGCACGCCACTGGGCCTCTCACCTGAGAAGACCAGAATCGAGAAGACATAGGCTGCAAAAGCTGCACTGCAGCCTTATTCACAATAGCCAAGACAGTGAAGCAACCAAAATGTTCTTCAACAGGTGAATGGATAAAGAAGAAGTGGTCCATGAACACAATGGAATATTAGCCATGGAAAACAATGAAACACTGCTCTTTGAGGCACCACAGGTGAACCTGGGGATAATCACCAAACATGATGTAAGTCGGAAAGCAAAAGACCTATATCCTATGATATCACTTACAGGGGTTAGCTAAAAACTGACACAAATGAACATATTTCCACAGAGAAAGACGCTCACAGAATTAGAAAACAAACTATGCTCATGTAAAAGGAAAGGTGGGGGGAATGGATAAATTAAGATGAGTGTTACTATACGTATACAAATACATATTATATACATTTATCAAAAAGACCGACCATATAGCAAGGGAGGTCTACAGAACACTCTGTAGTATTTTACATGGGAAGAGGATCTGTACAAGAATAGACATATACAATGTACAAATGAACCAGATTCTGTACACCTAGGACAAACAATAGTCTAATCTTTACCCCGATTAAAAAAAGTAAAAAAAAAAACCAAGAAGAAGTAAGGAGACCTAAACTTATGGGGGTTTCTCCTGGCACATTCCATTCTAATTTAAAACCTAGGAACACGACTTCCTGGAAGGCTCTGCTGCCTTAGTACCCAGATTTGGGAACGGAGAAATGAGGCCTCCTTGTGGCCATTTCCCACAACAGCAGCTTAAACACATTGCTAAAGGTCACTAAATATTCACCAAACTTGCATTTATTTAAATGACTCCTGCCCTCCAAAAATTCCTGGGGTTGAAAATCGACCAAAGTTTCAAAAGAGGGCAACCTTTCAAGATGACAATTTCAAGAGGTATATTGTACTCACATTTTTTTTAACAGAAAACAAAAAGGCGAGGAAAAATGATGAATTTTAGGAATTTTTAAAGACATGCAAACCCAAATTACAAAAACCGATCAGCTCACAGCAGTCAGAATGGCCATTAGCAAAAATGCTGCAAACAATAAATGCTGAAGTGATTGTGGAGAGATGCTTGCCCTCTCTTCTATGGGGGACGTGGTAAGAGCCACTAATGAAAACACAATGGAGGTGCTTTGAACATTGAGCTACAGGTCAATCATTCACACCCAGTTCTGGGCGTAACCCCTGAGAAATGAGAATCAAAAAGTCACAGGCTGGCAATCCTGCACTCCAGCAATATTTACCATAGCCAACACTTGGAAGCAACGAAAATATCAATCAATACAGGAATGCACCAAGAAGAAGTGGTCTAGGTACACAATGGAATATTACTCCAATAAAAACTATAAATTAAATTTAAAAAACAAACAAAAGTAAGGAGACATCCGCTTTTGTGGGTTTATCCGGGCACATTCCACTCTAATTTATAACCGAGGAACACCACTGGCCGTGAGGGCTGTTTCCCTAGTTACCAGAGTGGGGGACGTAGAGAGGCTGCCGTCCTCTGGCCGTTACCTGCAAAAGCAGCTTTGAAACCT
The DNA here is from genome assembly GCF_965194825.1 of Balaenoptera physalus. Taxonomy (NCBI): domain Eukaryota; kingdom Metazoa; phylum Chordata; class Mammalia; order Artiodactyla; family Balaenopteridae; genus Balaenoptera; species Balaenoptera physalus. Next base: position 524,341 of record NW_028126559.1, read on the forward strand.
GTGCTAATGCTCACTTCATATGAACAAGTACGGCAGGGCTGTAAATGAAACCTGCCCTCAAAATGTTTAGAGGGAGGTAAATGGCCAAAGCATTTCAAAATGTGACACATACTTTAAGAAAACACTTTGAAGAACTAAGCTGTAATCACAGATTGAAAAATAAAAGCACGTGCCTTAAAGCTCAATTTCAACGGATTATGAGACACATGCAAATTCAACCACAAAGAGGTATTATCTCAAACCAGTCAGAATAACCATCAGCAAGAAAACTATAAACAATAAATGCTGAAGGTGTTGTGGAGAAATGCATACGCTCAACTTTAAGAGGGACGTAACTTGGAAAGAGCCACTAATGAAAACTGAATGGAGGTGCCTTTAAAAGGGAAATATTGAGCTACCATATGATCCAGCAGGCCCCTTCCTGGACCTATACCCTCTGAAGACAGAACTGGAAAGACACAGGCAGGCAAAACTGCACTGCACAGTATTACAATAGCCAAGATATGGAAGTAACCAAAAAGTCCACCAACAGATGGGGGGACAAAGAAGAACTGCTACATGTAGAGATGGAATATTAGCTAGCGAAAAAATGAAACAAGGCCATTTGCAGCACCATAGATGAGTCTAGAAGTAATCACGCAACTTGTAGTAAGTGAGAAAGCGAAAGACACATATCCTATCCTATCACTTGTAGGTGTTACCAAAAAATTGATACCAATGAAGATATTTCCACAGAGAAAGGCAATCACAGATTCATTAAACAAACTTATGGTTCACCAAATGGAAAGGTGTGTGAGGATTGGATACATTACGGTATTGGGGTTAACAGAGATATACAAACACATGTGAAATACAGAATCACCAAAGACCTACAGAATACCAAGAGAAGACTACTCAACATTGTGTCATAGCCTACATGGGAAAAGGATACGAAGAAGAATAGATATATGTATATGTGTGAAAGAACCACATCTTGCACACCTAGAGCAAACAAAATATTGTAATCAAATTTGCTGTGATAAAAAATAAAAATTTACTTAAAAATACGAACAAGAAGTAATGAGAAGGGGGTGCTCGGGCTCCGGCCCGCAGTTCGAGCGGCGAGAGTGCTCAGAGACGCGACGCGGGCCAGAGGGGAGTGAGCGGGCGCCTCAGTGTCCCTCCCCTTCCCACCCCTCGCCTCGCCGCCTTCTCCCCCCTCAGCCGGACCGGAATTATGTGATCCCGGAAGTTCCGGCGCCAATGTTGTGTGGGATAAACAGTAATGGCGGAGGCTGCAGCTCCGGGAACAACAGCCACAACATCAGGAGCAGGAGCGGCAGGGGCGGCGGTGGCAGCGGCCTCCCACACCCCTATCCCCACAGTCACCTCCCCGTCCCTGGGGGCACGGGATGTGACAGCGACGGCAGCGGCGGCGGCGGGACCAAACAGGTCACCTGCAGGTATTTCATGCATGGGGTTTGTAAGGAAGGAGATAACTGTCGATACTCACGTGACCTCTCTGACAGTCCATATGGTGTAGTGTACAAGTATTTTCAGCGAGGGTACGGAGACCGCTGCAAATATGAACACAGCAAGCCATTGCAACTGCTACAGATCTAACTGCAAAGTCACCCCTTGCTGCTTCCTCAAGTCTCTCATCAGTAGTTGGACAGATTGGTGAAATGCATATGGGCGAAGCTGAGTCAAGAAATTCAAACTTTTCAACTGTAGGAGCGCGTTCAGAAGACTGGGTGAACGCCATTGAGTTTGTTCCTGGGCAGCCCTACTGTGGCCGTACTGCCCCTTCCTCCACTGAAGCACCCCTGCAGGGCTCAGTGACCAAGGAAGAATCAGAGAAGGAGCAAATTGCAGTGGAAACAAAGAAGCAGATCTGCCCCTATGCTGCAGTGGGAGAGTGCCGATATGGGGAGAACTGTGTGTATCTCCATGGAGACGCGTGTGATATGTGTGGGCTGCAGGTCTTCCATCCAGTGGATGCTGCCCAAAGATCACAACATATAAAATCTTGCATCGAGGCCCATGAGAAGGACATGGAGCTCTCGTTTGCTGTGCAGCACAGCAAGGACATGGTGTGTGGGATCTGCATGGAGGTGGTCTATGAGAAAGCCAACCCCCACGAGCGCCGCTTCGGAATCCTCTCCAACTGCAACCACACCTACTGTCTCAAGTGTATTCGCAAGTGGAGGAGTGCTAAGCAATTTGAGAGCAAGACCATAAAGTACTGCCCAGAATGCTGGATCACATCTAACATTGTCATTCCAAGTGAGGACTGGGTGGAGGAGAAAGAAAAGAAGCAGAAACTCATTCAGAAATACAAGGAGGCAATGAGCAACAAGGCGTGCAGGTATTTTGAAGAAGGACGTGGGAGCTGCCCATTTGGAGGGAACTGCGTTTACAAGCATGCGTACCCTGATGCCGTAGAGAGGAGCCACAGAGACAGAAAGTGGGAACATCAAGCACATAGCGGGCCCAACGAAGGAACCACTTCTGGGAGCTCATTGAGGAAAGAGAGAACGGCAACCCCTTTGACAACGACGAAGAAGAGGTTGTCACCTTTGAGCTGGGCGAGATGTTGCTTGTGCTTTTGGCTGCAGGTGGGGACGACGACCTGACAGACTCTGAAGACGAGTGGGACTTGTTTCACGATGAGCTGGAAGATTTTTATGACTTGGATCTATAGCAGCTTTGCTGGGCGTGTGAACTGGTCTGCTGAGCCTCAGACGGCAGCCCTCCCCGCTGGTGGCAGCAGTGCCCGTGGTTCTCTTCTAGGCAGGCCTCTCAAGTCCAGGTGCTGTCGTAATAATTTTTACCCAGGGCCTGTCTTCTCAATCCCTCACCTTTCCCCAAGGAGTATGTTGTTTTCTCTGTTTAAAAAAGTTCCACAATGAATCTTAAAGTTAGTTTTCTTGTAACATGAATTTAACGGTCAGACAGAGTGTAGGTTTGCTGCGTCATCTGTTTTCAGCCAGATTCACACAGTTCAAGGGTAGCATTTCCGGATTTCCAGTACTCATTTTTGAGGACCCCAGGTTCAAAAGTAACAGCATTGGCCCTGCTTTTGGGTCCAAGAATTGGGGTGATAGGTGAAGGATCTGAACTGTGGCATGTAGCCTTCTGCTATAGACTTAGGCGGATGCTTGAGGTTTCTGGTGAATTCTGCACATCTGTGTTTTTATATCTGTTCCCTGCCCTGGAATCCCCACCCTGTGCACTCGTTCTGTGGTTTTCGTCTCTTGTTTAATTGCACACAAGTACTACTGCTGGGTAACCAGAACCAGGTGCGACTGTGTTGAGATTTTTACTGTGTTTAGCCTGATAGGAAAATTGTGAAAGAACACATATAAAGATATAGCGGAATAAAATAAATGCAGAGTTGGAAGTTGACTCCCAAGGGCTGATAGACTTGGTACGTGTGAGTGTGCAACAAGCTTCTCATCCCTGCATAGATGCAGTGTCTGTAGCCTTAGTGGAAAAACTCAAGTTTACTGGTTTCAGCCTCGTGTGGCAAATAGATCTTAAAGAACAAAGCAGTATATTGGTAGCTGTTAATAGAGCAGGGCTAGCTCTGTCTATATAAATAGGGAAATGGGCTTAGCCATAGAGGTTCAACTATCTGGTTATCTCATGTATTAACACACATTGGGTCTCAGTTACACAGTTGTATTTAATGTTTTATGATCTCCTAGACTTTCTAGTCCAGGCACTTTTTGACAAGCCTTTGTCCTCATTTGAGGGGTTTTGTTGTCGGGTTGTTGGGTCCGTTTGTGTGGGTATTTGCCTCATGCCATCCCTGAGCTTTGCAGCTAGACAGGTGTGATTCAAAACTATGTTCTAAGGTGTTTCCTGTAGTGGAGTAATTGGTTTGCAGTAGTAAGTCATGTTTTTCCACTAAAAGGGGACGGAGGGGTGGTAATCCACGAGATAAGCTAAAGTTAAATTGTTAGAAGAATTCCTTGATCAGAAAATATAAATTTGCGTTTTGTTGCTCTATTTCCTGAAAGTAACTTGGAGATAAACCTGATTTGTCCATCTACTGCTTTGATCCCTTGGATACCACTCATACTTTCACGTTAAGCAAAAACAAGTAATTCTTGCAGGGGTCTCTGTCTTTTTCAGCAGCCCTTTTGTAAGACGCACTTTTCCCAAATAAAACAATTTTAAACCTCCCTCCCCCCCAAAAAAAGAAGTAATGAGACATAAACTTAAAGGGCTTTTTCCTGGCACATTCCATTTTAGTTTACAACCTAGAGCACCACTTCAATTAAGGCTCTGTTGCATTAGTAACCAGATTTGAAAAGGAGAAATGCTGCCGCCTTGTGGCCGTTTCCCACAAGAGCGACTTTACACCCACAGCTAATGGTCATTAACATTCAGAAGGACTCGGGGCCATAAAGGACACCTGCCCTCAAAAATTGTGCTGAGGTAAGGAATGGACAAAACAATTCAAAACAGGCCAATTTTTCAAGAAGATAGTATGAAGAGTGAAGTTTTACTCACTCTCTTTAAAAAAACAGGAAAATGGATAAAAGCTCAACCTCAGGAAGTATTAGACTCATGCAATCTAACCTACAAAAAGGTTTCAACGCACACCAGTCGACTGACCATCAGCAAAAAGTCTACAAACAATAAATGCTAAAGGGGCTTTAGAGAACTGTGTACCCTCTACCTGCTGGTGAGACGTAAAGTCGTAAGAGCCAACAATGAGAACAGAAAGGAGCTGCATTAAAAAGTAAAAATTGAGGTACCATTTAATCCAGCAGGCACGCCACTGGGCCTCTCACCTGAGAAGACCAGAATCGAGAAGACATAGGCTGCAAAAGCTGCACTGCAGCCTTATTCACAATAGCCAAGACAGTGAAGCAACCAAAATGTTCTTCAACAGGTGAATGGATAAAGAAGAAGTGGTCCATGTACACAATGGAATATTAGCCATGGAAAACAATGAAACACTGCTCTTTGAGGCACCACAGGTGAACCTGGGCATAATCACCAAACATGATGTAAGTCGGAAAGCAAAAGACCTATATCCTATGATATCACTTACAGGGGTTAGCTAAAAACTGACACAAATGAACATATTTCCACAGAGAAAGACGCTCACAGAATTAGAAAACAAACTATGCTCATGTAAAACGAAAGGTGGGGGGAATGGATAAATTAAGATGAGTGTTACTATACGTATACAAATACATATTATATACATTTATCAAAAAGACCGACCATATAGCAAGGGAGGTCTACAGAACACTCTGTAGTATTTTACATGGGAAGAGGATCTGTACAAGAATAGACATATACAATGTACAAATGAACCAGATTCTGTACACCTAGGACAAACAATAGTCTAATCTTTACCCCGATTAAAAAAAGTAAAAAAAAAAACCAAGAAGAAGTAAGGAGACCTAAACTTATGGGGGTTTCTCCTGGCACATTCCATTCTAATTTAAAACCTAGGAACACGACTTCCTGGAAGGCTCTGCTGCCTTAGTACCCAGATTTGGGAACGGAGAAATGAGGCCTCCTTGTGGCCATTTCCCACAACAGCAGCTTAAACACATTGCTAAAGGTCACTAAATATTCACCAAACTTGCATTTATTTAAATGACTCCTGCCCTCCAAAAATTCCTGGGGTCGAAAATCGACCAAAGTTTCAAAAGAGGGCAACCTTTCAAGATGACAATTTCAAGAGGTATATTGTACTCACATTTTTTTTAACAGAAAACAAAAAGGCGAGGAAAAATGATGAATTTTAGGAATTTTTAAAGACATGCAAACCCAAATTACAAAAACCGATCAGCTCACAGCAGTCAGAATGGCCATTAGCAAAAATGCTGCAAACAATAAATGCTGAAGTGATTGTGGAGAGATGCTTGCCCTCTCTTCTATGGGGGACGTGGTAAGAGCCACTAATGAAAACACAATGGAGGTGCTTTGAACATTGAGCTACAGGTCAATCATTCACACCCAGTGCTGGGCGTAACCCCTGAGAAATGAGAATCAAAAAGTCACAGGCTGGCAATCCTGCACTCCAGCAATATTTACCATAGCCAACACTTGGAAGCAACGAAAATATCCATCAATACAGGAATGCACCAAGAAGAAGTGGTCTAGGTACACAATGGAATATTACTCCAATAAAAACTATAAATTAAATTTAAAAAACAAACAAAAGTAAGGAGACATCCGCTTTTGTGGGTTTATCCGGGCACATTCCACTCTAATTTATAACCGAGGAACACCACTGGCCGTGAGGGCTGTTTCCCTAGTTACCAGAGTGGGGGACGTAGAGAGGCTGCCGTCCTCTGGCCGTTACCTGCAAAAGCAGCTTTGAAACCTATGCTAATGCTCACTTCATATGAACAAGTACGGCAGGGCTGTAAATGAAACCTGCCCTCAAAATGTTTAGAGGGAGGTAAATGGCCAAAGCATTTCAAAATGTGACACATACTTTAAGAAAACACTTTGAAGAACTAAGCTGTAATCACAGATTGAAAAATAAAAGCACGTGCCTTAAAGCTCAATTTCAACGGATTATGAGACACATGCAAATTCAACCACAAAGAGGTATTATCTCAAACCAGTCAGAATAACCATCAGCAAGAAAACTATAAACAATAAATGCTGAAGGTGTTGTGGAGAAATGCATACGCTCAACTTTAAGAGGGACGTAACTTGGAAAGAGCCACTAATGAGAACTGAATGGAGGTGTCTTTAAAAGGGAAATATTGAGCTACCATATGATCCAGCAGGCCCCTTCCTGGACCTATACCCTCTGAAGACAGAACTGGAAAGACACAGGCAGGCAAAACTGCACTGCACAGTATTACAATAGCCAAGATATGGAAGTAACCAAAAAGTCCACCAACAGATGGGGGGACAAAGAAGAACTGCTACATGTAGAGATGGAATATTAGCTAGCGAAAAAATGAAACAAGGCCATTTGCAGCACCATAGATGAGTCTAGAAATAATCACGCAACTTGTAGTAAGTGAGAAAGCGAAAGACACATATCCTATCCTATCACTTGTAGGTGTTACCAAAAAATTGATACCAATGAAGATATTTCCACAGAGAAAGGCAATCACAGATTCATTAAACAAACTTATGGTTCACCAAATGGAAAGGTGTGTGAGGATTGGATACATTACGGTATTGGGGTTAACAGAGATATACAAACACATGTGAAATACAGAATCACCAAAGACCTACAGAATACCAAGAGAAGACTACTCAACATTGTGTCATAGCCTACATGGGAAAAGGATACGAAGAAGAATAGATATATGTATATGTGTGAAAGAACCACATCTTGCACACCTAGAGCAAACAAAATATTGTAATCAAATTTGCTGTGATAAAAAATAAAAATTTACTTAAAAATACGAACAAGAAGTAATGAGAAGGGGGTGCTCGGGCTCCGGCCCGCAGTTCGAGCGGCGAGAGTGCTCAGAGACGCGACGCGGGCCAGAGGGGAGTGAGCGGGCGCCTCAGTGTCCCTCCCCTTCCCACCCCTCGCCTCGCCGCCTTCTCCCCCCTCAGCCGGACCGGAATTATGTGATCCCGGAAGTTCCGGCGCCAATGCTGTGTGGGATAAACAGTAATGGCGGAGGCTGCAGCTCCGGGAACAACAGCCACAACATCAGGAGCAGGAGCGGCAGGGGCGGCGGTGGCAGCGGCCTCCCACACCCCTATCCCCACAGTCACCTCCCCGTCCCTGGGGGCACGGGATGTGACAGCGACGGCAGCGGCGGCGGCGGGACCAAACAGGTCACCTGCAGGTATTTCATGCATGGGGTTTGTAAGGAAGGAGATAACTGTCGATACTCATGTGACCTCTCTGACAGTCCATATGGTGTAGTGTACAAGTATTTTCAGCGAGGGTACGGAGACCGCTGCAAATATGAACACAGCAAGCCATTGCAACTGCTACAGATCTAACTGCAAAGTCACCCCTTGCTGCTTCCTCAAGTCTCTCATCAGTAGTTGGACAGATTGGTGAAATGCATATGGGCGAAGCTGAGTCAAGAAATTCAAACTTTTCAACTGTAGGAGCGCGTTCAGAAGACTGGGTGAACGCCATTGAGTTTGTTCCTGGGCAGCCCTACTGTGGCCGTACTGCCCCTTCCTCCACTGAAGCACCCCTGCAGGGCTCAGTGACCAAGGAAGAATCAGAGAAGGAGCAAATTGCAGTGGAAACAAAGAAGCAGATCTGCCCCTATGCTGCAGTGGGAGAGTGCCGATATGGGGAGAACTGTGTGTATCTCCATGGAGACGCGTGTGATATGTGTGGGCTGCAGGTCTTCCATCCAGTGGATGCTGCCCAAAGATCACAACATATAAAATCTTGCATCGAGGCCCATGAGAAGGACATGGAGCTCTCGTTTGCTGTGCAGCACAGCAAGGACATGGTGTGTGGGATCTGCATGGAGGTGGTCTATGAGAAAGCCAACCCCCACGAGCGCCGCTTCGGAATCCTCTCCAACTGCAACCACACCTACTGTCTCAAGTGTATTCGCAAGTGGAGGAGTGCTAAGCAATTTGAAAGCAAGACCATAAAGTACTGCCCAGAATGCCGGATCACATCTAACATTGTCATTCCAAGTGAGGACTGGGTGGAGGAGAAAGAAAAGAAGCAGAAACTCATTCAGAAATACAAGGAGGCAATGAGCAACAAGGCGTGCAGGTATTTTGAAGAAGGACGTGGGAGCTGCCCATTTGGAGGGAACTGCGTTTACAAGCATGCGTACCCTGATGCCGTAGAGAGGAGCCACAGAGACAGAAAGTGGGAACATCAAGCACATAGCGGGCCCAACGAAGGAACCACTTCTGGGAGCTCATTGAGGAAAGAGAGAACGGCAACCCCTTTGACAACGACGAAGAAGAGGTTGTCACCTTTGAGCTGGGCGAGATGTTGCTTGTGCTTTTGGCTGCAGGTGGGGACGACGGCCTGACAGACTCTGAAGACGAGTGGGACTTGTTTCACGATGAGCTGGAAGATTTTTATGACTTGGATCTATAGCAGCTTTGCTGGGCGTGTGAACTGGTCTGCTGAGCCTCAGACGGCAGCCCTCCCCGCTGGTGGCAGCAGTGCCCGTGGTTCTCTTCTAGGCAGGCCTCTCAAGTCCAGGTGCTGTCGTAATAATTTTTACCCAGGGCCTGTCTTCTCAATCCCTCACCTTTCCCCAAGGAGTATGTTGTTTTCTCTGTTTAAAAAAGTTCCACAATGAATCTTAAAGTTAGTTTTCTTGTAACATGAATTTAACGGTCAGACAGAGTGTAGGTTTGCTGCGTCATCTGTTTTCAGCCAGATTCACACAGTTCAAGGGTAGCATTTCCGGATTTCCAGTACTCATTTTTGAGGACCCCAGGTTCAAAAGTAACAGCATTGGCCCTGCTTTTGGGTCCAAGAATTGGGGTGATAGGTGAAGGATCTGAACTGTGGCATGTAGCCTTCTGCTATAGACTTAGGCGGATGCTTGAGGTTTCTGGTGAATTCTGCACATCTGTGTTTTTATATCTGTTCCCTGCCCTGGAATCCCCACCCTGTGCACTCGTTCTGTGGTTTTCGTCTCTTGTTTAATTGCACACAAGTACTACTGCTGGGTAACCAGAACCAGGTGCGACTGTGTTGAGATTTTTACTGTGTTTAGCCTGATAGGAAAATTGTGAAAGAACACATATAAAGATATAGCGGAATAAAATAAATGCAGAGTTGGAAGTTGACTCCCAAGGGCTGATAGACTTGGTACGTGTGAGTGTGCAACAAGCTTCTCATCCCTGCATAGATGCAGTGTCTGTAGCCTTAGTGGAAAAACTCAAGTTTACTGGTTTCAGCCTCGTGTGGCAAATAGATCTTAAAGAACAAAGCAGTATATTGGTAGCTGTTAATAGAGCAGGGCTAGCTCTGTCTATATAAATAGGGAAATGGGCTTAGCCATAGAGGTTCAACTATCTGGTTATCTCATGTATTAACACACATTGGGTCTCAGTTACACAGTTGTATTTAATGTTTTATGATCTCCTAGACTTTCTAGTCCAGGCACTTTTTGACAAGCCTTTGTCCTCATTTGAGGGGTTTTGTTGTCGGGTTGTTGGGTCCGTTTGTGTGGGTATTTGCCTCATGCCATCCCTGAGCTTTGTAGCTAGACAGGTGTGATTCAAAACTATGTTCTAAGGTGTTTCCTGTAGTGGAGTAATTGGTTTGCAGTAGTAAGTCATGTTTTTCCACTAAAAGGGGACGGAGGGGTGGTAATCCACGAGATAAGCTAAAGTTAAATTGTTAGAAGAATTCCTTGATCAGAAAATATAAATTTGCGTTTTGTTGCTCTATTTCCTGAAAGTAACTTGGAGATAAACCTGATTTGTCCATCTACTGCTTTGATCCCTTGGATACCACTCATACTTTCACGTTAAGCAAAAACAAGTAATTCTTGCAGGGGTCTCTGTCTTTTTCAGCAGCCCTTTTGTAAGACGCACTTTTCCCAAATAAAACAATTTTAAACCTCCCTCCCCCCCAAAAAAAGAAGTAATGAGACATAAACTTAAAGGGCTTTTTCCTGGCACATTCCATTCTAGTTTACAACCTAGAGCACCACTTCAATTAAGGCTCTGTTGCATTAGTAACCAGATTTGAAAAGGAGAAATGCTGCCGCCTTGTGGCCGTTTCCCACAAGAGCGACTTTACACCCACAGCTAATGGTCATTAACATTCAGAAGGACTCGGGGCCATAAAGGACACCTGCCCTCAAAAATTGTGCTGAGGTAAGGAATGGACAAAACAATTCAAAACAGGCCAATTTTTCAAGAAGATAGTATGAAGAGTGAAGTTTTACTCACTCTCTTTAAAAAAACAGGAAAATGGATAAAAGCTCAACCTCAGGAAGTATTAGACTCATGCAATCTAACCTACAAAAAGGTTTCAACGCACACCAGTCGACTGACCATCAGCAAAAAGTCTACAAACAATAAATGCTAAAGGGGCTTTAGAGAACTGTGTACCCTCTACCTGCTGGTGAGACGTAAAGTCGTAAGAGCCAACAATGAGAACAGAAAGGAGCTGCATTAAAAAGTAAAAATTGAGGTACCATTTAATCCAGCAGGCACGCCACTGGGCCTCTCACCTGAGAAGACCAGAATCGAGAAGACATAGGCTGCAAAAGCTGCACTGCAGCCTTATTCACAATAGCCAAGACAGTGAAGCAACCAAAATGTTCTTCAACAGGTGAATGGATAAAGAAGAAGTGGTCCATGTACACAATGGAATATTAGCCATGGAAAACAATGAAACACTGCTCTTTGAGGCACCACAGGTGAACCTGGGCATAATCACCAAACATGATGTAAGTCGGAAAGCAAAAGACCTATATCCTATGATATCACTTACAGGGGTTAGCTAAAAACTGACACAAATGAACATATTTCCACAGAGAAAGACGCTCACAGAATTAGAAAACAAACTATGCTCATGTAAAACGAAAGGTGGGGGGAATGGATAAATTAAGATTAGTGTTACTATACGTATACAAATACATATTATATACATTTATCAAAAAGACCGACCATATAGCAAGGGAGGTCTACAGAACACTCTGTAGTATTTTACATGGGAAGAGGATCTGTACAAGAATAGACATATACAATGTACAAATGAACCAGATTCTGTACACCTAGGACAAACAATAGTCTAATCTTTACCCCGATTAAAAAAAGTAAAAAAAAAAACCAAGAAGAAGTAAGGAGACCTAAACTTATGGGGGTTTCTCCTGGCACATTCCATTCTAATTTAAAACCTAGGAACACGACTTCCTGGAAGGCTCTGCTGCCTTAGTACCCAGATTTGGGAACGGAGAAATGAGGCCTCCTTGTGGCCATTTCCCACAACAGCAGCTTAAACACATTGCTAAAGGTCACTAAATATTCACCAAACTTGCATTTATTTAAATGACTCCTGCCCTCCAAAAATTCCTGGGGTCGAAAATCGACCAAAGTTTCAAAAGAGGGCAACCTTTCAAGATGACAATTTCAAGAGGTATATTGTACTCACATTTTTTTTAACAGAAAACAAAAAGGCGAGGAAAAATGATGAATTTTAGGAATTTTTAAAGACATGCAAACCCAAATTACAAAAACCGATCAGCTCACAGCAGTCAGAATGGCCATTAGCAAAAATGCTGCAAACAATAAATGCTGAAGTGATTGTGGAGAGATGCTTGCCCTCTCTTCTATGGGGGACGTGGTAAGAGCCACTAATGAAAACACAATGGAGGTGCTTTGAACATTGAGCTACAGGTCAATCATTCACACCCAGTGCTGGGCGTAACCCCTGAGAAATGAGAATCAAAAAGTCACAGGCTGGCAATCCTGCACTCCAGCAATATTTACCATAGCCAACACTTGGAAGCAACGAAAATATCCATCAATACAGGAATGCACCAAGAAGAAGTGGTCTATGTACACAATGGAATATTACTCCAATAAAAACTATAAATTAAATTTAAAAAACAAACAAAAGTAAGGAGACATCCGCTTTTGTGGGTTTATCCGGGCACATTCCACTCTAATTTATAACCGAGGAACACCACTGGCCGTGAGGGCTGTTTCCCTAGTTACCAGAGTGGGGGACGTAGAGAGGCTGCCGTCCTCTGGCCGTTACCTGCAAAAGCAGCTTTGAAACCTATGCTAATGCTCACTTCATATGAACAAGTACGGCAGGGCTGTAAATGAAACCTGCCCTCAAAATGTTTAGAGGGAGGTAAATGGCCAAAGCATTTCAAAATGTGACACATACTTTAAGAAAACACTTTGAAGAACTAAGCTGTAATCACACATTGAAAAATAAAAGCACGTGCCTTAAAGCTCAATTTCAACGGATTATGAGACACATGCAAATTCAACCACAAAGAGGTATTATCTCAAACCAGTCAGAATAACCATCAGCAAGAAAACTATAAACAATAAATGCTGAAGGTGTTGTGGAGAAATGCATACGCTCAACTTTAAGAGGGACGTAACTTGGAAAGAGCCACTAATGAGAACTGAATGGAGGTGTCTTTAAAAGGGAAATATTGAGCTACCATATGATCCAGCAGGCCCCTTCCTGGACCTATACCCTCTGAAGACAGAACTGGAAAGACACAGGCAGGCAAAACTGCACTGCACAGTATTACAATAGCCAAGATATGGAAGTAACCAAAAAGTCCACCAACAGATGGGGGGACAAAGAAGAACTGCTACATGTAGAGATGGAATATTAGCTAGCGAAAAAATGAAACAAGGCCATTTGCAGCACCATAGATGAGTCTAGAAATAATCACGCAACTTGTAGTAAGTGAGAAAGCGAAAGACACATATCCTATCCTATCACTTGTAGGTGTTACCAAAAAATTGATACCAATGAAGATATTTCCACAGAGAAAGGCAATCACAGATTCATTAAACAAACTTATGGTTCACCAAATGGAAAGGTGTGTGAGGATTGGATACATTACGGTATTGGGGTTAACAGAGATATACAAACACATGTGAAATACAGAATCACCAAAGACCTACAGAATACCAAGAGAAGACTACTCAACATTGTGTCATAGCCTACATGGGAAAAGGATACGAAGAAGAATAGATATATGTATATGTGTGAAAGAACCACATCTTGCACACCTAGAGCAAACAAAATATTGTAATCAAATTTGCTGTGATAAAAAATAAAAATTTACTTAAAAATACGAACAAGAAGTAATGAGAAGGGGGTGCTCGGGCTCCGGCCCGCAGTTCGAGCGGCGAGAGTGCTCAGAGACGCGACGCGGGCCAGAGGGGAGTGAGCGGGCGCCTCAGTGTCCCTCCCCTTCCCACCCCTCGCCTCGCCGCCTTCTCCCCCCTCAGCCGGACCGGAATTATGTGATCCCGGAAGTTCCGGCGCCAATGCTGTGTGGGATAAACAGTAATGGCGGAGGCTGCAGCTCCGGGAACAACAGCCACAACATCAGGAGCAGGAGCGGCAGGGGTGGCGGTGGCAGCGGCCTCCCACACCCCTATCCCCACAGTCACCTCCCCGTCCCTGGGGGCACGGGATGTGACAGCGACGGCAGCGGCGGCGGCGGGACCAAACAGGTCACCTGCAGGTATTTCATGCATGGGGTTTGTAAGGAAGGAGATAACTGTCGATACTCATGTGACCTCTCTGACAGTCCATATGGTGTAGTGTACAAGTATTTTCAGCGAGGGTACGGAGACCGCTGCAAATATGAACACAGCAAGCCATTGCAACTGCTACAGATCTAACTGCAAAGTCACCCCTTGCTGCTTCCTCAAGTCTCTCATCAGTAGTTGGACAGATTGGTGAAATGCATATGGGCGAAGCTGAGTCAAGAAATTCAAACTTTTCAACTGTAGGAGCGCGTTCAGAAGACTGGGTGAACGCCATTGAGTTTGTTCCTGGGCAGCCCTACTGTGGCCGTACTGCCCCTTCCTCCACTGAAGCACCCCTGCAGGGCTCAGTGACCAAGGAAGAATCAGAGAAGGAGCAAATTGCAGTGGAAACAAAGAAGCAGATCTGCCCCTATGCTGCAGTGGGAGAGTGCTGATATGGGGAGAACTGTGTGTATCTCCATGGAGACGCGTGTGATATGTGTGGGCTACAGGTCTTCCATCCAGTGGATGCTGCCCAAAGATCACAACATATAAAATCTTGCATCGAGGCCCATGAGAAGGACATGGAGCTCTCGTTTGCTGTGCAGCACAGCAAGGACATGGTGTGTGGGATCTGCATGGAGGTGGTCTATGAGAAAGCCAACCCCCGCGAGCGCCGCTTCGGAATCCTCTCCAACTGCAACCACACCTACTGTCTCAAGTGTATTCGCAAGTGGAGGAGTGCTAAGCAATTTGAGAGCAAGATCATAAAGTACTGCCCAGAATGCCGGATCACATCTAACATTGTCATTCCAAGTGAGGACTGGGTGGAGGAGAAAGAAAAGAAGCAGAAACTCATTCAGAAATACAAGGAGGCAATGAGCAACAAGGCGTGCAGGTATTTTGAAGAAGGACGTGGGAGCTGCCCATTTGGAGGGAACTGCGTTTACAAGCATGCGTACCCTGATGCCGTAGAGAGGAGCCACAGAGACAGAAAGTGGGAACATCAAGCACATAGCGGGCCCAACGAAGGAACCACTTCTGGGAGCTCATTGAGGAAAGAGAGAACGGCAACCCCTTTGACAACGACGAAGAAGAGGTTGTCACCTTTGAGCTGGGCGAGATGTTGCTTGTGCTTTTGGCTGCAGGTGGGGACGACGACCTGACAGACTCTGAAGACGAGTGGGACTTGTTTCACGATGAGCTGGAAGATTTTTATGACTTGGATCTATAGCAGCTTTGCTGGGCGTGTGAACTGGTCTGCTGAGCCTCAGACGGCAGCCCTCCCCGCTGGTGGCAGCAGTGCCCGTGGTTCTCTTCTAGGCAGGCCTCTCAAGTCCAGGTGCTGTCGTAATAATTTTTACCCAGGGCCTGTCTTCTCAATCCCTCACCTTTCCCCAAGGAGTATGTTGTTTTCTCTGTTTAAAAAAGTTCCACAATGAATCTTAAAGTTAGTTTTCTTGTAACATGAATTTAACGGTCAGACAGAGTGTAGGTTTGCTGCGTCATCTGTTTTCAGCCAGATTCACACAGTTCAAGGGTAGCATTTCCGGATTTCCAGTACTCATTTTTGAGGACCCCAGGTTCAAAAGTAACAGCATTGGCCCTGCTTTTGGGTCCAAGAATTGGGGTGATAGGTGAAGGATCTGAACTGTGGCATGTAGCCTTCTGCTATAGACTTAGGCGGATGCTTGAGGTTTCTGGTGAATTCTGCACATCTGTGTTTTTATATCTGTTCCCTGCCCTGGAATCCCCACCCTGTGCACTCGTTCTGTGGTTTTCGTCTCTTGTTTAATTGCACACAAGTACTACTGCTGGGTAACCAGAACCAGGTGCGACTGTGTTGAGATTTTTACTGTGTTTAGCCTGATAGGAAAATTGTGAAAGAACACATATAAAGATATAGCGGAATAAAATAAATGCAGAGTTGGAAGTTGACTCCCAAGGGCTGATAGACTTGGTACGTGTGAGTGTGCAACAAGCTTCTCATCCCTGCATAGATGCAGTGTCTGTAGCCTTAGTGGAAAAACTCAAGTTTACTGGTTTCAGCCTCGTGTGGCAAATAGATCTTAAAGAACAAAGCAGTATATTGGTAGCTGTTAATAGAGCAGGGCTAGCTCTGTCTATATAAATAGGGAAATGGGCTTAGCCATAGAGGTTCAACTATCTGGTTATCTCATGTATTAACACACATTGGGTCTCAGTTACACAGTTGTATTTAATGTTTTATGATCTCCTAGACTTTCTAGTCCAGGCACTTTTTGACAAGCCTTTGTCCTCATTTGAGGGGTTTTGTTGTCGGGTTGTTGGGTCCGTTTGTGTGGGTATTTGCCTCATGCCATCCCTGAGCTTTGCAGCTAGACAGGTGTGATTCAAAACTATGTTCTAAGGTGTTTCCTGTAGTGGAGTAATTGGTTTGCAGTAGTAAGTCATGTTTTTCCACTAAAAGGGGACGGAGGGGTGGTAATCCACGAGATAAGCTAAAGTTAAATTGTTAGAAGAATTCCTTGATCAGAAAATATAAATTTGCGTTTTGTTGCTCTATTTCCTGAAAGTAACTTGGAGATAAACCTGATTTGTCCATCTACTGCTTTGATCCCTTGGATACCACTCATACTTTCACGTTAAGCAAAAACAAGTAATTCTTGCAGGGGTCTCTGTCTTTTTCAGCAGCCCTTTTGTAAGACGCACTTTTCCCAAATAAAACAATTTTAAACCTCCCTCCCCCCCAAAAAAAGAAGTAATGAGACATAAACTTAAAGGGCTTTTTCCTGGCACATTCCATTCTAGTTTACAACCTAGAACACCACTTCAATTAAGGCTCTGTTGCATTAGTAACCAGATTTGAAAAGGAGAAATGCTGCCGCCTTGTGGCCGTTTCCCACAAGAGCGACTTTACACCCACAGCTAATGGTCATTAACATTCAGAAGGACTCGGGGCCATAAAGGACACCTGCCCTCAAAAATTGTGCTGAGGTAAGGAATGGACAAAACAATTCAAAACAGGCCAATTTTTCAAGAAGATAGTATGAAGAGTGAAGTTTTACTCACTCTCTTTAAAAAAAACAGGAAAATGGATAAAAGCTCAACCTCAGGAAGTATTAGACTCATGCAATCTAACCTACAAAAAGGTTTCAACGCACACCAGTCGACCGACCATCAGCAAAAAGTCTACAAACAATAAATGCTAAAGGGGCTTTAGAGAACTGTGTACCCTCTACCTGCTGGTGAGACGTAAAGTCGTAAGAGCCAACAATGAGAACAGAAAGGAGCTGCATTAAAAAGTAAAAATTGAGGTACCATTTAATCCAGCAGGCACGCCACTGGGCCTCTCACCTGAGAAGACCAGAATCGAGAAGACATAGGCTGCAAAAGCTGCACTGCAGCCTTATTCACAATAGCCAAGACAGTGAAGCAACCAAAATGTTCTTCAACAGGTGAATGGATAAAGAAGAAGTGGTCCATGTACACAATGGAATATTAGCCATGGAAAACAATGAAACACTGCTCTTTGAGGCACCACAGGTGAACCTGGGCATAATCACCAAACATGATGTAAGTCGGAAAGCAAAAGACCTATATCCTATGATATCACTTACAGGGGTTAGCTAAAAACTGACACAAATGAACATATTTCCACAGAGAAAGACGCTCACAGAATTAGAAAACAAACTATGCTCATGTAAAACGAAAGGTGGGGGGAATGGATAAATTAAGATGAGTGTTACTATACGTATACAAATACATATTATATACATTTATCAAAAAGACCGACCATATAGCAAGGGAGGTCTACAGAACACTCTGTAGTATTTTACATGGGAAGAGGATCTGTACAAGAATAGACATATACAATGTACAAATGAACCAGATTCTGTACACCTAGGACAAACAATAGTCTAATCTTTACCCCGATTAAAAAAAGTAAAAAAAAAAACCAAGAAGAAGTAAGGAGACCTAAACTTATGGGGGTTTCTCCTGGCACATTCCATTCTAATTTAAAACCTAGGAACACGACTTCCTGGAAGGCTCTGCTGCCTTAGTACCCAGATTTGGGAACGGAGAAATGAGGCCTCCTTGTGGCCATTTCCCACAACAGCAGCTTAAACACATTGCTAAAGGTCACTAAATATTCACCAAACTTGCATTTATTTAAATGACTCCTGCCCTCCAAAAATTCCTGGGGTCGAAAATCGACCAAAGTTTCAAAAGAGGGCAACCTTTCAAGATGACAATTTCAAGAGGTATATTGTACTCACATTTTTTTTAACAGAAAACAAAAAGGCGAGGAAAAATGATGAATTTTAGGAATTTTTAAAGACATGCAAACCCAAATTACAAAAACCGATCAGCTCACAGCAGTCAGAATGGCCATTAGCAAAAATGCTGCAAACAATAAATGCTGAAGTGATTGTGGAGAGATGCTTGCCCTCTCTTCTATGGGGGACGTGGTAAGAGCCACTAATGAAAACACAATGGAGGTGCTTTGAACATTGAGCTACAGGTCAATCATTCACACCCAGTGCTGGGCGTAACCCCTGAGAAATGAGAATCAAAAAGTCACAGGCTGGCAATCCTGCACTCCAGCAATATTTACCATAGCCAACACTTGGAAGCAACGAAAATATCCATCAATACAGGAATGCACCAAGAAGAAGTGGTCTAGGTACACAATGGAATATTACTCCAATAAAAACTATAAATTAAATTTAAAAAACAAACAAAAGTAAGGAGACATCCGCTTTTGTGGGTTTATCCGGGCACATTCCACTCTAATTTATAACCGAGGAACACCACTGGCCGGGAGGGCTGTTTCCCTAGTTACCAGAGTGGGGGACGTAGAGAGGCTGCCGTCCTCTGGCCGTTACCTGCAAAAGCAGCTTTGAAACCTGTGCTAATGCTCACTTCATATGAACAAGTACGGCAGGGCTGTAAATGAAACCTGCCCTCAAAATGTTTAGAGGGAGGTAAATGGCCAAAGCATTTCAAAATGTGACACATACTTTAAGAAAACACTTTGAAGAACTAAGCTGTAATCACAGATTGAAAAATAAAAGCACGTGCCTTAAAGCTCAATTTCAACGGATTATGAGACACATGCAAATTCAACCACAAAGAGGTATTATCTCAAACCAGTCAGAATAACCATCAGCAAGAAAACTATAAACAATAAATGCTGAAGGTGTTGTGGAGAAATGCATACGCTCAACTTTAAGAGGGACGTAACTTGGAAAGAGCCACTAATGAGAACTGAATGGAGGTGTCTTTAAAAGGGAAATATTGAGCTACCATATGATCCAGCAGGCCCCTTCCTGGACCTATACCCTCTGAAGACAGAACTGGAAAGACACAGGCAGGCAAAACTGCACTGCACAGTATTACAATAGCCAAGATATGGAAGTAACCAAAAAGTCCACCAACAGATGGGGGGACAAAGAAGAACTGCTACATGTAGAGATGGAATATTAGCTAGCGAAAAAATGAAACAAGGCCATTTGCAGCACCATAGATGAGTCTAGAAATAATCACGCAACTTGTAGTAAGTGAGAAAGCGAAAGACACATATCCTATCCTATCACTTGTAGGTGTTACCAAAAAATTGATACCAATGAAGATATTTCCACAGAGAAAGGCAATCACAGATTCATTAAACAAACTTATGGTTCACCAAATGGAAAGGTGTGTGAGGATTGGATACATTACGGTATTGGGGTTAACAGAGATATACAAACACATGTGAAATACAGAATCACCAAAGACCTACAGAATACCAAGAGAAGACTACTCAACATTGTGTCATAGCCTACATGGGAAAAGGATACGAAGAAGAATAGATATATGTATATGTGTGAAAGAACCACATCTTGCACACCTAGAGCAAACAAAATATTGTAATCAAATTTGCTGTGATAAAAAATAAAAATTTACTTAAAAATACGAACAAGAAGTAATGAGAAGGGGGTGCTCGGGCTCCGGCCCGCAGTTCGAGCGGCGAGAGTGCTCAGAGACGCGACGCGGGCCAGAGGGGAGTGAGCGGGCGCCTCAGTGTCCCTCCCCTTCCCACCCCTCGCCTCGCCGCCTTCTCCCCCCTCAGCCGGACCGGAATTATGTGATCCCGGAAGTTCCGGCGCCAATGCTGTGTGGGATAAACAGTAATGGCGGAGGCTGCAGCTCCGGGAACAACAGCCACAACATCAGGAGCAGGAGCGGCAGGGGCGGCGGTGGCAGCGGCCTCCCACACCCCTATCCCCACAGTCACCTCCCCGTCCCTGGGGGCACGGGATGTGACAGCGACGGCAGCGGCGGCGGCGGGACCAAACAGGTCACCTGCAGGTATTTCATGCATGGGGTTTGTAAGGAAGGAGATAACTGTCGATACTCATGTGACCTCTCTGACAGTCCATATGGTGTAGTGTACAAGTATTTTCAGCGAGGGTACGGAGACCGCTGCAAATATGAACACAGCAAGCCATTGCAACTGCTACAGATCTAACTGCAAAGTCACCCCTTGCTGCTTCCTCAAGTCTCTCATCAGTAGTTGGACAGATTGGTGAAATGCATATGGGCGAAGCTGAGTCAAGAAATTCAAACTTTTCAACTGTAGGAGCGCGTTCAGAAGACTGGGTGAACGCCATTGAGTTTGTTCCTGGGCAGCCCTACTGTGGCCGTACTGCCCCTTCCTCCACTGAAGCACCCCTGCAGGGCTCAGTGACCAAGGAAGAATCAGAGAAGGAGCAAATTGCAGTGGAAACAAAGAAGCAGATCTGCCCCTATGCTGCAGTGGGAGAGTGCCGATATGGGGAGAACTGTGTGTATCTCCATGGAGACGCGTGTGATATGTGTGGGCTGCAGGTCTTCCATCCAGTGGATGCTGCCCAAAGATCACAACATATAAAATCTTGCATCGAGGCCCATGAGAAGGACATGGAGCTCTCGTTTGCTGTGCAGCACAGCAAGGACATGGTGTGTGGGATCTGCATGGAGGTGGTCTATGAGAAAGCCAACCCCCGCGAGCGCCGCTTCGGAATCCTCTCCAACTGCAACCACACCTACTGTCTCAAGTGTATTCGCAAGTGGAGGAGTGCTAAGCAATTTGAGAGCAAGACCATAAAGTACTGCCCAGAATGCCGGATCACATCTAACATTGTCATTCCAAGTGAGGACTGGGTGGAGGAGAAAGAAAAGAAGCAGAAACTCATTCAGAAATACAAGGAGGCAATGAGCAACAAGGCGTGCAGGTATTTTGAAGAAGGACGTGGGAGCTGCCCATTTGGAGGGAACTGCGTTTACAAGCATGCGTACCCTGATGCCGTAGAGAGGAGCCACAGAGACAGAAAGTGGGAACATCAAGCACATAGCGGGCCCAACGAAGGAACCACTTCTGGGAGCTCATTGAGGAAAGAGAGAACGGCAACCCCTTTGACAACGACGAAGAAGAGGTTGTCACCTTTGAGCTGGGCGAGATGTTGCTTGTGCTTTTGGCTGCAGGTGGGGACGACGACCTGACAGACTCTGAAGACGAGTGGGACTTGTTTCACGATGAGCTGGAAGATTTTTATGACTTGGATCTATAGCAGCTTTGCTGGGCGTGTGAACTGGTCTGCTGAGCCTCAGACGGCAGCCCTCCCCGCTGGTGGCAGCAGTGCCCGTGGTTCTCTTCTAGGCAGGCCTCTCAAGTCCAGGTGCTGTCGTAATAATTTTTACCCAGGGCCTGTCTTCTCAATCCCTCACCTTTCCCCAAGGAGTATGTTGTTTTCTCTGTTTAAAAAAGTTCCACAATGAATCTTAAAGTTAGTTTTCTTGTAACATGAATTTAACGGTCAGACAGAGTGTAGGTTTGCTGCGTCATCTGTTTTCAGCCAGATTCACACAGTTCAAGGGTAGCATTTCCGGATTTCCAGTACTCATTTTTGAGGACCCCAGGTTCAAAAGTAACAGCATTGGCCCTGCTTTTGGGTCCAAGAATTGGGGTGATAGGTGAAGGATCTGAACTGTGGCATGTAGCCTTCTGCTATAGACTTAGGCGGATGCTTGAGGTTTCTGGTGAATTCTGCACATCTGTGTTTTTATATCTGTTCCCTGCCCTGGAATCCCCACCCTGTGCACTCGTTCTGTGGTTTTCGTCTCTTGTTTAATTGCACACAAGTACTACTGCTGGGTAACCAGAACCAGGTGCGACTGTGTTGAGATTTTTACTGTGTTTAGCCTGATAGGAAAATTGTGAAAGAACACATATAAAGATATAGCGGAATAAAATAAATGCAGAGTTGGAAGTTGACTCCCAAGGGCTGATAGACTTGGTACGTGTGAGTGTGCAACAAGCTTCTCATCCCTGCATAGATGCAGTGTCTGTAGCCTTAGTGGAAAAACTCAAGTTTACTGGTTTCAGCCTCGTGTGGCAAATAGATCTTAAAGAACAAAGCAGTATATTGGTAGCTGTTAATAGAGCAGGGCTAGCTCTGTCTATATAAATAGGGAAATGGGCTTAGCCATAGAGGTTCAACTATCTGGTTATCTCATGTATTAACACACATTGGGTCTCAGTTACACAGTTGTATTTAATGTTTTATGATCTCCTAGACTTTCTAGTCCAGGCACTTTTTGACAAGCCTTTGTCCTCATTTGAGGGGTTTTGTTGTCGGGTTGTTGGGTCCGTTTGTGTGGGTATTTGCCTCATGCCATCCCTGAGCTTTGCAGCTAGACAGGTGTGATTCAAAACTATGTTCTAAGGTGTTTCCTGTAGTGGAGTAATTGGTTTGCAGTAGTAAGTCATGTTTTTCCACTAAAAGGGGACGGAGGGGTGGTAATCCACGAGATAAGCTAAAGTTAAATTGTTAGAAGAATTCCTTGATCAGAAAATATAAATTTGCGTTTTGTTGCTCTATTTCCTGAAAGTAACTTGGAGATAAACCTGATTTGTCCATCTACTGCTTTGATCCCTTGGATACCACTCATACTTTCACGTTAAGCAAAAACAAGTAATTCTTGCAGGGGTCTCTGTCTTTTTCAGCAGCCCTTTTGTAAGACGCACTTTTCCCAAATAAAACAAGTTTAAACCTCCCTCCCCCCCAAAAAAAGAAGTAATGAGACATAAACTTAAAGGGCTTTTTCCTGGCACATTCCATTCTAGTTTACAACCTAGAACACCACTTCAATTAAGGCTCTGTTGCATTAGTAACCAGATTTGAAAAGGAGAAATGCTGCCGCCTTGTGGCCGTTTCCCACAAGAGCGACTTTACACCCACAGCTAATGGTCATTAACATTCAGAAGGACTCGGGGCCATAAAGGACACCTGCCCTCAAAAATTGTGCTGAGGTAAGGAATGGACAAAACAATTCAAAACAGGCCAATTTTTCAAGAAGATAGTATGAAGAGTGAAGTTTTACTCACTCTCTTTAAAAAAAACAGGAAAATGGATAAAAGCTCAACCTCAGGAAGTATTAGACTCATGCAATCTAACCTACAAAAAGGTTTCAACGCACACCAGTCGACCGACCATCAGCAAAAAGTCTACAAACAATAAATGCTAAAGGGGCTTTAGAGAACTGTGTACCCTCTACCTGCTGGTGAGACGTAAAGTCGTAAGAGCCAACAATGAGAACAGAAAGGAGCTGCATTAAAAAGTAAAAATTGAGGTACCATTTAATCCAGCAGGCACGCCACTGGGCCTCTCACCTGAGAAGACCAGAATCGAGAAGACATAGGCTGCAAAAGCTGCACTGCAGCCTTATTCACAATAGCCAAGACAGTGAAGCAACCAAAATGTTCTTCAACAGGTGAATGGATAAAGAAGAAGTGGTCCATGTACACAATGGAATATTAGCCATGGAAAACAATGAAACACTGCTCTTTGAGGCACCACAGGTGAACCTGGGCATAATCACCAAACATGATGTAAGTCGGAAAGCAAAAGACCTATATCCTATGATATCACTTACAGGGGTTAGCTAAAAACTGACACAAATGAACATATTTCCACAGAGAAAGACGCTCACAGAATTAGAAAACAAACTATGCTCATGTAAAACGAAAGGTGGGGGGAATGGATAAATTAAGATGAGTGTTACTATACGTATACAAATACATATTATATACATTTATCAAAAAGACCGACCATATAGCAAGGGAGGTCTACAGAACACTCTGTAGTATTTTACGTGGGAAGAGGATCTGTACAAGAATAGACATATACAATGTACAAATGAACCAGATTCTGTACACCTAGGACAAACAATAGTCTAATCTTTACCCCGATTAAAAAAAGTAAAAAAAAAAACCAAGAAGAAGTAAGGAGACCTAAACTTATGGGGGTTTCTCCTGGCACATTCCATTCTAATTTAAAACCTAGGAACACGACTTCCTGGAAGGCTCTGCTGCCTTAGTACCCAGATTTGGGAACGGAGAAATGAGGCCTCCTTGTGGCCATTTCCCACAACAGCAGCTTAAACACATTGCTAAAGGTCACTAAATATTCACCAAACTTGCATTTATTTAAATGACTCCTGCCCTCCAAAAATTCCTGGGGTCGAAAATCGACCAAAGTTTCAAAAGAGGGCAACCTTTCAAGATGACAATTTCAAGAGGTATATTGTACTCACATTTTTTTTAACAGAAAACAAAAAGGCGAGGAAAAATGATGAATTTTAGGAATTTTTAAAGACATGCAAACCCAAATTACAAAAACCGATCAGCTCACAGCAGTCAGAATGGCCATTAGCAAAAATGCTGCAAACAATAAATGCTGAAGTGATTGTGGAGAGATGCTTGCCCTCTCTTCTATGGGGGACGTGGTAAGAGCCACTAATGAAAACACAATGGAGGTGCTTTGAACATTGAGCTACAGGTCAATCATTCACACCCAGTGCTGGGCGTAACCCCTGAGAAATGAGAATCAAAAAGTCACAGGCTGGCAATCCTGCACTCCAGCAATATTTACCATAGCCAACACTTGGAAGCAACGAAAATATCCATCAATACAGGAATGCACCAAGAAGAAGTGGTCTAGGTACACAATGGAATATTACTCCAATAAAAACTATAAATTAAATTTAAAAAACAAACAAAAGTAAGGAGACATCCGCTTTTGTGGGTTTATCCGGGCACATTCCACTCTAATTTATAACCGAGGAACACCACTGGCCGGGAGGGCTGTTTCCCTAGTTACCAGAGTGGGGGACGTAGAGAGGCTGCCGTCCTCTGGCCGTTACCTGCAAAAGCAGCTTTGAAACCTGTGCTAATGCTCACTTCATATGAACAAGTACGGCAGGGCTGTAAATGAAACCTGCCCTCAAAATGTTTAGAGGGAGGTAAATGGCCAAAGCATTTCAAAATGTGACACATACTTTAAGAAAACACTTTGAAGAACTAAGCTGTAATCACAGATTGAAAAATAAAAGCACGTGCCTTAAAGCTCAATTTCAACGGATTATGAGACACATGCAAATTCAACCACAAAGAGGTATTATCTCAAACCAGTCAGAATAACCATCAGCAAGAAAACTATAAACAATAAATGCTGAAGGTGTTGTGGAGAAATGCATACGCTCAACTTTAAGAGGGACGTAACTTGGAAAGAGCCACTAATGAAAACTGAATGGAGGTGCCTTTAAAAGGGAAATATTGAGCTACCATATGATCCAGCAGGCCCCTTCCTGGACCTATACCCTCTGAAGACAGAACTGGAAAGACACAGGCAGGCAAAACTGCACTGCACAGTATTACAATAGCCAAGATATGGAAGTAACCAAAAAGTCCACCAACAGATGGGGGGACAAAGAAGAACTGCTACATGTAGAGATGGAATATTAGCTAGCGAAAAAATGAAACAAGGCCATTTGCAGCACCATAGATGAGTCTAGAAGTAATCACGCAACTTGTAGTAAGTGAGAAAGCGAAAGACACATATCCTATCCTATCACTTGTAGGTGTTACCAAAAAATTGATACCAATGAAGATATTTCCACAGAGAAAGGCAATCACAGATTCATTAAACAAACTTATGGTTCACCAAATGGAAAGGTGTGTGAGGATTGGATACATTACGGTATTGGGGTTAACAGAGATATACAAACACATGTGAAATACAGAATCACCAAAGACCTACAGAATACCAAGAGAAGACTACTCAACATTGTGTCATAGCCTACATGGGAAAAGGATACGAAGAAGAATAGATATATGTATATGTGTGAAAGAACCACATCTTGCACACCTAGAGCAAACAAAATATTGTAATCAAATTTGCTGTGATAAAAAATAAAAATTTACTTAAAAATACGAACAAGAAGTAATGAGAAGGGGGTGCTCGGGCTCCGGCCCGCAGTTCGAGCGGCGAGAGTGCTCAGAGACGCGACGCGGGCCAGAGGGGAGTGAGCGGGCGCCTCAGTGTCCCTCCCCTTGCCACCCCTCGCCTCGCCGCCTTCTCCCCCCTCAGCCGGACCGGAATTATGTGATCCCGGAAGTTCCGGCGCCAATGCTGTGTGGGATAAACAGTAATGGCGGAGGCTGCAGCTCCGGGAACAACAGCCACAACATCAGGAGCAGGAGCGGCAGGGGCGGCGGTGGCAGCGGCCTCCCACACCCCTATCCCCACAGTCACCTCCCCGTCCCTGGGGGCACGGGATGTGACAGCGACGGCAGCGGCGGCGGCGGGACCAAACAGGTCACCTGCAGGTATTTCATGCATGGGGTTTGTAAGGAAGGAGATAACTGTCGATACTCATGTGACCTCTCTGACAGTCCATATGGTGTAGTGTACAAGTATTTTCAGCGAGGGTACGGAGACCGCTGCAAATATGAACACAGCAAGCCATTGCAACTGCTACAGATCTAACTGCAAAGTCACCCCTTGCTGCTTCCTCAAGTCTCTCATCAGTAGTTGGACAGATTGGTGAAATGCATATGGGCGAAGCTGAGTCAAGAAATTCAAACTTTTCAACTGTAGGAGCGCGTTCAGAAGACTGGGTGAACGCCATTGAGTTTGTTCCTGGGCAGCCCTACTGTGGCCGTACTGCCCCTTCCTCCACTGAAGCACCCCTGCAGGGCTCAGTGACCAAGGAAGAATCAGAGAAGGAGCAAATTGCAGTGGAAACAAAGAAGCAGATCTGCCCCTATGCTGCAGTGGGAGAGTGCTGATATGGGGAGAACTGTGTGTATCTCCATGGAGACGCGTGTGATATGTGTGGGCTACAGGTCTTCCATCCAGTGGATGCTGCCCAAAGATCACAACATATAAAATCTTGCATCGAGGCCCATGAGAAGGACATGGAGCTCTCGTTTGCTGTGCAGCACAGCAAGGACATGGTGTGTGGGATCTGCATGGAGGTGGTCTATGAGAAAGCCAACCCCCGCGAGCGCCGCTTCGGAATCCTCTCCAACTGCAACCACACCTACTGTCTCAAGTGTATTCGCAAGTGGAGGAGTGCTAAGCAATTTGAGAGCAAGATCATAAAGTACTGCCCAGAATGCCGGATCACATCTAACATTGTCATTCCAAGTGAGGACTGGGTGGAGGAGAAAGAAAAGAAGCAGAAACTCATTCAGAAATACAAGGAGGCAATGAGCAACAAGGCGTGCAGGTATTTTGAAGAAGGACGTGGGAGCTGCCCATTTGGAGGGAACTGCGTTTACAAGCATGCGTACCCTGATGCCGTAGAGAGGAGCCACAGAGACAGAAAGTGGGAACATCAAGCACATAGCGGGCCCAACGAAGGAACCACTTCTGGGAGCTCATTGAGGAAAGAGAGAACGGCAACCCCTTTGACAACGACGAAGAAGAGGTTGTCACCTTTGAGCTGGGCGAGATGTTGCTTGTGCTTTTGGCTGCAGGTGGGGACGACGACCTGACAGACTCTGAAGACGAGTGGGACTTGTTTCACGATGAGCTGGAAGATTTTTATGACTTGGATCTATAGCAGCTTTGCTGGGCGTGTGAACTGGTCTGCTGAGCCTCAGACGGCAGCCCTCCCCGCTGGTGGCAGCAGTGCCCGTGGTTCTCTTCTAGGCAGGCCTCTCAAGTCCAGGTGCTGTCGTAATAATTTTTACCCAGGGCCTGTCTTCTCAATCCCTCACCTTTCCCCAAGGAGTATGTTGTTTTCTCTGTTTAAAAAAGTTCCACAATGAATCTTAAAGTTAGTTTTCTTGTAACATGAATTTAACGGTCAGACAGAGTGTAGGTTTGCTGCGTCATCTGTTTTCAGCCAGATTCACACAGTTCAAGGGTAGCATTTCCGGATTTCCAGTACTCATTTTTGAGGACCCCAGGTTCAAAAGTAACAGCATTGGCCCTGCTTTTGGGTCCAAGAATTGGGGTGATAGGTGAAGGATCTGAACTGTGGCATGTAGCCTTCTGCTATAGACTTAGGCGGATGCTTGAGGTTTCTGGTGAATTCTGCACATCTGTGTTTTTATATCTGTTCCCTGCCCTGGAATCCCCACCCTGTGCACTCGTTCTGTGGTTTTCGTCTCTTGTTTAATTGCACACAAGTACTACTGCTGGGTAACCAGAACCAGGTGCGACTGTGTTGAGATTTTTACTGTGTTTAGCCTGATAGGAAAATTGTGAAAGAACACATATAAAGATATAGCGGAATAAAATAAATGCAGAGTTGGAAGTTGACTCCCAAGGGCTGATAGACTTGGTACGTGTGAGTGTGCAACAAGCTTCTCATCCCTGCATAGATGCAGTGTCTGTAGCCTTAGTGGAAAAACTCAAGTTTACTGGTTTCAGCCTCGTGTGGCAAATAGATCTTAAAGAACAAAGCAGTATATTGGTAGCTGTTAATAGAGCAGGGCTAGCTCTGTCTATATAAATAGGGAAATGGGCTTAGCCATAGAGGTTCAACTATCTGGTTATCTCATGTATTAACACACATTGGGTCTCAGTTACACAGTTGTATTTAATGTTTTATGATCTCCTAGACTTTCTAGTCCAGGCACTTTTTGACAAGCCTTTGTCCTCATTTGAGGGGTTTTGTTGTCGGGTTGTTGGGTCCGTTTGTGTGGGTATTTGCCTCATGCCATCCCTGAGCTTTGCAGCTAGACAGGTGTGATTCAAAACTATGTTCTAAGGTGTTTCCTGTAGTGGAGTAATTGGTTTGCAGTAGTAAGTCATGTTTTTCCACTAAAAGGGGACGGAGGGGTGGTAATCCACGAGATAAGCTAAAGTTAAATTGTTAGAAGAATTCCTTGATCAGAAAATATAAATTTGCGTTTTGTTGCTCTATTTCCTGAAAGTAACTTGGAGATAAACCTGATTTGTCCATCTACTGCTTTGATCCCTTGGATACCACTCATACTTTCACGTTAAGCAAAAACAAGTAATTCTTGCAGGGGTCTCTGTCTTTTTCAGCAGCCCTTTTGTAAGACGCACTTTTCCCAAATAAAACAATTTTAAACCTCCCTCCCCCCCAAAAAAAGAAGTAATGAGACATAAACTTAAAGGGCTTTTTCCTGGCACATTCCATTCTAGTTTACAACCTAGAACACCACTTCAATTAAGGCTCTGTTGCATTAGTAACCAGATTTGAAAAGGAGAAATGCTGCCGCCTTGTGGCCGTTTCCCACAAGAGCGACTTTACACCCACAGCTAATGGTCATTAACATTCAGAAGGACTCGGGGCCATAAAGGACACCTGCCCTCAAAAATTGTGCTGAGGTAAGGAATGGACAAAACAATTCAAAACAGGCCAATTTTTCAAGAAGATAGTATGAAGAGTGAAGTTTTACTCACTCTCTTTAAAAAAAACAGGAAAATGGATAAAAGCTGAACCTCAGGAAGTATTAGACTCATGCAATCTAACCTACAAAAAGGTTTCAACGCACACCAGTCGACCGACCATCAGCAAAAAGTCTACAAACAATAAATGCTAAAGGGGCTTTAGAGAACTGTGTACCCTCTACCTGCTGGTGAGACGTAAAGTCGTAAGAGCCAACAATGAGAACAGAAAGGAGCTGCATTAAAAAGTAAAAATTGAGGTACCATTTAATCCAGCAGGCACGCCACTGGGCCTCTCACCTGAGAAGACCAGAATCGAGAAGACATAGGCTGCAAAAGCTGCACTGCAGCCTTATTCACAATAGCCAAGACAGTGAAGCAACCAAAATGTTCTTCAACAGGTGAATGGATAAAGAAGAAGTGGTCCATGTACACAATGGAATATTAGCCATGGAAAACAATGAAACACTGCTCTTTGAGGCACCACAGGTGAACCTGGGCATAATCACCAAACATGATGTAAGTCGGAAAGCAAAAGACCTATATCCTATGATATCACTTACAGGGGTTAGCTAAAAACTGACACAAATGAACATATTTCCACAGAGAAAGACGCTCACAGAATTAGAAAACAAACTATGCTCATGTAAAACGAAAGGTGGGGGGAATGGATAAATTAAGATTAGTGTTACTATACGTATACAAATACATATTATATACATTTATCAAAAAGACCGACCATATAGCAAGGGAGGTCTACAGAACACTCTGTAGTATTTTACATGGGAAGAGGATCTGTACAAGAATAGATATATACAATGTACAAATGAACCAGATTCTCTACACCTAGGACAAACAATAGTCTAATCTTTACCCCGATTAAAAAAAGTAAAAAAAAAAACCAAGAAGAAGTAAGGAGACCTAAACTTATGGGGGTTTCTCCTGGCACATTCCATTCTAATTTAAAACCTAGGAACACGACTTCCTGGAAGGCTCTGCTGCCTTAGTACCCAGATTTGGGAACGGAGAAATGAGGCCTCCTTGTGGCCATTTCCCACAACAGCAGCTTAAACACATTGCTAAAGGTCACTAAATATTCACCAAACTTGCATTTATTTAAATGACTCCTGCCCTCCAAAAATTCCTGGGGTCGAAAATCGACCAAAGTTTCAAAAGAGGGCAACCTTTCAAGATGACAATTTCAAGAGGTATATTGTACTCACATTTTTTTTAACAGAAAACAAAAAGGCGAGGAAAAATGATGAATTTTAGGAATTTTTAAAGACATGCAAACCCAAATTACAAAAACCGATCAGCTCACAGCAGTCAGAATGGCCATTAGCAAAAATGCTGCAAACAATAAATGCTGAAGTGATTGTGGAGAGATGCTTGCCCTCTCTTCTATGGGGGACGTGGTAAGAGCCACTAATGAAAACACAATGGAGGTGCTTTGAACATTGAGCTACAGGTCAATCATTCACACCCAGTGCTGGGCGTAACCCCTGAGAAATGAGAATCAAAAAGTCACAGGCTGGCAATCCTGCACTCCAGCAATATTTACCATAGCCAACACTTGGAAGCAACGAAAATATCCATCAATACAGGAATGCACCAAGAAGAAGTGGTCTAGGTACACAATGGAATATTACTCCAATAAAAACTATAAATTAAATTTAAAAAACAAACAAAAGTAAGGAGACATCCGCTTTTGTGGGTTTATCCGGGCACATTCCACTCTAATTTATAACCGAGGAACACCACTGGCCGGGAGGGCTGTTTCCCTAGTTACCAGAGTGGGGGACGTAGAGAGGCTGCCGTCCTCTGGCCGTTACCTGCAAAAGCAGCTTTGAAACCTGTGCTAATGCTCACTTCATATGAACAAGTACGGCAGGGCTGTAAATGAAACCTGCCCTCAAAATGTTTAGAGGGAGGTAAATGGCCAAAGCATTTCAAAATGTGACACATACTTTAAGAAAACACTTTGAAGAACTAAGCTGTAATCACAGATTGAAAAATAAAAGCACGTGCCTTAAAGCTCAATTTCAACGGATTATGAGACACATGCAAATTCAACCACAAAGAGGTATTATCTCAAACCAGTCAGAATAACCATCAGCAAGAAAACTATAAACAATAAATGCTGAAGGTGTTGTGGAGAAATGCATACGCTCAACTTTAAGAGGGACGTAACTTGGAAAGAGCCACTAATGAGAACTGAATGGAGGTGTCTTTAAAAGGGAAATATTGAGCTACCATATGATCCAGCAGGCCCCTTCCTGGACCTATACCCTCTGAAGACAGAACTGGAAAGACACAGGCAGGCAAAACTGCACTGCACAGTATTACAATAGCCAAGATATGGAAGTAACCAAAAAGTCCACCAACAGATGGGGGGACAAAGAAGAACTGCTACATGTAGAGATGGAATATTAGCTAGCGAAAAAATGAAACAAGGCCATTTGCAGCACCATAGATGAGTCTAGAAATAATCACGCAACTTGTAGTAAGTGAGAAAGCGAAAGACACATATCCTATCCTATCACTTGTAGGTGTTACCAAAAAATTGATACCAATGAAGATATTTCCACAGAGAAAGGCAATCACAGATTCATTAAACAAACTTATGGTTCACCAAATGGAAAGGTGTGTGAGGATTGGATACATTACGGTATTGGGGTTAACAGAGATATACAAACACATGTGAAATACAGAATCACCAAAGACCTACAGAATACCAAGAGAAGACTACTCAACATTGTGTCATAGCCTACATGGGAAAAGGATACGAAGAAGAATAGATATATGTATATGTGTGAAAGAACCACATCTTGCACACCTAGAGCAAACAAAATATTGTAATCAAATTTGCTGTGATAAAAAATAAAAATTTACTTAAAAATACGAACAAGAAGTAATGAGAAGGGGGTGCTCGGGCTCCGGCCCGCAGTTCGAGCGGCGAGAGTGCTCAGAGACGCGACGCGGGCCAGAGGGGAGTGAGCGGGCGCCTCAGTGTCCCTCCCCTTCCCACCCCTCGCCTCGCCGCCTTCTCCCCCCTCAGCCGGACCGGAATTATGTGATCCCGGAAGTTCCGGCGCCAATGCTGTGTGGG
The DNA here is from genome assembly GCF_965194825.1 of Balaenoptera physalus. Lineage (NCBI taxonomy): Eukaryota > Metazoa > Chordata > Mammalia > Artiodactyla > Balaenopteridae > Balaenoptera > Balaenoptera physalus. The sequence continues at coordinate 557,293 of NW_028126559.1, forward strand.
ATAAACAGTAATGGCGGAGGCTGCAGCTCCGGGAACAACAGCCACAACATCAGGAGCAGGAGCGGCAGGGGCGGCGGTGGCAGCGGCCTCCCACACCCCTATCCCCACAGTCACCTCCCCGTCCCTGGGGGCACGGGATGTGACAGCGACGGCAGCGGCGGCGGCGGGACCAAACAGGTCACCTGCAGGTATTTCATGCATGGGGTTTGTAAGGAAGGAGATAACTGTCGATACTCATGTGACCTCTCTGACAGTCCATATGGTGTAGTGTACAAGTATTTTCAGCGAGGGTACGGAGACCGCTGCAAATATGAACACAGCAAGCCATTGCAACTGCTACAGATCTAACTGCAAAGTCACCCCTTGCTGCTTCCTCAAGTCTCTCATCAGTAGTTGGACAGATTGGTGAAATGCATATGGGCGAAGCTGAGTCAAGAAATTCAAACTTTTCAACTGTAGGAGCGCGTTCAGAAGACTGGGTGAACGCCATTGAGTTTGTTCCTGGGCAGCCCTACTGTGGCCGTACTGCCCCTTCCTCCACTGAAGCACCCCTGCAGGGCTCAGTGACCAAGGAAGAATCAGAGAAGGAGCAAATTGCAGTGGAAACAAAGAAGCAGATCTGCCCCTATGCTGCAGTGGGAGAGTGCTGATATGGGGAGAACTGTGTGTATCTCCATGGAGACGCGTGTGATATGTGTGGGCTACAGGTCTTCCATCCAGTGGATGCTGCCCAAAGATCACAACATATAAAATCTTGCATCGAGGCCCATGAGAAGGACATGGAGCTCTCGTTTGCTGTGCAGCACAGCAAGGACATGGTGTGTGGGATCTGCATGGAGGTGGTCTATGAGAAAGCCAACCCCCGCGAGCGCCGCTTCGGAATCCTCTCCAACTGCAACCACACCTACTGTCTCAAGTGTATTCGCAAGTGGAGGAGTGCTAAGCAATTTGAGAGCAAGATCATAAAGTACTGCCCAGAATGCCGGATCACATCTAACATTGTCATTCCAAGTGAGGACTGGGTGGAGGAGAAAGAAAAGAAGCAGAAACTCATTCAGAAATACAAGGAGGCAATGAGCAACAAGGCGTGCAGGTATTTTGAAGAAGGACGTGGGAGCTGCCCATTTGGAGGGAACTGCGTTTACAAGCATGCGTACCCTGATGCCGTAGAGAGGAGCCACAGAGACAGAAAGTGGGAACATCAAGCACATAGCGGGCCCAACGAAGGAACCACTTCTGGGAGCTCATTGAGGAAAGAGAGAACGGCAACCCCTTTGACAACGACGAAGAAGAGGTTGTCACCTTTGAGCTGGGCGAGATGTTGCTTGTGCTTTTGGCTGCAGGTGGGGACGACGACCTGACAGACTCTGAAGACGAGTGGGACTTGTTTCACGATGAGCTGGAAGATTTTTATGACTTGGATCTATAGCAGCTTTGCTGGGCGTGTGAACTGGTCTGCTGAGCCTCAGACGGCAGCCCTCCCCGCTGGTGGCAGCAGTGCCCGTGGTTCTCTTCTAGGCAGGTCTCTCAAGTCCAGGTGCTGTCGTAATAATTTTTACCCAGGGCCTGTCTTCTCAATCCCTCACCTTTCCCCAAGGAGTATGTTGTTTTCTCTGTTTAAAAAAGTTCCACAATGAATCTTAAAGTTAGTTTTCTTGTAACATGAATTTAACGGTCAGACAGAGTGTAGGTTTGCTGCGTCATCTGTTTTCAGCCAGATTCACACAGTTCAAGGGTAGCATTTCCGGATTTCCAGTACTCATTTTTGAGGACCCCAGGTTCAAAAGTAACAGCATTGGCCCTGCTTTTGGGTCCAAGAATTGGGGTGATAGGTGAAGGATCTGAACTGTGGCATGTAGCCTTCTGCTATAGACTTAGGCGGATGCTTGAGGTTTCTGGTGAATTCTGCACATCTGTGTTTTTATATCTGTTCCCTGCCCTGGAATCCCCACCCTGTGCACTCGTTCTGTGGTTTTCGTCTCTTGTTTAATTGCACACAAGTACTACTGCTGGGTAACCAGAACCAGGTGCGACTGTGTTGAGATTTTTACTGTGTTTAGCCTGATAGGAAAATTGTGAAAGAACACATATAAAGATATAGCGGAATAAAATAAATGCAGAGTTGGAAGTTGACTCCCAAGGGCTGATAGACTTGGTACGTGTGAGTGTGCAACAAGCTTCTCATCCCTGCATAGATGCAGTGTCTGTAGCCTTAGTGGAAAAACTCAAGTTTACTGGTTTCAGCCTCGTGTGGCAAATAGATCTTAAAGAACAAAGCAGTATATTGGTAGCTGTTAATAGAGCAGGGCTAGCTCTGTCTATATAAATAGGGAAATGGGCTTAGCCATAGAGGTTCAACTATCTGGTTATCTCATGTATTAACACACATTGGGTCTCAGTTACACAGTTGTATTTAATGTTTTATGATCTCCTAGACTTTCTAGTCCAGGCACTTTTTGACAAGCCTTTGTCCTCATTTGAGGGGTTTTGTTGTCGGGTTGTTGGGTCCGTTTGTGTGGGTATTTGCCTCATGCCATCCCTGAGCTTTGCAGCTAGACAGGTGTGATTCAAAACTATGTTCTAAGGTGTTTCCTGTAGTGGAGTAATTGGTTTGCAGTAGTAAGTCATGTTTTTCCACTAAAAGGGGACGGAGGGGTGGTAATCCACGAGATAAGCTAAAGTTAAATTGTTAGAAGAATTCCTTGATCAGAAAATATAAATTTGCGTTTTGTTGCTCTATTTCCTGAAAGTAACTTGGAGATAAACCTGATTTGTCCATCTACTGCTTTGATCCCTTGGATACCACTCATACTTTCACGTTAAGCAAAAACAAGTAATTCTTGCAGGGGTCTCTGTCTTTTTCAGCAGCCCTTTTGTAAGACGCACTTTTCCCAAATAAAACAATTTTAAACCTCCCTCCCCCCCAAAAAAAGAAGTAATGAGACATAAACTTAAAGGGCTTTTTCCTGGCACATTCCATTCTAGTTTACAACCTAGAACACCACTTCAATTAAGGCTCTGTTGCATTAGTAACCAGATTTGAAAAGGAGAAATGCTGCCGCCTTGTGGCCGTTTCCCACAAGAGCGACTTTACACCCACAGCTAATGGTCATTAACATTCAGAAGGACTCGGGGCCATAAAGGACACCTGCCCTCAAAAATTGTGCTGAGGTAAGGAATGGACAAAACAATTCAAAACAGGCCAATTTTTCAAGAAGATAGTATGAAGAGTGAAGTTTTACTCACTCTCTTTATAAAAAACAGGAAAATGGATAAAAGCTCAACCTCAGGAAGTATTAGACTCATGCAATCTAATCTACAAAAAGGTTTCAACGCACACCAGTCGACTGACCATCAGCAAAAAGTCTACAAACAATAAATGCTAAAGGGGCTTTAGAGAACTGTGTACCCTCTACCTGCTGGTGAGACGTAAAGTCGTAAGAGCCAACAATGAGAACAGAAAGGAGCTGCATTAAAAAGTAAAAATTGAGGTACCATTTAATCCAGCAGGCACGCCACTGGGCCTCTCACCTGAGAAGACCAGAATCGAGAAGACATAGGCTGCAAAAGCTGCACTGCAGCCTTATTCACAATAGCCAAGACAGTGAAGCAACCAAAATGTTCTTCAACAGGTGAATGGATAAAGAAGAAGTGGTCCATGTACACAATGGAATATTAGCCATGGAAAACAATGAAACACTGCTCTTTGAGGCACCACAGGTGAACCTGGGCATAATCACCAAACATGATGTAAGTCGGAAAGCAAAAGACCTATATCCTATGATATCACTTACAGGGGTTAGCTAAAAACTGACACAAATGAACATATTTCCACAGAGAAAGACGCTCACAGAATTAGAAAACAAACTATGCTCATGTAAAACGAAAGGTGGGGGGAATGGATAAATTAAGATTAGTGTTACTATACGTATACAAATACATATTATATACATTTATCAAAAAGACCGACCATATAGCAAGGGAGGTCTACAGAACACTCTGTAGTATTTTACGTGGGAAGAGGATCTGTACAAGAATAGACATATACAATGTACAAATGAACCAGATTCTGTACACCTAGGACAAACAATAGTCTAATCTTTACCCCGATTAAAAAAAGTAAAAAAAAAAACCAAGAAGAAGTAAGGAGACCTAAACTTATGGGGGTTTCTCCTGGCACATTCCATTCTAATTTAAAACCTAGGAACACGACTTCCTGGAAGGCTCTGCTGCCTTAGTACCCAGATTTGGGAACGGAGAAATGAGGCCTCCTTGTGGCCATTTCCCACAACAGCAGCTTAAACACATTGCTAAAGGTCACTAAATATTCACCAAACTTGCATTTATTTAAATGACTCCTGCCCTCCAAAAATTCCTGGGGTCGAAAATCGACCAAAGTTTCAAAAGAGGGCAACCTTTCAAGATGACAATTTCAAGAGGTATATTGTACTCACATTTTTTTTAACAGAAAACAAAAAGGCGAGGAAAAATGATGAATTTTAGGAATTTTTAAAGACATGCAAACCCAAATTACAAAAACCGATCAGCTCACAGCAGTCAGAATGGCCATTAGCAAAAATGCTGCAAACAATAAATGCTGAAGTGATTGTGGAGAGATGCTTGCCCTCTCTTCTATGGGGGACGTGGTAAGAGCCACTAATGAAAACACAATGGAGGTGCTTTGAACATTGAGCTACAGGTCAATCATTCACACCCAGTGCTGGGCGTAACCCCTGAGAAATGAGAATCAAAAAGTCACAGGCTGGCAATCCTGCACTCCAGCAATATTTACCATAGCCAACACTTGGAAGCAACGAAAATATCCATCAATACAGGAATGCACCAAGAAGAAGTGGTCTAGGTACACAATGGAATATTACTCCAATAAAAACTATAAATTAAATTTAAAAAACAAACAAAAGTAAGGAGACATCCGCTTTTGTGGGTTTATCCGGGCACATTCCACTCTAATTTATAACCGAGGAACACCACTGGCCGTGAGGGCTGTTTCCCTAGTTACCAGAGTGGGGGACGTAGAGAGGCTGCCGTCCTCTGGCCGTTACCTGCAAAAGCAGCTTTGAAACCTGTGCTAATGCTCACTTCATATGAACAAGTACGGCAGGGCTGTAAATGAAACCTGCCCTCAAAATGTTTAGAGGGAGGTAAATGGCCAAAGCATTTCAAAATGTGACACATACTTTAAGAAAACACTTTGAAGAACTAAGCTGTAATCACAGATTGAAAAATAAAAGCACGTGCCTTAAAGCTCAATTTCAACGGATTATGAGACACATGCAAATTCAACCACAAAGAGGTATTATCTCAAACCAGTCAGAATAACCATCAGCAAGAAAACTATAAACAATAAATGCTGAAGGTGTTGTGGAGAAATGCATACGCTCAACTTTAAGAGGGACGTAACTTGGAAAGAGCCACTAATGAGAACTGAATGGAGGTGTCTTTAAAAGGGAAATATTGAGCTACCATATGATCCAGCAGGCCCCTTCCTGGACCTATACCCTCTGAAGACAGAACTGGAAAGACACAGGCAGGCAAAACTGCACTGCACAGTATTACAATAGCCAAGATATGGAAGTAACCAAAAAGTCCACCAACAGATGGGGGGACAAAGAAGAACTGCTACATGTAGAGATGGAATATTAGCTAGCGAAAAAATGAAACAAGGCCATTTGCAGCACCATAGATGAGTCTAGAAATAATCACGCAACTTGTAGTAAGTGAGAAAGCGAAAGACACATATCCTATCCTATCACTTGTAGGTGTTACCAAAAAATTGATACCAATGAAGATATTTCCACAGAGAAAGGCAATCACAGATTCATTAAACAAACTTATGGTTCACCAAATGGAAAGGTGTGTGAGGATTGGATACATTACGGTATTGGGGTTAACAGAGATATACAAACACATGTGAAATACAGAATCACCAAAGACCTACAGAATACCAAGAGAAGACTACTCAACATTGTGTCATAGCCTACATGGGAAAAGGATACGAAGAAGAATAGATATATGTATATGTGTGAAAGAACCACATCTTGCACACCTAGAGCAAACAAAATATTGTAATCAAATTTGCTGTGATAAAAAATAAAAATTTACTTAAAAATACGAACAAGAAGTAATGAGAAGGGGGTGCTCGGGCTCCGGCCCGCAGTTCGAGCGGCGAGAGTGCTCAGAGACGCGACGCGGGCCAGAGGGGAGTGAGCGGGCGCCTCAGTGTCCCTCCCCTTCCCACCCCTCGCCTCGCCGCCTTCTCCCCCCTCAGCCGGACCGGAATTATGTGATCCCGGAAGTTCCGGCGCCAATGCTGTGTGGGATAAACAGTAATGGCGGAGGCTGCAGCTCCGGGAACAACAGCCACAACATCAGGAGCAGGAGCGGCAGGGGCGGCGGTGGCAGCGGCCTCCCACACCCCTATCCCCACAGTCACCTCCCCGTCCCTGGGGGCACGGGATGTGACAGCGACGGCAGCGGCGGCGGCGGGACCAAACAGGTCACCTGCAGGTATTTCATGCATGGGGTTTGTAAGGAAGGAGATAACTGTCGATACTCATGTGACCTCTCTGACAGTCCATATGGTGTAGTGTACAAGTATTTTCAGCGAGGGTACGGAGACCGCTGCAAATATGAACACAGCAAGCCATTGCAACTGCTACAGATCTAACTGCAAAGTCACCCCTTGCTGCTTCCTCAAGTCTCTCATCAGTAGTTGGACAGATTGGTGAAATGCATATGGGCGAAGCTGAGTCAAGAAATTCAAACTTTTCAACTGTAGGAGCGCGTTCAGAAGACTGGGTGAACGCCATTGAGTTTGTTCCTGGGCAGCCCTACTGTGGCCGTACTGCCCCTTCTTCCACTGAAGCACCCCTGCAGGGCTCAGTGACCAAGGAAGAATCAGAGAAGGAGCAAATTGCAGTGGAAACAAAGAAGCAGATCTGCCCCTATGCTGCAGTGGGAGAGTGCCGATATGGGGAGAACTGTGTGTATCTCCATGGAGACGCGTGTGATATGTGTGGGCTGCAGGTCTTCCATCCAGTGGATGCTGCCCAAAGATCACAACATATAAAATCTTGCATCGAGGCCCATGAGAAGGACATGGAGCTCTCGTTTGCTGTGCAGCACAGCAAGGACATGGTGTGTGGGATCTGCATGGAGGTGGTCTATGAGAAAGCCAACCCCCGCGAGCGCCGCTTCGGAATCCTCTCCAACTGCAACCACACCTACTGTCTCAAGTGTATTCGCAAGTGGAGGAGTGCTAAGCAATTTGAGAGCAAGACCATAAAGTACTGCCCAGAATACCGGATCACATCTAACATTGTCATTCCAAGTGAGGACTGGGTGGAGGAGAAAGAAAAGAAGCAGAAACTCATTCAGAAATACAAGGAGGCAATGAGCAACAAGGCGTGCAGGTATTTTGAAGAAGGACGTGGGAGCTGCCCATTTGGAGGGAACTGCGTTTACAAGCATGCGTACCCTGATGCCGTAGAGAGGAGCCACAGAGACAGAAAGTGGGAACATCAAGCACATAGCGGGCCCAACGAAGGAACCACTTCTGGGAGCTCATTGAGGAAAGAGAGAACGGCAACCCCTTTGACAACGACGAAGAAGAGGTTGTCACCTTTGAGCTGGGCGAGATGTTGCTTGTGCTTTTGGCTGCAGGTGGGGACGACGACCTGACAGACTCTGAAGACGAGTGGGACTTGTTTCACGATGAGCTGGAAGATTTTTATGACTTGGATCTATAGCAGCTTTGCTGGGCGTGTGAACTGGTCTGCTGAGCCTCAGACGGCAGCCCTCCCCGCTGGTGGCAGCAGTGCCCGTGGTTCTCTTCTAGGCAGGCCTCTCAAGTCCAGGTGCTGTCGTAATAATTTTTACCCAGGGCCTGTCTTCTCAATCCCTCACCTTTCCCCAAGGAGTATGTTGTTTTCTCTGTTTAAAAAAGTTCCACAATGAATCTTAAAGTTAGTTTTCTTGTAACATGAATTTAACGGTCAGACAGAGTGTAGGTTTGCTGCGTCATCTGTTTTCAGCCAGATTCACACAGTTCAAGGGTAGCATTTCCGGATTTCCAGTACTCATTTTTGAGGACCCCAGGTTCAAAAGTAACAGCATTGGCCCTGCTTTTGGGTCCAAGAATTGGGGTGATAGGTGAAGGATCTGAACTGTGGCATGTAGCCTTCTGCTATAGACTTAGGCGGATGCTTGAGGTTTCTGGTGAATTCTGCACATCTGTGTTTTTATATCTGTTCCCTGCCCTGGAATCCCCACCCTGTGCACTCGTTCTGTGGTTTTCGTCTCTTGTTTAATTGCACACAAGTACTACTGCTGGGTAACCAGAACCAGGTGCGACTGTGTTGAGATTTTTACTGTGTTTAGCCTGATAGGAAAATTGTGAAAGAACACATATAAAGATATAGCGGAATAAAATAAATGCAGAGTTGGAAGGTGACTCCCAAGGGCTGATAGACTTCGTACGTGTGAGTGTGTAACAAGCTTCTCATCCCTGCATAGATGCAGTGTCTGTAGCCTTAGTGGAAAAACTCAAGTTTACTGGTTTCAGCCTAGTTTGGCAAATAGATCTTAAAGGATAAAACAGTATATTGGTAGCTGTTAATAGAGCAGGGCTATCTCTGTCTATATAAATAGGGAAATGGGCTTAGCCATAGAGGTTCAACTATCTGGTTATCTCATGTATTAACACAAACTGGGTCTCAGTTACACAGTTGTATTTAATGTTTTATGATCTCCTAGACTTTCTAGTTCAGGCACTTTTTGACAAACTTTTGTCCTCATTTGAGGGGTTTTGTTGTCAGGTTTTTGGGTCTGTTTGTGTCGGTATTTGCCTCATTCCATCCCTGAGTTTTGCAGCTAGACAGGTGTGATTCAAAACTATGTTCTAAGGTGATTCCTGTAGTGGAGTAATTGGTTTGCAGTAGTAAGTCATGTTTTCCACTAAAAGGGGACGGAGGGGTGGTAATCCACGAGATAAGCTAAAGTTAAATTGTTAGAAGAATTCCTTGATCAGAAAATATAAATTTGCGTTTTGTTGCTCTATTTCCTGAAAGTAACTTGGAGATAAACCTGATTTGTCCATCTACTGCTTTGATCCCTTGGATACCACTCATACTTTCACGTTAAGCAAAAACAAGTAATTCTTGCAGGGGTCTCTGTCTTTTTCAGCAGCCCTTTTGTAAGACGCACTTTTCCCAAATAAAACAATTTTAAACCTCCCTCCCCCCCAAAAAAAGAAGTAATGAGACATAAACTTAAAGGGCTTTTTCCTGGCACATTCCATTCTAGTTTACAACCTAGAACACCACTTCAATTAAGGCTCTGTTGCATTAGTAACCAGATTTGAAAAGGAGAAATGCTGCCGCCTTGTGGCCGTTTCCCACAAGAGCGACTTTACACCCACAGCTAATGGTCATTAACATTCAGAAGGACTCGGGGCCATAAAGGACACCTGCCCTCAAAAATTGTGCTGAGGTAAGGAATGGACAAAACAATTCAAAACAGGCCAATTTTTCAAGAAGATAGTATGAAGAGTGAAGTTTTACTCACTCTCTTTAAAAAAAACAGGAAAATGGATAAAAGCTGAACCTCAGGAAGTATTAGACTCATGCAATCTAACCTACAAAAAGGTTTCAACGCACACCAGTCGACCGACCATCAGCAAAAAGTCTACAAACAATAAATGCTAAAGGGGCTTTAGAGAACTGTGTACCCTCTACCTGCTGGTGAGACGTAAAGTCGTAAGAGCCAACAATGAGAACAGAAAGGAGCTGCATTAAAAAGTAAAAATTGAGGTACCATTTAATCCAGCAGGCACGCCACTGGGCCTCTCACCTGAGAAGACCAGAATCGAGAAGACATAGGCTGCAAAAGCTGCACTGCAGCCTTATTCACAATAGCCAAGACAGTGAAGCAACCAAAATGTTCTTCAACAGGTGAATGGATAAAGAAGAAGTGGTCCATGTACACAATGGAATATTAGCCATGGAAAACAATGAAACACTGCTCTTTGAGGCACCACAGGTGAACCTGGGCATAATCACCAAACATGATGTAAGTCGGAAAGCAAAAGACCTATATCCTATGATATCACTTACAGGGGTTAGCTAAAAACTGACACAAATGAACATATTTCCACAGAGAAAGACGCTCACAGAATTAGAAAACAAACTATGCTCATGTAAAACGAAAGGTGGGGGGAATGGATAAATTAAGATTAGTGTTACTATACGTATACAAATACATATTATATACATTTATCAAAAAGACCGACCATATAGCAAGGGAGGTCTACAGAACACTCTGTAGTATTTTACATGGGAAGAGGATCTGTACAAGAATAGATATATACAATGTACAAATGAACCAGATTCTCTACACCTAGGACAAACAATAGTCTAATCTTTACCCCGATTAAAAAAAGTAAAAAAAAAAACCAAGAAGAAGTAAGGAGACCTAAACTTATGGGGGTTTCTCCTGGCACATTCCATTCTAATTTAAAACCTAGGAACACGACTTCCTGGAAGGCTCTGCTGCCTTAGTACCCAGATTTGGGAACGGAGAAATGAGGCCTCCTTGTGGCCATTTCCCACAACAGCAGCTTAAACACATTGCTAAAGGTCACTAAATATTCACCAAACTTGCATTTATTTAAATGACTCCTGCCCTCCAAAAATTCCTGGGGTCGAAAATCGACCAAAGTTAAAAAGAGGGCAACCTTTCAAGATGACAATTTCAAGAGGTATATTGTACTCACATTTTTTTTAACAGAAAACAAAAAGGCGAGGAAAAATGATGAATTTTAGGAATTTTTAAAGACATGCAAACCCAAATTACAAAAACCGATCAGCTCACAGCAGTCAGAATGGCCATTAGCAAAAATGCTGCAAACAATAAATGCTGAAGTGATTGTGGAGAGATGCTTGCCCTCTCTTCTATGGGGGACGTGGTAAGAGCCACTAATGAAAACACAATGGAGGTGCTTTGAACATTGAGCTACAGGTCAATCATTCACACCCAGTGCTGGGCGTAACCCCTGAGAAATGAGAATCAAAAAGTCACAGGCTGGCAATCCTGCACTCCAGCAATATTTACCATAGCCAACACTTGGAAGCAACGAAAATATCCATCAATACAGGAATGCACCAAGAAGAAGTGGTCTAGGTACACAATGGAATATTACTCCAATAAAAACTATAAATTAAATTTAAAAAACAAACAAAAGTAAGGAGACATCCGCTTTTGTGGGTTTATCCGGGCACATTCCACTCTAATTTATAACCGAGGAACACCACTGGCCGGGAGGGCTGTTTCCCTAGTTACCAGAGTGGGGGACGTAGAGAGGCTGCCGTCCTCTGGCCGTTACCTGCAAAAGCAGCTTTGAAACCTGTGCTAATGCTCACTTCATATGAACAAGTACGGCAGGGCTGTAAATGAAACCTGCCCTCAAAATGTTTAGAGGGAGGTAAATGGCCAAAGCATTTCAAAATGTGACACATACTTTAAGAAAACACTTTGAAGAACTAAGCTGTAATCACAGATTGAAAAATAAAAGCACGTGCCTTAAAGCTCAATTTCAACGGATTATGAGACACATGCAAATTCAACCACAAAGAGGTATTATCTCAAACCAGTCAGAATAACCATCAGCAAGAAAACTATAAACAATAAATGCTGAAGGTGTTGTGGAGAAATGCATACGCTCAACTTTAAGAGGGACGTAACTTGGAAAGAGCCACTAATGAGAACTGAATGGAGGTGTCTTTAAAAGGGAAATATTGAGCTACCATATGATCCAGCAGGCCCCTTCCTGGACCTATACCCTCTGAAGACAGAACTGGAAAGACACAGGCAGGCAAAACTGCACTGCACAGTATTACAATAGCCAAGATATGGAAGTAACCAAAAAGTCCACCAACAGATGGGGGGACAAAGAAGAACTGCTACATGTAGAGATGGAATATTAGCTAGCGAAAAAATGAAACAAGGCCATTTGCAGCACCATAGATGAGTCTAGAAATAATCACGCAACTTGTAGTAAGTGAGAAAGCGAAAGACACATATCCTATCCTATCACTTGTAGGTGTTACCAAAAAATTGATACCAATGAAGATATTTCCACAGAGAAAGGCAATCACAGATTCATTAAACAAACTTATGGTTCACCAAATGGAAAGGTGTGTGAGGATTGGATACATTACGGTATTGGGGTTAACAGAGATATACAAACACATGTGAAATACAGAATCACCAAAGACCTACAGAATACCAAGAGAAGACTACTCAACATTGTGTCATAGCCTACATGGGAAAAGGATACGAAGAAGAATAGATATATGTATATGTGTGAAAGAACCACATCTTGCACACCTAGAGCAAACAAAATATTGTAATCAAATTTGCTGTGATAAAAAATAAAAATTTACTTAAAAATACGAACAAGAAGTAATGAGAAGGGGGTGCTCGGGCTCCGGCCCGCAGTTCGAGCGGCGAGAGTGCTCAGAGACGCGACGCGGGCCAGAGGGGAGTGAGCGGGCGCCTCAGTGTCCCTCCCCTTCCCACCCCTCGCCTCGCCGCCTTCTCCCCCCTCAGCCGGACCGGAATTATGTGATCCCGGAAGTTCCGGCGCCAATGCTGTGTGGGATAAACAGTAATGGCGGAGGCTGCAGCTCCGGGAACAACAGCCACAACATCAGGAGCAGGAGCGGCAGGGGCGGCGGTGGCAGCGGCCTCCCACACCCCTATCCCCACAGTCACCTCCCCGTCCCTGGGGGCACGGGATGTGACAGCGACGGCAGCGGCGGCGGCGGGACCAAACAGGTCACCTGCAGGTATTTCATGCATGGGGTTTGTAAGGAAGGAGATAACTGTCGATACTCATGTGACCTCTCTGACAGTCCATATGGTGTAGTGTACAAGTATTTTCAGCGAGGGTACGGAGACCGCTGCAAATATGAACACAGCAAGCCATTGCAACTGCTACAGATCTAACTGCAAAGTCACCCCTTGCTGCTTCCTCAAGTCTCTCATCAGTAGTTGGACAGATTGGTGAAATGCATATGGGCGAAGCTGAGTCAAGAAATTCAAACTTTTCAACTGTAGGAGCGCGTTCAGAAGACTGGGTGAACGCCATTGAGTTTGTTCCTGGGCAGCCCTACTGTGGCCGTACTGCCCCTTCCTCCACTGAAGCACCCCTGCAGGGCTCAGTGACCAAGGAAGAATCAGAGAAGGAGCAAATTGCAGTGGAAACAAAGAAGCAGATCTGCCCCTATGCTGCAGTGGGAGAGTGCTGATATGGGGAGAACTGTGTGTATCTCCATGGAGACGCGTGTGATATGTGTGGGCTACAGGTCTTCCATCCAGTGGATGCTGCCCAAAGATCACAACATATAAAATCTTGCATCGAGGCCCATGAGAAGGACATGGAGCTCTCGTTTGCTGTGCAGCACAGCAAGGACATGGTGTGTGGGATCTGCATGGAGGTGGTCTATGAGAAAGCCAACCCCCGCGAGCGCCGCTTCGGAATCCTCTCCAACTGCAACCACACCTACTGTCTCAAGTGTATTCGCAAGTGGAGGAGTGCTAAGCAATTTGAGAGCAAGATCATAAAGTACTGCCCAGAATGCCGGATCACATCTAACATTGTCATTCCAAGTGAGGACTGGGTGGAGGAGAAAGAAAAGAAGCAGAAACTCATTCAGAAATACAAGGAGGCAATGAGCAACAAGGCGTGCAGGTATTTTGAAGAAGGACGTGGGAGCTGCCCATTTGGAGGGAACTGCGTTTACAAGCATGCGTACCCTGATGCCGTAGAGAGGAGCCACAGAGACAGAAAGTGGGAACATCAAGCACATAGCGGGCCCAACGAAGGAACCACTTCTGGGAGCTCATTGAGGAAAGAGAGAACGGCAACCCCTTTGACAACGACGAAGAAGAGGTTGTCACCTTTGAGCTGGGCGAGATGTTGCTTGTGCTTTTGGCTGCAGGTGGGGACGACGACCTGACAGACTCTGAAGACGAGTGGGACTTGTTTCACGATGAGCTGGAAGATTTTTATGACTTGGATCTATAGCAGCTTTGCTGGGCGTGTGAACTGGTCTGCTGAGCCTCAGACGGCAGCCCTCCCCGCTGGTGGCAGCAGTGCCCGTGGTTCTCTTCTAGGCAGGCCTCTCAAGTCCAGGTGCTGTCGTAATAATTTTTACCCAGGGCCTGTCTTCTCAATCCCTCACCTTTCCCCAAGGAGTATGTTGTTTTCTCTGTTTAAAAAAGTTCCACAATGAATCTTAAAGTTAGTTTTCTTGTAACATGAATTTAACGGTCAGACAGAGTGTAGGTTTGCTGCGTCATCTGTTTTCAGCCAGATTCACACAGTTCAAGGGTAGCATTTCCGGATTTCCAGTACTCATTTTTGAGGACCCCAGGTTCAAAAGTAACAGCATTGGCCCTGCTTTTGGGTCCAAGAATTGGGGTGATAGGTGAAGGATCTGAACTGTGGCATGTAGCCTTCTGCTATAGACTTAGGCGGATGCTTGAGGTTTCTGGTGAATTCTGCACATCTGTGTTTTTATATCTGTTCCCTGCCCTGGAATCCCCACCCTGTGCACTCGTTCTGTGGTTTTCGTCTCTTGTTTAATTGCACACAAGTACTACTGCTGGGTAACCAGAACCAGGTGCGACTGTGTTGAGATTTTTACTGTGTTTAGCCTGATAGGAAAATTGTGAAAGAACACATATAAAGATATAGCGGAATAAAATAAATGCAGAGTTGGAAGTTGACTCCCAAGGGCTGATAGACTTGGTACGTGTGAGTGTGCAACAAGCTTCTCATCCCTGCATAGATGCAGTGTCTGTAGCCTTAGTGGAAAAACTCAAGTTTACTGGTTTCAGCCTCGTGTGGCAAATAGATCTTAAAGAACAAAGCAGTATATTGGTAGCTGTTAATAGAGCAGGGCTAGCTCTGTCTATATAAATAGGGAAATGGGCTTAGCCATAGAGGTTCAACTATCTGGTTATCTCATGTATTAACACACATTGGGTCTCAGTTACACAGTTGTATTTAATGTTTTATGATCTCCTAGACTTTCTAGTCCAGGCACTTTTTGACAAGCCTTTGTCCTCATTTGAGGGGTTTTGTTGTCGGGTTGTTGGGTCCGTTTGTGTGGGTATTTGCCTCATGCCATCCCTGAGCTTTGCAGCTAGACAGGTGTGATTCAAAACTATGTTCTAAGGTGTTTCCTGTAGTGGAGTAATTGGTTTGCAGTAGTAAGTCATGTTTTTCCACTAAAAGGGGACGGAGGGGTGGTAATCCACGAGATAAGCTAAAGTTAAATTGTTAGAAGAATTCCTTGATCAGAAAATATAAATTTGCGTTTTGTTGCTCTATTTCCTGAAAGTAACTTGGAGATAAACCTGATTTGTCCATCTACTGCTTTGATCCCTTGGATACCACTCATACTTTCACGTTAAGCAAAAACAAGTAATTCTTGCAGGGGTCTCTGTCTTTTTCAGCAGCCCTTTTGTAAGACGCACTTTTCCCAAATAAAACAATTTTAAACCTCCCTCCCCCCCAAAAAAAGAAGTAATGAGACATAAACTTAAAGGGCTTTTTCCTGGCACATTCCATTCTAGTTTACAACCTAGAACACCACTTCAATTAAGGCTCTGTTGCATTAGTAACCAGATTTGAAAAGGAGAAATGCTGCCGCCTTGTGGCCGTTTCCCACAAGAGCGACTTTACACCCACAGCTAATGGTCATTAACATTCAGAAGGACTCGGGGCCATAAAGGACACCTGCCCTCAAAAATTGTGCTGAGGTAAGGAATGGACAAAACAATTCAAAACAGGCCAATTTTTCAAGAAGATAGTATGAAGAGTGAAGTTTTACTCACTCTCTTTATAAAAAACAGGAAAATGGATAAAAGCTCAACCTCAGGAAGTATTAGACTCATGCAATCTAATCTACAAAAAGGTTTCAACGCACACCAGTCGACTGACCATCAGCAAAAAGTCTACAAACAATAAATGCTAAAGGGGCTTTAGAGAACTGTGTACCCTCTACCTGCTGGTGAGACGTAAAGTCGTAAGAGCCAACAATGAGAACAGAAAGGAGCTGCATTAAAAAGTAAAAATTGAGGTACCATTTAATCCAGCAGGCACGCCACTGGGCCTCTCACCTGAGAAGACCAGAATCGAGAAGACATAGGCTGCAAAAGCTGCACTGCAGCCTTATTCACAATAGCCAAGACAGTGAAGCAACCAAAATGTTCTTCAACAGGTGAATGGATAAAGAAGAAGTGGTCCATGTACACAATGGAATATTAGCCATGGAAAACAATGAAACACTGCTCTTTGAGGCACCACAGGTGAACCTGGGCATAATCACCAAACATGATGTAAGTCGGAAAGCAAAAGACCTATATCCTATGATATCACTTACAGGGGTTAGCTAAAAACTGACACAAATGAACATATTTCCACAGAGAAAGACGCTCACAGAATTAGAAAACAAACTATGCTCATGTAAAACGAAAGGTGGGGGGAATGGATAAATTAAGATTAGTGTTACTATACGTATACAAATACATATTATATACATTTATCAAAAAGACCGACCATATAGCAAGGGAGGTCTACAGAACACTCTGTAGTATTTTACGTGGGAAGAGGATCTGTACAAGAATAGACATATACAATGTACAAATGAACCAGATTCTGTACACCTAGGACAAACAATAGTCTAATCTTTACCCCGATTAAAAAAAGTAAAAAAAAAAACCAAGAAGAAGTAAGGAGACCTAAACTTATGGGGGTTTCTCCTGGCACATTCCATTCTAATTTAAAACCTAGGAACACGACTTCCTGGAAGGCTCTGCTGCCTTAGTACCCAGATTTGGGAACGGAGAAATGAGGCCTCCTTGTGGCCATTTCCCACAACAGCAGCTTAAACACATTGCTAAAGGTCACTAAATATTCACCAAACTTGCATTTATTTAAATGACTCCTGCCCTCCAAAAATTCCTGGGGTCGAAAATCGACCAAAGTTTCAAAAGAGGGCAACCTTTCAAGATGACAATTTCAAGAGGTATATTGTACTCACATTTTTTTTAACAGAAAACAAAAAGGCGAGGAAAAATGATGAATTTTAGGAATTTTTAAAGACATGCAAACCCAAATTACAAAAACCGATCAGCTCACAGCAGTCAGAATGGCCATTAGCAAAAATGCTGCAAACAATAAATGCTGAAGTGATTGTGGAGAGATGCTTGCCCTCTCTTCTATGGGGGACGTGGTAAGAGCCACTAATGAAAACACAATGGAGGTGCTTTGAACATTGAGCTACAGGTCAATCATTCACACCCAGTGCTGGGCGTAACCCCTGAGAAATGAGAATCAAAAAGTCACAGGCTGGCAATCCTGCACTCCAGCAATATTTACCATAGCCAACACTTGGAAGCAACGAAAATATCCATCAATACAGGAATGCACCAAGAAGAAGTGGTCTATGTACACAATGGAATATTACTCCAATAAAAACTATAAATTAAATTTAAAAAACAAACAAAAGTAAGGAGACATCCGCTTTTGTGGGTTTATCCGGGCACATTCCACTCTAATTTATAACCGAGGAACACCACTGGCCGTGAGGGCTGTTTCCCTAGTTACCAGAGTGGGGGACGTAGAGAGGCTGCCGTCCTCTGGCCGTTACCTGCAAAAGCAGCTTTGAAACCTGTGCTAATGCTCACTTCATATGAACAAGTACGGCAGGGCTGTAAATGAAACCTGCCCTCAAAATGTTTAGAGGGAGGTAAATGGCCAAAGCATTTCAAAATGTGACACATACTTTAAGAAAACACTTTGAAGAACTAAGCTGTAATCACAGATTGAAAAATAAAAGCACGTGCCTTAAAGCTCAATTTCAACGGATTATGAGACACATGCAAATTCAACCACAAAGAGGTATTATCTCAAACCAGTCAGAATAACCATCAGCAAGAAAACTATAAACAATAAATGCTGAAGGTGTTGTGGAGAAATGCATACGCTCAACTTTAAGAGGGACGTAACTTGGAAAGAGCCACTAATGAGAACTGAATGGAGGTGTCTTTAAAAGGGAAATATTGAGCTACCATATGATCCAGCAGGCCCCTTCCTGGACCTATACCCTCTGAAGACAGAACTGGAAAGACACAGGCAGGCAAAACTGCACTGCACAGTATTACAATAGCCAAGATATGGAAGTAACCAAAAAGTCCACCAACAGATGGGGGGACAAAGAAGAACTGCTACATGTAGAGATGGAATATTAGCTAGCGAAAAAATGAAACAAGGCCATTTGCAGCACCATAGATGAGTCTAGAAATAATCACGCAACTTGTAGTAAGTGAGAAAGCGAAAGACACATATCCTATCCTATCACTTGTAGGTGTTACCAAAAAATTGATACCAATGAAGATATTTCCACAGAGAAAGGCAATCACAGATTCATTAAACAAACTTATGGTTCACCAAATGGAAAGGTGTGTGAGGATTGGATACATTACGGTATTGGGGTTAACAGAGATATACAAACACATGTGAAATACAGAATCACCAAAGACCTACAGAATACCAAGAGAAGACTACTCAACATTGTGTCATAGCCTACATGGGAAAAGGATACGAAGAAGAATAGATATATGTATATGTGCTGTGATAAAAAATAAAAATTTACTTAAAAATACGAACAAGAAGTAATGAGAAGGGGGTGCTCGGGCTCCGGCCCGCAGTTCGAGCGGCGAGAGTGCTCAGAGACGCGACGCGGGCCAGAGGGGAGTGAGCGGGCGCCTCAGTGTCCCTCCCCTTCCCACCCCTCGCCTCGCCGCCTTCTCCCCCCTCAGCCGGACCGGAATTATGTGATCCCGGAAGTTCCGGCGCCAATGCTGTGTGGGATAAACAGTAATGGCGGAGGCTGCAGCTCCGGGAACAACAGCCACAACATCAGGAGCAGGAGCGGCAGGGGCGGCGGTGGCAGCGGCCTCCCACACCCCTATCCCCACAGTCACCTCCCCGTCCCTGGGGGCACGGGATGTGACAGCGACGGCAGCGGCGGCGGCGGTACCAAACAGGTCACCTGCAGGTATTTCATGCATGGGGTTTGTAAGGAAGGAGATAACTGTCGATACTCATGTGACCTCTCTGACAGTCCATATGGTGTAGTGTACAAGTATTTTCAGCGAGGGTACGGAGACCGCTGCAAATATGAACACAGCAAGCCATTGCAACTGCTACAGATCTAACTGCAAAGTCACCCCTTGCTGCTTCCTCAAGTCTCTCATCAGTAGTTGGACAGATTGGTGAAATGCATATGGGCGAAGCTGAGTCAAGAAATTCAAACTTTTCAACTGTAGGAGCGCGTTCAGAAGACTGGGTGAACGCCATTGAGTTTGTTCCTGGGCAGCCCTACTGTGGCCGTACTGCCCCTTCTTCCACTGAAGCACCCCTGCAGGGCTCAGTGACCAAGGAAGAATCAGAGAAGGAGCAAATTGCAGTGGAAACAAAGAAGCAGATCTGCCCCTATGCTGCAGTGGGAGAGTGCCGATATGGGGAGAACTGTGTGTATCTCCATGGAGACGCGTGTGATATGTGTGGGCTGCAGGTCTTCCATCCAGTGGATGCTGCCCAAAGATCACAACATATAAAATCTTGCATCGAGGCCCATGAGAAGGACATGGAGCTCTCGTTTGCTGTGCAGCACAGCAAGGACATGGTGTGTGGGATCTGCATGGAGGTGGTCTATGAGAAAGCCAACCCCCGCGAGCGCCGCTTCGGAATCCTCTCCAACTGCAACCACACCTACTGTCTCAAGTGTATTCGCAAGTGGAGGAGTGCTAAGCAATTTGAGAGCAAGACCATAAAGTACTGCCCAGAATACCGGATCACATCTAACATTGTCATTCCAAGTGAGGACTGGGTGGAGGAGAAAGAAAAGAAGCAGAAACTCATTCAGAAATACAAGGAGGCAATGAGCAACAAGGCGTGCAGGTATTTTGAAGAAGGACGTGGGAGCTGCCCATTTGGAGGGAACTGCGTTTACAAGCATGCGTACCCTGATGCCGTAGAGAGGAGCCACAGAGACAGAAAGTGGGAACATCAAGCACATAGCGGGCCCAACGAAGGAACCACTTCTGGGAGCTCATTGAGGAAAGAGAGAACGGCAACCCCTTTGACAACGACGAAGAAGAGGTTGTCACCTTTGAGCTGGGCGAGATGTTGCTTGTGCTTTTGGCTGCAGGTGGGGACGACGACCTGACAGACTCTGAAGACGAGTGGGACTTGTTTCACGATGAGCTGGAAGATTTTTATGACTTGGATCTATAGCAGCTTTGCTGGGCGTGTGAACTGGTCTGCTGAGCCTCAGACGGCAGCCCTCCCCGCTGGTGGCAGCAGTGCCCGTGGTTCTCTTCTAGGCAGGCCTCTCAAGTCCAGGTGCTGTCGTAATAATTTTTACCCAGGGCCTGTCTTCTCAATCCCTCACCTTTCCCCAAGGAGTATGTTGTTTTCTCTGTTTAAAAAAGTTCCACAATGAATCTTAAAGTTAGTTTTCTTGTAACATGAATTTAACGGTCAGACAGAGTGTAGGTTTGCTGCGTCATCTGTTTTCAGCCAGATTCACACAGTTCAAGGGTAGCATTTCCGGATTTCCAGTACTCATTTTTGAGGACCCCAGGTTCAAAAGTAACAGCATTGGCCCTGCTTTTGGGTCCAAGAATTGGGGTGATAGGTGAAGGATCTGAACTGTGGCATGTAGCCTTCTGCTATAGACTTAGGCGGATGCTTGAGGTTTCTGGTGAATTCTGCACATCTGTGTTTTTATATCTGTTCCCTGCCCTGGAATCCCCACCCTGTGCACTCGTTCTGTGGTTTTCGTCTCTTGTTTAATTGCACACAAGTACTACTGCTGGGTAACCAGAACCAGGTGCGACTGTGTTGAGATTTTTACTGTGTTTAGCCTGATAGGAAAATTGTGAAAGAACACATATAAAGATATAGCGGAATAAAATAAATGCAGAGTTGGAAGGTGACTCCCAAGGGCTGATAGACTTCGTACGTGTGAGTGTGTAACAAGCTTCTCATCCCTGCATAGATGCAGTGTCTGTAGCCTTAGTGGAAAAACTCAAGTTTACTGGTTTCAGCCTAGTTTGGCAAATAGATCTTAAAGGATAAAACAGTATATTGGTAGCTGTTAATAGAGCAGGGCTATCTCTGTCTATATAAATAGGGAAATGGGCTTAGCCATAGAGGTTCAACTATCTGGTTATCTCATGTATTAACACAAACTGGGTCTCAGTTACACAGTTGTATTTAATGTTTTATGATCTCCTAGACTTTCTAGTTCAGGCACTTTTTGACAAACTTTTGTCCTCATTTGAGGGGTTTTGTTGTCAGGTTTTTGGGTCTGTTTGTGTCGGTATTTGCCTCATTCCATCCCTGAGTTTTGCAGCTAGACAGGTGTGATTCAAAACTATGTTCTAAGGTGATTCCTGTAGTGGAGTAATTGGTTTGCAGTAGTAAGTCATGTTTTCCACTAAAAGGGGACGGAGGGGTGGTAATCCACGAGATAAGCTAAAGTTAAATTGTTAGAAGAATTCCTTGATCAGAAAATATAAATTTGCGTTTTGTTGCTCTATTTCCTGAAAGTAACTTGGAGATGCCCCTGATTTGTTCATATACTGTTTTGATTCCTTGGATACCACTCATACTTTCACATTAAGCAAAAACAAGTAATTCTTGCAGGGGTCTCTGTCTTTTTCAGCAGCCCTTTTGTAAGACGCACTTTTCCCAAATAAAACAATTTTAAACCCCCCCCCCCAAAAAGTAATGAGACATAAACTTAAAGGGCTTTTTCCTGGCACCTTCCATTCTAGTTTACAACCTAGAACACCACTTCAGTTAAGGCTCTGTTGCATTAGTAACCAGATTTGGTAAAGGAGAAATGCTGCCGCCTTGTGGCCATTTCCCGCAAGAGCAGCTTTACACCCACAGCTAATGGTCATTAACATTCAGAAGGACTCGGGGCCATAAAGGACACCTGCCCTCAAAAATTGTGCTGACGTAGGGAATGGAGAAAAGAATTCAAATCAGGCAAATTTTTCAAGAAGATAGTATGAAGAGTTACGTTTTACTCACTCTCTTTAAAAAAAAAGGAAAATGGATAAAAGCTCAACCTCAGGAAGTATTAGACTCATGCAATCTAATCTACAAAAAGGTTTCAACGCACACCAGTCGACTGACCATCATCAAAAAGTTTACAAACAATAAATGCTGAAGGGGCTTTAGAGAACTGTGTACCCTCTACCTGCTGGTGAGACGTAAAGTCGTAAGAGCCAACAATGAGAACAGAAAGGAGCTGCATTAAAAAGTAAAAATTGAGGTACCATTTAATCCAGCAGGCACGCCACTGGGCCTCTCACCTGAGAAGACCAGAATCGAGAAGACATAGGCTGCAAAAGCTGCACTGCAGCCTTATTCACAATAGCCAAGACAGTGAAGCAACCAAAATGTTCTTCAACAGGTGAATGGATAAAGAAGAAGTGGTCCATGTACACAATGGAATATTAGCCATGGAAAACAATGAAACACTGCTCTTTGAGGCACCACAGGTGAACCTGGGGATAATCACCAAACATGATGTAAGTCGGAAAGCAAAAGACCTATATCTTATGATATCACTTACAGGGGTTATCTAATAACTGACACAAATGAACATATTTCCACAGAGAAAGACGCTCACAGAATTAGAAAACAAACTATGCTCATGTAAAAGGAAAGGTGGGGGGAATGGATAAATTAAGATTAGTGTTACTATACATATACAAATACATATTATATACATTTATCAAAAATACCGACCATATAGCAAGGGAGGGCTATGGAACGCTCTGTAATATTTTACATGGGAAGAGGATCTGTACTAGAAGAGACATATATAATGTACAAATGAAGCCGATTCTGTACACCTAGGACAAACAATAGTCTAATCTTTACCCCGATTTAAAAAAGTAAAAAAAAAAAACAAGAAGTAAGGAGACATAAACTTATGGGGGTTTCTCCTGGCACATTCCATTCTAATTTACAACCAAGAGCACGACTTCCTGAATGGCTCTGCTGCACTAGTACGCAGATTTGGGAACGGAGAAATGCTGCCTCCTTGTTGCCGTTTCCCCCAACAGCAGTTTTAATCCCATTGCTAAAGGTTACTAAATATTCTCCATACTTCTAGTTTTGTAATTGACACCTGCCTTCCAAGAAAATCCTTGGGTCAAAAATCGACCAAAAAGTTCAAAAGAGGGCAAACTTCCAAGATGACAATTTCAAGAGGTAGTTTGTACTCACACTTTTTTCTTTTTTTTTTTTTAACAGAAAGGAAAAAAGCATGGAAAATGATGAATTTTAGGAATTTTTAAGGATATCCAATCCCAAATTACAAAAACCGATCAGCTCACAGCAGTCAGAATGGCCATGAGCAAAAATGCTGCAAACAATGAATGCTGAAGTGACTGTGGAGAAATGCTTACACTTTGTTCTAAGGGGGACGTGGTAAGAGCCACTAATAAAAACACAATGGACGTTCTTTGAAAAGGGAAACATTAAGCTACCAGTCAATCAATCACACCCAGTACTGGGCCTATCCCCTGAGAAAATGAGAATCAAAAAGTCACAGGCTGGCAATCCTGCACTCCAGCAATATTTACCATAGCCAACACTTGGAAGCAACGAAAATGTCTTCAACATAGGAATGCACTAAACGAAGTGGTCTATGTACACAATGGAATATTACTCCAATAAAATATATAAATTAAATTTAAAAAACACACAAGAGTAAGGAGACATCAGCTTTTGTGGATTTATCCGTGTACATTCCAATCTAATTTATAACCGAGGAACACCACTGGCCGGGAGGGCTGTTTCCCTAGTTACCAGAGTGGGGAGCGTAGAAAGGCTGCCACCCTCTAGCTGTTATCTGCAAAAGCAGCTTTAAAACCTGTGCTAATGCTCACTTCATATGAACAAGTACTGCAGGGCTGGAAATGAAACCTGCCCTCAAAATGTATAGAGAGAGGTAATGGCCAAAACTTTTCAAAATGTGACACATACTTTAAGAAAACACTTTGAAGAACTAAGCTGTAATCACAGATTGAAAAATAAAAAGCACATGCTTTAAAGCTCAGTTTCAACGTATTATGAGACACATGCAAATTCAACCACAAAGAGGTATCCGCACACACCAGTCAGAATAACCATCAGCAAGAAAACTATAAACAATAAATGGTGAAGGTGTTGTGGACAAATGCATATGCTCAACTTTAAGAGGGACATAACTTGGAAAGGGCCACTAATGAGAACTGAATGGAGGTGCCTTTAAAAGGTAAACATTGAGCTACCATATGATCCAGCAGACCCCTTCCTGGACCTATAACCTCTGAAGACAGATTTGGAAAGACACAGGCAGGCAAATCTGCACTACACAGTATTACAATAGCCAAGATATGGAAGTATCCAAAAAATCCACCAACAGATGGGTGGACAAACAGGAACTGCTACATGTAGAGATGAAATATTAGCTATGGAATAAATGAAACAATGCCATTTGCATTACGATAGATGATTCTAGAAGTAATCATACAACTTGTAGTAAGTGAGAAAGCAAGACACATATCCTATCCTATCGCTTATACGTGTTACCTAAAAATTGATACCAATGAAGATATTTACACAGAGAAAGGCAATCACAGATTCATTAAACAAACTTATGGTTCACCAAAGGGAAAGGTGTGAGGATTGGATATATTAGGATATTGGCGTTAACATAGATATAGAAACACATGTGAAATATATAATAACCAAAAACCTACGAAATACCAAGAGAAGATTACTCAACATTGTGTCATAACCTACATGGGAAAACGATCCAAAGAAGAATAGATATATGTATATGTTTAAAAGAACCACATCTTGCACACCTAGAGCAAACAAAACATTTTAATCAAATTTGCTTTGATTAAAACTAAAAATTAAATTAAAAATTGAACAAGAGGTAATGCGACATAAACTTAATGGGCTTTTTGCTGGCACATTGCATTCTAATTTACAACCAGAAGATGACTTCCATTAACGCTCTGTCATCACTAATAAAGCAGCTTTATAATCAATGTTAAAGGTAACTTAAAAGAAGTCTCACTAATTATTGATAGGAACAAGAAACAAACAAAGTAAAAATCTCACTGCAAAAAGTATACATAGAGAAAGAATAGTACATCAAACACTTATTAAACTTCTGTAAAGAATAAAAGACAACAGTAGTATTTTTTTAAAAAAAGAGACGGCCCAAATAAATCTGAAATTGAAGAGATGATGTTACAACAGACACCACAAAAATGCAAAGTATCCTTATATACACACAGGGTAACTCAGGGCTCAGACTGGACAGAGCCCACTCTCCATTCCCCTGTACATGACTTACAGGAGCCTCAGGAACTGAGGAGGGGGGTCCCTGAAGAGAGGCACAAGATCGAATATGTTAGGCATTAACATGACTGCATTCATCTTAAACGTGACTGAACTACATTCACACGAGTTGATTTTGTCTTGTATGTACATAGGCACTTCTAGTCAGAACTGCAGATCTTTGGCTTCACCACCTCTACTGTCAGCATTAGCTTCACCTGCTGTGGACCGTCTCCTATAGGATTTCTAGAACCACAAAGCATCAAAGCCTCACCGGACCCAGAGTCTGTGCGACTCCATGCAGAGTCTCAGAGTCTCAACTTCCCTCAGAGACTCAGAGTCTCAACAGAGACCCCACTCTTGGAGGGCACACACAAAGTAGTGTGCACATCAGGACCCAGTGGAAGGAGCAGTGACAACGTAGGAGAATGACCAGAACTACCTGCTAGTTTTAGAGGGTCTCCTGCAGAGGCAGGAGTTGGCTCTGGCTGTGGCTCACTGTGAGGACAAAGACACTGGCAGCAGAAGTTCTGGGAAATACTCCTTGGCATAAGCCCACCCAGAGTCCACCATTAGCCCCACCAAGAGCAAAGTAGGCTCCAGTGCTGGGTCGCCTCAGGCCAAACAACCAACAGGGAGGGAACCCAGCCCCATGCATCAGCAGACAAGTGGATTAATCTTTTTAGTAAAGTTTTATGTAATCCACAGACAAGCAGATTAAAGCTCTGCCCACCAGAGCAACACTCAGCTCTACTCACCACCAGTCCCTCCCATCAGGAAGCTTGCACAAGCCTCTAAGATAGACTCATCCACCGGAGAGCAGACAGCAGAAGCAAGAAGAACTACAATTCTGCAGCCTGTAGAAGGAAAGCCACATTCACAGAAAGA
The DNA here is from genome assembly GCF_965194825.1 of Balaenoptera physalus. Classification (NCBI taxonomy): domain Eukaryota; kingdom Metazoa; phylum Chordata; class Mammalia; order Artiodactyla; family Balaenopteridae; genus Balaenoptera; species Balaenoptera physalus. The sequence goes on from NW_028126559.1 coordinate 583,700, forward strand.
TAGACAAAATGAAATGGCAGAGGACTTTATACCATATCAAGGAAAAAGATAAAACCCCATAAAAACAACGAAATGAGGTGGAGATAGGCAACCTTCCAGAAAAAGAATTCAGAATAATGATAGTGAAGATGATCCAAGACCTTGGAAAAAGAATGGAGACAAAGATTGACAAGATGCAAGAAATGCTTAACAAAGACCTAGAAGAATTAAGAAACAAACACCTAGAAGAATTAAAGAACAAACAAACAGAAATGAACAATACAATAACTGAAATGAAAAATACACTAGAAGGAATCAGTAGCAGAATAACTATGGCAGAAGAATGGATAAGTGACTTGGAAGACAGGAAGGTAGAAATCACTGCCATGGAACAGAATAAAGAAAAAGAATGAAAATAAATGAAGACACCTTAAGAGACCTCTGGGACAACATTAAACACAACAACATTCACATTATAGGGGTTCCCAGAAGGAGAAGAGAGAGAGAAAGAACACGAGAAAATATTGAAGAGATTATAGTCGAAATCTTCCCTAGCATGGGAAAAGATATAGCCACCGAAGTCCAGGGAGTGCAGTGAGTCGCAGGCCGGATAAACCAAAGGAGAAAACTGCAGAGACAAATAGTAATAAAGTTGACAAAAATTAAAGGCAAAGAAAAATTATTGAAAGCAACAAGGGAAAAATGACAAATATCATACAAGGAAACTCCCATAAGGTTAACAGCTGATTTCTCAGCAGAAAATCTACAAGCCAGAAGGGAGTAGCATGATAAACTTACAGTGATGAAAAGGAAGAACCTACAACCAGGAGTACTCCACCCAGCAAGGATCTCATTCAGGTTTGATGGAGAAATCAAAAGCTTTACAGACAAGGAAAAGCTAAGAGATTCAGCACCATGAAACCAACTCTACAACAAATGCTAAAGGAACTTCTCTAAGTGGGAAACACAAGAGAAGAAAAGGACCCACAAAGACAAACCCAAAACAATTAAGAAAATAGTAATAAGAACATACATATTGATAATTACCTTAAATGTGAAAGGATTAAATGCTCCAACAATATGACACAGGCTCGCTGAATGGATACAAAAGCAAGACCCATATATATGCTATCTACAAGAGACCCATTTCAGACCTAGGGACACATACAGACTGAAAGTGAGGGTATGGAAAAATATATTCCATGCAAATGAAAATCAAAAGAAAACTGGAGTAGCAATACTCATATCAGATAAAATAGATTTTAAAATAAAGAATGTTATAAGAGACAAGGAAGGGCACTACATAATGATCAAGGGATCAATCCAATAAGAATATATAACAATTATAAATATATATGTACCCAACATAGAAGCACCTCAATATATAAGGCAACTGCTAACAGCTATAAAAGAGGAAATCGACAGTAACACAATAATAGCAGGGGAATTTAACAGCTCACTTACACCAATGGAGATCATCCAGACAGAAAATTAATAAGGAAACACAAGTTTAAATGACACAATAGACCAGATAGATTTAATGGATATTTATAGGACATTCCATCCAAAAACAGCAGATTACACATTCTTCTCAACCGCACACAGAACATTCTCCAGGATAGATCACATCTTGGGTCACAAATAAAGCCTCAGTAAATTTAAGAAAACTGAAATCATATCAAGCAGCTGTTCCGACCACAATGCTATGAGATTAGAAATCAATGACAGGGGAAAAAAAGTAAAAAACACAAACACATGGAGGCTAAACAATACGTTACTAAATAACCAAGAGATCACTGAAGAAATAAAAGAGGAAATCAAAAACTACCTAGAGACAAATGACAACAAAAACACCATGATCCAAAACCTATGGGATGCAGCAAAAGCAGTTCTAAGAGGGAAGTTTATCACAATACAAGCCTACCTCAAGAAACAAGAAAAATCTCAAATAAACAATCTAACCTTACACCTAGAGGAAATAGAAAAAGAAGAACAAAAGCCCAAGTTAGCAGAAGGAAAGAAATCATAAAGATCAGAGCAGAAATAAATGAAATAGAACCAAAGAAAACAATAGCAAAGATCAATAAAACTAAAAGCTGGTTCTCTGAGAAGATAAACAAAAATGATAAACCTTTAGCCAGACTCAAGAAAAAGAGGGAGAGGACTCAAATCAACAAAATTAGAAGTGAAAAAGGAGAAGTTACAACAGACACCACAGGAATACAAAGCATCCTAAGAGACTACTACAAGCAATGCTATGCCAATAAAATGGATAACCTGGAAAAATGGACAAATTCTTAGAAAAGGATAAACTTCCAAGACTGAACCAGGAAGAAATAGACAATATGAACAAACCTATCACAAGCAATGAAATTGAAACTGTGATTAAATATTTTCCAACAAACAAAAGCCCAGAACCAGATGGTATCACATGTGAATTCTATCAAAAATTTAGAGAAGAGCTAACACCCAACCTTCTCAGACTCTTCAAAAAAATTGCAGGGGAACGAACACTCCCAAACTCATTCTATGAGGCCATCATCACCCTGTTACCAAAACCAGACAAAGATACTACAAGTAAAGAAATTTATAGACCAATATCACTGATGAATATAGATGTAAAAATCCTCAACAAAATACTAGCAAACAGAATCTAACAACATGTTATAAGGATCATACACCATGATCAAGTGGGGTTTATCCCAGGGATGCAAGGATTCTTCAATATACACAAATCAATCAATGTGATACACCATACTAACAAATTGTAGAATAAAAACCATATGATCATCTCAATAGATGCAGGAAAACATTTTGAGAAAATTCAACACCCATTTATGATAAAAACTCTGCAGAGTGTGGGCATAGAGGAAAACTACCTCAACATAATAAAGGCCATATATGACAAACCCACAGCAAACATCATTCTCAATGGTGAAAAACTGAAAGCATTTCCTCTAAGATTAGGAAGAAGACGAGGATGTCCACTCTCGCCACTATTATTCAACATAGTTTTGGAAGTCCTAACCGCAGCAAACAGAGAAGAAAAAGAAATAAAAGTAGTAAAAATTGGAAAACAAGAAGTAAAATTGTTACTGTTTGCAGATGACATGATACCATAGATAGAGAATCCTAAAGATACCACCAGAAAACTACTAGAGGTAATCAATGAATTTGGTAAAGTTGCAGGAAACAAAATTAATGCACAGAAATCTCTTGCATTACTATACACTAACAATGAAAGATCAGAAAGAGAAATTAAGGAAACAATCCCACTGCCACTGCAACATATAGAATAAAATACCTAGGAATAAACCTACCTAAGGAAGTAAAAGACCTGTACTCAGAAAACTATAAGACACTGATGAAAGAAATCAAAGATGATATAAACAGATGGAGAGATATACCATGTTCTTGGATTAGAAGAATCAATATTGTGAAAATGACTATACTGCCCAAAGCAATCTACAGATTCACTGCAATCCCTATCAAATTACCAGTGGCATTTTTCTACAGAACTAGAACAAAAAATCTGAAAATTTGTAGGGAGACACAAAAGACCCCGGATATCCAAAGCAGTCTTGAGGGAGAAAAAAAGAGGTGGAGGAATCAGACTTCCTGACTTCAGACTATACTACAAAGCTACAGTAATCAAGACAATATGGTACTGGCACAAAAACAGAAATATAGATCGATAGAACAGGATAGAAAGCCCAGAGATAAACCCACGTACCTATGGTTAACTAATCTATGACAAAGGAGGCAAGGATATACAATGGAGAAAAGACAGTGTCTTCAGTAAGTGGTGCTGGGAAACCTGGACAGTTACATGTAAAAGAATGAAATTAGAACACTCCCTAACACCATACACAAAAATAAATTCAAAATGGATTAGAGACCTAAATGTAAGACCAGAGACTATAAAACTCTTAGAGGAAAACATAAACAGAACACTCTATGACATCAATCACAGCAAGATCCTTTCTGACCCACCTCCTAGAGAAATGGAAATAAAAACCAAAATAAAAAAAATGGGACCTAATGAAACTTAAAATCTTTTGCACAGCAAAGGAAAACATAAACAGGACAAAAAGACAACCCTCAGAATGGGAGAAAATATTTTCAAATGAAGCAAATGACAAAGGATTAATCTCCAAAATTTACAAGCAGCTCATGTAGCTCAATATCACAAAAACAAACAACCCAATCCAAAAATGGGCAGAAGACCTAAACAGACATTTCTCCAAATAAGATATACAGGTTGTGAACAAACACATGAAAGGATGCTGAACATCACTAATCATTAGAGAAATGCAAATCAAAACTGAAGTGAGGTATCACCTAACACCAGTCAGAATGGCCATCATCAAAAAATCTACAAACAATAAATGCTGGAGAGGCATTAATTGGAGAAAAGGGAACCCTCTTAGACTGTTGGTTGGAATGAAAATTGATATAGCCCCTAGGGAGAATGGTATAGGGGTTCCTTAAAAACTAAAGTAGAACTGCTGTATGACCCAGAAATTCCACTACTGGACATTTACCCTGAGAAAACTATAATTCAAAAAGAGTCATGTACCACAATGTTCATTGTAGCTCTATTTACAATAGCCAGGACATGGAAACAACCTAAATGTCCATCGACAGATAAATGGATAAAGATGTGGCACATATATACAATGGACTATTACTCAGCCATAAAAAGAAACGAAATTGTGTTATTTGTAGTGAGGTGGATGGATCTAGAGTCTGTCCTACAGAGTGAAGTAAGTCAGAAAGAGAAAACCAAATACCATATGCTAACACATATATATGGAATCTAAAAAAAATGTTTATGAAGAACCTAGGGGCAGGAAAGGATTAAGGACACAGACGTAGAGAAAAGACTTGAGGACACGGGGAGGGGGAAGGGTAAGCTGGGACAAAGTGAGAGAGTGGCATGGACATTATATACTACCAAATGTAAAATCAATAGCTACTGGGAAGGAGCTACATAGCACAGGGAGATCAGCTCGGTGTTTTATGACCACCTAAAGGGGTGGGATGAGGGGGTGAGAGGGAGGTGCAAGAGGGAGGGGATATGGTGTTATATGTATACATATATCTGATTCACTTTTTTATACAGCAGAAACTAACACACAATTGTAAAGCATTTATACTCCAATAAAGATGTAAAAGAAAAAAAAAGAAAGCCCAGATATAAACCTACACACCTATGGTCCACTAATCTATGACAAAGGAGGCAAGGATACACAATGGAGAAAACACAATCTCTTCAATAAGTGGTACTGGGAAAAATGGACAGCTACATGTAAAAGATTGCAATTAGAACACTCCCTAACACGATACACAAAAAATAAACTCAAAATGGATTAGAGGGGGCTTCCCTGGTGGCGCAGTGGTTGAGAATCTGCTTGCCAATGCAGGGGACACGGGTTTGAGCCCTGGCCTGGGAGGATCCCACATGCTATGGAGCAGCTGGGCCTGTGAGCCACAATTGCTGAGCCTGTGCGTCTGGAGCCTGTGCTCCACAACAAAAGAGGCCGCGATAGTGAGAGGCCTGTGCACCACGATGAAGAGTGGCCCCCGCTTGCCACAACTAGAGAAAGTCCTCACACAGAAACGAAGACCCAATACAGCCATAAAAAAATAAATAAATAAAAATAAATTTAAAAAAAGGATTAGAGACCAAAATGTAAGACTGGACACTATAAAACTTTTAGAGGAAAACATAGGAAGAATACTCTTTGACATAAATCACAGCAAGATCTTTTTTGATCCACCTCCTAGAGTAATGGAATAAAAAACAAAAATAAACAAATGGGACCAAAAGAAACTTAAAAGCTTTTGCAAAGCAAAGGAAACTACAAACAAGACAAAAAGACAACCCTCAGAATGGGAGAAAATATTTGCAAACGAATCAATGGACAAAGGATTAATCTCCAATATATATAAACAGCTCATGCAGCTCAACAGTAAAAAAAATAAAACCCAATCCAAAAATGGGCAGATGACCTAAATAGACATTTGTCCCAAGAAGACATACAGATGGCCAAGAAGTACCTGAAAAGCTGCTCAAAATTACTAATTATTAGAAAAATATAAACCAGAACTACAATGAGGTATCACCTAACACCAGTTAGATTGGGCATCATCAGAAAATCTACAAACAACAAATGCTGGAGAGGGTGTGGAGAAAAGGGAACCTTCTTGCACTATTTGTGGGAATGTAAATTGATACAGTCACTATGGAGAACACTATGGAGGTTCCTTAAAAAACTTAAAATAGAATTACCATATGACCCAACAATCCCACTACTGGGCATATACCCAGAGAAAACCATAATTCAAAAAGACACATTCACCACAATGTTCATTGCAGCACTATTTACAATAGCCACATCATGGAAGCAACCTAAATGCCCATAGACAGATGAATGGAAAAGATGAGGTACATATATAAAATGGAATATTACTCAGCCATAAAAAAGAATGAAATTGGGTCATTTGTAGAGACGTGGATAGATCAAGAGACTGTCATACAGTGTGAAGTAAGTCAGAAAGAGAAAAACAAATATCCCATATTAACGCATACATGTGGAACCTAGAAAAATGGTACAGATGAACCAGTTTGCAAGGCAGAAATAGAGACACATATGTAGAGAACAAATGTATGGACACCAAGGGGAGAAAGTGGTGGGGTGGTGGTGGTGGGATGAATTGGGAGACTGGGATTGACATATATACACTTATATGTATAAAATAGGTAACCAATAAGAACCTGCTGTATAAAAAAATAAATAAAATAAAATTCAAAAATTGAAAAAATAAATATTTTAAAAAATAAAACAGAAAAAAAGTTGTTTCCTTCCCATAGACATATTTATATGAATGAATGATTTCCATGCTTATAACCATAAATACAAAAAGAGAAATAAAACCTACCTTGAACAATAAAAAAAAAAAAAACAGAACCCACTGGTCATACAGAGGAAAACCCTATCAGGGCACTTGCTCCAGTGGTAAACAATTCTGAACTTGGTCAGAGGTGGGGAATCATCTCCCATGCAGCCAGCAGCCCTCTGGCAAGGAGCGTCCTCATTGCAAAGCTGGGAGACGGTGAGGAGGCGTCTCTGAGTAAACGTGAGCTGAGCCCCAGGCCAGCTGCTGCTGAACTTTTCCCATCCTTCCCAGGTAAAACACCTGAATGTGTGCAAGGACTTTAAAGCCTAGAGGAAGGGGCTTGGAGTCACACCAGCGAGAGCACACAGGCCGACCTGGTGCCTGCAGGCCAGCCAGGATGGTCCTGGCACTGGGCGCTCTTCTGGAAGCTTTCCATTTCCCTGCCTGAGGTACCCCTCCTGTCCCGGCCCCGGCTGCTTTTTTCCTTCCTCACCTCTGCCCGGGGAGAAATTCCAGCAGCAGGTATGGGTGACACATCCTCTTCTTTAGCAGGTGGCAGCCCAGCAACTCCTGCGGAAAGTCCAGCAGAGCCCCACTCACACCAGGCCACCCATAGAGCCGTGGGCCCTACTCCCTCCCACCAGCCCAGCCCCGAGACTGCTGACGGAGCAGAGAATATGGCCTCAGGCACAGCTGCAGGGAGTCTTGCTGCCTGGAGGTGTGTTTATATTGACCTTAACCCAGGCACACCTGGGGAGGGCTGGCCGGCCAGGTCAGGCAATCCTCGCCCCTCAGGGGCTCACAGTTTCAGAAAATGGGCCTTGCTGCACCGACCAGGTCCAAGGAACAGGTGTAGGGTCCTGAGAGTCAGCATAGACAAGGGGCTGCAGCCCTGGCTTGTTTTCTAATCATTTTATCTAGCCCATGAGTGGGAGACAACTTCAAGAAGATCCTCTCCTAATTAGAGGAACCCAGGAGTCAGGAAGAGAAGGGGTGGTGGGTGGAGACAGGCCTGGTGCCCCAGCTGCAGTGGAAGGCTCTGGAAGACCAGGAGGAGGGAGGCCACACAGAGTGAAGCCCAGGGTCACAGACCTGTTGGAACTGCTGTTTGTTAGTTCAAGCCCTGCTCTGAGGTGCTCTGTGTCAGCTCTGACCGACAGGTGAGCTGAGGGTGCTCTGCAATGAGGGTTATGTGCACAGTTCCTGTGTGCCCATCCCTGCCAGGGTACCGACTCAGGTGAGCTCCGTATTCTGGGAGGGGCCTGACCACGAGAGCCCCGTGGGCTGCCGGGTACCTGGTAAAGGACGTCAGGACACTCAGTGAAGCCACCGAGGATATACATCCAGTAGTTCCTAATTCCTATACACTGCTGGTCATTCTACCATCCACTAGGACATGCTATTCCGTATTAGACTTCAATGATGCCTTCTTCTGTATTCCACTAGTCCCAGAGTCACAAGAAATTTTGGCTTCTGAGTGGCAGGACTCATCATACAACAAAAACAATACTGCTGGACCATCCTGCCCCAAGGGTTCAAAAATTCCCACACCATCTTTGGGGAAGCGTTAGCTAAAGACCTAAAAGATCTACCTCTGGAGAAGGGAACCCTCCTTCAATATGCAGATGACATTCTGATTGCCAGCCCTACTAAGGAGGCCTCTGAACTACCTAGTCAACAAAGGATAGAAGGTGTCCAAGAAAAAGATTGAAATATCACAGACTAAGGTGACCTGCATGGACTTCATTCTCACAGAAGGTCGGAGAATCCCATCCCAGGAAAGGGAAGAAGCCATTTGCAGCCTTACCCTTCCTAAAACTAGAAGACAGCTTTGGGGTTCCTGGGGAGGCCGGGGTTTGCTGCATCTGGAGCCCTAAATACAGTCTAATAGCTGAGCCTCTACATGAAACACTGAAAGGAAACGATGATGATCCTTTTTGAATAGAATCCAGAAGCGGCCTTTCAAGAATGGAAAGATCAGTCAATTCAGACCCTTGCCCTAGACCTCCCTAATTTAGCTAAACCCTTTGACCTTTACATTCTCGGTCGAAGGTAAATCGCCCTTGGAGTATCAGTGCAAAAACTGGGACCACTTGAAATGGAGCAACGCAAGAATGCCCTCCAGGGAGGAGAAACTACGGTCACCATGGGATTGGCCAGCCGCCCCATCCGGCCAGAATACTGAGGGTATCTAAAAACCTGGAGGGCTTCCCTGGTGGAACAGTGGTTGAGAGAATCTGCCTGCCGGTGCGGGGGACGCGGGTTCGGCCCTGGTCTGGGAGGATCCCACGTGCCGTGGAGTGGCTGGGCCCATGAGCCATGGCTGCTGGGCCTGCGCATCTGGAGCCTGTGCTCTGCAACAGGAGAGGCTGCACCGTGATGAAGAGTGGCCCCCGCTCGCCGTGGCTGGAGGGCCCTCGCACAGAAACGAAGACCCAACACAGCCAAAAATAAATAAATAAATAAATAAATTTATTTTAAAAACCTGGAAATCAGCAGCCCACAAGGCCAGCTCCCTCCTAAGGGAAAAGGACCACACTGGGTGATCCTAAGCACCCACCATGCCCTGAAGTTGCAGGGAGTGCTCCGTGGGCACACTGACCTCGAGTGAGAAGGCCCTCCAACTCCAACCTCCAGAAAGACAACCTGGGGCAATGGGCCCCCATGACGACTCATGTGACCATCACTTGACCTGGAGCTTCTCTCAGAAAACCACAAGAGTGTGCCCCAAAAGAGCAGACTACTGCTTGTAGGACTTACTGCACCCAGAGGGTAGCTAATAAGCTTGGCAGGGGAACCGTAAATAATGCTGTCACCATAGAAAAGCCTACAGATACTGCGGTGACGGTGGCCAATGAGACCGACTGGACTCCTGGCTACTTCAAAAAGCCATTGACTCAGTGGCCATCATGGTCCTGGATCACCACTGGCCCTGGACTGTCTGGGAGTTGAGCAGGCAGGGCTCTGACACCTTGTTCTGTTTGTACGTTAATTCAGTGGCTTAATTGAAGAAAGCACAGACTACTGGTCAGAGCACCTAGGCTGGCAGAAACCATCAGCCTAAGGTGGCCGAACAAATGTGGGGCGGGGTAAAACCGGCCCCCTGAGCATCTTGGCGCATCTCTTTCCTGGACCCTTAAAGGTCATTAGAATTTATAACACTTCCAATGCTGGTGCTCAGGCGAACGAGCAGTGAGAGGGGAGTCCTGGGGACAATCAACCTCACCTGGAGGCTGCTGGGGAGAAGTTCTGCCCTTCCCCGCGGGTATGAGGACTCCCAACTCAGCACGAAGCATTTGCAGAAGAGGGGTCTGCACCCTCAGCGCCCCAAGAATGAGGAATGGGACTAAAGACAGAGGAGGGGTTTGTCACTGACAAAGCCCATTAAAAATTCCTGGGAGATAAAAATATAATCTAGGCAATAAAATAAAGTCTAACCTTTTTTTCCTTTGTGCTTTGTCTAATTTCACTTGCTGCTAGGTTTCCACATGCAGAGGTCCCACACCCGGCACTTCAGACCCTATTTCCTAGTGCAAAATGGCTGGGCCGACACCTCAGCTCGCGGGGCCCCGTGCAGACTCCACCACATAGAGCCTGAGCCCCAGCCAACCCGGCCCTCGAGAGCTCTGCCTGCTCCCTCCCGCTGAGGCTGATGGGATCCATACACAGCAGCTCGGCCCACAGCCCGCGGGGAAGCGCACGCTCTCACCTCTCCATTCTCTGATCAAAATATAAAGTTTTCCTTTGCTTCTGAACCAAACTCAGTCTCGATCTGTTGGCTCCAATGACACTGGGCAGGGGGACCCTTGTTGGGGCTCACTCTGGAGGATCAGTAACAGAAATTGAGAACATTGTAACTTCAATGAACAGATGTGTGAGCCAAACTGTAATTAACATAGAGCAGTGTATAAGGCTCGTGTAAAATAAGATGTTTCTAACACTTCCATTTGATATTTCCATGACTTTATTATAAGCAAGTTCAGTGGAGGGGTTTGTCTTATTTGTCAGGTCAACATTAGAGAAATGACGTGATTTCTTTCCAATGATGTACATCTAATAATCTTGGCTGAAGCTTCAATCTTGTTTTGAAGTTTCCCCAATGTTTTTCCATTGAAAATGATACCTCTCTTTCAGCTCCCCCATTTCTGAGAAGGATGAAATCTTATAACTTATTATTACCAAAGGGGAAACAAGGGAGGAGGGATAAATTAACAGGTTAGGGTTAACACATACACACTTCTATGTATAAAATAGATCCTTAACAAGGAACTACTGTATAGCACAGGGAACTACACTCAATATTTTGTAATAACCTATAAGGGGAAATAATCTGGAAAAGAATAGATATCTATATCTACATCATCTATCAACGACAGATAAAATGTAACCTAAAGGAGGCCGATGTTGAGTGCTTCTGACCCTGAAGATTTCAATCATCTAAAGCTCAGACTCTGCATACTGCCCAAGGCCCTTAATGCACATACATGTACCCATAGCTTAAAATTTCCCAGTTTGGGTTTTGGGGAGACACTGATTTAGGAAAAATCCCTGGTGTTCTCCTTACATGAAAGGGACTCTATCTACAGCTAAAACATGCATGTGACATCCAGAAGATGGTACACTGTTTGATCAGGAAGAGTCTGGAAAAGACACGTCATCTCCTCATCTCCGGGTAGTCGGGTTCACACCTCCAGCCTCTTTCCTAACAATCTCCCCACTTGGGGATGTCAGCACCTTCAACATCCTGTTGTGCACAGTTTGGAATTTGTCCAGAGGATGAAGCAGAAGGAGGAGAAACAATGAGAGACAAGCCCTAGGTGTTCGGACAGGCACATGCCACTCTATTTTCCCATCAGGGAGACGAATTGACCAAAGGCTAAGATTGCCCACAGAAACAGAATAGGGCTTGAGGAAATCCCTCTGTTTTGTGGCAAGTTCCAAAAAAAAAGCAAGTTAAAAAATGGAACTCAGGGGCACTAAAATTCACGAAACTGCACAGTTGAAAATATCTATCGTCGAAAAATGACTTGAGGTAAGTCACCAAAAAGAACTTGTAAGCAAGGGAGAATTGCAGGAAAGGGATTTGAAGTGGTAGGAAGGACTCGCCATTAAAGCACATGAAAAGGGACTGAACATCACCAACGATGCAGTTGGCCAAAAAGGGTGTATGCGTTTTTTCTGAATATATTCAAGAAAAGAGCATACGCCCTTTTCAGCCAACGAAACAGGTGAGCATTGCAAATCAACACTACAAAGATGTATCACTTCGCATCAGCGATCCTCATAAAGTGTAAAAACCAGAAAAGCAGGACAGGGTGAGGAGAAAAGGGAGCCCTGTGAGTCTGATAGTAGAAATGTAAATTGCCAATGGCCACTCTGGAGAAGTGTATTGTGTTTACTAGAACATCTAAAAAATGAGCTACAGAGCAAAGGGCACTTCCACTCATGGGCATATATCTTGGGAAAAACAAAAATCGACAGGACACAGGCACCCAACGTTTACCGCCTCTCTGTTTAAAAGAGCCTTGACTTTGATACAACCTAAATGTCCTTGGAAGAAAAAAATGGATAAAGAAGATGTGGTACTTATGTAGAGTGGAATATTACTCAGCCAGGAAATCAATGAAATAAGGCCAGTTGCAACAACTCGGAGGAGTTACGTACGATCATTCTAAGTGACATAAGTAAGAAAGAAAAAGACACATATCATAAGATATCACTTACAAGTGGAATCAAAAATGGCTACACATGAACTGAATTACAAAACAGAACAGAGTCACACATTTAGAAAACACACTTATGGCTGCTTAAGGGGAAAGGTGAGGTGGGTGACGCATAAAACAAGAGTTTGAAATTACCACAGATACCATTCCATAAACCAATATGTAACAGACAGGACCTACTCATTGCTTAATGAACTAAACTCAACACACCCTATTCACCGCTAAAGAATATATTAAGTAGAAAGAATCTCAAAAAGTATTTATTGATATTGCTCTGTAAGTGAATCCAGTGCGTGGAAAGCAGCATAAACGCAGCAGTGAAAAGCAGCTAAACCCCATTATAAAAATAAACTACAAAAAAGAAGAAAAAACAAACACAGGGAAAGAGAGAGAAATTCTTATCAAATTCAATCAGGGGCTGTGATGCAACCTGGACTGACCACATCTAGACCCACAGCTGGATGAGACATAATGCTGGACACTCTTGGGGCTGAGAGGATTGGTGAGGTTGGGTGAGCAAATGCAGACGTTTTAAAGTAATACTGTGTGGTACCCATTCCATGGGTTCCAAATCTCCAGGTTCAAGAGAATCTTCCTACAGCTAAAACATGCATGGGAAACCCAGAGGATGGTACACCTTGTGATCGGGAAAGGTTTCTAGAACACACCTCATTATTTATCTCCTGGTGCTTGGGTTCACCATTTCAGCCTCTTTACTAACAATCTCCCCACTTGGAGAATCAGCACTTTTAACCTCCAGTTTCGAACAGTTTGCAAATTGTCCAGAGGATGAAGGGGAAGAGGGGGAACCAATGAGAGACTAGCTCTAGGTGTTGGGACAGGCACATGCCACTCTAATTTCCAGTCAGGAAGAAGAATTAAACACAGGCTCAGCCTGCCCCCTGGAACCAGAATAGGGCCTGAAGCAATCCTGCGGTTTTGCGGCCATCTCCCAAAAAACCGAATTGAAAAATGGACCTCAGGGACACTGCAATTCACAAACCTGCAGGGTTATAAATGATAACTCTCGTCCAGAAATATATTGAGGGAAGACAACCAAGAGGATTTGAAAGCAAGGCAGAATTGCAGGAAACAGTTTTCAAGAGGTAGATTGGACTCGCCTTTAAACTACATGAAAAGCGGCAGAACATCGACAATGATGCAGTTGTCCAAAAAGGGCGTATGCGTTTTTTCCTGAATATATTCAGGAAAAAACGCATACGCCCTTTTTGGCCAACCAAACAAGCGTACAATGCAAATCAGCACTACAAAGAAGTTTCACTTCGCATCGGTCAAGAGGCCCATCCTGAAAAAGTGTAAAAACCAGAAATGCATGACAGGCCATGGAGAAAATGGAGCCTTGTTACGTTGATGGGCAGGATATAAATTGGCAACAGCCACTCTGGAGAAGTGTATGTTGTTTCCTAAAACATCTAAAATACAGAGCTACAGAGCATACGGCACTTCCACTCATGGGCATATATCTTGGGAAAAACAAAACCTGACAGGACACAGGCACCCCTACGTTTAGTGCTCTTCTGTTTAGAAATGCCTCAACTTGGGTACCACTTACATGTCCTTGGAAGGAAAAAATGGATAAAGAAGATGTGGTCCTTATATACAATGGAATATTACTCAGCAATTAAATCAATGAAATAAGGCCAGTTGCAGCAACTCGTTGAGACTGAGGTACGATCATTCTAAGTGACATAAGTCAGACATAAAAAGAGACTTATCATAAGGTATCACTTATAGATGGTATCTAAAAATGGCTACACATTAACCCAATTACAAAACAGAAACAGAGTCACACAATTAGAAAAGACACTTATGGCTGCTAAAGGAGAAAGGTGGGGTGGGGTGATGAATAAACCAGGAGGTTGAAGTTGGCATAGATACGGTTCCATAAACAAAATAGGTAATCGACAGGACCTACTGTATAGCTCAAAGAGCTGGACTCAGCACACTGTTGTCACCAGAAAAGGATATATAAGACTGGTAAGAATGTGTAAAAGAATTTATTGATGTCTCTCTTTAAGTGAATCAAGTGAATAGATGTAGAGCAGGAAGAAACACAGTATTGAAAATCAGCTATACCCCATTATAAAATTAAATAACAAGAACAACAACAAAAAAAAAGACAGTGAGAGAGAGAGAAATTCTTACAAAATTTGTTAAAGGGCTGTGATGCAACCTAGACTGACCACATCTAGACACAAAGCTGGATGGGACCTAAGGCTCTACACTCATTGGTCTGAGAGGCTTGGTGAGGATGGGAAAACAAATGCAGCCCTTTTAGAGTAATACTGCCTGGCCCCCATTCCGTGGGTCCCATATCTCCAGGTGCAGGTGACCCTTCCTACAGCTAAAATGTGAATGGGACATCTAGAGAATGGTACACCGTCTGTCCGGGAAGAGTTTGGAAAAGTCACCTCATCTCCAATTCTCCTGGTATTCGGGTTTCCCCCTCCAGCTCCTTTCATTAGAGTCTCCCCACTTTGGGAAGGCAGCACACTCAACAGCCGGTTTTGCACAGCCTGGAATTTTCTGGGTGAAGAAGGGGAATAGGGGGATGGAATGAGACACAAGCCCTAGACGTTTGTACAGGCATATGCGACTCTAGTTTCCTAATCTGGAAGAAGAATTTCCCTATCCTTCAGGTGCCCCAGTAACGGGAATGGGTCTGTAGAAATCCTGCCCCTTTGTGACTGCTTCCCTAAACAAGAAGTTGAAAACTGGTGCTCAGGGACACTGCAATTCACAAACATGCAGGGTTGTAATTGACACCTCTAATGGAGTCATTTCTTGAGCCAAGTATTCGTAAAGGCCTTGTAAACAAGGCAGAATTGCAGGAAAGGGATTTCAAGTGGTAGTTTGCACTCGCCATCAAAGCACATGCAAAGCTGCTGAACATCGCCAATGATGCAGTTTGCCAAAAAGGCCATATGTGTTATTCTTTAATATATTCAGGAAAAACCCTTACTCCATTTTTGGTTAACAAAACAGGCGGGCAATGTAAATTAATACTACAAAGAGGTATCACTTCACACCAGTCAGAATGGACAACCTCACAAAGTGTAAAACCTGAAATGCAGGACAGGGCATGGAGAAAAGGGAACCCTGACAAGTGAATGGTGGGAATGTAAATTGCTAACAGCCACTCTGGAGAAGTGGGTGGTGAGTCCTTAAAAATATAAAAACTAGAGCTTCAGAGCATATGCTGCTTCCACTCCTGGGCCTGTATCTTGGAAAAAACGTAAATTGACAGGACCCAGGCACTCCAAAATTTATGCAGCCCTGTTTACAAGAGCCTCTACTTGGAAGCTACCTAAAAGTCCTTGGAAGGAAGAATGGATAAAGAAATTATGGTAGATATGTACAATGGAATATTACTCAGCCATGAAATGAATAAAATAAGGCCATTTGCAGCCACTCGGAAGGACCTAGATACATTCATACTAAGTGTCATAAATCAGACAATGATAAATAACATATGATATTACTTATCAGTGGAATCTAAAAATTGATACAAAGGTACTATCTTACAACACAGAAACAGAGTCCTAGACTTAGAACACAAACTTATGGTTACCAAACTGGAAAGGTGTGTTGGAGGCAAAAATTATGAGGTTGGAGTTAGTATATACATATTTACAGAGAGAAAACTTGTAATCAACATGGACCTGCTGTAGAGCACTTGCAACTCTTCTCAACATCCTGTAGTAACCTCAATGGGAAAATAATTCTAAAAAAAATATAGTCAACTCTGTATAAATGAATCATGTCGGTGTATATCAAAAACGAACACAACATGGTAAATCAACTATAGTCCATTATAAATTTAAAATTAAATTACAGAAAAGAAAAATGATCACTAAATTCGTTAGTCACTGTGAACGTGCAAGTGTCACATCCCTGGACACAGACCCAATTTGGTCCCAAGGCTGGACTGTTGTGGGCCTGAGGACCTCGGGTGGATATGCCAGCTAATTCGCCCCCCTTGAACATGTAGTACCTGGTCCCCTCTGCATGAGATCACAATCTCCATATCTAAGTGTGCCCTCATACTACTAAACCAACCCTCTGACACCTAAAGGATGGTGGACTCTCTGGGCTGGATGACATTTAGAAAATCACCTGGTCTCAACATATCCTGGTGTTTGGGTTCCGACCTCCAGACTCTTTCATTGGGGTCATCCCACTCTGCAACACAGCACCCTCAAAAGGTGATTTTGCAGTGGTTTGTATTTGTTCGGAGGATGAAGGGTAAGGGGGAAGAAGGAATGGGACAGAAGCCCTTACATGTTTGGTCAGGCACATTCCACATCTAAGGTTGTGTCAGTAACCAGACAGGGACAGTAGAAATCCTGCCGCCTTCTGTTTCCCATAACAAAAACTCTAAAACTGGACCTTATAGGCACTTCATATTCACAATGCCTGTGGAGCTGTAAATTACAACAGCCCTCAAAAAATGTCTTGGAGTAGGTAATCGAAATAGACTTCAAAACAAGGCAACCTTTCAATAACCCTTTTTCAAGGGGTAAATTTTACTCACACTGTTCAAAAAAAAAAAAGCACATATGAAGATGCTCACCATTGCTTTATTTTAGACACATGCAAATCAGATGTACAAAGAAGTATCACCTGGAACCACTCAGAATAGCCATCATCACAATGTCTACAGACAAGAAATGCTTCCGAGGGTATGGAAAAAAGAGAAACCTACTACTTTTTTTTTTAATCTGTGTTGGGTCTTTGTTGCTGTGCGTGGCTTTTCTATAGTTGCAACAAGCGGAGGCTACTCATCGTTGTGGTAGGCAGCCTTTTCTTTGTGGTGGCTCCTCTTGTTGTGGAGCACAGGATCTAGGCACACAAACTTCAGTAGTTGTGGCACGTGAGCTCAGTAGTTGTGGCTCGTGAGCTCTAGAGCACAGACTCAGTAGTTGTGGCACACGGGCTTAGTTGCTCTGCAGTGAGTGGGATCTTCCCGGGCCAGGGCTCGAACCTGTGTCCCCTGCACTGGCAGGTAGATTCTTATCCACTGCTCCACCAATACTATGCTATTGGTGGCAATACCAATTGGTAACAGCCACTATGGAGCACAGAATGGAGGTTACCAGAGTAAGGGGAAGCGGGAGGGATACATTGGAAATTGGGATTGACATATACACACCACTATGTATAAAAGAGATAACAAATAAGGGCCTACTGTATAGCACAGGGAACTCTACTCAATACTCTGTAATGACCTGTATGGGAAAGGAATCCCAAAAGGATTGTGTATATGTATAACTGATTCACTCTGCTGTGCAGCAGAAAGTAACACAACATTGTAAATCAACTATACTCCAAAAAAATTGAAATTGAAATGAAATGAAATAAAAGAAAATAAAATAGAGCTACTAGATGATCCAGCAAGTTCACTCCTGTGTGCATATCTGGAGGAAAGCAAAAATCGAAAAGACACATCTTCCCCAACGTTCCCTGCAACACTCTTTACAATAGCGAAGACATGGAAGCAACCAAAATGTCCATCAACATATGAATATCGGTAAAGAATATGTGGTACATATATATAATGGAATATGACTCAGCCATTAAATTGAAGAAAATAATGCCAATTGCAGTAACATGGATGGACCTAGAGATGATTGTACTAAGTGAAGTAAGTCAGACAGAGTAAGACAAGTATTGTATGATATCACTTCTAGGTGGAACCTAAAAATTGATACAAATGAAATAAGTTACAAAACAGAGGCAGACTCACAGACTTGGAATACAAACTTATGGTTACCAAAGGGGAAAGGAGGGGGGTAGGGATAAATCAGGAACTTGGGGTAAACATATGAATACTACCCTATATAACATAGATAAGCAACAAGGACCTACTGTATAGCACAGGGAACTCTACTCAATATTCCGGGAATACCTTTATCAGAAAAGAATCTGAAAAAGAATGAATAAATGCATATGTGTAACTGAGTCACTTGCTGTGCAGTTGAAATGAACACAACATTGTAAATCACCTATACTCCAATAAAATTTAAATTAAAAAATAAAGAAAATCACCTATATTTCAAAAGAAAAAAAGAATTCCCATCTATTTTTATGGATTGAGAGCTTACATTTTTAGTGCTCAATATTATCCCATTCCCAGAATATATTAATACTGTATCATTTCATTCACCTATTGGAGGACACCTTAGTTTCATTCACATTTTGGCAGTATTGAATTAGGTGCTATAAATAGCCATATGCAGGTTTTGGTCTGGACGTATGTTTTAAACCACTTTCAGTAAATATCCATGAGAACACTTGACGGATTGTACAGTAAGGGAATGTTCAATATTCTAGCAAGTGTCAAGCAGACCACCAAAGTAGCTGTATTATTTTTCATTTCCACCAATAACAAATGACATTTCCTAGTGTTCCACATCCCCTACAGAATTTGTTCTTGTCATTGTTCACATTTTAGCCATTCTAAGTGTTACATAGTGGTATGTAATTGTATTTTTAATTTGCTTTTTCATGACAGTATGTAATCTGGATTATTCTTCTGTATACTTATATGCATAGTGTCTATTTTCTTTGGTGAGGTGTACATAAAGTATATTGGTCCACATTTTATTTACGCTGCTTTCATTTTTTTCTACCCAATCTGTATTTATTTTATTTATTTTTGTGCCTTATTGCATTAGCAAGGACTTGGAGTAAAATATGGAAAAGGAGTCATGAAAGGGGACATCCTTGCTTTTACCTGAACTTAGTGGAAAAGCTTCACGTTTTTGACCATTAATCATGATACAGGATAACAGTTTCCTGCAGATCTTTGTTATCAACTTGAGAAAGCTCCAGTATATTTCTTTAACTGAGAGTTTTTATGAAGAATGAGGGTTACATTTTTTCAAAGGTCTTCTGAATCTATTGATATGATAATGATTGTCTTTTGGGTGTTGATATGATGGATATAATTATTTGATTTTAGCATGTTGAACCAGCCTTGCATACCTGGGATTATTCCCTCTCATTCATGATATAAAATTCTCTCAAAATATTGTTGGATTCAATTTGTTAATATTTTGTTGAGGATTTTTGCATTGATGTTCCTGAGAGATATTGGTCAGTTTTCTTTACTATTCATATGTTCCTCTAACTTTGGATGTTGTGGTTTTAGTGTCAGACATTCATTTGGGGAGATTCTCAGTCTTTTTTAAAAAATACTTTCTGTTTTTTTTGTCTTTATTCTCCTCCAGCTTTACCCATTATGTATAGGTCACAGCATTTTTCATTGTTCCGCCATTACTGATTACTCTGTTCTGTTGATTTCTTTCCTGCCCATTTTCTCTTTTCTTTTGAGATTTAAAGGTTTCTCTAGATATGTCTTCAAGCCCACAGATATTTCTCCTCAGGCAGCTCCTTGACTGCTATAACAAAATACGAGAGACTTGGTAATTTATAAACAACAGAATTTTTTTTCTCATAACTGTTGAGGCTGAAAAGTTCAAGAAAAAGTTACCAGGGGCTTCCTTGGTGGTGCAGTGGTTAAGAATCCACCTACAAATGCAAGGGACATGGGTTCGATCCCTGGTCCGGGAAGATCCCACATGCCATGGAACAACTAAGCCTGGGCACCACAAATACTGAGCCTGTGCTCTAGAGCCCGCAGGCCACAACTACTGAACCCGTGTGCAACAACAACTGAAACCAGCACGTCTAGAGCCTGTGCTCTGCAACAAGAGAAGCCACCCGATGAGAAGCCCGTGCACCACAACAAAGACCCAACGCAGCCAAAAAAATAATTAATTAATTTAAAAAAAAACGAACAAGTTGCCAGCTGACTTAGTGTCTGGTGAGCGACCAATTTCTGATTCATAATGTGGGGCTTCTGGCTCGGCAATGAAATCATGTAATGGGCATAAGATCTTCGGTGTGCTACATTTATCAGATCACTAATCCCATGTTTGAGATCTCTGGCCTCATGATCTAATCACCTCCCAAAAGGCCCATCTCCTAATATCATCAACATGGCAGCTGGGTTTCACAATTTTAAAATTAGAGGTACAAAATGTTTACACCATAACAGGGACCACAGAGTTAATTGATTTTTCCTTTCATGTTAAAGGTTTGCACATTTATATTTATTACATAATCCCCAAACCCTTGGGTTTTTTTAAATTCTTTTCCCGTATAGGACAGTACAGACCATTGAAAAGAGTTCCCTGTGCTATAAAGCAGGTCCTTATCAATACTTATCTATTTTATATATAGTAGTGTGTATATGTCAGTCCCAATCTCCCAATTTATCCCTTCCCCACTTATCCCATGGTAACCATAAGTTTTTGTTCTATATCCATGACTCTATTTCTGTTGTGTAAATAAGTTCATTTGTACCTTTTATTTTTTTTTAGATTCCGCATATAAGCACTATCATATGATATCTGTCTTTCTGTGTCTGACTTGCTTCACTCAGTATAACAATCTCTAGGTCCATCCATATTGCTACAAAACCCTTAATTATGAAGGATAACTCTCAACTTTTTTCCAGTATCATCAGCAATTCTTTCTGGCAGACAAGTGATAACACTTTTTAAACAGGGATATTGAGACCAAGGCTCCTGACCTGCAAACAAACAAAACATCATTCATATAGTGAAAACGTTGCACATCAAAGGATGAAAGCACTTGGTCTAAATCCCTTTACACCCACTGCTGACAGAGGGCAGAGGAGTTTGACTCACTAATCTTCCTTACGTGCACTTCTTCCTAATGGGGTATTCCACCTAAAACTTAAAAGAAGCAGGAATTCATCATGGAACACATCAATCTCTACCACAGATTCTGAAGCAGCAAAAAAACAAAACAAAACAAAAACATGATGAATCCATCCAAAGGGTTCTGTCCACATTGTTACAATAGTTTCCCTCGCTCTGTGAACCCTTTTCAAACCTTATCACTTGAACCTACTTTTATTTTTTCAACAAAAATAATGTTAATCTGCAGTCGCATGCTCCAGTAATATTACACTATCCCTTGTGCAAGTATGTAGGGATTTGAGGAGCTATGGCAGGCTATCATGAGTGGTTGCCTAGAGTAATTAGGACATTTCATTTAATGTTAGCTCTTCTCCCTAAGATGTCTGTTGCCTTCTTCTTTTTATAGCTACTAGCACTGAGAAAGTGACCAAGATAAGGTCCTTCTCATTTACTGTCCATGAATGCAGCTGTGATTAACCCCACAGACCTTGGTGTTTCCAGAATCCCCTGAAACTACTGACCTTCCATGCATGGCATCACATAGATAAGGACAGTGACGTGTATACTTGTATAAAGCATGCTATAAAATTTTCGACTCTTCCCTTCCTCATAATTCCAAAGAATAGATTTCTTTGGATTTCTGCTTAATGCTGCTGGTGTTGGTACATAAGTTGAGGGAGGTATCAAGGCACACCAAAAGAGAGGGTAACTGCTCAGAAAATACAAGCAGGTACATTTCTGTGTAGTTTCAAGCAGCTTATTTGCTATATCAACCATGGTGACATGTTGACCCTTCCTCTTTCTAGAAGTAGTACAACAAACAAACATAAAGGATATATAGGCTGCTTCTTTTATCCCCACCGCTCACAATTGATCTGCATTCACATATAAGACAATGACAGGCCCTTACTACCATCTTAACCAATACTGAAGAACTAGAGAATGTCCAGATTTTTCCAGGGATTATTTTCATATTCCCCAATCAGGCCTATGAAGGAATCTTACCTATTGTGTTTAATGAAGTCATATCTCTGACTGCATCCCATCATCACCAAAACTGGAAAGAAATTTGAATGGTCTTAGATTTTACCATATTTGAAATTCCAATATTTTAGCCTGACATATTTTTGGATTTTAGAAAAAAATATTTTAAATGAGACAAAAAATCAATTTTATGACACAAAAAGACAGCAATAGTTTTATATTTTTATTTGCTCTACTTGCACACAAAAGTCTCATGGGGTTATGTAAAGCAGTCCTGTTGGGTGCTGTGCATGGTGCAAGTATGGATTAAAGCTTAGGAATCTTAAGCTTCAGTCACCTGAAACTTTTAAATTGGGATGCAAGCAATCCTGTCCAACATTTGAACAGAACAAGACACTGTCTTTATTTTATTTGTCAGGTAATTAATCTGTCTTTTGCCCCAAGGAGAGAACCAACTGACATCTTCCATCAATGTGTTGTACAAAAATCTTTGAACAGAGAGTGCAAGCAGAGGCTGATACAAGATGTGAAAAAAAAAGAGAGACCCTTGTGGCATTTTCTCCTAACTTATTACATTCTCCTATTTAAAATGTGGGAATAATCAATCTTCTGAGAAAAAAGGCTCAAGGAAGGTTTTTGCTTCTGTGGAATAATGGGATTGCTAAAGATTTCAGGAGGCAAGACGAATTAGTGACAATGACCATGAGAAATCAGAGAAAAGTCAGATCCATGGATGAAGTGATGTTTACCTCTGTGAATCAATGAGAAGTAGGAGCAAATGAAAAGAAAGCTGAATACAACATTTTCTGAATAGATGTAACATTTCAGCTGTCATAGAAAAATTAATACTCACTATGATACAACATATTTAGTACAATTTAAAGCTTAATAATTAGATTTATTGAAGAAAGGAAAACATATTTGTGGTTTAGAATAAATAATGTGCTCTGCTACAGATAAGAAGACTACATAAATAAATAGAAATAAAACTAAATAAATAAATAAAGAGGAAAATAACTAATTAGATGTTATTAACATTAAAAACTGACACTCATCTAAAGAAAGAGAAGGAGAGACAGAAAGAGAGAAGAACTCATATCAAGCATATATAAAAAGCTCCTAAATAAGAAGTCTTCCGATGTTAAAAAAAAAGTCTTCAAAAAGAAGATAATATATTAGCAAAAATGGGGTAAATATAACAAAAGATATTTCAAAAAAGAGTGTACAGAACGTTAAGTAAACATATCAAAAGATGCTGGGCTTCTTAGTAGTCAGTTAAAGCAAAAAAGTGATATCTGGAATTATCACTCACCAACCGGAAAGTTCAAATGAAAATGACAGGCATTATCAAGTTTGACAAGAATGTGTATAATCCTTGAATCTCATTCACTGCTGCCGAGGATGAAAAGTCATACAAATGTTTTGAAAATATTTAGAAATATCTAAAAAGATAAACACATGAAAGCTATGACTCAAATATTTTACTACTACATGTATACTGAACAATAATTTATACACACACCACCAAAACTCAAGTTCTTGAATTTACATACCAGTGCTATTCTCAATAGACACAAACTGAAAATCACTCATATTGTAATACACATTGGAATAAATTAATTAATAGTTAAATATTTACACTATGGAATACTATGCAACAGTGGCAATGCCTGATCACAACAACAGGCAACCATATAGGCATATTCACAAACAACATAAAATAAAAAAGCCCAATCCAAAAGTGACTTTACTGTGTCATAACATTTATATAAAATACAAAATACAGGTAAAGTGATCTTTTTGTGAGATATCAGAACAATATTCATCCTTAAGGAGAGTCACTAGAATGGGACCAAGGGGCCTCTGAGTATCCGGCAATTTTCTGTGTCTTTATCTAGAAGCTATGTATACAGTGTATTCAGATTCTGAATTTTCTGAAATTTGTCATTTCCTTACAAACCATGCATGTTTTTAGTTGTTTTTTATACATAACCAAAAGTAAAAAAGATAGACTAGGGAAGGTAATTATATTAGCACTTTAATATCCATGCTTTTTAAGGTGGAAGTGAAAGGTATTAAATACTTGACATTGTGATTACTTCCTAAATGTAAAGTGAAAATTTGAGATTAATAAATAAGATATACTTCTTCACATATAATCCTTAAAGAGGAGAGGTAGAAAGGAGTATTATTTCTTTTTATTTAACACAGAATCATTAAGATAGAAAATAATGAAAAGAGACTAAGTTTAAAAAAGAGCACACTGAACTTCCCTGGTGGAAGAGTGGGTAAGAATTTGCCTGCCAATGCAGGGGACAGGGGTTCAATCCCTGGTCTGTGAAGATCCCACATGCCACAGAACAACTAAGCCCGTGTACCACAACTACTGAGCCTGCACTCTAGAGCCTGCAAGCAACAACAATTGAGCCTGCATGACACAACTACTGAAGCCCATGCACCTAGAGCCCATACTCCACAACAAGAGAAACCACAGCAAGGAGAAGCCTGTGCACTACAACAATAAGTACCCCTGCTTGACACAACTAGAGAAACACTGTGCAGCAACAAAGACCCAATGCAACCAAAAATAAATAAAATTAAATCTTTTGACTTCTGAGATGACTCACTCACGTGGCTGTAGGTAAGAGGTCTCAGTTTCTTGCCACATGGATCTCTCCTTAAGGCTGCTTGAGTGTCCTCATGACATGGTAGCAGGCTTACCCCAGGATGAGTGATCTAGCAGAAACCAAAGCAGAAGCTGCAATGTCTTTTATACCTTTGGAAGCTGCACTTTGTCATTTCTGCAATTTCTTATTAGTTAAACAGTCAGACCTTTTCAAGGGCGAGGAGCCACACAGGTGCATGAAGACTGGGAGATAATTAGGGGTTAATTAGGGCCATCTTGGAGGCTGGCTACCAAAGTGGCTGTCTCGCTGAAGACTGCATTTTGTTTTCTTCACTTCTGGAGAGAAAATGGTCAGTGAATCCCATTGGTGGTCGTTGAGATGTACCAAAGCTACCTCTTGCTCTCACCCCCAGCTGTGCAGCTGACAGGGTCTTGGTGCTCCAGCTGGGTGTCAAGACTGTGCCTCTGAGGTGGGAGAGCCAAGATCAGGACATTGGTCTACCAGAGACCTCTGGCACCTTGTAATATCAAATGGTGAAATCTCTGCCAGAGACATCCGTCTCAATGCTAAGACCCAGCTCCACTCAAAGACCAGTAAGATCCAGTGCTGGACACGCCATGCCAAACAACTAGCAAGAGAGGAATGCACGCCCACCCATTAGCAGAGAGGCTGCCTAAAATCATAATAAGGTCACAGACACCCCAAAACACACCACCAGATGCGAACCTGCCCACCAGAAAGACAAGATACAGACACACCCACCAGAACACAGGCACCAGTTCCCTACACCAGAAAGCCTACACAACCCACTGAACCAACCTTAGCCACTGGGGGCGGACACCAAAAACAACAGGAACTACGAATCTGCAGCCTGCGAAAAGGAGACCCCAAACACAGTCCCCAAAGCCAAATGAGAAGACAGAGAAACACACAGCAGATGAAGGAGCAAGGTAAAAACCCACCAGACCAAAAATATGTAGAGGAAATAGGAAGTCTACCTGAAAAAGAATTCAAAGTAATGATAGTAAAGATGATCCCAAATCTTGGAACTGGAATGGAGAATATAAAAGAAACGTTTAACAAGGACCTTGAAGAACTAAAGAGCAAACAAGCAATGATGAACAACACAATAAATGGAATTAAAAATTCTCTAGAAGGAAACAATAACAGAATAACTAAGGCAGAAGAATGGATGAATGACCTGGAAGATAAAATAGTGGAAATAACTACCACAGAGCAGAATAAAGAAAAAAGAATGAAAAGAATTGTGGACAATCTGAGACACCTCTGGGACAACATTAAAGGCACAACATTCGAATATAGGGGTCCCAGAAGTAGAAGAGAAAAAGAAAGAGACTGAGAAAATATTTGAAGAGATTATAGTTGAAAACTTCCCTAATATGGGAAAGGAAATGGTTAATCAAGTCCAAGAATCACAGAGAGTCCCATACAAGATAAACCCAAGGAGAAACATGCAAAAACATATATTAATCAAACTATCAAATATTAAATACAAAGAAAAAATATTAAAAACAGCAAGGGAAAAACAACAAATAACATACAATGGAATCCCCATAAGGTTAACAGCTGATCTTTCAACAGAAACTCTGCAAGCCATAAGGGACTGGCAGGACATATTTACAGTGATGAAAGGGAAAAAGCTAAAACCAAGATTACTCGACCCACCAAGGATCTCATTCAGATTCAACAGAGAAATTAAAAGCTTTACAGACAAGCAAAAGCTAAGAGAATTCAGCACCACCAAACCAGCTTTACAACAAATGCTAAAGGAACTTCTCTAGGCAGGAAACACAAGAGAAGGAAAAGACATACAATAACAAACTCAAAACAATTAAGAAAATGGTAATACGAACATATATATCAATATTACCTTAAATGTAAATGGATTAAATGCTCCAACCAAAAGTCATACACTGGCTGAATGGATCCGAAAACACGATTGGTATATATGCAGTCTACAAGAGACCCACTTCAGACCTAGGGACACATACAGACTGAAAGTGAGGGGATGGAATAAGATATTCCATGCAAATGGAAATCAAAAGAAAGCTAGAGTAGCAATACTCATATAACATAAAATGACTTTAAAATAAACAATGTTACAAGAGACAAGGAAGGACACTATATAATGATCAAGGGATCAATCCAAGAAGAAGATATAACAATTGCACATATTTATGCACCCAACATAGGCGCACCTCAATACATAAGGCAAATGCTAACAGCCATAGAAGGGGAAATCGACAGTGACACAATCATACTAGGGGACTATAGCACCCCTCTTTCACCAATGAACATACCATCCAAAATGAAAATAAAAAAGGAAACACAAGTTTTAAATGATACATTAAACAAGATGGACTTAACTGATATTTATAGGATATTCCATCCAAAAACAACAGAATACACTTTTTCTTAGTGCTCGTGGAACATCTTCCAGGATAGATCATATCTTGGGTCACAAATCAAGCCTTGGTAAATTTAAGAAAATTGAAATCGTATCAAGTATTTTTTCCAACCACAATGCTATCAGACTACATATCAATTACAGGAAAAAATCTGTAAAAAATACAAACACATGGACGCTAAACAATACACTACTTAATAACCAAGACATCACTGAAGAAATCAAAAAGGAAATTAAAAAATACCTAGAAACAAATGACAAAGAAAACATGACGACCCAAAACCTATGGGATGCAGCAAAAGCAGTTCTCAGAGGAAAGTTTATAGCAGTACAATCCTACCTCAAGAAACAAGAAACATCTCAAATAAACAAGCTAACCTTACACCTAAAGCAATTAGAGAAAAAAAAAGAAAAACAAAGTCAGCAGAGGAAAGAAATCATAAAGATCAGATCAGAAATAAATGAAAACGAAATGAAGGAAACAACAGCAAAGATCAAAAAAACTAAAAGCTGGTTCTTTGAGAGGATAAACAAAATTGATAAACCATTAGCCAGACTCTTCAAGAAAAAAAGGGAGATGACTCAAATCAATAGAATTACAAATGAAAAAGGAGAAGTAACAACTGACACTGCAGACATACAAAGGATCATGAGAGATTACTGCAAGCAACTATATGCCAATAAAATGGAAAACCTGTAAGAAATGGACAAATTCTTAGAAAAGCACAACCTTCCAAGACTGAACCAGGAAGAAATAGAAATTATAAACAAACCAATCCCAAGCACTGAAATTGAGACTGTGATTAAAAATCTTCCAACAAACAAAAGCCCAGGAACAGATGGCTTCACAGGCAAATTCTATCAAACATTTAGAGAAGAGTTAACCCCTATCCTTCTCAAACTCTTCCAAAATATAGCAGAGGGAGGAACTCTCCCAAACTTATTCGATGAGACCACCATCTCCCTGACACCAACACTAAACAAAGATGTCACATAGAAAGAAAACTACAGGCCAATATCACTGATGAACATAGATGCAATAATCCTCAACAAAACACTAGCAAACAGAATCCAATAGCGCATTAAAAGGATCATACACCATGATCAAGTGGGGTTTATCCCAGGGATGCAGGAATTCTTCAATACATGCAAATCAATGTGGTACACCATATTAAAACACTGAAGGATAAAAAACATATGATCATCTCAATAGATGCAGAAAATGCTTTTGACAATATTAAACACCCATTTATGATAAGGACCCTCCAGAAAGTAGGCATAGAGGGAACTTTCCTCAACATAATAAAGGCCATATATGACAAACCCACAGCCAACATCATTCTCAATGGTGAAAAAGTGTAACCATTTCCACCAAGATCAGGAACAAGACAAGGTGGCCCACTCTCACCACTATTATTCAACACAGTTTTGGAATTTTTAGCTACAGCAATCAGAGAAGAAAAAGAAATAAAAGGAATCCAAATCGGAAAAGAAGACGATAAGCTCTCACTGTTTGCAGACGACATGATACTATACATAGAGAATCCTAAAGATGTTACCAGAAACCTACTAGGGTTAATCAACGAATTTGTAAGGTTGCAGGATACAAAATTAATGTACAGTTTTCTCTTTCATTCCTATACACTAAAGATGAAAAATCTGAAAGAGAAATTAAGGAAACACTCTCATTTACCACTGCAACAAAAAGAATAAAATACCTAGGAATAAACCCACCTAAGGAGACAAAAGACGTTTACTCAGAAAACTATAAGTCACTGATGAAAGAAATCAAAGATGACACAAAGAGATAGAGACAGATGCCATGTTCTTGGACTGGAAGAATCAACATTGTGAAAATGACTATAGTACCCAAAGCAATCTATAGATTAAATGCAATCCCTATCAAACTACCAATGTCATTTTTCAGAAAACAAGAACAAAAATTTCACAATTTGTATGGAAACACAAAAGACTCCAAACAGCCAAAGCAATCTTGAGAAGAAAAACAGAGCTGGAGGAATCAGGCTCCCTGACTTCAGACTATACTACAAAGCTATGGTAATCAGGACAGTATGGTACTGGCACAAAACCAGAAATATAGATCAGTGGAACAGGAGAGAAAGCCCAGAGATAAACCCATACACATGTGGTCAACTTATTTCTGATAGAGGAGGCAAGAATATACAATAGAGAAATCACAGCCTCTTCAATAAGTGGTGCTGGGAAAACTGGACAGCTACAGGTAGAAGAATGAAATTAGAAGACTCCCTAACACCATACACAAAAATAAACTCAAAATGGATTAAAGACCTAAATGTAAGGCCAGACACTATCAAACTCTTAGAAGAAAACATAGAGAGAACACTCTATGACATCAATCACAGCAAGATCCTTTTTGACCCACCTCCTAGAGAAATGGAAATAAAAACAAAAATAAACAAATACGACCTAATGAGACTTAAAAGTGTTTGCACAGCAAAGGAAAACATAAACAAGAAGAAAAGACAACCCTCAGAATGGGAGAAAATATTTACCAACGAAGCAACTGACAAAGGATTAATCTCCAAACTTTACAAGCAGCCCATGCAGCTCAATATGAAAAAAACAAACAACCCAATCCATAGATGGGCAGAAGACCTAAATAGACATTTCTCCAAAGAAGATATACAGATTGCCAACAAACACATGAAAGAATTTCAACATCACTCATCATTAGAGAAATGCAAATCAAAATTACAATGAGGTATCAACTCACACAGGTAAGAATGGCCATCATCAAAAAAATCTACAAACAATAAATGCTGCAGAGGTGTGGAGAAAAGGGAACCCTCTTGCACGGTTGGTGGGAATGTAAATTGATACAGCCACTATGGAGAACAGTACGGAGGTTCCTTAAAAAATTAAAAATAGAACTACCATATGACACAGCAATCCTACTACTGGGCATATTCCTGGGGAAAACCACAATTCAAAAAGAGTCATGTTCCACAATGTTCATTGCACCTCTATTTGCAATAGCCAGGACATGGAAGCCACCTAAGTGTCCATCCACTGATGAATGGATAAAGAAGATGTTGCACATCTGCAATATAAAATGGAATATTACTCAGCCATAAAAAGAAATGAAATTGAGTTATTTGTAGTGAGATGGATGGACCTAGAGTCTGTCATATAGAATGAAGTAAGTCAGAAAGGGAAAAACAAATACTGTATGCTAACACATATATATGGAATCTAAAAAGAAAGAAAAAAATGGGTGGGAAGAACCTAGGGGCAGGACAAGAATAAAGACACAGACGTAGAGAATGGACTTGAGGACATGGGGAGGGAGAAGGGTAAGCTGGGACAAAGTAAGAGAGTGGCATGGACTTATATATACTACCAAATGTAAAACAGATAGCTAGTAGAAAACAGCTGCATAGCACAGGGAGATCAACTCAGTGCTTTGTGACCACTTACAGGGGTGGGATAGGGAGGGTGGGAGGGAGACGCAAGAGAAAGGAGATATAGGGATATATGTATATGTATAGCTGATTCACTTTTTTATAAAGCAGAAATTAACACACCATTGTAAAGCAATTATAGTCCAATAAAGATGTTAAAAATAAATAAATAAATAATTTATGCCCCCCCCAAAATAAATCTTTTTAAAAATAAATAAATAAAAAACATCACTCAATAACATGGTATCTCTAAACCTAAATATTTTCAGTACTACAGTAAATGTAAATGGATTAATATCTCCTATTAAAGTGTAATTTTTTATATTATGTGCAACCAATTTTTTTCCCAATATACAGGTAAAATAAAAGAATTATATTAGAAAGGAGAAAACATTCCATGTATTTAAAAACAATAAAAGGATAAGCATATAATATGCATCTTATATAAAGTAGTCTTTAAGTTCAGAACAATTTGTCATTATTGTAATTAGTAATATTACCCCAATTTCTTAAAAATATTTCAATACTTTTTCTATTTGAAAAAATATTTTAATATTTTTTTCTTCGCTCTTTTGTGGTCTAATATATGGTAAGTATTTAGGTGCTAACATAACCTAAAAATATATGTTGTTATTTTACAGCTAAACAAAACTGAATCAAGAAGAAATAGATAACTTGAACAGACTGTTCACTAAAAGCAAAATACAATCTGTAATTTAAAATAACTCTCTACCAACAAAATCCAGGATCAGATGGTTTCACAGGCAAATTCTATCAAATATACAAAGCAGAAATTACACTGAATCTTCTCAAGCTCTTCGAAAATATTGAAGAGTAAGGGATATTTCCAAAGTCATTGTATGAAGCCACCATCACCCTGATATCAAAACCAGATGGGGGGGACTTCCCTGGTGGCACAGTGGTTAGGAATCCATCTGCCAATGCAGGGGACGTAGGTTCGAGACCTGGTCCGGGAAGATCCCACATGCCACGGAGCAACTAATCCTGTGTTCCACAACTACTGAGCCTTCACTCTACAGCCCACGAGACACAACTTCTGAACCTGATAGCCACAACTACTGAAGCCCTCACACCTAGAGCCCATGCTCTGCAACAAAAGAAGCCACCACAATGAACAGCCCGCACACCACAACAAAGAGTAGTCCCCGCTCGCCGCAACTAGAGACAGCCTGTGCACAGCAACGAACAACTAATGCATCCAAAAATAAAGAAAGAAAGAAATTTACTAAAAAAAACCCAAAAAAAACAGATGGGGACTTTTCTGGTGGTCTAGCAGTTAAGATTTCACCTTCCAGTGCAGTGTGTGCGGGTTCGATCCCTGGTCAGGGAGCTGAGATCCCACATGCCTCACAAAGAAGAAACCAAAACATAAAACAGAAGTAATATAGTAACAAATGCAATAAAGACTTAAAGAAAAAAAAAACACAGAGAAAGACACTACCAAAAAGGAAAATTGCAGGCCAATATCTTTGGTAAATATAGATGCAAAAATTCTTAACTGAAGATTAGGAAACCGAATCCAACAACACATAAGAGGATCATACACCATGACCAAATTTGATTCACCCCAGTGTCACAAAGTCGTTTCAACATATGCAAATCAATCAACATGATACACCGCATTAACAAAGGAAAAACACAAAACAACTGATCATCCCAATAGATGCCAAAAGAGCATTTGAAAAACTTCAACATCCATTCATGATAAAAACGCTTACCATAGTGGGTATAGAGAAAACATATCTCAACACAATAAAAGCTACTTATGACAAACCCACAGCCAATATAATACTCAATGTTCATAAGCTGAAAGCCTTCCCACTAAAATCTGGAACAAGACAAGGATGCCCACTCTTACTTCTTCTCTTCAACATAGTATTGGAAGTCCTAGCCACAGCAATCAGACAAGAAAAAGAAATAAAATCTAACCAAATTGGAAGGGAAGAGGTAAAGTTGTCATTATATGTGATGACATGATAATATATATAAAGTAAACCCTAAAAATTCCACACAAACACTACTAGAACTGATAAACAAATTCAGCAAAGTAGCAGGATACAAGATTAACATACATAAATTGGTTGCATTTCTTGTTTTTTCTATTTTTTTAAATTTATTTTGGTTGCATTGGGTCTTCCTTGCTGTGCACGGGCTTTCTCTAGTTGTGGCCAATTGGGGCTAGTCTTCGTGGTGGTGTGCAAGCTTCTCATTGCAGTGGCTTCCCTTGTTGTGGAGCATGTGCTGTAGGCATGCGGGCTTAAGTAGTTCTGGCACATGGGCTCAGTAGTTGTGGCTCACTGGCCCTAGAGTGCAGGCTAAGTAGTTGTGGAACACAGGTTTAGTTGCTCCATGGCATGTGAGGTCTTCCTGCACCAAGGCTCAAACCCATATCCCCTGTATTGGCAGGCGGATTCTCAACCACAGAACCACCAGGGAAGTCCCTGGTTGCATTTCTTTACACTAACAATGAATATCAGAAAGGGAATGTAAACAAGCAATCCTTTTTAAAATGGCATCAAAAAAATAAAATACTTAGGAATAAACCTCACCAAGGAGGTGAAAGACTTTTATGCTGAGAACTACAAAACATTAGTAAAGGAAACTGAAGATGATTCAAAGAAATGGAAAGACATCCCACACTCTTGGATGGGAATAATTAATAGTGTTAAAATGGCCATAATACCCAAAGCAATGTACAGATTTAATGTGATCCCTATCAAATTACCCATGACATTTTTCCAAGAACTAAAACAAATACTCCTAAAATGTATCTGGAACCATAAAAAGTCAGAACTGTCAACACAATCCCCAGGAAAAAGAACAAAGCAGGAGGCATAACCCTCCTAAACTTCAGACAATACTACAAAGTTACAGCAATCAAAACCGCATGGTATTGGCACAGAAAGAGATACAGGGAACAATGGAATGGAATAGAGACCCCAGAAATAAACCCACACACCTATGGTCAATTCACCTTCAACAAAGGAGGCAAGAATATACAATGGGGAAAAGATAGTCTCTTCAGCAAGTGGTGTTTTTAAAGTTAGACAGCTGTATGCAAATCTGTGAAGTCAGAACATACCCTCACACCATACACAAAAATAAACTCAAAACGGCTTATATGCTTAAATATAAGATATGACACCTTAAAACTCCTAGAAGAGAACATAAGCAAAACACTCTCTGACATAAGTCATAGCAAAGTCTTCCTAGGTAGTTCTCCCTAGGCAGTACAAATACAGTAAGTCACCTACATACGAACCTTCAAGTTGCAAACTTTCAAAGATGCAAACGTCCATTCACAGGTCCAATCATGTAAGTTAGTTCACGTGTCTGGCATACATAGTCACGTGCGTGATTCCTCTATAAGTGGTTGTGCTTCTGTGTACTTTACAGTACTGTATAGAGTACAGTATTACAGTACCTTTATTTCAAGCCCAAGATGTCTGGAAGCAAGTGTAAAAGCAGCAGTGATGTAGCTGGTACTGTTAAGAAGCGCCAAACGATAATGATGGAAAAAAAAGTGAAAATAATTGAGAGAGTGGAGTGAGGCAAAAAGATGTTAGACATCCCTCATTCTTATAACATGAATCATTCAATCATTGGCACGAATCTAAAGAACAAGGACAAGATCATGGAACATGTGAAGTCTGCTGTGCTGACGATGTTGACAAAATATCCAAGAAGCATGGAAAAGTGATGGAGGAGATGGAGAAACTTCTCAGTGTGCGGATGCAGGATCAACATCAGTGCTGAGTCCTGCTCAGCTTAATGCTGGATCAAGAGAAAGTTAAAAGCCTTTATGAAGACTTGAAGAAGAAACACGGCAAAGAATCAGAGGGCACATCTTTTAATACCAGCCATGGCTGGTTTCATCAGTTCAAGGCTAGAGCCAAACTTCACAATGTAAAAGTAAGTGGAGAGGCAGCAGGTGCAGATAGGGTAGCTGTCCAGGAACTTCCGGAAACACTTTGAGAAATTATTGATGATGGTGTATTTACCCAACCAGGTTTTTAATGTGGATGAGACACAACTGTACTGGAAGAGGATGCCGGACGGAAGTTACATCAGTAAGGAGGAAAAGTTGATACCGGGCTGTAAAGCAGTAAAGGATAGGCTAACTGTTGTTTGGTGGCAATGCTTCCGGTGATATGAAGCTGAAGTCTCTCTTAGTTTATCATTCAGAGAACCCAAGAACCCTTAAAAATATAGCCAAGAGCTCTCTTCCTGTTGTGTGGAAGCATAACCCCAAATCCTGGATTACATAGGCCACGTTCCAGGACTGGTTTTGCCACCGCTTTATCCAAGATGTAGAGAAATATTGCTTGGAGAAGGACGTCCCAGCAAAACGTTCTTTTGCTGCTCGACAATGCTCTGGACCACTCCCCATTCATAGATGACTTTCATTCCAATGTCAAAGTAGTGCATCTCTCACCTAATACTACGTTGCTCATGCAACCTATGAAACAGGGAGTTATAGCGACTTTCAAGAAATATCATTTTTGTGACACATTTTGTCAGGCAGTAAAGGTAAGTGACAAATCAGGAACAACCTAGGGACAATTTTGGAAGGACTATAACAACTACAAGACCATAAAAACATTGACTTTGCATAGTATGAGGGCATGGCGGTCACCATGAATGGGGATTGGAAGAACATTTGCCCACAGTTTGTTCATGATTTTTGTGGATTTGAGAAGGTAGATCAGAAGTCCGAAGAGGTCTTCAGCAACGTAGTGACACTCAGCGAGAAACTGGAGCTAGATCTGCAAGACAACAAGTTCATTGCACTCCTTGCTGTGCAACATGAGGACCTTACTGATGGAATTGGAGGCCCAGAGAAAGGATGAAGAGGTACAGGAGGAAAAACAAGTAACTGAAGAACTGAAGAGAGTCACGACACAGAAAATGGAAAGGGAATCTTCTTTATTTGAGGAAGCACTGTCAGTTTTTGAGGCACAGGTCCCGAACCTACAATGGGACCCAAAGGTGGCAGCAGCCATTCAGAATGCAATCCAGTGCTACCTTGTCATCTATGATGAGAAAAAAAGAGCTATGACCCAGACATCAATGGATCATTTTTTCAAGAGGGTAGATAGAATTAAATCCAGCAAGGAACCAGAACCTGTGCCA
This sequence comes from Balaenoptera physalus, assembly GCF_965194825.1. Lineage (NCBI taxonomy): Eukaryota > Metazoa > Chordata > Mammalia > Artiodactyla > Balaenopteridae > Balaenoptera > Balaenoptera physalus. Next base: position 619,694 of record NW_028126559.1, read on the forward strand.
TCAACGTCAGGTATGAGTGAAATTGAAGCTTGCCCTCTGTCTCCTACTGCTGATAATCTTTCGCCTCTACCATCTCCCACCTCCTCTCCCTCCTCCAATCAGTAACTCTTCTCGCCTGTTCCTTTGATGCCAGCCCGAGTATCCCAGCTGTTGTACTGTATTACTGTACTTGTCAAGTTACTGTACTGTAAGATTAAAAATGTTTTCTTTGTTTTTGTGTTTGTTTTTTATGTACTGTTTGTGTGAAAAGTATTATAAACCTATTATGGTACAATACCATATAGCCAACTGTGTAAGTTGGGTACCTAAGCTAACTTTGTTGGACTTACAAACAAATTGGACTTACAAACGCACTCTTGGAACAGAACTTGTTCATATGTAGGGGACTTACTGTAAAAGCAAAAAAGAAACAGGAACTAATCAAACTTATAAGCTTTTGCACAGCAAAGGAAACCATAATCAAAACGAAAATACAACCTATAGACTGGGAGAAAATATTAGTAAATGATGAGACTGACAAGGGCTTAATTTCCAAACTATATAAACAGCTCATACAACTCAATAAAAAAATAACAAATAACTCAATGAAAAAATGGGTAGAAGACCTAAATAAACATTTCTCCAAAGAAGACATACAGATAGCCAATAGGCACATGAAAAGATGCTCATCATCACTAATTATTAGAGAAATGTAAATCCAAATTACAATGAGGTATCACTTCACACTGATCAGAATGGCCATCATTTACAATATCTACAATTAACAAATGCTGGAGGGGGTATGGAGAAAAGGGAACCCTTCTACACTGTTGGTGGCCATATAAGTTGGTGCAGCCACTATGGAAAACAGTATGCAGGTTCCTCAAAAAAACTATAAAGAGAGTTACCATATGATCTAGCAATCCCACTTGTGGACATATATCTAGACAAAACTATAATTCAAAAAGGTACATGAAACCCTATCTTCATAGCAGCACTATTTATAATAGCCAAGACATGGAAACAACCTAAATGTTCATTGAAAAATGAATGTATAAAGAAGGTGTGTTATACGTATATAATAGATATTACTCAGACATAAAAAAGAATGAAATAATGCCATTTGCAGCAACATGGATGGACCTAGAGATAATGATACTAAGTGAAGTAAGTCAGAAAGAGAAAGACAAATACCATATAATATCACTTATATGTGGAATCAAAAACAGAACACAAATGAACATGTCAGTGACACAGAAACAAACACACAGATATAGAAAACAGAGTTGTGCTTGCCAAGGAGAGAGTGAAGGAAAGATTGGGAGTTTTGGAATAGCAGAAGCAAACTATTCTACATAGGATGGACAAACCACAAAGACCTACTGTATAGCAGAGGAAACTATATTCATTATCCTGTGATAAACCATAATGGAAAAGAATATATATATATATATATATATATATATATACACACACACATATATATAACTGAATCACTTTGCTGCACAGCAGAAATTAGTACAACAATGTATAAAGGCTGCAGAAGGTGTGGAGAAAAGGGAACCCTCCTGCACTGTTGGTGGGAATGTAAACTGATACAGCCACTATCGAGAACAGTATGGAAATTCCTTAAGAGCTAAAAATTAAACTACCATATGACCCAGCAATCCCACTACTGGGCATATACCTGGAGAAAACCATAATTTAAACAGAGACATGTACCACAATGTTCACTGTAGCACTATTTACAATAGCCAGGACATAGAAGCAACCTAAATGTCCATCGACAGATGAATATATAAAGAAGAAGTTGCACATATATACAGTGGAGTATTACTCAGCCATAAAAAGGAACAAAATTGAGTTATTTGCAGTGAGGTGGTTGGACCTAGAGTCTGTCATACAGAGTGAAGTAAGTCAGAAAGAGAAAAACAAATACCATATGCTAACACATATATATGGAATCTAGAAAAATGGTACTGACAAACCTAGTGGCAGGGCAGGAATAAAGACACAGATGCAGAGAACGGACATAAGGACACGGGGGAAGGGGAGACAGGGACGCGGTGAGAGAGTAGCACTGACATATATACACTACCAAATGTAAAATAGCTAGGGGTAAGCTGCCTCATAGCACAGGGAGATCATCTCGGTGCTTTATATCTCCCAGAGGGGTGGGATAGGGAGTGTGGGAGGGAGGCTCAAGAGGGGAGGATATGGGGAATATATGTATACATGTACCTGAGTCACTTTGTTGTAAAGCAGAAACTAATACAATGTTATAAAGCAATTATACTCCAATAAACGTGTATTTAAAAAATCCACAACATTGTAAATCGACTACACTTGAAAATATTTCTTAAGTGCAAAAAATTTTTTGAATGTAAGTTTTATCGCGTGTGTGTACCAGAGGTTCAATATATATGAATTATGTCAAATTGATTACATTGTTTTTCAAAATAAAGAATTTTTGATATTTTACATCAGCTTCATAATATAACTGCAGAAAACCTATAATATTTTTTTCTAAAGTTCAGAAATAGCCATTTTGCTCATTCGGTATACTATAAACCACTAACTTTATTAAAAAGGGATTCGTGACCTCTTCCTTCCAAAGAAATATTTCTCCACTCACACAAGTTTAATAGAATGTTCCACCATGAACTGACTTTCCACCGTATAGACACGAGATTTGCATCCTGACATCTCTTTCTTGCAAAAATGTCCAATTAGCATCGTAGCATTAAAGAAAAGAAATGCTTTTTTCCAGATCTCAAATTCCATACAACTTTACTCAAGACATCATGTATGTTTTTCTTTCACACACACACACACTGTATTTTATTTTTACAAGAGATAAATCAACTGACACCAAGCACTGTAAATGGATGACCACAACAAAAGCAACAATGATTGCAATTAGCAAACATGAAACACACTCATACTATGTGATAATATTTACATTCAGTCCAGTAATCCTCCGCTGTAACAGCTCCTTTACTTTGCAGTGAAAGACATTATGTATTTTTAAATTATCAGCACACACCTGAGGTCTTTAAAAATCAACATAAACATAATTTTGTGTTCTCTTTCATTTATTCTGGTTCTAAGTGGTCATTTCTAAACGAAAGTATTTAAGTATGTTAACGTCATCTTATAACATCATATTTCAAATGACTACTGTCTCTCCAAAGATGAAATATGAGGAACTCATAAATAGGCTCTCCAAAGTTTTACTCTCAGAATCTGTGTTACCCTTCTGCTGAACTCCACACTGTTCATTATTCTCTGAGAATATTCTTTTCCTTGTATGGCCATCTCACATGCTCTTTCATTTCATGAAGTTTTTTCCTACAATTTTATGCCTAGTTTATTTCTGAGAATATGCATTATTTCAGGTTGATATTTATAGACACAAAGACTTATCTATAATTCCCTGAGAGTTTCAAGAACTCCTTCTTCTTTTTTTTTAATACCTAGATTCTGAAGCTATCCACAAAGCATTACTAAAATTGCATTTACATAAGTATCTACACATTAATCACACATTAATGCATTTACAATTGTATTATGATTTATTGCTAATTTTGGAGCATAAATGTAGCTGTCTTATTTACCAGTGCTCTTGTAAATCACTTTAATATTTACACTTAGGACTTGAAAGAGAACGGATAAATGAAAACCTGAAGAATATGCAAATACAATTTTTATATTTCTCATAAAATTAGGTGATTAACCTTTATCCAGAAAAAAGAAGAGCCCAGATACTCTGCAAGCATGATACTCGAGAATGTATGGTCTTTTCGCAGGAAAACATGCAGTAATCCATGTGGCAGAGTTTACCTGTGACCAGCTGGGGTTAGTGACCTAGGCATTCCTTACATGCAACATATCAGGAGTGGAAAAAGGGAATTTGTCCGTTGTGGCAATAAGTATAATGAAGATTTGTAGCAGATCATGCTCATATATTCAACACAGGTACAATCAAAATTTTGCTCAATTCTGGTAGATCTAAGTCTGTATCTGTTACCATGTCTTTAACGAGGAAATGTCAGAACTGACTTATTTTAAAAAAAGTGTTTTGTTTGTTTGTTTGTTTTAATTACAGTTACGGTGAGCAAGACATAGCTCAGAACAGCTAATGTGACTTAGTGATTCTCTCACCAGGAAATCCACATCCTGTAGTAAGTAAAGTTTCAATGAAAGATAAATCTACAGGGCGAAAAGAAAACTTACATGTGTTGATAAGGTCATTTTGACAGGTTTTACCACGTATGTCAGTGTTTCTGGGGATGGACACAAGCCAGAGCTCCCTACGCTGACATTTTCACTGATGTCATTCCCCTTGATCCTCAATTTGAAAGTGGATAAAAATGTTTTCTATGTTCTCTTCTTTAAGAAATTAAAAAAAGGAATGCTTTCTAGACATGATCCTCTAATGATTTTCAGTCAGTGGTCATCAACAGAGGAAAAGCACAGAATCTCATCCCCACAGAAGGGTGACATTCAGTCAGGTAAGAAAATTCTCTCTGAAAAGAGAGCTTCATCTTTAACATGCAATCAAAGGCTTTCACAGGTTCTTCATCACTCTGCACTCAGCCCTACCATATGGGATTGGCTCTGAGAATCTCACATCAGATGACTGACAAACATGTCATAGTACACTCATCTGGTACCACATACTGCCTCTCTTAATGATCTCCTGCAGGGACATTGGAATATTCTAGGATATTTCCTAGAGCCCTCTACTCTAAAAAGGTACACTTCCACATAGAAACAGAAGCTTTGATTCTCACTGGGACCACTGCTCTGTCCAATCAACCTCTCTAGAAATATGATGTTCTAATCTCTCTTGATTAGAACATTTCAAGGTCTCTCCCTGTGCTAATTTAGTAAAGGTAAAAGAGAAACAAGAAAGAGCAAACTATGCAGGGAACAATATATAAGATTCCTTTACTTAATGTATTTACCTGATATACCCAAATACTGAGAAACATAGATTTATTTCATAATGGTCAAGAGAAGGAGGAACTTCCATGTCAAAAGTATATATAAAATGGAATCAATATTGCATAAGCTCCAGCTTAAACTTAGCTACGAGGTACTAACTCTTCTCATAAAGAAGCAATAGTTCTCCATCATTTGAAGCACACTGAAGACTCAGACAGCTGGACACTGAGGGTGTAGTCTCCTCACTCGAATTCTGTACCTGCATCACAGAGCAATGAAATATTCCCAAATAATTATTAAGGATGAGGTTGGGAGCCGAAATAAAAAAGATGAATCCATAGTCTGCCCTACCATCTGTTCTGCTGGATATTACCACCATCTTGGCCCAATATCACCTTCCCACTTTTCTCTGGGCCTCCCTACTTTCCACCTCCATCCTCTCATTATATCTTACCTACACTTGGAAACGACTCTAGTTTTTCCACTTATCTTTATCAACAAGTAATCCAAATAGCAACTGTATATATAACTCCTCAGAAAACTCAGGTCTGACTCAGTAATACATGACCTTCAAAGTCCAAAGTTTTCTTAATTCCCTTTATTATTTTTTTTCTAATTTCCCTGTACTTACACTCTCAGGACCTCCTCTGTTCTCAGGTTCATCTTCCCTGCAAAATCTGTCAACCTAGACATAGACTTAAGTACCACCCTCTAATTATCTCCTAGGGAATCCAGTTTTTTAAAAAAACCTCAGCAAGCCTTATGCACTTTATTAAAGACTCTTTAAGATAACCCATGGGAGATAGCAGCACACCCACAGATATCTATTTAATACACCCTCAGAGTAATTTTTTTTCTTTTTTATAAAGTCTCTTCTGGCCAATGAAGACTCTCAGCTCTTCTTCTTCAACATATGCAGCGTCTCACCCTTCTGATTACTCTCTGCTCTATCCAAGGTCCACTCCTTTTCCTGATATTACATTCTTTCCCAATTGTGTATGTTGGTAAAATCAAATAACATAAAATATAACATGTTAACTATTATAAAGTGCACCGTTCAGTGATATTAAATACATTCATATTATTGGGTGGTCAACATCACCATTTATCTAATTCTTTTCTAAGTTTTAAAACTGTAACTCTATATCCTTTAAACATAACTTACCTTTTTGTTCCATAACCACCTGAAAAGCATAATTACCCTCCCAATTTCTATGGTTTTGACTACACTAAGTACCCCATATAATTGAAATAAGTAGTTGTATTGTTAGGACTCACTAAAAGTCACAAAAATGGCATTTTTGGTAGCTAAATTTGCTCAAGATTCATCCATGTTGTAGCATATTCCTAGATCTTTTCCTTCTTAACAGTGAATAATATTGTATTATATGGGTATACCACACTTTCCTATCCAGGAACTAGTGGATGAACACTTAGGTTGCTTTCATATTTCAGCTACTCTGACTATTACTGCTCTAAACACTGGAGTACAAATATTTCTTTAAGACCCTGATTTCAATTCCTTTGGGTATACCTCATAGTAAAATTCCTGGATCATGTAGTAATTCTATTTTTCAATATCTGAAAAATTGCCATACTCTTTTGCAAAGCAGCTGTATCATTCTACATTCCCACTGACATAGCACAATGGTTCCATCTCCCTCACACACTCACCAATACTTGCTTTCTGCTTGTGTATGTGTGTGTGTGCTTGTGTGTGTATGCATGCACACAAATATATAAACATGCATTTAGTGATATGGAGCATCTATTCAAGTTCTTAGTCATTTGTACATCTTTGTGAAGAACCATCTATTCAAGTCTTTTATCCATTTTTGAATCAGGGTGTTTGCTTTTTGTTGAGTTGTAGGAGTTCTCTGTATATTCTGAACAGAAATCTCTTGTTAGATAGATAGCTTTCAAATATTTTCTCTCATCTTGTGGGTTGCCATTTTATTCTGTTTACATTTCTTTGATACACATTTTTTAAAATTATGTACTGCAAATTGTTTTTTTTTTCGTTAGCTGTACCTTTTTTGTTCCTTCATTTCATATTGAGGAAAACACTGCCAAATTCAATGTCATGAAGGAAGCTCTTGTCCTGTGTTTCTTCTAAGACTTTTTATTTTATTAGGTCTTATATTTAGTTTCTTGATACATTTTCATTAATTTTTGCATATGATGTTAGGTAAGGGACCATATTCCTTCTTTTGCATGTTGACAACAAGACTTCTCAGCACCATTTGTTGAAAATACTATCCTTTCTACTTTGAAAAGTCTTGGCAACTTCTCAAAAATCATTTGGCCATATATCAGGGTTTATTTCTGCGTGTTCTATTCTATTCTTTTGGTCTTGAATAAGGGAGAAAATAGTATAACCTAAACAGGTTGATGCAAAACATAAAGAAAGACCAGGACTGAGAATTAGAAGTGCAATATGAAACAGAAGGGAGTAAAAGACTGTGAGAGAAGATCTTGTATTTACGAGTTCATTGAAATATGATCATGCTAAAACCACTAAACGCCTGACTTGGAACAATACCGTAAATGTGCTAGCAAGAAACATAACACTTACCCATCTCTGGGAAATACAGTATGGGCATAAAGATAAACTACACACAAATATATTAAAAAGGGAAGGGTTTTCTTGGTGTGAGAATATTGTGGGATTTGAAATACAATTTACTTCTGTTCTACCATTGTCTCTAAAATTTATCAAAGTGTATATACAAGCAATTCCAATTCTGGTAATGTGTTTGACAGGTTTATATATGAACTTCAGCAGAGCAGTAAATGTACATTCATAGTAGGACTGTTCCATAAACCAAAAAACAAAACACAAAAACTGGAAAGATTAGAGTTCACTTTGTCAACACACATACAGATGCAATGATGGTTAACGGTCCAAAAACAGAAGGTGAGCATGGGTACAAGAGGTTAATCTCCAGGCTGGGGTGGGGTTCAGAGTTTGAGGGTAACACAGGTAGAAAAGGCTTTTGTCCTATCCTTGATTTTTGAGGTATGGAAATTCACAGGTCACTACCTTCATTTCAAAATGAATGAATGCATTATACAATTTTTTAAAACAGGTGAAGTAAACATGAGTGATAATAAATTTCAAACTGTCACTAATCAAATAAGACTCTAAGAAAAATTAAATAATATGATTTAAGAATGAAGTGGAGAGATTGTCCAACATGGTAGCATTCAAAGACCCAGAGCTTGAAGCCTCTCATGGGCACACCAAAGTCACAACTCTTTACAGAACAGCAATAGATGAAAAAGGCCGGGACCTACCATAAAAGACGTTTTACAGCTAAAGACCTAAGGAAGGCACCACGACAAGACAGGAAGGAAGGGCAAAATTTCAATAGAGTCAAGACCCATACCACCAGGTGGGTGGCCCACAAATGGGAGAATAATTACAATTTCAGAGGTGCTCCCAGGTTGCAAGGGGTATGAACCCAACATCAGGCTCCCAAGCCCAGGGATCCTGTGCTGGAAAGAAGAGTTCCTAGAAAGTTGGACTTTGAAGACCAGTAGTGCTTATTTTCCAGAGAGCCAGAGGGTTGTGGGAAATAGAGATTCCACTCTTAAAAGATGCTCACAAAATCCCACATGATCCGAGAATCAGAACAGAAGCAGTCATTTGAAAGGATCCTGGGTTACACCTACCTCCTGATCTTGGAGAGTCTCCCAGAGAGGCAAGAGGCAACTACAGCACAGCCTCAGGGACATAGACACTGGCAGCAGCCATTTGGGGGATCTCCTTCTACCTCGTGGACACTGGTACCAGCAAGCATAATTTCAGAATCCTCTCTCTATCTTTTTAGCCTCAGGACCGAGCCCCACCCATTTCCACCAGACTAGAGACACAAGTACTAGGATGCTGCAGGCCAAGCAACTAACTGAGCAGGGGCATAGCCCCACCCACCAGCAAACAGGCTGCCTTCAGACCCTCTCAATGCACAGCTGCCCCTGGACACGGGCCCAGCTACCAAAAGCCCCAGGTCCAGCCTCCACAACTCAGTGGACAGGCACCAGCCCCAGAGTCCCTGGCCCCTCTGACAAGTGAGCTTACTCTGGCCTTGGAGTCAGCCTCACCATCGGCAGATGATAACTGCACAGGGACTGGATGGAGCTCAGACCTACCCAACAGCAAACCTTCTCTAGCATTGGGATCAGCCTCATACACCAACAGGCACGCACCAGCTCCAGGAATACCACAGCGCAGCAGCCTGTGTGACCAGAACGCCCACTTACAGGCCAGAAGCAGCCATGGACTCAGCTGGGTCCTGACCCTGCCCATCAGAATGCCAACACAAGATTAGGGATACCCCAGACCCTGCAGATAGCTGTGTCAGGAACAGTGATCCAACACCAACTCTGTGACTCCTGGGCCCTGCAGTCAGAACTCAGGACCTGTCTCTTTCTCCCAGTAGCCAGCATAGCCCCAGGACCAGTGACTGGGCACTAGTTCTGATATCACCTGGACTGCAATTCTACCCATAAGTCAACCAGCACTGGATTTGGTGTCCCCCAGAGTTGTGCAGCCAGCTTCCTTATGAATTAGGCTCACCAAGCAGCAGAGACAGCCTCCATACAAGGCAGAGCCTGACAAACAAGCAGTCTGGGGGCAGCCAAGCCTACCAGACCACCCACAGTAGTCGGTCCACCACAACAGAAGAGCCCAAGCAGCCCACATAGGGGGTACACCTAGAACATATAGTTCTAGTGACCAGGGGACAGTGGGCTGCTGGGACACATAGGACCTCTCCTACAAAATGTCAGTTCTCCAAGGTCAGGAAATGTAACGAACCTACTACACACATAGCAATAAAAACAGCAAGTTAAGAAAAATGAGGTGACACAGAAACATGATCTAAATGAAGGAACAAGATAAGAACTCAGAAGATCTAAGTGAAGTGGAGATAGCCAATCTCCTCAACAAAGAGTTTAAGGTAATGACTGTAAAGATGATGAAAGAACTCAGGAGAAGAATGGACGACCAGAGCAAGGAGTTAGAAGTTTTTTAAAAAGAGTTAGACCATTAAAGAACAACAAAACAGAGATGAGGAATGCAAAAACTGAAATGAAAAATACATTAAAGGAAACTACTGTAGACTAAATGATACAGAGGAATGAATCAGAAAACTGAAGGACAGAGTACTGGAAATCACTGAAGATAACAGTAAAACAATAGATTAAAATGAAATGAGGAAAGTTGAACAGACTTGTGAAACAACAACAAGTGTACTAATATTTGCATTATACTGGTCCCAGAAGCAAAAAGGAAAGACAAAGCAGTGTAGAACATACCTGAAGACATAAGAGCTGACAACTTCCATAACCTGGGAAAGAAAACAGACATCTAAGTCCAGTAAACACAGTAAAGCCAAAACAGGATCAAACCAAAGAGGCCCACACCAAGACTCATTGTAATTAAAATGGCAAAAACATAAAGATAAAAAGACACTATTAAAAGGAGCAAAGGAAAAGCAAAAAGTTACAAACATGGGAACTTGCATAAAGTTATCAGCTGACTTTTCAGGATAAACTCTGCATGCCAGAAGGGAGTGGCATGGTATATTTAAAGACATGAAAGGGAAAAGCCCATAACCAAAAATACTGTACCCAGCAAGGCTCTCCTCCAGATTTGATGGTGAGATCTAAAGTTTTACAGAGAAGCAAAACTAAAAGAGCTCAGCATCGCCAAACCAGCTTTATGAGAAATCTTAAAGGGGCTTTTCTAAGTGAAAAAGAAAAGGCCATGACTGAAACATAAAAATTAGGAAAGGAAACTTACTAAAGGAAAAAGCTCATTGGTTAAGGCAAATATTCAACAAAGCTAGTAAATCAACCATGGACTCAGCTAATAGGAAGGATGAAAGAAAACAGTAATAAAATCATCTAAATTTACATTAAGAAGTTAAGGGACACACAAAACAAGTAAATGTAAAATATAAGGTCAAATTCAGTAACTGTGGGGGAGGAGAGTAACAATGCAGGGTTGGTAGTGTCCATGTGAAATTAAGAGCTCAGCAACTTAAATAATCACACACACACACACACACACACACACACAAAACTGAAAGAAATCCAAACATAATATTAAAGATAGTCCTCACATCACAGATGAAGGGAATTAAAGGGGAAGAAAGGAACACTGAAGAAATTAAAGAGGGATTCTAAAAATACCCAAGACAAATGAAAATGAACACACAACAATCCAAAATCTATGGGACATAGCCAACACAGTTCACAGGGGGAAGTTATAGTAATACAAGCTTATTCTTAGGAAACAAGAAAAATATCAAATAAACAACCTAACATTACACCTGAAGGAATTAGAAAAAGAAGAAAAAACAAAACTCAAAGCCATCAGAAAGAAAAATTAAGAAAACTATACCAGATGCAGTCACATCAAAAAAAATTAAGATACCTAGGAATAAACACACCTAAGCAGGTAAAAGACATGTGCTCAGAAATCTATCAGCTATTGGTGAAAGAAGTTGAAGGCAACAAAAAAAGACGGAAAAATATAGCATGTGCATGGACTAGGAAGAATTAACACTGTTAAAATAACCATACTACCAAAGACAATCTACAGATTTAATGCAATCCCTATCAGAATACCAAAGCATTTGCACAGAACTTGAAAAAGTAATTTTAAAATTTGTAGAGAAACACAAAGACCCCAAATAGCCAAACAATCTTGAGAAAGAACAGAGCTGGAGGCATCACGCACCTTGACTTCAGACTATACTGCAAAGCGACAGTAATCAAAGAGAATCGTACCGGAGCAAACACAGACACAAAGATCACTGGAAGAGAATAGAGATCCCAGAAATGAGCCCAAACACTTATATTTAACTGATTTATGACAAAGCAGGCAATATGGAGAAAAAACTGTCTCTTCAATAAGTGGTACTGGGAAAACTGGTCAGCTACATGGAAAAGAATAAAATTTGCTTATTTCAGCACACCATATATAAAATAAACACAAAACTGAATAAAAACCTAAATGTAGGACCAGAAACCATAAAACCCCTAGAGGAAAATATCGAACATTCTTCAACATAAATGATAGCAACAGTTTTAGTTTCAGTCTACTAAGGCAAATGAAACAAAAGCAAAAATAAACAAATGGGACTTCACTAAACTTAAAAGATTTTGTACAGCAAAAGAAACCAAAGACAACCTGCTGAAGGAGAGAAAATATTTGCACATGATAAGAGGTTAACACCAAAAAAATGACCAAGCAAGTGTTCATATCTAAACTACAGGAACAGCACATACAATTCAATATCAAAAAAACAGCCAAAATCTTTTTTTAAAAAATGAGAAGACCTAAATAGACATTTTTCCAAGGAAAAAATACAGATAGACAGCCAGAACTCACAAAGATGCTAAACATAGCTAATCGGCAGTAAAATGCAAATCAAAACTATGAGATATATCACCTCAGTCTTGTCAGAATGGCTGTCATCAAAAAGATCACAAATAACAAAGGTTAGTGAGAATGTGGAGAAAGGGAAACTCTTGTACACTCTTGATGTGAATATGAATTAGTGCAGCTACTGTGGAAAGCAGAATGGAGGTTCCACAAAAAACTAAAAATAGAACTCCCATAATATCCAGCAATTTCACTCTTGGGTATATCAGAAGTAAAAAAACCAGTATTTCAAAAAAATAACTGCATGCCAATGTTCATAACAGTGTTATTTGCCATAGCCAAGATATAGAGTCAAACTAAGTGTTCATCAATAGGTTAGTGGATAAAAAAGATTTTTTTATGATGACTTCAGCAAAAAATGAAATTTTGCCATTTGCAAGAACATGGATGGACTTGGAGGGTATTATGCTTAGTAAAATAAGCCACAGAGAAAACAAGCATGGTATGTTATCACTTACACGTGGCATCTGAAAAATTGAATACAACAACAACAACAAAAAAAAAACAGACTCACAGATTAAAGAACAGACTAGTGGTTACCAGCAGGGAGAGATAGGTTGGAGAAACAAAAGAGTGGTAGGAGATTTTGAGGTATAATCCACTATGTATAAAATCAATAATTTACAGTGATGTACTGTATAGCATGGGGAATATAGCCACTCTTTTATAATAACTATAAATGGAGAAGAACCTAAACATTTATGAATCACTATGTTGTACCTCTGAAACTGATATAATAATGTAAATTAACTATAGATCAATAAAATATAAAGTAAGAAACAATAAAGGGGAGACAGATTATTAGATAGAAATCAATTAAATAACACACAAGTTTTGGAAATCAAGGAATTAAAAAACAACATGTAAGAGATAACATTGCTGTTTAAAGTGTACAATCTATTCATTTAAAAGAAGTCATTAAAGTGGTAAAAAATGGTACCCATTCTCACAATTTTGTATATCTAGGATAAATTATTATCTACAAAAATACGTTACAAATATTCACTCAAAAAGAAAGAGAAAATTTGGATTAACCCATTTTAGTATACAAATTTAATATCAAAGTCTCTAGGTAAAATTGATTTGAATAAGTTCTGTTAGCCACTTCTAGTTTCTTTGTGATGTAAAATCTTTTAAAGCATAAAAATCAGCCTTCCTACATTATTCCATTAGACATACATAGAAGTTAAAAGAAATGAGAAGACAGAACAATCAACCAGGAAGGTGAATTTACTGAGAAACAGTCATTCGTTCTCCCTCCTCCTTTTCTTTTCCTCCTTTTCCAGGTCTCTTTCGGTTCCGATCAAGAGAAGTCTTGAGAGTTCTGAGAATATTTCTTTGAGGGCTTCAAATCACCATACCTACATTCTCTGCCACAACTACACACACAGGAACAAAAATAAACCTCTGCTATCTACTCATGTAGGAGGGATTCATGCAAAATAAACTCTTACATGGAGACCAACAGGTGAGTTTTCTACCTGTTCTTTTTAATTTCCTTCCATTATAGTAAATCCCACACATTATGAGGCAGAAGCAGTTATGTGAGCTTTTCCTTGAATTCAAAAAACTTGCATTCATTTCAAGCACCTAGTGATCATAGGGTACAGCCAGGGAAGGTGTCATCCCACTTGGGGGAGGGTGGCGGTGAATGGGCTCCCACAACCATGCACCTCCTGATGTACAGATTATGGAGAAAAAAAGGGCGGTCACACCGCAGTCAGCCTGTCAAGCTGTCAGGCCACTGGGCTACCCGACCAGCCTGGAAGTGCCCCATCAGCTGCTGAAAGCAAAACTCTGTCCCCCCTGTGAAGCCAGGCAATTTGGGCCAGAGAGTCAGAGGAGACCGGTAACCGACTCCTCCTCTCTGCTCACCTCCTTGGGGTTACAGCAACCCCATTTCCAAACCCAAATCTGAACCTGGAGTGCCAAACTGGGAGTGGCAGGTGGGCTCTGCCGGTGCTTCAGCGCCCTCTGGAGGTTGTCTGCTCTAATGGCAACTCTAAGCCCTTCCTCCTCCTCCTTCCCTAGTCCTCGGGGCTGCCTTGGCCTCCTGCAGCTCCTGGCCTGATTCCATTCTTCTTTTTCCTCCAATTACAATGAAGTGTCTTACAGAGGTTTGGAATCTCTTGAAGAAGGAAGTTCTTTTTTTTTTTTTAAAGGAAACTTGATGGCAATGTTGGCATTTTTTTTTTAATTTTATTTATTTATTTATTTATTTTTGGCTGTGTTGGGTCTTCGTTTCTGTGTGAGGGCTTTCTCCAGTTGCAGCAAGCAGGGGCCACTCTTCATCGTGGTGCACGGGCCTCTCACTGTCGTGGCCTCTCTTGTTGCGGAGCACAGGCTCCAGATGCTCAGGCTCAGTAGTTGTGGCTCACGGGCCTAGTCGCTCTGCGGCATGCGGGATCCTCCCAGACCAGGGCTCGAACCCATGTCCCCTGCATTGGCAGGCAGACTCTCAACCACTGAGCCACCAGGGAAGCCCAGAAGGAAGTTCTTTTAGTCAATACACCTTAACCATGAGAAGTCGGTTTCAAGAATGAACCTGAAATACTGTATTTTTCTCCTGATGATTTCAAGGAGAGACAGCTCAAGTTTTCTAAATAATAAGAAAAACCAAGTTATAAATATGATATTCTGAGCCAAGGTGAAAAAGCAGTTTTTAGCACTCCCTCTTCATGACATATGATCGGGATTTAAATCAATCAGCTGCCATTGGTTTTTAAATAACATGACCCAACTTTAAATCAATCAGCTGCTTCCCTTTAACTCACGTGACTTGGCTTTGAATAGTAAGAAATGCAGAGGTATAAAAATGATGTTCTGAACAATAAATGGAAAAACAACATTTTAGAATGTTTTTTTTCTTTTCGAATTGACAGCCATTCATTGCATACACAATAAAGGATTCTCTTGTGGATTTCTTGAAAGGTAAACACATACAATATCTCCATTGGCTTGATTGACTTAGTTTTTCTGGGTTTTTTTTTGTTGTTGTTAACATCTTTATTGGAGTGTAATTGCTTTACCATGTTGTGTTAGGTTCTGCTGTATAACAAAGTGAATCAGCTATTCGTATACATATATCCCCATATCCCCTCTCTTGCGTCTCCCTCCCACCCTCCTTATCCCACCCCTCTAGGTGGTCACAAAGCACTTAGCTGATCTCCCTGTGCTATATGCACCTGCTTCCCAATAGCTATGTATATCACCTTTGGTAGTGTATATATGTCCATGCCACTCTCTCACTTCATCCCAGCTTACCCTTCCCCTCCCTGTGTCCTCAATTCCATTCTCTACATCTGCATCTTTATTCCTCTTCAGCGACTCCTGCTAGGGATGGATACTTCCTTTTATGCTCAGGGGAAATACCCTCGTTTGAATATGATTTGAGTTTGATCCTGTGAAACCATCAGAACTTCCCACCAGAGATAAATGAGGAGATTCTGGCCCTTATTAGTATGCACGATGAACACGGGTGTCCTGGCTGTACTTGCCAACCCTCCTATTTTACCCACCTATTTTTATCCACCTTCCTCCCTGTGAGTACCTTTGACCAACCCTGAGCTCAGACTCCTGACCTATTCCAGTGACTTTGTCAGTCTTTCTTTAAAAATGGACAGGTAATAAAATGAATTTAACCTAGAAGCAGCAGCTCAGTAAGGGAAATAAAATCATCAGAAGTTATCTAATCACAGCCACAGCCATCCAGGGCTCTGTCTTATCTGCTGGGTCCTAAGAATGGGACCTTCTTAAACTTGAAGGACATCCAGTCAAATAAGTAATGGTGTTGCTCACCTCTGGCTCTTGGAGGTATTGCTAGGTAGTCTACCCAGGGTATACTAACTGCAAATCACTGTCATGGTTTTGAAACATCTATGTTCCGGGAAAGCTTTCTGGGGTGCATGGGGAAGGTTTCTTTTTGACATCAAGCAAAAAATAAATCACCAAGCTCTTTGAGCACAGGGGTTCTTAAGAGGGCAGTAGACGGAAGGAATGGGCAGAAAAGATGATCTCCTCTGACGTGAAGGTCTTTTTCCAAAAGAGTAGGATTTAGTATCAGTTTAAGGAGAACACTTTTAAATAGCTGGGGCAGGTCCAAACTCCAGTTTAGGGAACGAGTGCTTCAAAAGAACAGTGCCTTAAAAGTCCTGGCAAGGCAGCAAGAGGATGAAGAGTTGGTTTTGCATAGTTTTGAACACAGGAGTAAAGAAGCAGAGGCATCTCTGACTAAAAGGCCCTGAGATCCTATGGCATCAATGGGTCGGTTGCAGGGGGCAGGGGATGTGGGGGGCGATATTTCTCTCTCAACGTCTCCCAGGGCAGCCACCCCTCCCTACCCCACCCCCCAACTCCCTTCACCCTTCCTCCCTCCACTGTTGGGTCCCCGGGGACAGCACTTCTTAAGCTGGAGCCCTCAGGCACCATCTCTGCTGTCTGTATTCTTCCTGGAGCCTGGCAAGTTCTGGGACAGGAAGGCAGATCTGCAAGCCCACTGCGGTGCAGTCGGACCTGGAGGCCTGGTGAGGAACTGGAGCCCTGAAGCCCACCCACGTCCTTGAAGCCGAGGGAGGAACACATCCTCCTAACAGTACTTCTCAGAGGTCAGCGTGCTCCCCACGCAACGGTGATCCATACTCACTTGAGGCAGCAAGGACTGCCTCTAACTGGCCCCCTCGATTCCGCCTTAAGGGTCCTCGCACATGTGTGATAGTGCAGGCCTCGGATATCTTCAGTCAGCTGAGGCCAGTGCTGCCAGGATCCCTCCAGTCCCATCCCCCAGCCCCTCCCTCTCAGACTGTATGTAATAGAAGAAAGAGCACAGAGGAATTGGCTGAATCAAGGGACCTGGGAGCCTGGGGATGAGTTTGAAGACCGAGAACCTAAAGCTCAATTACATATTATTGGAAACTCTTGTGGGGTGTGTGGGGGGAGGTTAGGAGGCTGAGAGGCTGAGTCGACCTGGTGAGTCCAGCCCCAGGACACCACGCAGCCCCGGACCCCTTCCCTGCCATCAGACAAGGGGTGCCGCAACTCCAGCCGGGACTCTGCACTTCCCCCTCCCTGATTCTCCTCCAGAAGAGCAGGTGGCCCGCCTCTGAGGGCAGCGGCAAGGCCACGGACCCAGTACCCCTGTGTTAAGGCGCTGCTGGAAGCTCTTCCTGAACAGCACTGCTGGCTTGGAGTGAACCCATACACCTCCAAAGTAGGTCTCGTCCTGCAGCTGAGGGACATAGACTTTAAGTCAGCTGCCTTGGCTTTAAATCAATCAGCCCCCACTTTAAGTCAGGTGACCCGACTTTAAATCACTGTGTATCCCCCAAGCCTGCAACTTCAAAAGTTGGGAACTTCACTTTGATCCCAGAACCTAACATAGCTGAATGCACACTGTAGTCACCCCCAAGCCTGGCTTAGAGGCAGGATATAAGGTAAGGGGATGGGCTACACACATGGTGAGGAGGGTGCACTTCATGTACCAGAAGGGTCCAGGTACTCTGGGCACAGCAAGCAGTGCACGATACAGCAGCTCCCTGGCAAAGCTGGTGACGCACAGGGGGAGCAGGCACACCCAGGCACGCAGAGGTTCCAGGCCGGGAGCTGGGGCACAGCCAGCTGGGAGGGTGTGAAAGCCGAGGATCTGAGCCTTCTTGAGAAAGGCAGACACAGAGGATGGATGAGAAACAAACACCAGATGAAATATGGATTTGAAAAACACACCCTGCTCTTGAAATTGGGGTGGAGGGTCACCGCAGATTTGAGTCTTCTTACTCCCTAGTACCTAGTGCTTTGGCATTTGCCCAATTACTTATAAAATGTGACTGATAATATCTAACCCATAGGATACAGCATTTGTAGTGGTTTTGCTTGTTTCTGTTTCTATAGTGGAATAATCTTTTCTACAAAAAAAATGTACACTGTCTGAAGTAAATTAAAACCCCTCTTTAAAAAGTACTGTATCGGATTTCCCTGGTGGCCCAGTGGTTAAGAATGTTCCTGCCAAATCAGGCGATATGGGTTCGAGCCCTGGTCCGGGAAGATTCCATGTGCCGCAGAGCAGCTAAGCCCATACGCCACAACTACTGAGCCTGCAGGCCACAACTACTGAAGCCCGCATGCCTAGAGCCAGTGCTCCACAACAAGGGCAGCAAGAGAAGCCACCGCAATGAGAAGCCCGCGCACCGCAACAAAGAGTAGCCCTGGCTTGCCGCAACTAGAGAAAGCCCACGCGTAGCAACAAAGACCCAACGCAGCCAAAAATAAATAAATAAATTAATTAATTATTTTTTAAAAAAAAATACTATATCCCTCTGTACAACTTCTCTGGGAAGAACAGAGAGATGGCATGGGAGAGTGAGAAAGACCAATATTTAGTGCACATCTCTCATTCAGGTCCTCTGCTGGCTCAGATAGTTTTATCCCCACTTTACAAAGGAGGAAGTAAGCTCAGAGAGGTTTAGTAATTTTCCTAAAGCCAAACAGCTATTGAGTGGCAGAACCAAGATCTGAACCAAGTCTGTTACCTTCAAAGCCTAAGTCCTCATCACAACAAAACTCAATTAATATTTACATTTATCGAAATACATTGCAACCTGGGGAATTCTTGGCACAATCCTGAATAAGAGTGAGAAAGAAAGAAATAGCATTGTTCCTACAGTCAACCAAAATTTTGGAGCAGCTGCTAGATGCCTGGCCCATTTTGGGGTTCAGCAGTGATCAAGACAGGAAGAGTCCTGCTTTCATGAACCATGTAGTGGGGAGGAGAGATAGGTGCAACTTGGGTGAGGGATTTCACCTTGTTGGGCCTCTGTTTTCTCATCTGGAAAAAGGGATGGGTGTTCCTCATTTTCTGGGATTGTCCAGCCCTCACATTCTCTGATTCCATAAGAAGCATTTGTTTTCCTGATTCTTTAAAACTCATTCAGGCCGTGAGCTGTGATGAATGTTGTTAGCTGCTCCCCAAATCACTCTATTCCCACCCTTTTCCTGTGATCAGGTCTTTCCCGAAACATGACTCACAATCAATCAAGTCACAGAACCTAAGGGGCACCCAGCAGAAGAATTCCAACCCTGGCTTCTCAGGAGCTCTGCGGTCTACCTGGCCAGGTAAACTTCACTCACCTGGCACAAGGTGGCCATCCCTGGTTTCACATCAACATGATCTCAGGCACAAACATCCTTGTTTTTCCATTTTGTCTTTAAGTTACTTGTTGAAACAATGGCATAAATATGACAAAGATATAAAATCAGGCATCTTCTGCCCCCAGTGCCTACTAATAAATTATTTTCTGCCACTTTAATGATAAAGATACAACATTTCAACATTCTGCTGCCTTATTATTTGTCATTTTTGTTGATGTTTCTATTGAATACATCTTTCAATATTTTAACAATGGAACATTTATTTAGGTTGTTCCAGACCCAGCCTTTAGTGGTAAAGGTTTAGTTGTTATATTTCTATTATGTTTCCTTTAAAAATCATTATCCTATTTAAATGGATTAAATCAATTCTATAGGCATTTATCTTATGATATTGATGAAATTAATACATAGAGGGCAAAAGTACAAGCTGATTGGACTTGAGAACCTCTATTACCACTGTTAAGTATAAATATTATCTATATGTAAACCAAAGCACATGCCTAGTGAGATTCTCCTACTCTTTTTCACTCTCTGCCCCTCAAGCCTGTGAGAAATAGAATATTTCTTGCCATATCAGTAAAAAAAGGATGTCACAGTCATCAGCACTTGCAACCCTCCAATGTGAGCCGGCGGGCCCTGAGGCACTCAGGATATGCAAATACAGAATGCAGGCCCCAGAGAGCTGAGGTGCATATCAAAGGAAGGATTCCAGTGAGCCCAGACTCTTGCATCTTCCCAGACAAAGAAAAGCATTCCATTCCTCACCTTGGGAGAGCTGGTTTTCCTTAGTTAACAATCATCTTTTGATGTTCCCCATTACCTGCGCCAGTCCCCTGCCCTGTCCCCTCACCCCGGTACTTTAGCTCAGGGAGGAAGGAGCGCAGAGGAACTCTGTGAATAAGGGGCCTGCGCGCCTCGGAAGGAGTTTTCAGCCGCTTTCCCCGCAGTCGGGAGGAGGGGCGCTGACGCTGCAGCCGGACCCTGCGCCTCCCTTGCCCCGTTTCCCCTCAGGACACTCAGGCCGACCCCCTCCCCACGCCCCCCAGGCCCCGCGAGCTAGGCCGAGGGCCGTGGCGAAAGAAGGCACCGAAGTTCCCTGGGGCCAGACGCAGGGAGCCGCTTTTGCTACACAGCAGCGGCGGGTGGCAGCGAAACCCTGCCCCTCAGAAGCTGGTCTTGCGCTGACGCCCAGTCACTGGACCAGGAGGAGGGCCGGCGCCCACTTACCCGGCCCGCCGTCCCCACGACTGTCGCGGCTTTGGCTGCCTGGGCCCCTCCAGAGCCGGGAGCCTCAGTGAGGCCGCCCTCCCCTCGGGCTCCGGGGCAGTTCCGTGATGGCGGAGGGAAGAGATCCCGAGCCAGGAGTCCCAGCTCTAAGGAAACGCGGGCTCCGTTCTGGGCTCAGGGGGACCGCTCAGCCACGAGGCCTTCCGGGAGAGAGGGCGGCGCCAGGGTAGGGAGCCGCCAGGAGCGCGGGGCCCCGCCGGGGGTCCTGGAGGGGCGGCCCGGCCTGGGTGCCCCACCCACTGTAACAGCAGCCCAGGCCTTTTTCCTGGAATCCTACACAAAAGAGTTAGAAAGATACACGGTCTATAGTAAATATTCACAAATGATTGTTGCTGCTGTGCTCACTATTCTATTAAAGGTGTACAATCCATAAAACAGTTTAAGTTCAAAATTAAATATGAATTTTTACCTTTCTAATAATGTCTCTGCTATTCACAATTGAGGTTAATGAATCAGAGACTGTGGCATCACTAGTTAAAATGAGCTTGTTAAAAAAATAGAACTCAGGCCCACCGGACCTACTGAATCACAATCTGCACTTTTACAATCTCCCCAGTGTACTTGTGTACCCATGAATAGTTGAAAGGTACATTTCTACCTGGACATCTCATTTCTGTCTGAGAAATACACACATTTTATCCAGTTTGATATAAATAAAACATTCAAAAATGCATATGCCTGTGCTGAAACGATCATTTTATCATTTCTTTTCCAGACAAGTATAGTCTCTAAACTGGTTTTGTGGATCACATGCCATACTCTTTTCTTGTAGTTAGAAATAAGGTAGAGAAAGTTAAATTGTAAATATATATATATATATGTATATATATATATATATATATATATGTATACATATATATATTAGTGGATAATTGAAGACACTCTTCTAAATTAAAACCAGCTCTCTTAACTTGCTGTTTTCTGCTTGGGTCACATTATGAACTCTTCCCGTGGCCACATGGCATGTGTACTTTTAATTTCAGGGACTGCTGACATTCCAGGATGTGGCCATAGATTTCTCTCAAGAGGAGTGAGAATGCCTGGACCAAGATCAATGGGAATTGTACAGGGATGTGATTTTAGAGAAGTATAAGAACCTGCTCTCCTTGGGTGAGGATACCTTCCTTCCAGAATTCCTTATCCAACCACAGGGTTTAGAGTCCTTCATTTGTAGAATGTCTCCTGGAATCTTCTGCTTCCTACAATAGGATTTCAGACTGCAACTTTTCCGGAAAGATTGGGAGTTTGTGGGTATATTTTATTTTATTCTTTTAAAATTGCAACCTCCCTTTTAATATACTTTGTAACTGCTTGGGATGTGTCTATATGAACTGTGTATTATATGCTTCTGTTATAGTACTTACAATAATTTTTTGTCCTATTTTCTGTAAAAATTTTCCATGGATTATTTGCGCTTAAGGTATATTAAAAGGGAGACTGCAATTCTGGGACTTCCCTGGTCATGCAGTGGTTAAGAATTCGCCTGCCAATGCAGGGGACACGGGTTCGATCCCCAGTCCAGGAAGATCCCACGTGCCAAGGAGCAACTAAGAGAGTGGGCCACAACTACTGAGCCTGCGTACCACAACTACTGAAGCCGGTGTGCCTTGAGCCCGTGTGCCATTTACTTTTTGGAGAATAAAACTACCTCTGAATGATTAATGTTTAGACCAGCTAGTCAAAATGCTTTATCACCTGTTCTTCTAAAACACTGATCAACGGAACAAGTTTTACTAGGGATAATAGTGTAATTGTATTCTGGAGTTCATATCGGCAATATGGTTTATGACCTTGATGCTGGATCACGACATTTCAATGGTATAACTGCTATTAATTTTCTGTTTCTTCAACGATTAAAGTCTCACGTGATCTGAGTTCAGACTGGAGTCATCCTGGTTGGTTTCTGTCTATTGCAGATTTCTTCCAGTATGAAAGGACAAGAGCAATATGGCTTACTTTACAAAATATCTTCAAAGTAAATGATGACATAATCTACATTCAATTAATTTATACATACCCTACTGTAGAACAGGGTTTGTTACGGTGGCAGAGCCCGGCAATTACGTAAAACTAAAACCTTTATCTGCACTGGTTCAAGTCCTCTTCCTAAGAATATGTTTATAATCAACATTCTTTCACAAATTACCCAATTTAATTCACTATAGCATTCCTCATATTAACTAAATGGAAAATCCTCGGCTATATACAAATCCAGAAAGGGCCAAAAATCATCAGCCCCCATGGATTATTACAACCTGCTGCTGAAGCATTCAAATTACTTATTAAAGAACCACTATGTCCATAAACATCATCAATTTATATATTATTGTCCCAGTGCTAGCCTTAACCCTGGCTCTCACAACATGAATTCCTCTTTCCATATATTATCCACTAATTAATATAAATGTAGGCATATTATTTATATTAGCCATATCACACCTAGCCATTTATTCCATCCTCAGATCTGGATGAGCTTCACATTCAAAATACTCACTCACTGGAGCTCTAGGGACAGTAGCACACACAATCTCATATGAAGTAATTTAGCAGTTATTCTATTCTCAGTCTTACTGATAAATGGATCATTTACACTTTCAACAGTATTTATTACACAAGAACACCTATGACTAATTTTCTCCCGACCCCTACCCAGAATGTATCTCCGCAGTAGCAGAAATCCAATGAAGCCCCACTTGATTTAACAGAAGTAGAATCAAAACCAGTATATGTCTTCAATGTAGAAAATGTAGCAGGCCCATTCACCCCGTCCTTCCTAGAGAATATGTCAATTTCCTTATAATAAACATTTCCACAACAATCTATTTTTAGGAGCATTTGACAATCCCTAGGTTCCAGAATTATATACAGACGAAGTCATCATTAAAACACATCTAACAATCTCCTTTCTATGAATTTGAGCATCTTACCGAAAATTTTGATATGATCAAAGTATACATCTCTTATAAAAAGTTTTGTTAATACTACCATTAGCCCTATGTATATGAGAGTTTTTACTACCTGTCATCATACCAGGCAACCCAGCACAAACTTAAGAAATATGTCTGACAAAAGAGTTACTTTGATAGAGTAAATGATAGAAGTTTCAATGCTCTTATTCCTGGAACTGAACTCTTCCTAAGAATTTTACATTCTCCATGCTACCACATTACACCACATACTATAGAGTAAGTTTCTCTAAGTAAGGCTCAGGCCCATACCCCCAAAATGTTTTTGTATATCCTTCCTGTACTAATAAACTCTCATTGTTTTTACTATCATTCTACTGACCATTATCTCAGAAAATATAATTGTATAACAAGTTCACACAGGTTAATGGTATCCCCATTCTAATAAAAAACACGTACCCATAAGCTACAGAAGCATCCAACAAATATTTCCGAAAACAATCCACCACATCAATACTACTTATAACGGCTTTATCATTAATCTAATATACTCTGGTCAAAGAACACAAGGAATAACAAAAATCTTTAATCCCGTAGCATCCACCCTCATGACAATCGCCCTTAATAGTCACAAAAGTAGGACTTTCCCCATTTCACTTCTGAGTGCCTGAAGTCACACAAGGCATCCCATGAACAACAGACCTGATGCTATCAACATGACAAAATTGCACCCCTATCAGTTTTATACCACATGTCACCATCCATCAACCTAAATATACTATTAATCATAGTGATATTATAAATCATAGCTGGAGGCTGAGGCAGACTTAGTCATAGTCACCTGGAAAAAATTACAGCCTCCTCATCAATTGCCCATATAGGATGAATAACAGCTATTATAATGTGTATTCCAATTATAACAATCCTAAACATACTAATTTATATCATAACAACACTATCTTCTTCTTATTTATGCCCAGATCATGTACTACAAGAGTATCATTATCACACACATGAGATAAAACACCTCCCATCACAATCCTTTTCCTCACCATTATAGCATCATTAGGACATCACCCATCACTATCAGGGTTTTTACCCAAATGAATAATTATCCAAGAGATAACAAAAATGACAACATCATTCTACCAACACTAATAGCCATCATAGCAGTCCTCAGCATATATTTCTACTTGCAGCTAATATACTCCACATCACTAACTGTATTCCCTTCATTAAACAACACAAACACAAAACAATTTGAACATACAAAGAAATAACCTTCCTATCATTACTAATCGTAATACCCACACGATTCCTACACATAACACCCATTCTATCGATGCTGGACTAGGAATTTAGGTTAGTTCAGACCAAGAGCTTACAAAACCCTAAACAAGTAAAATTTACTTAATTCCTAAAAATAAGGATTGCAAGACTTGATCCTACATCAATTGAATGCAAAGCAAACATTGTAATTAAGCCAAAACTTTACGAGATTGATGAGATTTAACCCCAGGAAACCTTAGTTAACCGGCAAATCCTCTAGTCAACTGGCTTCAGTCTACTTCTCCTTCATTTGAGAAAGAAAAAAAGAAAAAAAAGGCAGAAAAATCACTGGCAGAAATGAAGTTGCTTCTCTCAAGTTACAATTCAATTAGTTAATTCACCACAGGGTTTGCCAGAAAGAGGGCTCAATCTGTGTCTTTAGATTTACAGTCTAATGCTAACTCAGTCATTTTACCTCTGTTCATACACTGCTGATTATTTTCAACAATTCACAAAGATATCGGCATTTTATCTTTACTATTTGGTGCTTGAGCTGGAGTAGCAGGCAGCACCTTAAGTATATTAATCCAGGCTGAGCTATGCTGACCTAGAGCGCTACTTGGAGATGCCCAAACCTGTAAGGTAGTCATAACAGTCCCTGCACTTGTAATAATTTTCTTTATAGTTGTACCTGTTATGATTGCAAGGTTTGAAAACTGACTTGGGCCACTAATAACTCTGAGGTAGCAGAGTTGGGCCAGTGACACCTGAGGTAGCATTTCCCCAAATAAATCATATAAACTTGTGACTACTTCCCCCAACATTCTTACTCCTACTCATATCACCAATAGTAGAATCTGGTTCTGGTACCAGTGGAACCGTATATTCAGCTCTAGCCTGCAATCTGGCCCACGCAGGAGCCTCTGTCGACCTAACAGTTTTCTCCTTACATTTAGCAGGTGTCTCTTCAATTCTTGGTATTATTACTTTTATTAAAATAGTCTTTTATACAAAACCAGCAGTCATATCCCAATACCAAACACCAGTATTTGGTTAATCTTCCCCAACTATAGCCATATTATTAAAATTATCACTCTCAGTCCGAGCAGCCAGAATTGCCATACTGTTAAGAGATAGAAATCTAAACACTACTTTCTTTGACCCTACAGGAGGAGACCAAATCCTATACCAACACCTATTTTGATTCTTTGGTGACCCTGAAGTCTGTATTCATGGCCTCCCAGGGTTTGTTATAAACTCACATATCATTACATACTATTTAGGACAAAAATTGCCTTTCAGCTATCTGGGAATAGTATGAGTCATGTCCACTGGCTTTTTAGGATTTCTCTTGTGGGCCCATCATATGTTTACCATAGGGATAGCTGTGGACTCAGGAGCATACTTTGCATCCGCTACCGTAGTTACTTCTATCCCTACAGGAGTAAAAGTATCTAGCTGATTAGCAACTCTTTCTTTAATTTTTCCTTCTTTTTTTTTTGGCTGCGTTGGGTCTTGGTTGCTGCACGTGGGGTTTCCCTGGTTGCGGTGAGCGGCAGCTACTCTTTGTTGCGGTGCGCGGACTTTTCATTGCAGTGGCTTCTCTTGTTGCAGAGCACAGCCTCTAGGCACGTGGGCTTCAGTAGTTGTGGCTCGCGGGCTCTAGAGGGCAGGCTCAGTAGTTGTGGTGCACGGGCCTTTTGCTCTGGGGCATGTGGAATATTCCCAGATGAGGGCTCGAACCCGTGTCCCCTGCATTGGCAGGCAAATTCTTAACCACTGCATCACCAGGGAAGTCCCTGATTAGCAACTCTTCACGGAGGTAATATTATATGACCTCCCACTATATTATGAGTTTTAGGCTTTAGTTTTTCTTTTTACAGTAGATGGTTTGACAAGAATAATCTTAGCCAACTCATCCCCGGACATTCTCCTCCAGGATACATACTATGTAGTAGCACACTTCCATGATATAATGTCCATTTGAGCAGTCTTCACTATAATACGAGGCTTCCTACACTGATTCCCACTATTCTCAGGTTATACAGTTAACTCAGCATGAGCAAAAATTCACTTCACAAGTATATTTGTAGTAGTAAATATGACTTCCTGCCGCACTTTCTTGGCCTCTCAGGGATGTCACTACGTTTAGTCTGAGTACCCTGAGGCACACACAACATGAAATATTTTGTCTTTAGGCTCATTCATCTCAGTAGCAGCCGTAATACTAATAATCTTCATACTTTGAAAAGCATTTGCATCTAAACAAGAAGTCTTAGCAGTGGAAACTGCTAATCCTAACCTAGAATGGTTACACGAATGCCCTCCACCATATCCTATGTTTCAAGATCCTACCTATGTAAATGTAAAATAAGGAAGGACTCAAGTCCTTCTCAACCAGTTTCAAGACAACACCATAACAATTATGTCTTTCTCAATAAATGAGATAAAAGTAAAGAGTGATGTAGCTTTGTCAAAGTTAAATCATAGGCTAAAATCCTGTATATCACTAAGGTTTATCAATTTCATCTAGGTTCTCAAGATACAACATCACCGATTATGGAAGAACTTTTACATTTTCATCATCACACATTAATAGTGATTTTTAAAATAAGTTCTCTAGTCCTCTATATCATTTCACTAATATTGACATCTAAACTAACTCATATACATACAATAGATGCACAGGTAGAGAAAATGTGAACAATTTACTAGCCATTATTGTAATCTTAATTGCCCTATCATCATTGTGAATCCTTTACATGATACATGAAATCAATAACTCTTCCCAAACCATAAAAAACTATGGGTCAGTAATGATACTGAAGCTACAAATACACAGATTATGAAGATTTAAATGTTGACTCCTCTGTAATTCCCACATCAGAGCTAAAACCAGGAGAATAATGACTAATAGAAGTCAACAACCGAGTAGTTAGGGATAGTCATTGAATATTAGTTTCATCTGAAATTGTTGTACACTCCTGAGCTGTTCCTTCTCAGGCCTAAAAAGAGCTGCTATCCCAGGACGCCTAAATTAAAGAACCCTAATACCAACAGGACCAGGCCTATGTTGTGGACAATGATCAGTAGAGGTCGTTTTCCTGAGTTCAAAGACAGGACAGAGGGATATGGCTGAGATATGGGGTGAATCTGGAGCCCATGGGGGATGAACTCTCCAAGCTCCAGGATAGGAATGGGGCCTCTGGGGTCCCAGGCCACCCACCACGCCCTCTCGAGCAGGATCTGGGCAACATTCCCTGTCAGTGATGAGGCAGCCCTAGCACTTGTCACGCCCCGGTGTCGTGTCCTATGTGGGCCCCATGCTCTTGGGACTACACCCCACACTCTGCAGGTCCATGCTACAGGGTCCTTCATGCCTCAGGAGTAGAGACCACACAGCAAGCAGTTCCCTCCGCAACCAGCAGGAGGAGGGGAGGAGAGCAGGGGCACCAGGGGACTCTCACTCAGACAACAACACCCCAGCAGTGTCAGCGGGGACAGTGATGATGCAGATGAGGCACAGACCAAGAGATGGGACCAGAGGACCCAAAAGGCAGCTGGTCAGGTCCTGGCTCACCTGCACCCCGGACACCTTTGTCCCTCATACACTCCCTTCCTCATACACCCTCTCCTTAAATGCAGATTCTTCAGCTGCAAACAGGCAGAGCTTCAGAATGAAAGTCAGCTCTTCCAAAATGACCCGTCAGCAAACACTGCAGGATTTCACTCGAATGGGGGCCCTGGAGTCGGCAACTCAGTGGCTGAAGTGGATATCGGTGCCAGAGGCAGTGGGAGGGAATGGGGAGTGAGACTTTCATGGTTGTGGAATTTTGGTTTTGCAAGATGAAAAGCTCTAGGGATGGTGGTGATGGCTCCATGAGAAAGTGAACATATTTGATGCCTCAGAAACGTGCACTTAAAATGATGATGATGTTAAAGGGTATGTGACGTGTGTTTTATTTCACTTAAAATAAATTCTTAAAATAATGTCTTGTTAATTGAGATTCCATTTCGACTCCCCTTCATCACAAATGTCAGAGCCCCAGACACAGTCCCCTACCTTAGGGGCCATCACGGTACCCTCACAGAGCACGTGGGAGACCATTCATAGGGGGGGCTAGTCTGTGCTCACCTGACCTCTGTCCAGGGGGACCCAGGCAGTGGTGACCCCCATAGATTAAACATATGATATGCTAGGAAATTAATATGATACCACCAAGTGTTGTCACTCACCAGAACACAGAGCAGCAACCCAAACATGCCTGACCTCATATGACTATGACAAGATTAAGAGAAGAAAAGGAGCCACCAGTTAATCAGTGCAACACCCTTAATGCAGAGGTTGGAAATCTCAAAGGGGACAGGACACACTGCAGTCAAAGAGTGCATATGCGGTCGCCCTGTACATGTGATCCTGACCCATGCAGGTGTGGTGAGACCCACACAGTCCCCGCACCCTATACCTGGGGTCACACATCCACACTCACCAGGGTGACCCCACCTCCCAAGATCCTGCATCTAAAGTCACACGTTCTCTCTCAACAGGTGACCCCTCCTACCCAGACACCTCCACCTGGGTCACATGTCCACAGTCCAAGGGTGACCTCACCTCCCCAGACCCTGCACCTGGGGTCACACCTCCCCTTGGTCAGGACACCATGGCTCTGCTGGTGGCTCCCCTAATGTGGAAACAAGCTGGGTTCCTGGGACGTCCGGGGATGGGAAAATGTGTAAGGTGGGTCTCCTCTCCCCACACTTGTCCCAGAGAAGTCCTCCTCTTCTCACTTTGGTTCTGTGTGATTTTAACTGTTTTTACAGATTTCATGCTAGAGTTGAACACACTACCTTGGTTCTGGCAGGCTCAGTCCTTTCTTGGCTCACTTACATGTTGAGAAAACTCACAGGACAGCAGGACTGAAAGCAGAGGGGCAGCTCTGGACTCTGCTGAGTAGGGACAGTAGACTGGAAGGAGAGCTCAGCAGCAGCCTCAGCTGTTACCCATCGGCCTTTTGCCCAATCTGCGTGCCCTGCAATCAATTCACCAGCTAAACCTGCCTCCCTATGCACCATGCACATGCTGGTAAATTGGAATTATTGCCAGGTAGTCCTCCTGAGGATTCTCCATGAGCCCCAGGGAAGGTGAACCTTGCAGGGATTAAGACTAATACCCCGACCATAGCACTGACCCTTTGGAGGACCACGTAACCACACTCAGAAGAAAGGCTGTTACGTAGACAAGCCCACCTCAGCTCCAGACCCCAGACATCTAAGCACTGACATTCAGATGCAGAAATGGAGTTTCCCAGTTCTGAGGCCAGGCCGGGTCTCTACCCAGGTCCCCATAGTCCTAGCGTACACACAACATGGTCAGGTGTAAATGTTCTTATTATAGACAACACATGGTCAGCTCTAAACATAATCAGTAGACAGGACATGCAGAGGTCTAAATCTACCATGTAGACACAACTTGATCATGTTTAAACTACCTTAGGGCTGATCTCATAGGAGGTAGAGATCACACACATGAGTCCCTCATCTTTGGACACCAACATCAGGAAACTGAACAAAATCTTTGTCATTAAACATTTCAACAGGCAAAACAGAAATATTCCCAATTTCTCTGGCCACCTGATGGTCAGGATCCACGGGTGAGCCACGAACTTCTTAGAGTGCAACCCAGTCTGCTGCCAGGACAGACAAGAAGTGGCCTGATTCCAGCCTCCCAGGCTTCCAGAAGGAGGCGACCACACTGGAAGCCCAGGCAGGAGAGTCCTGCATGGTCCAGGCTGGGAGATCTCGTCTGTCCATCAGGCTGGCCGATTCCGGGTGGGGCAGTCAGTGCCGCTGAGAGCCCAGCACTCAGGTCCTGCTTCCCTGCAGCATGTGCGTGTGCTTGTGCGTGTACGTGTGTGTGTGTGTGTAGAGGGGGCGGTGGCTGATGGCCCCCATGGCTCCCGTCCCGGGCACCACACTGTCTTTGAGGGGAGGCACGGGGAGATGTAGGGGCGCAGAAGCCATTGGAGAAGAGAACCCACTGCGGAACTCTTTGCACACTGGCTCGCCCCACCAGGGGACCCGCCTGCCCATCGTGGGCCCCATGTCACCCTCCATCCCCCCACCCCCGAGGGCAGGGTGCCCGCTCTTTCAAAAGCACAGGGTTTCACATGAAGGAGGCCCAGTGGGGACTGTCACCTCCCCCCACTCCTGATGC
This sequence comes from Balaenoptera physalus, assembly GCF_965194825.1. NCBI lineage: Eukaryota > Metazoa > Chordata > Mammalia > Artiodactyla > Balaenopteridae > Balaenoptera > Balaenoptera physalus. Next base: position 650,895 of record NW_028126559.1, read on the forward strand.
TGAGTTTGGGGAGAATGAACCCCCTTGACTGGGTGATGTGACCCTGTGAGGAAAGAGGTGGCTGGCCTATCTAAATCGGGGCCTGGCTGAGAGATGGGAACACAGGAGCCACGTTCAGGGCCTGGAGGCCAGGCCAATAGGAGGGGCACGCCCAGCCTTGGCCGGGCTCTCCAACGGTGACATTGTAGCTTTAGGGGACCCAGGACTGGTGACTGAATGTAATGGGGGTCTAAACTGCAGCCTGAATGGGGCTTAAGGAAGGTGTGAAGAATGTTACTGAGACAGTGACAGTCATTGGAAGACAGACTGTGCCAGGACATCCTGCTCCATCCATTTAAATCCCTGAGATCTGTGACCTTTACGTGGCTATGCAGGATTGTTAGAGCAGGTGCTTGCGGACATATCTGGGGCACAATTCAGTCTGCAGCCAACTTGCAAGTGGTTCCAGCAAACACAGTGTGCGCACAGGCAGGCACAGCACACACACAACACATGCACGTGCACAGCACAAATATATTCACACACTAGCATGTGAACACACATGCACGCATATACCCATGGACACACTCACGTGTGCAAGTGCACATACCTATGCACTTGCACAGCACATGTATGCAAGCAGGCACATGCATATGCATAGCATGCACACAGGGAATAAAGTGAATCCGTAAAGCATTAATTCCTGAACACAAGTGAAGCTGACATGTATTCTTCCCTTTTTCTTAGCTTTGATGTTTTTCACAATAAAAAGTTTAAGAAAAAAGTTAATGGTAAATGACTTTTGATTCATAGGACTTTCTGACGTTATTCCACAAATATTATGACATGAGAAGTGAATGTAGATATTACATGTGTCCATTAACAGATGAATGGAGAAGCAAAACATGGTCCATCAATAAAAGGGAATGTTATTCAGCCTGAATAAGCAATTCTGACACAGGCTGCAGCAGGGATGCACCTTGAGGGCATTATGCTCAGTGATGTAAACTAGACACAAAAAAACAAACAGTGCTTGATCCACTCATACAAGGCCCCTAGAGCAGTCGGAAACATAGAGACATAGAGTAGGATGTTGAGTACCAGGGGCTGAGGGAGGGACAATGGGGAGTGAGTGTTTAATGGGGACTGTTTCGATTTTGCAAGATGAAAATATTCTGGAGGACGATGGCGTTCAGTTTTGCACAACAGTGAGAATTACTTCTTGACCCTGAAATGTACACTTAAAAATGGTTAAGATAGTAAATTTTAAGTTATGTGTATTTGACCACAATTTTAAAAACTTTTTGAAAAACAACAGGGAAGAGTCCATGAATACAACAAGATGCACAACTTCACTAACAACCGAGGGATTAAAACCATAAGAAAAACACTGTGCATACACCTACCAGAATGGCAGACATGAAAGATAGAATCAAATACCAGCAGGATGTGGAGCAATGGAAAGCCTGGTACGCAGCGGGGGTGTGCAACCACTTCTGAAACAATCGGGCCTCAGAAAGCGAAGTCCATGCACGCAGACCCACAGTGCTCCTCCCAGTTGAACACAAACCCACCAGCCCTGCACCAGGACACACGGACATGGACTCCGCAGCCACAGGAGCCAAACCTGAAAGAACCTGAAGGCCATCACAAGCGGATGCAGAAATGAACCATGCACGCACCTATGAAGGAATATTCCACAGCAATGGAGTATATTTTGTTTAAAGGTAGTAAAACTATAAAAATTATTTTAAAAAATACTATATTCACAAGATGAAAGAATCTCATGGACACAGTGCTGAGCCATTGAGAACAATAAAGCAGCCTGCATGGTACACACACTTACCGACTTTGGAACTAGGCAAAGCTGGGCTGCGTTATTTAGGGATGCGTGCCTGGGCGTAAACTATGAGGACAAGTCACTGACACAAAATCAGGAGAACAGCTACCTCACAGTTGGGAGGACGTTGTGAAAAGGGAAGGGCACTCCCGGGTGTCTACTCATCATGTTCTGTTTCTTGATGTTTATGATTATTCTTTACATGTATATAACCTAATCCTTAATATGTACTTACAGCTTATCATTTTTGTTTATTAAAAAGGGGGTCTCCCCAACAAAGTAGAAGGAGACCTGCTTCTCCCAGGGAAGAAGAGGAATAGTTTCTACCAGTGAAATCTCAATACCGTGGCTGCTTCAACCATCAAGCCTGACAACAACTTCCATGAGAGGGGCACTGGGGCCACTACACTCAGAAGGAGACTCTGGGACCTCAGTCCTGGGTCACTGGCTCTGAGGAGCCCACGGCACCTGGTCAAATTTCTCAGTCATTCTGTGCATGACCCTTTTGCCTTGGTTGCTCTGGCACAGCTCGACCAGCACCATCACTGGGAGAGAAAGAAGAAACTTGCAGAAGAGGGAACTGGGCTTCAAGCTGACCCACCTCCTTCTACGGAAATGATGCCACAGTCCCTAAGAAAGGACAGCAAGGCCACGGAATGCAGCCCCTATGCCTGAGGCCTAGTCACACTAGCGCCCCACGTTTCTGATGCCACAGGGAGAATTTCGCAAGGTGCCCTCAGACCACCTGGTTGGACACATGGGGCTTTCAGACACGCAGGTCCTGTCAGACCCCACACCTCTGGTGTCACATTCTGGAGGTGGGCCTTGAAGCCTCCAGGTTTTCACTTTTGAAAACATCTTTATTGAGACTGAATTTCTTTACCACACAGTTAGTTAACCCATTTTAAGTATTAAGCTCAGTGATGTTTTGCATATTCACAGGGTTGTGCAGCCACCAGCACAATGCATTTGACAACATTTCCATCATCTCCCCAGAAACCCACCCTTTGGAGGTAACCCCTAATTTCCCACAGCCCCAGCATCACCAATCCACTTTCTCTCTCTGTGGGCTTGCCTATTCTGGATGTCTCATGTAAGTGGAATCCACTAATTGTCTTTTTGTGCCTGGCTTGTCTCACTGAGCATCATGTTTCCGAGGTTCATCTACATCATAGCCTGAGTCAGTGCTTCACTCCTTTTCCATGGGTGAGGAACCCTTACCCTGTCTGCTTTGAACTCTATAATTAATTGTGTCTCCCTGCCTGAACCGCACAGGGCTGATGAGAATTTCACCTACCATCATTTTTGGGGTGTAAGCTGAACTTTTAACCAACACCAAAGGGACCTGTGCAGAGGGTGAAAGTCCAGCGCCACACGGTGCACAGTTGCCCTGTGTGACCAGAGTCCAGGAGGAAGGGTGAGATGTGCCTGCCTGTTAACAGGACCAGCGTCCTACGGTCTCATGTAAAAACAACTTGCTTGTCAGCATCTCGTATCTCGTGAGAGCTGGTCCCCACCGTGCCAAGCGGGCAAGACAGACTTGTCAGGGACCACGGTGCTGCCTTCAGTTCAGGCCCACTCATATTAACTGTCTATTTGGAAAGCGCTGAGGCTCCAGGGGAGGGTCCTTCCTGCTTCTTCCAGCTTCTTGGGGCTCCAGGCAACCCTGGGCTTATGGCTGCATCCCTCCCATCTCTGTCTTCATCTTCATTTGGCTTCCCCTCTGTGTCTGTGTCTCCGCTCATCTTATAAAGAAGCAGTTACACTGGATTGGGACCACCCTAAGGCCCCTGTCTTACCTACTTACACGACCAGGCCCTACTTCCAAATGAGGTCATGTCCAATGGCCCTGGGGTCAGGACATGGTTGTCTCTTCACACACACCGGACATTCTGGTTCAACTTCCCCCAACACGGTGGGTGAAAGGAGAGCCACATGGAACCTCAGACCGCATAGGACAAGGCACATCTCGAGGACCAGTGAGTGTCCGTTGTTGCAGCATGTCCATCCTCTGGGCCAGTCTGGCGGTCCCAGAGAAGACATTGTTCTCTCCAGGGAAATGAGGTGGACACTCAGTCACTCGTCTATGGATAGTGTAGTCCTCTGGGTGTCATGTCTCCTCTTGGGGGTCACTGGGGCTTTATCCTTACCCCATAGTGTACAGCAGGGGAGGGATGGACATGTCCTGGGCTCACTGTGCCTGGGCTCGTGGGGAGGACCTCTCTGGCCCACATGTTCACAGGCCTCAGTCACCCCTGCTCGACAGCCCCCTCCAGAGACTCGGCAAGAGGACCTGCCCTGTGAAACGGGGTGCCTGGGTCGGGGGGCTGGTGGGTCCCTGCTCAGATGGCTACACTCAGGTCTGGGGATGGGTGCAGTGGCCTGTGGCCACTCGCCGAGGTCACCACACCGCTGCAGCTCCTTTCTGGGGCCTGAGATGCCCCAGGGGTGGCTGGGTGAGGGGGGGAGGTCGCCGTGACAGGGACGTGTGGGACAGGGGTCCTGGGCCCTGGGTCCCTCCCCGAGGAGGAGTGGGCGTCATGCCCAGAGGGGAGGTGGCCAGTGACGGTCCTGGGTGTCAACAAGCACAGCGCCGCCCCCCGCAGGCCAGGTGTGGGATTCCTGTGGTTCCGGCACAGGACACCAGACGCGGGCAGGGTTGGGACAGGGGATGCTTCCTCTCAGGCTTGGAGCCCGAGGTCAAGATGCTGGGGGCCCGCTCCTCCATGGGTTCTGGAGTCAGTCAGTCCCAAGCCACTCCCAGCCCCGTCTATGTCTCTGCTGTCACATCGCGTTCTCCCCCATGTGTCTGAGTCCAAATGTCCCCCATGAGGACCCCCACACACAGGTCAGTGACCTCGTCTCACCCCGGGCAGCTCTTCGGTGGCCCATCTGCACACAAAGTCCCATTCTGAGGTCCCGGGGAGTCTGTCTTCCGGGGCCTCTTGAGGTGACAGTCCTCGTGGTCGACACGGCTCATGGAGGCGTGTGGGTCCCCCAGGCTGGAATCCAGGAACCGCATGGAGGTAGTGGTGTCCTGACTCAGGGAGGATGGACGGACAGGCAGAGGTGAGAGGGAGGCTGAGGGGGTGGTCAGCCGTGCCCTCCGGGGAGTAAGGGGTCTCTAGAGGGCCGGGCCGGAGCTGGCGGGGGGATGCTGTGGTCAGAGGCGGGCGGCCTGGTCTGCGACGTGCGGGGTCACTTAGGGGCAGAGGCACGGGGGCCTCAGAGATTCCCTCTGACTGCTCCTATGAAGGCGGTCAGCCGCGGGTTCCCTGCCAGGTTGGGCCAAACGTGGAGCGGTTTGAAGACATATCCCAGGGCCGCCTTCGAGAAGTGCCTGTGCCTGGGGACACAGAGCCTCCAGCCTGCCGGGGATTGTGTGGGGCTGGTGGCATGTGGGACTGCATCCAGGGCCCTGAGGAGTTCGAGGTGCCTGCTCCAGGCCTCACCTGGTCAGGGATGGAGGGCGGCTGCCCAGGGCCTCCTGCTTCGGGCACTGCCCCTGGGCTGGAAGGGGCCAGCGTGTCCCATGACCTGTCACTGCAGCCAAGCTGAGGCTGCTGAGCGGCTAGGGCCGGAGCACGGCCTGTGGGTGGGATGTGTGTGGGGAGGTTGCAGGACAGCGGTGGGATGCCTGCATCAACAGAGGCTGGTCATCCACTGGAGATATGACAAGAGTGAGCTGGACAGCAAGGCCAGCCCGAGGCACAGCTCAGGTGGGGAGGCAGCTGCGTGTCCTCCATCTTCAGCACCCAGACGTGTGTGTAGAGATGTTCTTCCAGATACCGAGGAGCCCTTTCCTCCGATGCCTCATGTCTCATCATCTGGCAGGTGTGGGGATACTGGGGCGACCGTGACAACATGCCACAAGCCGGGGGGATCACAACAACAGAGATTTCTCTCTCGCAGCTCTGGACGCTGGAAATACAAAATGAAGGTGTGGTTGGTTCCTACTGGAACTTCAGGGAATCTGCCCTGGCCTCTCCCGGCATCTCTGGTTTCCAGAAATCCTTGGCGTCCCTGGACTTGGGGCTGCATCACCCCCACCTCTGCCTCTTTCATCATGTGGCTTCTCCTCTGCGTCTCTGTCCACATTTCCCTCTTCTTATAAGGACACCAGCTGTTGGAATTAGGGCTCTCCTTAATCCAGCATGACCTCATCTTAACCACATCTGCAGACACCTTGTTTCAGAAATAAGGCCTGATTCTGGGGTCAGAATGGATATAAATTTGGGGGGGGGACACTATTGAAACCACAGTAGTAGGTGAGGTGTTAGAGGATGGAGGGAACGAGAAGTGCCCACCGAACTGACAGGGCATTGTGAGACCAAAAACCGAGGCAGGCAGCTCCAGGTAACTAATGGATCAGTTTATTATTGGGTAATTTACTCACAGAGTGGGATTGGGATGTGGTAGACAACGATCGGAAGCATGTGCAGCCGCGCTCTGCATGGCCAAGGGGTCACCGGGACAATTTATGGTTAACATGGGGTGGGGGTGCTTGGAAACAGGACGTACATTCCTAAGTCAAAGTTCATGAATGGGTAACTGGCCTCATGGGCACCGGGGACACATCAGCAAAGGTCTTCCTTGTTGGGGGACTAATAAAGCATAGAGGCCACCTGGTCCTGATAATTATTAAACAGCCTCTATTAACTAGAAACGCCTTGAGAACAGAGAAGTGATTGACCACACAGTACAGTCCTGGGTAGGGTCAGCGGAAGGACGAGCCCAGGATGGCATCAGTTATGCTGACAGCCTTACAAGGTGGGGAGGCAGGGCTGGGGAAGGTGCGGGCTTGAGTCCCGCAGGTGCCCCAGAGAAAGGGACGTGGGCCGGGCAGTGGGGTGGGCCTTGCACCTCGAGCCGGACAGGGGCATGGCCCTAAGAAGTGACCTGACACTTGTTCATAGGGACCCAATCTGTGCAAGGTGGACATGTCTGTGTCCAGGGTCCCGTCCTGCTGCTTTGGGGCCCGACCTATGCATGACCTCTGCAGGCCAGCCTGAGTGGGAGTATATTGTGTCAGGAACCTCAGGCAGGACACAACCTCAGGGTTTGGGGAGGACCCCCAGGAGGCCTTGGAGGTCAATTCTGGTGGGGAAGGGGTAAGTGTTCAACTCTGCGGCCATAAGCACGGCGTCCACACATGGAGGGGGGGTGTTATCAGTTTACCTGAGAAAACACACTTTCAGGTCCCCCCGTGTGTTACGGAAAAATTATGTTTCTAATATGCGGGTTTTCAGGTAGCTGGAAGTTCTCTGGCCTTACTCTGTGGCTGTGCCCGTGCTCCAGCAGCTCCTGAGGACTGACTGCAGCGCCGTTCGCTTCACCTGGAAGGTTCCAACCTTGGGGCAAGGGAGATCGGGCCACGGCCCTGGTGTCCAGGGCTGCAGTCAGGCAGTACACGGCCACTGGCCCCATGGGGCTGTTCACAGTGCTACGATAAATCCAAATGGATTCTGTCCTGTGCTATTGGGGACGAGCCCTGGGTCTGCCTCTGGATCGTCCCTGTGAGGGGTTGTTCATGCCCTCATTTACACTCCACGGCCCCCACAAGGTCACCCGGGGTCCCAGGCATCACCTGGGCAAGCAGACAGGGTCTCGTGGCAGAAATGGAAATTCCCTGAGGTGTCAAGTTGTTGATGTGATGAATAAGTTTTTTTTAGTTGTGATTAAAATATATGCGACATAAAATTCACCATTTACCATTAAATTGAACAACTCAATGATATTTATCATATTCACAATGTTGTGCCAGCACCACCTCCATCTGGTTCTAAAACATTCTCATCCCCCAAAAAGGAGACCCCCTCCCCCTCCCCTAGCCCACTAACCCACTTCCTGTCTCTGTGGATTTGCCTGTTCTGAACATTTGATATAAATGGAATCAGTTTGTGGTTGCTCTTGGCTGAATGTTTTTGTCCCTCCAAAATTCACATGTTGAAATCCTTACCCCCAAGGTGATGCTATTAGGAGGTGGTGCCTTTGGGAAGTGATTAGTTCATGAGGGTGGAGCCCCTATTAGGGGATTAGTGTCCTTATAAAAGAGACCTTAGAGAGCTCCCTCACATCTTCTCCATGTGAGGACACAGGGAGAAGTTGCCACATACAACCAAGAAGAGAGCCTCACCAGAACCTGACCATAGTGGCACAATGATCTCAGACTTCTGTCCTCCAGAACTGTAGGAAATACATTTCTGTTGTTGAAGCCCCCAGCCTGGTAGTTTTCTATGACAGCCCAAGCAGACTAAGACAGTGTCCTTCTGTGTCTGGTTTCTCTCACTGAGCATTGTGTTCTCGAGGATTGTCAACACTGTAGTGAGTGTCAGTGCTTCACTCCTTTTCATGGCTGAGTAATATTCTATTGTGTGGATGGAGCACATTGTGTGTATCTGTTCTCTGCTTACCTGTTGATGGTCATTTGGGTGGTTTCCACATTTTGGCTGCTGTGAATCATGCTGCTATGAACATGCATGTACAAGTGTTTGTGTGGACGTGTGTTTTCCTTTCTCTTGGGTTTATACGTAGGAGTGGAATTGCTGGGTCTTGTAGTGACTCCATGTTTGACATTTTGAGGAAAGCCAGACTGCCTTCCAAAATAGTGGCACCATTTCACATTCCCACTAGCCCTGCTTGAAGGTTCCAATTTCTCCCCTTTTTATTGTCTGTCTTTTGGATTCTAGTACCTTGGAGGGAATGAAATGTTATGTCATGGGTGTTCTGTCAGCCCGTCAGACCCTCACCCCTTTTATACCAAGTACTTTGTAATGCTCCCCTCACTTTCTGAAATCAGAGGCAGAGATGAGATAATCTCTCTACACATACAATTTAAGTATAATTATGTATATGTGTGTATGCAGGTATAGTTACAATAGAGAGGAGAATTAAAGATAAATACATTTTAATGAAATAATACATAATTTAATAGGTGAATGCTTGGCTTCAACTACACTAAGTAATCAGATGTTTGCTTAAATGTTTCTTCAATTTAGATTTAAGAAAAGGCAGGTAACATTCAACTCACTTCAAACTTTATATTCAATGTTTTTAAATGAGGACAAATAGGCATTGTTGTGTATAATTCGAATTACTGTGGTGACAGCAATCCTGGTGCATTAACTGGCAATTCAGAAACTCTGAGCCACTTTACCAGGAGATTTGATTTTCCAAAATCTCAGAGAATTCTTGGTAAAGTTCTGAATAACTGTGAGAACAAACTTTCCTAGAATCACATCGTTGTTCTATTCCTGCAAAATTCAGCCTATCTTAAAGCCATATAGAAATAACTTGTGTGTAAAGTAGAACAGAGTCAGATTCTCAGCTCAGAAAATCACGAGCAGGTCCTTCCCAGGAAGGGCAGGCAGGCACAGGACAGTGTCTAAAACAATTGTCAAATACATAGTTCTCTAAGATCAGTGATTTTAGTAGTATAACTCTAGATATGGGAAGACGCTACAAGAGGGAACCATTTCCTGGACCATAACAGACTAGTAGGACAAGCGACCCAGAGGTTTTGGGTTACTGTTAACAGAGCCTAGTCCAGTAACAGCACATTGAGTGGCCTATCAAGGAAATCCTCGCCTGAACTGGGAATGAGTATTCCAGGCACCATGGGATAAATTGGTCATGAAACGCCTCCTAAACCTTGGTCAAAATTAAGACCAAAAGACGGGGGATTGTAACATAAAGAATGTTGCCCACCATTCAGTTGTACAAGAATTAAGTCATCAACCACCACAATCACGGACTTGCAGGACACACTGAAAGGAATTCAGGGTGAAGATCAGGATGAGGCACTTTGTACTCTGGGAAAACTGGCAGAACTGACCCTCAGAGAGTTCGATATTTTCAGGAGAAAATTTTTATGAACCTGGATTCTTGCCTCTTCCCACATTTAGAAAAGCACTAAAACCATTAAGGTATCTGTCCCTCCTGAATAGCAGTAACCTCCTCCCAAGCTGTGTGCTTGGTTGCACGTACCCCTTCATCAAATTCACACAAATGTGTCACATTTTAAATACAAGCAGTTCTTTTCAGCTTTCACGTAGAGAAAAGCCGGTCATGAAGAGCATTTCACAGGAGTGCAAACTGAATGGGCCAATCGACAGTGGTGAGATGGTCCTTGACACGTGCCTTGTCCTACGTGGTCTGAGGTCCCACATGGCTCTCTTTTCACCCACCGTGTTGGGGAAGATGAAGCAGAATGTCCGGCCCTGTGTGTCTGACATGGCCGCGCTGGCACCCCCTGGAATCGGGGCTCCTGGTGGGAGAAAGCGTGGCCCCTCCAGTCCTTCTCTTTGGTCTCAGGTGCAGGGACCAGCCGTCTGCGGCCCGGATGCCTTGGTGCAAGCAGCCACTGGCGGGGGCGGCGCCCGCTGAAGCAGCAGAAGAGGAAGGTTGCCGTCACCACGGAGGTGACCCTCTTCAAGAAGTATTTGCCCAGGGGAAGTACTCTGTGCAGGTGCAGCCACTGCGCAGTTGCGGATGTGGGAGCTGCTGGGGCACGTGGTGGGGGAGGGATGCTCCACACCAGGCAGGGTCGGTGGCTCGAGCCCGTGGCAGTACTGCAGCCCTGTTGTACCCTGCCCGCTAAGATGCCACGTGAACCTGATCACGTGAGTGTGTACCACACCTGATCTCTCAGACATGTGTGCTCACTGCTGACCCATCAGGTGTGCCTGATGTCACACACACAGATGTGCTCACCTGCTCACTGCAGGCCCGTCACATACACTTCATCATACACCCACTCACTGCTGCCTGTCGCCCCCAGACCACGTGAGTCGAGTCCTCTAAGGAGGTCGGAGTTGCCCTGCTGGACCTCATCAGCTGGTCCAGTGCTGCAGCTGCGAAGGGAAGCCTCACACGGGTGCTTCCTGGTGTCCTTCACACTCGGGTCATGAGCCGCAATCTCCTGCCCAGTCAGTTTCCAAGAAACCAGGCAGGCTCAGACCTCTTCAAGGGGCTGGCTTAGGTAAGGGGCTTGCTTGTTTTCTGGGCAACATTATCTGTTATCTCAGAGTGAAGGGGGATTGTGTACCCCCAGGGAAAAAGACATCCATATCCTGACCCCCGGGCCTCAGGACATGACCTCATTTGGAAGTAGGTCCTGGTCATGTAAGTAGGTAAGACAGGGGCCTTAGGGTGGTCACAATCTAGTATAACTGTGTCCTTACAAGATGAGCGGAGACACAGACACAGAGGGGAAGCCACATGAAGTTGAAGGCAAAGATGGGAGGGATGAAGCCAGAAGCCCAGGGATGGCTGGAGCCCCAAGAAGCTGGAAGAAGCAGGAAGGACCGTCCCCTGGAGTTTCAGCACTTTCCAACTAGACAGTTACCATGAGTGGGCCTGAACTGAAGGCAGCATTGTGGTCCCTGGCCATTCTGTCTTGCCCGCTTGGCACCGTGGGGAGCAGCTCCCACGGAACGCTCTCCAGCGAGTTGTTTTTACATGAGACCGTAGGACGCTGGTCCTGTAAACATGCAGGCGCATCTCACCCTTCTTCCTAGGCTCTGGTCACACACGGCGACTGTGCACCCTGTGGGGCTGGGCTTTCAGCCTCTGCACAGGACCCCTTGGTGTTGGTTAAAAGTTCAGCTTACACCCCAAGAATGATGGAAAGTGAAATTCTCAGCAGCCCTGTGTGGTGTAGGCAGGGAGTCACAATTACTTATAGAGTTCAAAGCAGACAGGGTAAGGGTTACTCAGCCATGGAAAAGGAGTGAAGCACTGACACAGGCTATGATGTAGATGAACCTCGAAAACATGATGCTCAGTGAGACAAGCTAGGCACAAAAAGACAATTAGTGGATTCCACTTACATGAGACATCCAGAATAGGCAAGCCCACAGAGAGAGAAAGTGGATTGGTGATGCTGGGGCTGTGGGAAATTAGGGGTGACCTCCAAAGGGTGGGTTTCTGGGGAGATGATGGAAATGTTGTCAAATGCATTGTGCTGGTGGCTGCACAACCCTGTGAATATGTAAAACATCACTGAGCTTAATACTTAAAATGGGTTAACTAACTGTGTGGTAAAGAAATTCAGTCTCAATAAAGATGTTTTCAAAAGTGAAAACCTGGAGGCTTCAAGGCCCACCTTCAGAATGTGACACCAGAGGTGTGGGGTCTGACAGGACCTGCGTGTCTGAAAGCCCCATGTGTCCAACCACGTGGTCTGATGGTACCTTGCGAAATTCTCCCTGTGGCATCAGAAGCGTGGGGCGCTAGTGTGGCTAGGCCTCAGGCAGAAAGGCTGGATTCTGTGGCCTTGCTCTCCTCTCTTAGGGACTGTGGCATCGTCTCCGTAAAAACAGGTGGGTCAGCTTGAAGCCCGGTTCCCTCTTCTGCAAGTTTCTTCTTTCTCTCCCAGTGATGGTGCTGGCCGAGCTGTGCCAGAGCAACCAAGGCAAAAGGGTCATGCACAGAATGACTGAGAAATTTGACCAGGTGCCGTGGGCTCCTCAGAGCCAGTGACCCAGGACTGAGGTCCCAGAGTCTCCTTCTGAGTGTAGTGGCCCCAGTGCCCCTCTCATGGAAGTTGTTGTCAGGCTTGATGGTTGAAGCAGCCACGGTATTGAGATTTCACTGGTAGAAACTATTCCTCTTCTTCCCTGGGAGAAGCAGGTCTCCTTCTACTTTGTTGGGGAGACCCCCTTTTTAATAAACAAAAATGATAAGCTGTAAGTACATATTAAGGATTAGGTTATATACATGTAAAGAATAATCATAAACATCAAGAAACAGAACATGATGAGTAGACACCCGGGAGTGCCCTTCCCTTTTCACAACGTCCTCCCAACTGTGAGGTAGCTGTTCTCCTGATTTTGTGTCAGTGACTTGTCCTCATAGTTTACGCCCAGGCACGCATCCCTAAATAACGCAGCCCAGCTTTGCCTAGTTCCAAAGTCGGTAAGTGTGTGTACCATGCAGGCTGCTTTATTGTTCTCAATGGCTCAGCACTGTGTCCATGAGATTCTTTCATCTTGTGAATATAGTATTTTTTAAAATAATTTTTATAGTTTTACTACCTTTAAACAAAATATACTCCATTGCTGTGGAATATTCCTTCATAGGTGCGTGCATGGTTCATTTCTGCATCCGCTTGTGATGGCCTTCAGGTTCTTTCAGGTTTGGCTCCTGTGGCTGCGGAGTCCATGTCCGTGTGTCCTGGTGCAGGGCTGGTGGGTTTGTGTTCAACTGGGAGGAGCACTGTGGGTCTGCGTGCATGGACTTCGCTTTCTGAGGCCCGATTGTTTCAGAAGTGGTTGCACACCCCCGCTGCGTACCAGGCTTTCCATTGCTCCACATCCTGCTGGTATTTGATTCTATCTTTCATGTCTGCCATTCTGGTAGGTGTATGCACAGTGTTTTTCTTATGGTTTTAATCCCTCGGTTGTTAGTGAAGTTGTGCATCTTGTTGTATTCATGGACTCTTCCCTGTTGTTTTTCAAAAAGTTTTTAAAATTGTGGTCAAATACACATAACTTAAAATTTACTATCTTAACCATTTTTAAGTGTACATTTCAGGGTCAAGAAGTAATTCTCACTGTTGTGCAAAACTGAACGCCATCGTCCTCCAGAATATTTTCATCTTGCAAAATCGAAACAGTCCCCATTAAACACTCACTCCCCATTGTCCCTCCCTCAGCCCCTGGTACTCAACATCCTACTCTATGTCTCTATGTTTCCGACTGCTCTAGGGGCCTTGTATGAGTGGATCAAGCACTGTTTGTTTTTTTGTGTCTAGTTTACATCACTGAGCATAATGCCCTCAAGGTGCATCCCTGCTGCAGCCTGTGTCAGAATTGCTTATTCAGGCTGAATAACATTCCCTTTTATTGATGGACCATGTTTTGCTTCTCCATTCATCTGTTAATGGACACATGTAATATCTACATTCACTTCTCATGTCATAATATTTGTGGAATAACGTCAGAAAGTCCTATGAATCAAAAGTCATTTACCATTAACTTTTTTCTTAAACTTTTTATTGTGAAAAACATCAAAGCTAAGAAAAAGGGAAGAATACATGTCAGCTTCACTTGTGTTCAGGAATTAATGCTTTACGGATTCACTTTATTCCCTGTGTGCATGCTATGCATATGCATGTGCCTGCTTGCATACATGTGCTGTGCAAGTGCATAGGTATGTGCACTTGCACACGTGAGTGTGTCCATGGGTATATGCGTGCATGTGTGTTCACATGCTAGTGTGTGAATATATTTGTGCTGTGCACGTGCATGTGTTGTGTGTGTGCTGTGCCTGCCTGTGCGCACACTGTGTTTGCTGGAACCACTTGCAAGTTGGCTGCAGACTGAATTGTGCCCCAGATATGTCCGCAAGCACCTGCTCTAACAATCCTGCATAGCCACGTAAAGGTCACAGATCTCAGGGATTTAAATGGATGGAGCAGGATGTCCTGGCACAGTCTGTCTTCCAATGACTGTCACTGTCTCAGTAACATTCTTCACACCTTCCTTAAGCCCCATTCAGGCTGCAGTTTAGACCCCCATTACATTCAGTCACCAGTCCTGGGTCCCCTAAAGCTACAATGTCACCGTTGGAGAGCCCGGCCAAGGCTGGGCGTGCCCCTCCTATTGGCCTGGCCTCCAGGCCCTGAACGTGGCTCCTGTGTTCCCATCTCTCAGCCAGGCCCCGATTTAGATAGGCCAGCCACCTCTTTCCTCACAGGGTCACATCACCCAGTCAAGGGGGTTCATTCTCCCCAAACTCAGCATCAGGAGTGGGGGGAGGTGACAGTCCCCACTGGGCCTCCTTCATGTGAAACCCTGTGCTTTTGAAAGAGCGGGCACCCTGCCCTCGGGGGTGGGGGGATGGAGGGTGACATGGGGCCCACGATGGGCAGGCGGGTCCCCTGGTGGGGCGAGCCAGTGTGCAAAGAGTTCCGCAGTGGGTTCTCTTCTCCAATGGCTTCTGCGCCCCTACATCTCCCCGTGCCTCCCCTCAAAGACAGTGTGGTGCCCGGGACGGGAGCCATGGGGGCCATCAGCCACCGCCCCCTCTACACACACACACACACGTACACGCACAAGCACACGCACATGCTGCAGGGAAGCAGGACCTGAGTGCTGGGCTCTCAGCGGCACTGACTGCCCCACCCGGAATCGGCCAGCCTGATGGACAGACGAGATCTCCCAGCCTGGACCATGCAGGACTCTCCTGCCTGGGCTTCCAGTGTGGTCGCCTCCTTCTGGAAGCCTGGGAGGCTGGAATCAGGCCACTTCTTGTCTGTCCTGGCAGCAGACTGGGTTGCACTCTAAGAAGTTCGTGGCTCACCCGTGGATCCTGACCATCAGGTGGCCAGAGAAATTGGGAATATTTCTGTTTTGCCTGTTGAAATGTTTAATGACAAAGATTTTGTTCAGTTTCCTGATGTTGGTGTCCAAAGATGAGGGACTCATGTGTGTGATCTCTACCTCCTATGAGATCAGCCCTAAGGTAGTTTAAACATGATCAAGTTGTGTCTACATGGTAGATTTAGACCTCTGCATGTCCTGTCTACTGATTATGTTTAGAGCTGACCATGTGTTGTCTATAATAAGAACATTTACACCTGACCATGTTGTGTGTACGCTAGGACTATGGGGACCTGGGTAGAGACCCGGCCTGGCCTCAGAACTGGGAAACTCCATTTCTGCATCTGAATGTCAGTGCTTAGATGTCTGGGGTCTGGAGCTGAGGTGGGCTTGTCTACGTAACAGCCTTTCTTCTGAGTGTGGTTACGTGGTCCTCCAAAGGGTCAGTGCTATGGTCGGGGTATTAGTCTTAATCCCTGCAAGGTTCACCTTCCCTGGGGCTCATGGAGAATCCTCAGGAGGACTACCTGGCAATAATTCCAATTTACCAGCATGTGCATGGTGCATAGGGAGGCAGGTTTAGCTGGTGAATTGATTGCAGGGCACGCAGATTGGGCAAAAGGCCGATGGGTAACAGCTGAGGCTGCTGCTGAGCTCTCCTTCCAGTCTTGCATGCTTTATACAAATATACACGTCACCGTCCTTATCTATGTGATGCCATGCATGGAAGGTCAGTAGTTTCAGGGGATTCTGGAAACACCAAGGTCTGTGGGGTTAATCACAGCTGCATTCATGGGCAGTAAAAGAGAAAGACCTTATCTTGGTCACTTTCTCAATGCTAGTAGCTACAAAAAGAAGCGGGCAAAAGACATCTTAGGGAGAAGAGCCAACATTAAATGAAATGTCCTAATTACTCTAGGCAACCTCTCATGATAGCCTGCCATAGCTCCTCAAATCCCTACATACTTGCACAAGGGATAGTGTAATATTACTGGAGCATGCGACTGCAGATTAACATTATTTTTGTTGAAAAAATAAAAATAGGTTCAAGTTATAGGGTTTGAAAAGGGTTTACAGTGTGAGGGAAACTACTGTAACAATGTGGACAGAACCCTTTGGATGGATTCATCATGGGTTTTTTTGTTTTTTTGTTTTTTGCTGCTTCAGAATCTGTAGTAGCGATTGGTGTGTTCCATGATGCATTCCAGCTTCTTAAAAGTTTTAGATGGAATACCCCATTAGGAAGAAGTGCACATAAGGAAGATTAGTGAGTCAAACTCCTCTGCTCTCTGTCAGCAGTGGGTGCAAAGGGGTTTAGACCAAGTGCTTTCATCCTTTGATGTGCAAAATTTTCCCTATATGAATGATGATTTGTTTGTTTGCAGGTCAGGAGCCTTGGTCTCAATATCCCTGTTTAAAAAGGGTTATCACATGTCTACCAGAAAGAATTGCTGATGATATTGGAAAAAATTGAGAGTTATCCTTAACAATTAAGGGTTTTGCCGCAACATGGATGGACCTAGGGATTGTTATACTGAATGAAGCCAGTCAGACACAGAAAGACAGATATCATATGTTATTGCTTATATGAGGAATCTAAAAAAAAAGTACAAATGAACTTGTTTACACAACAGAAATAGAATCATGGATATAGAACAAAAACTTATGGTTACCAGGGGATAAGTGGGGAAGGGATAAATTGGGAGATTGGGACTGACATATATACACTACTATATATAAAATAGGTAAGTATTGATAAGAACCTGCTTTATAGCACAGGGAACTCTACTCAGTGGTCTGTACTGGCCTATACAGGAAAAGAATCTTTACAAAAAAACAAGGGTTTGGGGATTATATAATAAATATGAATGTGCAAACCTTTAACATGAAAGGAAAAATCAATTAACTCTGTGGTCCCTGTTAAGGTGAAAACATATTGTACCTCTAATTTTAAAATTTTGAAACCCAGCTCCTATGTTGATGGTATTAGGAGGTGGGGCTTTTGGGAGGTGATTAGGTCATGAGGCCAGAGACTTCAAACATGAGATTAGAGACCTAATAAATGTAGCACACAGAAGATCTTATGCCCATTACATGATTTCATTGCTGAGCCAGAAGACCCACATTATGAACCAGAAATTGGTCCCTCACGAGACACTAATTCAGCTGGCAACTTGTTCGTATTTTTTAAAATTAATTAATAATTAATTAATTAATTTTTTGTCTGTGTTGGGTCTTTGTTGTGGTGCGTGGTCTTCTCATTGGGTGGCTTCTCTTGTTGCGGAGCACGGGCTCTAGGCATGCGGGTTTCAGTAGTTGTGGCACACAGGCTTAGTAGATGTGGCCTGCAGGCTCTAGAGCACAGGCTCAGTATTTGTGGTGCACGGGCTTAGTTGTTCCAAGGCATGTGGGATCTTCCTGGACCAGGGCTTGAACCTGTGTCCCCTGCATTGGTAGGCGGATTCTTAACCACTGCATCACCACGGAAGCCCCTGGTAACTTGTTGTTGAACTTTTCATCCTCAGCAATTACGAAAAAAAAAATTCTGTTGTTTATAAAATACCAAGTCTCCTGTATTTTGTTTTAGCAGTCAAAGAGCTGACTGAGGAGAAATATCTGTGAGCTTGAAGACATATCACGAGAATCCTTTAAATCTCAAAAGAAAAGAGAAAATGGGCAGGGAAGAAATCAACAGAACAGAGTAATCAATAATTGTGAAACAATGAAAAATGCTGTGACCTATACATAATGGGTAAAGCTGGAGGAGAATAAAGATAAAAAAGAACAGAAAGTATTTTTTAATAAAGACTGAGAATCTCCCCAAATGAATGTCTGACACTAAAACCACAACATCCAAAGTTAGAGGAACATAAGAATAGTAAAGAAAACTGACCAATATCTCTCAGGAACATCAATGCAAAAATCCTCAACAAAATATTAACAAATCGAATCCAACAATATTTTGAGAGAATTTTATATCATGAATAAGAGGGAATAATCCCAGGTATGCAAGGCTGGTGCAACATTCTAAACTCAAATAATTATATCTATCATATCAACACCCTAAAGACAATCATTAGAATATCAGTAGATTCAGAAGAACTTTGAAAAAAATCTAACCCCCATTCTTCATAAAAACTCTCAGTTAAAGAAATAGAGTGGAGCTTTCTCAAGTTGACAAGAAAGATCTACAGGAAACTTTTATCTTACATCAAGATTAATGGTCAAAAACATGAAGCTTTTCCACTAAGTTCAGGTAAAAACAAGGATGTCCCCTTTCATGACTCCTTTTCCATATTTTACTCCAAGTCCTTTGTAATGCAATAAGGTACGAAAATAAATAAAATATATACAGATTGGGTAGAAAAAAATGAAAGCAGCCTAAATTAAATGTGGACCAATGTACTTTATGGACACGTCACCAAAGAAAATAGACACTATGCATATAAGTAAACAGAAGAATAATCCAGATGACATGCTGCCGTGAAAAAGCAAATTACAAATACAATTACATACCACTATGTAACACTTAGAATGTCTAAAATGTGAACAATGACAAGAACAAATTCTGTAGGGTATGTGGAACAATAGGAAATGTCATTTGTTATTGGTGGAAATGAAAAATAATACAGTTATTTTGGTGGTCTGCTTGACACTTGCTATAATATTGAACACTCCCTTACTGTAAAATCCAGCAAGTGTTCTCATGAATATTTACTGAAAGTAGTTTAAAACACACG
Organism: Balaenoptera physalus; assembly: GCF_965194825.1. Lineage (NCBI taxonomy): Eukaryota > Metazoa > Chordata > Mammalia > Artiodactyla > Balaenopteridae > Balaenoptera > Balaenoptera physalus. The sequence goes on from NW_028126559.1 coordinate 669,779, forward strand.
TCCAGACCAAAACCTGCATATGGATATTTATAGCACCTAATTCAATATTGCCAAAATGTGAATGAAACTAAGGTGTCCTCCAATAGGTGAATGAAATGTTACAGTATTAATATATTCTGGGAATGGGATAATATTGACTAAAAATGTAAGATGTCAAGCCATAAAAATATATGGCAGTTCTTTTTTACTTTTGAAATATAGGTGATTTTCTTTATTTTTTAATTTAAATTTCATTGGAGTATAGTTGATTTACAATGTTGTGTTCATTTCAGATGCACAGCAAGTGATTCAGTTACACATATGCATATATTCATTCTTTTTCAGATTCTTTTCTGATAAAGGTATTCCCAGAATATTGAGTAGAGTTCCCTGTGCTATACAGTAGGTCCTTGTTGCTTATCTATGTTATATAGAGTAGTATTCATATGTTTACCTCAAGTTCCTGATTTATCCCTACCACCCACCTTTCCCCTTTGGTAACCATAAGTTTGTTTTCCAAGTCTGTGAATCTGCCTCTGTTTTGTAATTTATTTCATTTGTATCAATTTTTAGGTTCCACCTAGAAGTGATAGCATACAATATTTGTCTTACTCTGTCTGACTTACTTCACTTAGTACAATCATCTCTAGGTCCATCCATGTTACTGCAATTGGCATTATTTTCTTCTATTTAATGGCTGAGTCATATTCCATTATATATATGTACCACATATTCTTTACCTATATTCATATGTTGATGGACATTTTGTTTGCTTCCATGTCTTCACTATTGTAAAGAGTGTTGCAGGGAACTTTGGGGAAGATGTGTCTTTTCGATTTTTGCTTTCCTCCAGATATGCGCACAGGAGTGAACTTACTGGATCATCTGGTAGCTCTATTTTATTTTATTTTATTTCATTTCATTTCAATTTCAATTTTTTTGGAGTATAGTTGATTTACAATGTTGTGTTACTTTCTGCTGCACAGCACAGTGAATCAGTTATACATATACTCAATCCTTTTGGGATTCCTTTCCCATACAGGTCATTACAGAGTATTGAGTAGAGTTCCCTGTGCTATACAGTAGGACCTTATTTGTTATCTCTTTTATATATAGTGGTGTGTATATGTCAATCCCAATTTCCAATGTATCCCTCCCGCCTCCCCTTACTCTGGTAACCTCCATTCTGTGCTCCATAGTGGCTGTTACTAAGTGGCATTGCCGCCAATAGCATAGAATTGGTGGCACAGTGGTTAAGAATCCACCTGCCAGTGCAGAGAACACAGGTTCGAGCCCTGGCCCAGGAAGATCCCATGCGCCACAGAGCAACTAAGCCCGTGTGCCACAACTACTGAGTCTGCGCTCTAGAGCCCACGAGCCACAACTACTGAGCTCACATGCCACAACTACTGAAGCCTGTGTGCGTAGAGCCTGTGCTCCACAACAAGAGAAGCCACCACAAAGAGAAGGCTGTGTACCACAACGATGAGTAGCCCCCGCTTGCTGCAACTATAGAAAAGCCGTGTGCAGCAAGGAAGACCCAAAGCAGATATGTTAAGACCAGGTGATTTTCCAAATGTCATCCAGCCAAGAGAGTCCACCATCCTTTGGGTGTCAGAGGGTTGGTTTAGTAGTATGAGGGCACACTTAGATCTGGAGATTGTGATCCCATGCAGAGGGGACCAGGTACTACATGTTCAAGGGGGGCAAATTAGCTGGCACATACTCCCGAGGTCCTCAGGACCACAACAGTCCAGCCTTGGGACCAAATTGGGTCTGTGTCCACGGATGTGACACTAGCACATTCACGGCGACTAAACGAATTTAGTGATCATTTTTCTTTTCTGTAATTTAATTTTAAATTTATAATGGAGTATAGTTGATTTACCATGTTGTGTTCGTTTTTGATATACACCGACATGATTCATTTATACAGAGATGACTATATATTCTTTTTAGAATTATTTTCCCATTGAGGTTACTACAGGGTGTTGAGAAGAGTTGCAAGTGCTCTACAGCAGGTCCATGTTGATTACAAGTGTTCTCTCTGTAAATATGTATATACTAACTCCAACCTCATGATTTATGCCTCCAACACACCTTTCCAGTTTGGTAACCATAAGTTTGTGTTCTAAGTCTGGGACTCTGTTTCTGTGTTGTAAGATAGTACCTTTGTATCAATTTTTAGATTCCACTGATAAGTAATATCATATGTTATTTATCATTGTATGATTTATGACACTTAGTCAATGTATCTAGGTCCTTCCGAGTGGCTGCAAATGGCCTTACTTCATTCATTTCATGGCTGAATAATATTCCATTGTACATATCTACCATAATTTCTTTATCCATTCTTCCTTCCAAGGACTTTTAGGTAGCTTCCAAGTAGAAGCTCTTGTAAACAGGGCTGCATAAATTTTGGAGTGCTGGGTACTGTCAATTTACGTTTTTTCCAAGATACAGGCCCAGGAGTGGAAGCAGCATATGCTCTGAAGCTCTGTTTTTTAGATTTTGAAGGACTCACCACCCACTTCTCCAGAGTGGCTGTTAGCAATTTACGTTCCCACCATTAGCTTGTCAGGGTTCCCTTTTCTCCATGCCCTGTCCTGCATTTCAGGTTTTACACTTCGTGAGGCTGGCCATTCTGACTGGTGTGAAGTGATACCTCTTTGTAGTATTAATTTACATTGCCCGCCTGTTTTGTTGGCCAAAAATGGAGTAAGGGTTTTTACTGAATATATTAAAGAATAACACATATGCCTTTTTTGGCCAACTGCATCATTGTCGAAGTTTTGCTGCCTTTCATGTTCTTTAAAGGTGAGTCGAGTTTACCTCCTGAAATCTGTTTCCTGCAATTCTGCCTTGCTTTCAAACCCTCTTCATTGCCTTCCCTCAATATATTCTTGGACGATAGTTATCATTCATAACTCTGCAGGTTTGTGAATTGCAGTGCCCCTGAGCTCCATTTTTCAACTCGCTTTTTTGGGAGCTGGCCGCAAAACCGCAGGATTGCTTCAGGCCCTATTCTGGTTCTGGGGGGCAGGCTGAGCCTGTGGTTAATTCTTCTTCCTGATGGGAAAATAGAGTGACCTGTGCCTGTCCCAACACCTAGAGGTAGTCTCTCATTGGTTCCCCTTCTTCCCGTTCATCCTCCGGACAAATTGCAAGCTGTACAAAACAGGAGGTTAAAGGTGCTGGTTCTCCAAGTTGTGAGATTGTTAATAAAGCGGGTGGAATGGTGAACCCAAGCACCAGGAGATGAATAGATGAGTTGTGTTTCAAAAACCTTTCTGATCACACGGTGTACTATCCTCTCGGTTTCCCATGCATGTTTTAGCTGTAGGAATATTTCCCTGAAACTGGAGATTTGGGAACCATGGAATGGATACCACGCAGTATTACTTTAAAGGGTCTGAATTTGCTCACCCAATGTCACCAATCCTCTCAGCCCCAAGAGTGTCCAGCCTTATGTCTCATTCAGCTGTGGGTCTAGATATGGTCAATCCAGGTTACATCACAGTCCCTGAACGAATTTTCTAAGAATTTCTCTCTTTCACTGTCTTTGTTTGTTTTTTTCCTTTTTTGTAATTTTTTTAGTAATGGGGTTTAGCTGATTTTCCATGCTGTTTTTATGACACTTTACACCCACTTGATTCACTTACAGAGAGATATCAATAAATACCTTTTAAGATTCTTACTAGTTAGATATATTATTCTGTGGTGAATGGGGTCTGTTGAGTCCAGTTCATTGAGCAATGAGTAGGTCTTGTTTATTACATATTTTGTTTATAGAACGGTATCTCTGCTAGTTTGAAACTCCTGTTTTATGCATCACCCCACCTCACCTTTCCCCTTAAGCAGCCATAAGTGATTTTTCTAAATGTGTGACTCTATTCTGTTTTGTAATTCACTTCATGTGTAGCGATTTTTAGATTCCCTCTCTAAGTGATATCTTATGATAAGTTTCTTTTTCTCTCTGATTTATTTCACTTAGAATCATCGTACCTAAATCCATTCATTATGCTGCTACTAGCCCTATGACATTGATTTCGTGGCTGAGTGATATTCCATTGTACATAAGTACCACAACTTCTTTATCCATTTTTTACTCTTCTGGGATATTTAAGGTGTACCTAAGTCGAGCTTCTTGTAAACAGAGCAGCCCTAAACTTTGGGCTGCCTGTGTCCTGTCGATTTTTGGTTTTCACAAGATATACGCCCATGAGTAGAAGTGCCCTATGCTCTGTAGCTCTGTTTTTTAGACATTTTAGGAAACACCGTACACTTCTCCAGAGTGGCCGTTGGCAATTTACATCTCCTCCATTAGCGTAAAAAGGCTCCCTTTTCTCCATGGCCTGCCCTGAAACTCTGGTTTTTACACTTTTCCACAATGGCCCTTTTGACGGATGCGAAGTGAGATTTCTTTGTAGTGCTGATTTGCATTGCCCGCTTGTTTGGTTGCCCAGAAAGGGCATATGCGTTTTTCCTGAATATATTTCCTGAATATATATTTTTGGCCAACTGCATCATTGGAGAAGTTCTGCCTCTTTTCATGTGCTTTAAAGGCAAGTCCACTCTACCCTTTGAAAAGTGTTTCCTGCAATTCTGCCTTGCTTTCAAATCCTTTTTGTTGCCTTATCTCAATATATTTTTGGACGAGAGTTACCATTTATAGCCTTGCAAGTTTGTGAATTGCAGTGCCCCTTAGCTCCATTTTTCAACTCGGTTTTTTGGGAGCTGCCTGCAGAAGCGCAGGATTTCCTCAGGCCCTATTTTGGTTCCAGGGAGCAAGCTGAGCCTTTGGTTAATTCTTCTTCCTGATTGGAAATTACAGTGACATGTTCCTGTCCAAACACCTAGAGCTAGTCTCTCTTTCGTTCCCTGTCTTCCCTTTCGTCCTCCAGACAAATTGCAAACTGTACGAAACAGGAGATGAAAGCTGCTGATTCTCCAAGTGGGGAGATTGTTAGTAAAGCAATTGCAGTGGTGAACTTGAGCACCAGGAGATGAATAAATAAGGTGCCTTTTAGAAACCTTTCCCGATCACACAGTGTACCATATTCTGGGTTTCCCATGCATGTTTTAGCTGTAGGAAGATTCCCCTGAATATGGAGATTTGGGACCTATGGAATGGGTCCCACGCAGTATTACTTTAAAGGCTCTGCATTTGCTCACCCAACCTCACCAATCTTCTCAGCCTGAACAGTGTCCAGCCTTATGTCTCATCCAGCTGTGGGTCTAGATATGTTCAATCCAGGTTGCATCACAGCCCCTGAGCAAAAGTTGTAAGAATTTCTCTCTCTGTTACTGTCTTTGTTTTTTTTTTAGTTTATTATTATATTGGTTACAGCGGATTTTCAATGCTCTGTTTCTTTCTGCTGTACATCCACTTGATTCACTTACAGAGAGACATCAATAAATTCTTTTTCTGATTCTTATCAGTCGTTTATATTCTTTTCCGGTGACTAGAGTGTGCTGAGTGCAGTTCTTTGAGGTATAGCGTAGGCCTTGCTGATTACCTATTTGTTGTTTGGAAAGGTATCTTTGCTAATTTCAACCTCCTGGATAATGCCTCACCCCTCCCCACCTTTCCCCTTTAGCAGCTTTCAGTGTGTTTTCTACATATTTGACTATGTTTCTGTTTTGTAATTTAGTTCCTGTGTAGCCATTTTTGATTCCACCTGTAAGTGATATCTTATGATATGTGTCTTTTTCTTTCTGACTTATATCACTTAGAATGATTGTACGTAACTCCTCCCTAGTTGTTGCAACTGGCCTTATTTCATTGATTTCCTGGCTGAGTAATATCCCATTGTACATAAGTACCACATCTTCTTTATCCTTTTTTTCCTTCCAAGGACATTTAGGTTGTATCCAAGTCGAGGCTCTTTTAAAAAGAGAGGCGGTAAACATTGGGGTGCCTGTGTCCTGTTGATTTTTTTTTTCTCAAGATATATGCCCATGAGTGGAAGTGCCCTATGCTCTGTAGCTCATTTTTTTAGATGTTTTAGCAAACACAATACACTTCTCCAGAGTGGCCATTGGCAATTTACATTTCCACTGTCAGCCTCACAGTGTTCCCTTTTTTCCTTGCCCTGTCCTGCATTTCTGGTTTTTAGACTTTATGACAACGGCCCTTCTGACTGATGCAAAGTGGTAACTCTTTGTAGTGTTGTTTTGCAATGCCCACCTTTTTGGTTGGCTAAAAAGGGTGTATGCCCTTTTCTTGAATATATTCAGAAAAACGCATACGCCCTTTTTGGCCAACTGCATCGTTGGCGATGTTCAGCCCCTTTTCATGTGCTTTAATGGTGAGTCCTTTCTTCCTCTTCAAATCCGTTTCCTGCAATTCTCCCTTGCTTACAAGTCCTTTTCGGTGAGTTACCCAAAGTCATTTTTCAATGATAGATATCATTTTCAACTCTGCAGTTTCGTGAATTTTGGTTCCCCTTAGTTCCATTTTTCAGCTTGTGTTTTTGGAAACTGGCCACAAAACGGTGGGATTTCCTCAAGCCCTATTCTGTTTCCGTGGGCCATCTTAGCCTTTGGTCAATTCGTCTGCCTGATTGGAAATTCGAGTGGCATGTGCCTGTCCGAACACCTAGGGCTTGTCTCTCATTGTTTCTCCTCCTTCCACTTCATCCTCTGGACAAATTCCAAACTGTGCGCAACAGGATGTTGAAGGTGCTGACATCCCCAAGTCGGGAGATTGTTAAGAAAGAGGCTGGACGGGTGAACCCGACTACCAGGAGATGAGGAGATGAGGTGCCTTTTCCAAACTCTTCCCGATCAAACGGTGTACCATCTTCTGGGTGTCACAGGCATGTTTTAGCTGTAGGAAGGGTCCCCTGCATGTAAGAATACCAGGGATTTTTCCACGTCAGTGTCTCCCTGAACCCCAAACTGGGGAATTTGTAAGCTACGGGTACATGTATGTTCATTAAGGGCCTTGGGCAGTAGGCAGAGTCCGAGCTTTAGATGATTGAAGTGTTCAGGGTCAGAAGCGCTCACCATCAGCCTCCCTTAGGTTACATTTTATCTGTTGTTGATAGATGATGTTGATATAGATATCTATTCTTATTCAGATTATTTCTCCTTATAGGTTACTACAAAATATTGAGTGTAGTTCCCTGTGCTATATAGTAGTTCCTTGTTGATGATGTATTTTATACATAGCTGTGTGTATGTGTTAATCCCAAACTGTTTATTATCCCTCCTCCCACCTTTCCCCTTTGGTAGTAATAAATTATAAAATTTTTCCTTCTCAGAAATGGGGGAGCTGAAAGAGAGGTATCATTTTCAATGGAAAAGCATTCAAAAAAAGATTGAAGCTTCAACTAAGATTATTAGATGTACATCCTTGGAAAGAAATCACGTCATTTCTCTAATGTTGACCTGACAAATAAGACAAACCCCTCCACTGAACTTGCTTATAATAAAGTCATGGAAATATCAAATGGAAGTGTTAGAAACATCTTATTTTACACGAGGCTTATACACTGCTCTATGTTAATTACAATTTGGCTCACACATCTGTTCATTGAAGTTACAATGTTCTCAATTTCTGTTACCGATCCTCCAGAGTGGGCCCCAACAAGGGTCCCCCTGCCCAGTGTCATTGGAGCCAACAGAATGAGGACTGAGCTTGGTTCAGAAGCAAAGGATAACTTTATATTTTGATCAGAGAATGGAGAGGTGAGAGTGTGCGCTCCCCCACAGGCTGTGGGCCGGGCTGCTGTGTAAGGATCCCGTCAGCATCAGTGGGTGGGAGGGGACGGACCTCTCGAGGGCCAGGTTGGTGGCTGCTCAGGCTCTATGTCGCGGAGTCTGCACTGGGCCCCCCGAGGTGAGGTGTCAGCCCAACCATTTTGCACTAGGAAATCGGGTCTGAAGTGCCGGGTGTGAGGCCTCTGCATGTGGAACTGTAGGAGCAAGTGAAATTAGACAAAGCAAGAAGGAAAAAAAGGTTAGACATTATTTTATTGCTCAGATTCTATTTTTATCTCCCATGAATTTTTAATGGGCTTTGCCGGTGACAAACCCCTCCTCTGCCCTTTGTCCCATTCCTCATTCTTGGGGCGCTGAGGGTGCATACACCTCTTCTGTAAATGCTTCGTGCTGAGTTGGGTGTGCTCATATGGGGGGGAGGGGCAGGACTTCTCCCCAGCAGCCTCCAGGTGAGTTTGATTGTCCCCAGGGCTCCTGCCTCACTGCTCATCCGCCTGAGCAACCGCATTTGAAGTTTTATAGATTCTAATGACCTTTAAGGGTCCAGGAGAGAGATGCCCAGAGACGCTGGGGGGCCCGGTTTTACCCCGGCCCCCATTTGTTTGGCCACATTGGCTGACGGATGCTCTGACCAGTAGTCTGCGCTTTTTTCAGTTAGGCCCCTGAATTAACGTACAAACAGCACCAGGTGTCAGAGCTCTGCCTGCTCAACTCCCAGACAGTCCAGGGCCAGTGGTGATCCAGGACCATGACGGCCACTGAGTCAACGGACTTCTGAAGTAGCCAGGAGTCCAGTCGGTCTCATTGGCTGCCGTCACCGTGGTGGCTGTTGACTTTTCTATGGTGACAGCGTTATATACAGTTCCCCCACCAAGCTTATTACCTTCCCTCTGGGCGCAGTAAGTCCTGCAAGCAGTAGTCTGCTCTTTTGGGGCACACTCTTGTGGTTTTCTGAGAGAAGCTCCAGGTCAAGTGATAGTCACACAAGTCGTCATGGGGGCCCATTGCCCCAGGTTGTCTCACTGGAGGTTGGAGCTTGAGGGCCTCCTCACTCGAGGTCACTGTGCCCACGGAGCACTCCCTGCAACTTCAGGGCAAGGTGGGTGGTTAGGATCACCAAGTGGGGTCCTTTTCCCTTAGGAGGGAGCTGGCCTTGTGGGCTGCTGATTTCTAGGTTTTTAGATACCCCCAGTATCCTGGCTGGATGGGGCGGCGGGCCCAGCCCTTGGTTACCGTAGTTTCTCCTACCTGGAGGGCGTTCTTGAGTTGTTCCATTTCAAGTGGTCCCAGTTTTTGCACTAATACTCCAAGGGTGATTCCCCTTCTACCTGGAAGGTAAAGGTAAAAGGGTTTAGCTAAATTTGGGAGGTCCAGGGCAAGGGCCTGAATTAACTGCTCTTTCCATTCTTGAAAGGCTGCTTCTGGATTCTATGCAAAAGGATCAACATCTTTTCCTTTCAGTGTTTCATATAGAGGCCCAGCTATTAGACTGTATTTAGGGATCCAGATGCAGCAAACCCCGCTCTCCCCAGGAACCCCTAAGCTGTCTTCTAGTTTTAGGAAGGGTGAGGCTGCAAATGGCTTCTTCCCTTTCCTGGGATGGGCTTCTCCGATCTTCTGTGAGAATGAAGCCCAGGCAGGTCACCTTAGTCTGTGATACTTGAGCCTTTTTCTTGGACACCTTCTATCTTTTATTGGCTAGGTAGTTCAGAGGCCTCCTTAGTAGGGCTGGCGATCAGGATGTCGTCTGCATATTGAAGGAGGATTCCCTTCTCCAGAGGTAGATCTTTTAGGTCTTTAGCTAACGTTTCCCCAAAGATGGTGTGGGTATTTTTGAACCCCTGGGGCAGGACGGCCAAGCAGTATTGTTTTTGTTGTATGTTGAGTCCTGCCACTCACAGCCAAAATTTCTTGTGACTCTGGGACTAATGGAATACAGAAGAAGACATCATTGAAGTCTAATACAGAATAGCATGTCCTGGTGGATGGTAGAATGACCAGCAGTGTGTAGGAATTAGGAACTACTGGATGTATATCCTCTGTGGCTTCACTGACTGTCCTGGCGTCCTTTACCAGGTCCCCAGCAGCCCACGGGGCTCTCGTGGTCAGGCCCCTCCCCAGATATGGAGCTCACCTGTGCAGGTAGCCAGCAGCCCACAGGGCTCTCGTGGTCAGGCCCCTCCCAGGATATGGAGCTCACCTGGGCAGGTACCCAGCAGCCCACGGGGCTCTCATGGTCAGGCCCCTCCCTGGATATGGAGCTCACCTGGGCAGGTACCCTGGCAGGGCTGGGCACACAGGAACCGTGCACATAGCCCTCATTGCAGAGTACCCCCAGCACACCTGTCACTCAGAGCTGACACAGAGCACCTCAGAGCAGGGCTTGAACTAACAAACAGCAGCTCCGACATGTCTGTGACCCTAGGCTTCACTCTGTGCGGCCTCCCTCCTCCTGGTCTTCCAGGGGTTTCCACTGCAGCCGGGGCACCAGGCCTCTGTCTCCACCCACCAACCCTCCTCTCCCTGACTCCTGGGTTCCTCTCATTAGGAGAGGGTCTTCTTGAAGTTGTCTCCCACTCATGGACCAGATAAAATGATTAGAAAACAAGCCAGGGCTGCCGCCCCTTGTCTATCCTGACTCTCGGGACCCTACACCTGTTCCTTGGATCTGGCCGGTGCAGCAAGGCCCATTATCTGCAACTCTGAGCCCCTGAGGGGCGAGGATTGGCTGACCTGGGCAGCCTGACCCGGCCGGCCAGCCCTTCCCAGGTGTGCCTGGGTTGAGGTCAATATAAACACCCCTCCAGGCAGCAAAAGCCTCTGCAGCTGTGCCTGACGCCATATTCTCTGCCCCGTCAGCAGTCTCGGGGTTGTGCTGGTGGGAGGGAGTAGGGCCCAGGGCTCTATGAGTGGCCTGGTGTGAGTGGGGCTCTGCTGGACTTTCTGCAGGAGTTGCCGGGCTGCCACCTGCTAAAGAAGAGGATGTGTCACCCATACCTGCCATTGGAATTTCTCCCTGAACAGAGGCGTGGAAGGAAAAAAGCACTGAGGCCCAGGACAGGACGGGTAACTCAAGCAGGGAAATGGAAAGCTTCCAGAAGAGCACTCGGGGCCACAAGCATCCTGGCTGGCCTGCAGGCACCAACTCGGGACGGCGTGCTGTCGGTGGTGTGGCTCCAAACCCCTTCTCTAGGCTTTAAAGTCCTTGCACACATTCAGGTGTTCTACCTGGGAAGGGTAGGAACAGTTCAGCAGCAGCTGGCCTGGGGCTCAGCTCACGTTTACTCAGAGACGCCTCCTCACCATCTCCCAGCTTTGCAATGAGGACGCTCCTTGCCAGAGGGCTGCTGGCTGCATGGGAGACAATTCCTCACCTCTGACCAACTTCAGAATTGTTTACCACTGGAGCAAGTGCCCTGATAGCGTTTTCCTCTGTATGACTGGTGGGTTCTGTTTTTTATTTCCTTTTTTCTTTTTTGGTTCAAGGTGGTTTTATTCCTCTTTTTGTAATTATAGATATAACCATGGAAATAATTCATTCATATAAATACGTCTATGAGAAGGAAAGAACTTTTTTTTCTGTTTTATTTTTTTAAATATTTATTTTTTAAATTTTTGAATTTTATTTTATTTATTTTTTATACAGCAGGTTCTTATTGGTTATCTATTTTATACATAAAAGTGTATATATGTCAATCCCAGTCTCCGAATTCATCCCATCACCACCACCCCCCGCTACTTTCCCCCCTTGGTGTCCATACATTTGTGGTCTACATCTGTGTCTCTATTTGTGCCCTCCTAACTGGTTCATCTGTACCATTTTTCTAGGTTCCACATATATGCATTAATATACGATATTTGTTTTTCTCTTTCTGACATAGTTCACTCTGTATGACATTCTCTACATCCATCCACGTCTCGACAAATGACCCAATTTCATTCCTTTTTATGGCTGAGTAATATTCCATTTTATATAGGAACCACATCTTTATCCATTCATCTGTCTATGGGCATTTAGGTTGTTTCCATGACCTGGCTATTGTAAATAGTGCTGCAATGAACATTGTGCTGAATGTGTCTTTTTGAATTATGGTTTTCTCTGGGTATATGCCCGGTAGTGGGATTGCTGGATCATAGGTAATTCTATTTTTATTTTTTTAAGGAACCTCCATACTGCTCTCCATAGTGACTGTATCAATTTACATTCCCACCAACAGTGCAAGAGGGTTCCCTTTTCTCCACACCCTCTCCAGCATTTGTTGTTTGTAGATTTTCTGATGATGCCCATTCTAACAGGGGTGAGGTGATACCTCATTGTAGTTTTGATTTATATTTCTCTAATAATTAGTGATGTTGAGCAGCTTTTCATGTACTTCTTGGCCATCTGTATGTCTTCTTGGGACAAATGTCTATTTAGGTCATCTGCCCATTTTTGGATTGGGTTGTTTGTTTTTTTACTATTGAGCTGCATGAGCTGTTTATATATATTGGAAATTAATCCTTTGTCCATTGATTCCTTTGCAAATATTTTTTCCCATTCTGAGGGTTGTCTTTTCACCTTGTTTGTACTTTCCTTTGCTTTGCAAAAGCTTTTAAGTTTCATTAGGTCCCATTTGTTTATTTTTGTTTCTTATTCCATTACTCTAGGAGGTGGATCAAAAAAGATCTTGCTATGATTTATGGCAAAGAGTCTTCTTCCTATGTTTTCCTCTAAGAGTTTTATAGTGTCCAGTCTTACATTTCAGTCTCTAATCCATTTTGAGTTTATTTTTGTGTATGTTGTTAGGGAGTGTTCTAATTTCTTTCTTTTACAGGTAGCTGTCCATTTTTCCCAGCAACACGTATTGAAGAGACTCTCTTTTCTCCATTGTATATCCTTGCCTCCTTTGTCATAGATTAGTGGACCTTAGGTGTGTAAGTTTATCTCTGGGCTTTCTTTTTTTTTTCTTTTACATTTTTATTGGAGTATATTTGCTTTACAATTGTGTGTTAGTTTCTGCTGTATAAAAAAGTGAATCAGCTATATGTATACATATAACACCATATCGCCTCCCTCTTGCATCTCCCTCTCACCCTCCCTATCCCACCCCTTTAGGTGGTCACAAAGTACCAAGCTGATCTCCCTGTGCTATGTGGCTGCTTCCCAGTAGCTATCAGTTTTACATTTGGTAGTGTATATATGTCCATGCCATTCTCTCACTTTGTCCCAGCTTACCCTTCCCCCTCCCCGTGTCGTCAAGTACTTTCTTTACGTCTGTGTCCTTAATCCTTTCCTGCTTGTACGTTCTTCATAAACATTTTTTTTTAGATTCCATATTATGTGTAAGCATACAGTATGTCTTTTTCTCTTTCTGACTTACTTCACTCTGTAGCACAGACTCTAGATCCATCCACCTCACTACAAATAACTCAATTTCGTTTCTTTTTATGGCTGAGTAATATTCCATTGTATATATGTGCCACATCTTCTTTATCCATTCATCTGTCGATGGACACTTAGGTTGCTTCCATGTCCTGGCTATTGTAAATAGATCTACGATGAACATTGTGATACATGACTCTTTTTGAATTATGGTTTTCTCAGGGTAAATGCCCAGGAGTAGGATTGCTGGGTTGTATGGTAGTTCTATTTTTAGTTTTTAAGGAACCTCCATACTGTTCTCTATAGTGGTTATATCAATTTACATTCCCACCAACAGTGCAAGAGGGTTCCCTTTTCTCCAATAAATGCCTTTCCAGCATTTATTGTTTGTATATTTTTTGATGATGGCCATTCTGACTGGTGTGAGGTGATACCTCACTGTAGTTTTAATTTGCATTTCTCTAATGATTAGTGGTGTTCAGCATCTTTTCATGTGTTTGTTCACAACCTGTATATCTTATATGGAGAAATGTCTATTTAGGTCTTCTGCCCATTTTTGGATTGCATTGTTTGTTTTTGTGATATTGAGCTACATGCGTTGCTTGTAAATTTTGGAGATTAATCCTTTGTCATTTGCTTCATTTGAAAATATTTTCTCACATTTTGAGGGTTGTCTTTTTGTTCTGTTTATGTTTTCCTTTGCTGTGCAAAAGATTTTAAGTTTCATTAGGTCCCATTTTTTTTCATTTTGGTTTTTATTTCCATTTCTCTAGGAGGTGGGTCAGAAAGGATCTTGCTGTGATTGATGTCATAGAGTGTTCTGTTTATGTTTTCCTCTAAGAGTTTTATAGTCTCTGGTCTTACATTTAGGTCTCTAATCCATTTTGAGTTTATTTTTGTGTATGGTGTTAGGGAGTGTTCTAATTTCATTCTTTTACATGTAACTGTCCAGGTTTCCCAGCACCACTTACTGAAGACACTGTCTTTTCTCCATTGTATATCCTTGCCTCCTTTGTCATAGATTAGTTAACCATAGGTACGTGGGTTTATCTCTGGGCTTTCTATCCTGTTCTATCGATCTATATTTCTGATTTTGTGCCAGTACCATATTGTCTTGATTACTGTAGCTTTGTAGTATAGTCTGAAGTCAGGAAGTCTGATTCCTCCACCTCTTTTTTTCTCCCTCAAGACTGCTTTGGATATCCGGGGTCTTTTGTGTCTCCCTACAAATTTTCAGATTTTTTGTTCTAGTTCTGTAGAAAATGCCACTGGTAATTTGATAGGGATTGCAGTGAATCTGTAGATTGCTTTGGGCATTATAGTCACTTTCACAATATTGATTCTTCTAATCCAAGAACATGGTATATGTCTCCATCTGTTTATATCATCTTTGATTTCTTTCATCAGTGTCTTATAGTTTTCTGAGTACAGGTCTTTTACTTCCTTAGGTAGGTTTATTCCTAGGTATTTTATCGTTTTTGTTGCAATGGTAATGCTTTTTTTCCTTGATTTCTCTTTCTGATCTTTCATTGTTAGTGTATAGGAATGCAAGAGATTTCTGTGCATTAATTTTGTTTCCTGCAACTTTACCAAATTCATTGATTACCTCTAGTAGTTTTCTGGTTGCATCTTTAGGTTTCAGTATGTATACTGTCATATCATTTGCAAACAGTGACAATTCTACTTCTTCTTTTCCAATTTGTATTCCTTTTATTTCTTTTTCTTCTCTGATTGCTGCAGATAGGACTTCCAAAACAATGTTGAATAATAGTGGTGAGAGTGGGCATCCTCATCTTTTTCCTGTTGTTAGAGGAAATGCTTTCAGTGTTTCACCATTGAGAATGATGTTTGCTGTGGGATTGGCATATATGGCCTTATTATGTTGAGGTAGGTTCCCTCTATGCCCACTTTCTGGAGTGTTTTTATCATAAATAGGTGTTGAATTTTCTCAACAGTTTTTCCTGCATCTATTGAGATGATCATACGGTTTTTATTCTACAGTTTGTTAATATGGTGTATCACATTGATTGATTTGTGTATATTGAAGAATCCTTGCATCCCTGGGATAAACCACACGTGATCATGGTGTATGATCCTTTTAACGTGTTGTTCGATTCTGTTTGCTAGTATTTTGTTGAAGATTTTTACATCTATATTCATCAGTGATATTGGTCTATAATTTTCTTTTCTTGTAGTATCTTTGTCTGGTTTTGGTATCAGGGTGATGGTGGACTCATAGAATGAGTTTGGGAGTGTTCCTTCTCCTGCAATTTTTTGAAGAGTTTGAGAAGGTTGGGTGTTAGCTCTTCTCTAAATGTTTGATAGAATTCACCTGTGTTGCCAACTAGTTCTGGGCTTTTGTTGGAAGATTTTTAATCACAGTTTCAATTTCATTACTTGTGAATGGTCTGTTCATATTTTCTCTTTCTTCCTGGTTCAGTCTTGGAAGGTTATCCCTTTCTAAGAATTTGTCCACTTCTTCCAGGTTGTCCATTTTATTGGCATAGAGTTGCTTGTAGTAGTCTCTTATGATGCTTTCTATTTCTGTGGTGTCTGTTGTAACTTCTCCCTTTTCATTTCTAATTTTATTGATTGGAGTCCTTTCCCTCTTTTTCTTGAGTCTGGCTAAAGGTTTATCATTTTTTATCATCTTCTCAAAGAACCGGCTTTTAGTTTTATTGATCCTTTCTATTGTTTTCTTTGTTTCTATTTCATTTATTTCTGCTCTGATCTTTATGATTTCTTTCCTTCTACTAACTTTGGGTTTTGTTCTTCTTTTTCTGTTTCCTCTATGTGTAAGGTTAGATTGTTTATTTGAGATTTTTCTTGTTTCTTGAGGTAGCCTTGTCTTGCTATAAACATCCCTCTTAGAACTGCTTTTGCTGCATCCCATAGTCTTTGGATCATCGTGTTTTTGTTGTCATTTGTCTCTAAATAGTTTTTGATTTCCTCTTTTATTTCTTCAGTGATCTCTTGGTTATTTAGTAACGTACTGTTTAGCCTCCATGTGTTTGTGTTTTTTACTTTTTTTCTCTGTAATTGATTTCTAATCTCATAGCATTGTGTTCGGAACAGCTGCTTGATATGATTTCAGTTTTCTTAAATTTACTGAGGCTTTATTTGTGACCCAAGATGTGATCTATCCTGGAGAATCTTCCGTGTGTGGTTGAGAAGAACGTGTAATCTGCTGTTTTTGGATGGAATGTCCTATAATTATCAATTAAATGTATCTAGTCTATTGTGCCATTTAAAGCTTGTGTCTCCTTATTAATTTTCTGTCTGGATGATCTCCACTGGTGTAAGTGAGGTGTTAAAGTCCCCCGCTATTATTGTGTTACTCTTGATTTCCTCTTTTATAGCTGTTAGCAGTTGCCTTATGTATTGAGATGCTCCTATGTTGGGTATATATACACTTATAATTGTTATATCTTCCTCTTGGATTGATCCCTTATTCATTCTGTAGTGTCCTTCCTTGTCACTTATAACATTCTTTATTTTAAAGTCTATTTTATCTGATATGAGTATTGCTACTCACACTTTGTTTTGATTTTCACTTGCATAGAATATATTTTCCATCCCCTCACTTTCAGTCTGTATGTGTCCATAGGTCTGAAATGGGTCTCTTGTAGACAGCATATATATGGGTCTTGCTTTTGTATCCATTCAGTGAGCCTGTGTCTTTTGGTTGGAGCATTTAATCCATTCACGTTTAAGATAATTATCGATATGTATGTTCCTATTACTGTTTTCTTAATTGTTACGGGTTTGTTTTGGTGGGTCCTTTCCTTCTCTTGTGTTTCCCACTTAGAGAAGTTCCTTTAGCATTTGTTGTAGAGCTGATTTCATGGTGCTGAATTCTGTTAACTTTTGCTTGTCTGTAAAGCTTTTGATTTCTCTGTGGAATCTGAATGAGATCCTTGCTGGATGGAGTACTCTTGTTTGTAGATTCTGCCCTTTCATTACTTTAAATTTATCATGCCACTCCTTTCTGGCATGTAGAGTTTCTGCTGAGAAATCAGCTGTTAACCTTATGGGAGCTCCCTTGTATGATATTTGTCATTTTTCCCTTGTTGCTTTCAATAATTTTTCTTTGTCTCTAATTTTTGTCAATTTGATTACTATGCGTCTCGGCATTTTCCTCCTTTGGTTTATCCTGCCTGGGACTCTCTGTGCTTCCTGAACTTGGGTGGCTATTTCCTTTCTCATGCTAGGGAATTTTTTTGACTATAATCTCTTCAAATATTTTCTCGGGTCCTTTCTCTCACTCTTCTCCTTCTGGGAAACCTATAATGCGAATGTTGTTGCGTTTAATGTTGTCCCAGAAGTCTCTTAGGCTGTCTTCATTTATTTTCATTAATTTTTCTTTATTCTGTTCCACGGCTGTGATTTCCACCTTTCTGTCTTCCAGGTCACTTATCCGTTCTTCTGCCTCAGTTATTCTGCAATTGATTCCTTCTAGTGTATTTTTTATTTCAGTTATTTTATTGTTCATCTCTGTTTGTTTGTTCTTTAATTCTTGTAGCTGTTTGTTCTTTAATTCTTCTAGGTCTGTGTTAAACATTTCTTGTATCTTCTCGATATTTGCTTCCATTCTTTTTCCAAGGTCTTGGATCATCTTCACTATCATTATTCCGAATACTTTTTCTGGAAGGTTGCCTATCTTCACCTCATTTCATTGTTTTTCTGGGGTTTTATTTTGTTCCTTAATCTGGTGTAAAGTCCTCTGCCTTTTCATTTTGTTTGTCTTTCTGTGAATGTGGTTTTCCTTCCACAGGCTGCAGAATTGTAGTTCTTCTTGCTTCTGCTGTCTGCCCTCTGGTGGATGAGTCTATCTTAGAGGCTTATGCAAGCTTCCTTGATGGGAGGGACTGGTGGTGGGTAGAGCTGGGTGTTGCTCTGGTGGGCAGAGCTCAATAAAACTTTAATCCACTTGTCTGCTGATGCATGGGGCTAGGTTCCCTCCCTGTTGGTTGTTTGGCTTGAGGTGACCTAGCACTGAAGCCTATCTTGCTTTTGGTGGGGCTAATGGTGTACTCTAGGAGGTCTCACGCCAAGGAATATTTCCCAGAATTTCTGCCGCCAGTGTCGTTATCCCCATGGTGAGCCACAGCCACACCCCACCTCTGGAGTCTGGTCAGTCTCCTACGGGGTCACTGCTCCTTCCCCTGGGTCCTGATGTGCACACTACTTTGTGTGTGCCCTCCAAGAGTGGAGTCTCTGTTGAGACTCCGGGTCTCTGAGTGGAGCTGAGACTCTGAGACACTGAGTGGAGTTGCACAGACTCTGGGTCCTGTGAATCTTCGATGCTTTGTGGTTCTGCAAATCTTATAGGAGACAGTCCACTGCAGGCGAAGCTAATGCTGTCAGTAGAGGTGGTGGAGCCAAAGATCTGCAGTTCCGACTAGAGGTGCCGATGTACATACAGGACAAAACCATCTCGTGTGAAAATAGTTCAGGTACGTTTAAGATGAATGCAGTCATGTTAAGGCCTAACATCTTCTATCTGGTGTCTCCTGTCAGGGATCCCCTCAGTTCCTGAGGCTACTGTAACTCATGTACAGGGGAATGGAGAGTGGGCTCTGTCCAGTCTGAGACCTGAGTTACCCTGTGTGTATCTTAGGATACTTTGTATTTCTGTGGTGTCTGTTGTAACATCATCTCTTTCGTTTCTGATTTATTTGGGCCCTCTCTTTTTAAAAAAACATCCTACTGTTTCCTTTTATTCTTACAGAAGCTTAATAAGTGTTTGATCTATTACCCTTACTCTATGTATACTTATTGCAGTGAGATTTTTACTTTTGTTTGTTTTCTTGTTACTATCAATAATTAGTGAGACTTCTATTAAGCTACTTTCAACATTGCTTATAAAGATGCTTTATTAGTGATGACAGAGCCTTAATGGAAGTCATGTTCTGGTTGTAAATTAGAATGCAATGTGCCAGCAAAAAGCTCCTTAAGTTTATGTCTCATTACTTCATGATCTTTTTTTAATTTAATTTTTAATTTTTATCACAGCAAATTTGATTACAATGTTTTGTTTCTTCTAGGTGTGTAAGATGTGGTTCTTTTACACATATACATGTATCTATTCTTCGGATCCTTTTCCCATGTAGGTTATGACACAATGTTGAGTAGTCTTCTCTTGGTATGCCATAGGTCTTTGGTGATTATATATTTCACATGTGTTTCTATATCTATGTTAACCCCAATATCGTAATGTATCCAATCCTCACACCTTTCCACTTGGTGAACCATAAGTTTGTTTAATGAATCTGTGATTGCCTGTCTCTGTGGAAATATATTCATTGGTATCAATTTTTTGCTAACACCTATAAGTAATATTATAGGGTATGTGTGTTTTGCTTTCTGACTTAATACAATTTGCGTGATTACCTCTAGACTCATCTATGGTGCTGCAAATGGCATTGTTTCATTTTTTTCCCTAGCTAATATTCCATCTGTAAATGTACCAGTTCTTCTTTGTCCACTCACCTCTTGATGGACTTTTTGCTTGCTTACATGTCTTGGTTACTGTAATACTGCTGCAGTGCAGATTTGCCTGTCTGTGTCTTCCCAATTCTGTCTTCGTATGTTATAGGCCCAGGAGTGGCCCTGCTGTATCATATGGTATCTCAGTGTTTACCTTTTAAGGCACCACCATTTTGTTCTCATTAGTGGCTCTTACCAGGTTATGTCCCACTTAAAGTTGAGGGTATGCATTTCACCACAAACCCTTCAGCATTGATTGTCTGTACATTTTTTGCTGATGGTTATTCTGACTGGTGTGAGCTGATACCTCTTTTTGGTTGGATTTGCATGTGTCTTGTAATCCCTTGAAATTGAGCTTTCAGGTATGTCCTTTTATTTTCCAAACTATGATTACAGCTTACTTCTTCAAATTGTTTCGTTTTGTATGTGCCACATTTTGAAATTTTTTGGCATTTACCTGCATCAAGACATTTTGAGGGCAGTTTTCATTTACAGCCCTGCACATGAAGTGACCATTAGCACAGATTTTAAAGATTCTGTTGCAGGTAACGGCCAGAGGGCAGCAGCATTTCTATGTTCCCCACTCTGGTACCTATGGAAACAGACCTTCCTGCCAGTGGTGTTCCTCAGTTATAAATTAGAGTGGAATGTGCCCGGATAAACCCCCAAAAGCTTATGTCTCCTTACTTAAGTTTGTTTTTTAAAATTAATTTATATTTTTTAGTGGAGTAAAATTCCATTGTATACATGGACCACTTCTTCTTTGTGCATTCCTCTGTTGATGGACATTTTCGTTTCTTCCAAGTGTTGGCTGTGGTAAATACTGCTGGAGTGCAGGATTGACAGCCTGTGAGTTTTTGATTCTTACTTTCTCAGGTGATAGGCCGAGAAGTGCGTATGCTTGATTGACTGGTAGCTCAATGTTTACCTTTTCAAAGCACCTCCATTGTGTTTTCATTAATGGCTCTTACCACGTCCGACTTACCACTTACTACATCCTGCTCTTACCACGTCCCAAATGCGCACTGAGGGTACGTGTTTTTCCACAACCCCTTCAGCATTTATTGTTTGCAGAATTTTTGCTCATGGCCATTCTGACTGGTGTGAGCTGATAGGTTTTTGTAATTTGGATTTGCATGTTTTCAGTAATTCCTAATGTTCCCCAGTTTTTAACACCTTTTTCTTTTCTATTAAAAATAAAAGAAAAAAGTGGGAATACAATATACCTCTTGAAATTTTCTTCTTGGAAGGTGCCCTCTTTTGAATTTTTTGGTCGATTTTCGACCCCAGGATATTTTTTGAGGGTAGGTGTCATTTACAGGCCTTCAATGATTGTGAATATTTAGTGACCATTAGCACTGGGTTTAAGCTCCTGTTGCGGGAAACGGCCACTAGGCAACAGCATTTCTCCATTCCCAAATCTGGTTACCAGGGCAGAAGAGTCTTTCTGGAAGTCGTGTTCCTAGGTTGTAAATTAGAATGGAATGTTCCAGGAAAAAGCCCATGAGTTTATGTTTCATTACTTCTTGTTCGTTGTTTTAATTTTTTTTAATCAGGGTAATAATTACAATATGGTTTGTCGTAGGTGTACACAATCTGGTTCATTTGTACATTATATATGTCTATTCATGTACAGAACATCTTCCCATGTTAAGTATTATAGCGTGTTCTGTAAACCTCCTTGCTATATGGTCCGTCTTTTTGTTATATGTATTTAATAGGTATTTGAATATGTATGGTAACCCTAATCTTAATTTATCCATTCCCCCCACCTTTCCTTTTTGATGAGCATAGTTTGTTTTCTAAGTCTGTGTGTTTCTTTCTCTGTGGAAATATGTTCATTTGTGTCATTTGTTATATAACACCTATAAGTGATATCATAGGACATATGTCTTTTGCTTTCTGACTTACCTCATGTTCTGTGAGTATCTCTAGGCTCATCTATGGTGCCACAAAGAACAGTGTTTCATTGTTTTCCATGTCTAATATTCCACTGATTACATAGACCCCTTTTTCTTTATCCATTCTTCTGCTGATGGACTTTTTGGTTGTTTCCATGTCTTGGCTATTATGAATATGGCTGCAGTGCAGCTTTCGCAGCCTGTGTCTTCTCGATTCTGGTCTTCTCAGGTGAGAGGCCCAGCAGTGGGCCTGCTGGATCGAATGGTAGCTCAATTTTTACTTTTATTACATGCAGCTCCTTTCTGTTGTCATTATTGGCTGTTACCACTTTACATCTCATCAGCAGCTAGAGGGTACACAGTTCTCTAAAACCCCTTCAGCATTTATTGTTTGTAAACTTTTTGCTGATGGTCAGTCGACTGGTGTGAGTTGAAATCATTTTGTAGATTAGATTTGCATGAGTCTTATAATTCCTGATGTTGAGGCTTTATCCATTTTCCTGTTTTTAAAAAAAGAGTGAGTAAATCTTACCTCTTCATACTATCTTCTTGAAAAAATTTGCCTGTTTTGAATTTTTTTGGCCATTCCTTAGCTCAGGATATTTTTTGAGGGCGGGTGTCCTTTACAGCTCTGACTCCTTGTGAATGTTAAGTGACCATTAACTGTGGGCTTAAAGCCTCTCTTGCTTGAAACGACCACAAGGCGGCAGCATTTCTACATTTGCAACTCTGGGTTTTTGGGCAACAAATCTGTCTTGGAAATCCTGATAGTAGGCTGCAAATTAGAGTGGAATGTGCCAGGGCAAATCTCGCAGAGCTTATGTCTCCTTACTTCTTGTTTGTGTTTTAAATTTAATTTTTATTTTTTATCAGAGCAAATGTGATAAAAATGTGCTTTTTCTAGGTGTACAGAATCCGGTTTATCATACCTATGTATCTGTCTACTCATGTTTGGATCCTTTCCTATGTAGGTTATTACACAGTGTGGAGTAGACCTCTCTTGGTATTCCATAGGTATTTTGTGATTATATATTTCATAGGTATTAGAACATGTCTGTTAACCCCCATATCCTAATTCATGCATGCCTTATACCTTTCCATTTGATTAAACATCATTTTGTTTTCTTAATCCATGCGTGTCCTTCTCTTGGAAACAATTTTTAGGTAACACCTAGAAGTGATGTCATAGGATATCTGTCTTTTAGTGTCTGTCTTACTTCAAGTTGGCTGATTATCTCTAGGTCCTTATACGGTGGTGAAAACGACACTGTTTCATTCTTTTCCATGGTTAATATTCCATTGTGTACATGGACCACTTCTTCTTTGTGCATGTTTCTGTTGGTGGAAATTTTCGTTTCTTCCAAGACTTGGCTATGGTAAACATTGCTGGAGTGCAGGATTGCCAGCCTGTGATTTTTTGGATCACATCTTCTCAGGTGATAGGCCCAGCAGTGCATATGCTTTATGGAATGGTAGCTAAATGTTTACCTTTTCAAGGCACCTCCATTGTGTTTTCATTAGTGGCTCTTAATACGTCCCACTTAGAACCGAGGGTACGCATTTCTACACAAACCCTTCAGCATTTATAATTTGCAAAATTTTTGATGATATCCATTCTGACTGCTGTGAGCTGACAGGTTTTTGAAATTTGGAATTGCATGTCTACAATAATTCCTAATGTTTCGCATTTTTCCACAATTTTTCTTTTCTGTTAAAAAGAAAAAAGAAAAATGTTTGAGTAAAAAATACCTCTTGAAATTCTCTTCTTGAAAGGTTGCCCTCCTTTGAATTTTCTGGTGGATTTTGGACTCCAGTATCTTTTATTGAGGGCAGGTGTCATTTACAGGTCTGCATTGATTGTGAATATTTAGTGACCAATAGCACTGGGTTTAAGCTGCTGTTGCGGGAAACGGCCACTAGGGAGCAGCATTTCTCCATTCCCGAATCTGGTTACTAGGAGAGCAGAGCCATTCTTGAAGTCGTTTTCCTAGGTTGTCAATTAAAATGGAATGTGTCAGGAAAAATCCCATAAGTTTATGTCTCTTTACTTACTGTTTATTGTTTTAATTTCTTAAATCAGGGTAATGAATAGAATGTTGTTTTTCCAAGGTGTACACACTCTGGTTCATTTGCAGGAAACGACCACAAGGCGGCAGCATTTCTATATTCCCATCTCTGGTTACAAGGGCAACAGGGCCTTCCTGGACGTCCTGGTTGTAGGTTGTAAATTAGAGTGGAATGTGCCAGGAGAAACCCCCCAGAAGTTATGTCTACTAACTTGTTGTTGGTATACGTAGCTTAATTTTCATTTTTATCAGAGCAAATTTGATTGCAATGTTTTGCTTGCTCCAGGTGTACAGAATCTGTTTCATTGATACATTTATCTTTTCATTTTTGGATCCTGTTCCATATAGGTTATTACAGAATGTTGTGGAGACGTCTCTTGGTGATCGGTATGTGTTTGGTGATTCTCTCTTTTAAAAGTATTAGCATATGTCTGTTAAACACAAAATCCTCCGTTATACATTCCTCACAAATTTCCATCTGGTTAATCACAAGTTTGTTTCCTGAATACGTCAGTGTCCTTCTCTGTGGACATAGGTTGATTAATATCAATTTTTAGATAACACCTATACGTGATATCATAGGATATGTGTCTCTCGCTTTCTGACTTACTTCAAGTTGTGTGATTATCGCTAGCCTCATCTATGGTGCGGCAAACGGCGTTGTTTCTTTCTTTTCTGTGTCTAATATTCCATTGTGTACATGGACCTCTTTTTCGTCCATTCATCCGATGATGGACATTTTTGTTGCTTCCATGTCTTGGCTACTGTAACTACTGCTGCAATACACGATTTTCCATCCCGTGTTTTTGACTCTGGCCTTCACAGGGGACAGGCCCAATAGTGGGCCTTCCGGATCATATGGTAACTCAATGCTTACCTTGAAACACACTGCTGTTCTATTCCGATTATTGGCTGCTACGAGTTTACATCCCACTTAGACGTAGAGGTTACGCTATCCTCCACAACTTCTTCAACATCTGTTGTTTGTAGACTTTTTGCTGATGGTCATTCTCACTGGTGTGAGGTGATACCTTTGGGTAGATTGGATTTGCATGCGTCTAGTAATTCCTGACGTTCAGCTTTTATCAATATCCTTTTTATTTTTTTTAAGATTGAGTTAAACTTACAACTTCAAATTGCCTTCTTGAAGAATTTGCCGTGTTTGAATTCTTTTGGCCATTGCCTACCCCAGGACACTTTTTGAGGGCGTGAGTCATTTACACCCCTGCAGTCCTTCTGAATGTTAGTGACCATTAGCAGTGCATTTAAAGCTGCTGTTTGAGGAAACGGCCTTAGGGTGGCGGCATTTCTACGTTACCAACTCTGCTTGCTAGGGAAACAGAACCTTCCTGCAATTTGTGCTTTTAGGTTGCTCATTAGAGTAGAATGTGGCAGGACAAACCCCCATAACTTTTAGCCTCCTTAATTCTTGTTTGTGTCTTTAATTTATAGTGTTTATCAGAGCCAATTTGACTTAAAACTGTCGTTTGTTCTAGGGGTACAGAATCTTGTTCATTTACACATATACATATATCTGTTGATCTTCGTGTCCTTTTCCATGTAGGTTATTACAGAGTGATGAGTAGACCACTCTTGGTATTCCATAGGTCTTTGGTGATTCTATATTTTATATGTATTAGTATATGTTTGTTAATCCCAATATCCTAATTTATCCATTCCCCACACCTTTTCATTGGCTTAACCATAAGTTTGTTTTCTCAATATGAGATTCTCTTTCTCTCTGGCATTACGTTTATTTATATGAATTTTCAGATAACATAAGTGATCTCATAGAACATTTTTCTTTTCATTCTGACTTACTTCACGTTTTGAGATTATCTCTAGGCTCATCTGTGGTGCTGCAAATGGCATTGTTTTATTTTTTTCATGGCTCATATTCCATTCTGTACATATACCACTTCTTCTTTGCCCATTCATTTGTTTTTGGACCTTTTTTTTGCTTCCATGTCTTGGCTATTTAAATATTGCTGCAGTGCACATTTGCCTGCCTCTGTCTTTCTGATTCTGGTGGTCGTAGGTTATAGACCCAGAAGGTGCCCTGCCGGATCATATGGTAGCTCAATTTTTACCTTTTAAAGCACCTGCATTCTGTTTTCATTAGTGCTGTTACCGCTTTACATCCCACCAGCAGCTAGAAGGTATACAGTTCTCTAAAACCCCTTCAGCATTTATGGTTTGTAGACTTTTTGTGATTGTCACGTGACAGGTGTGAGGTGAAACCTTTTTGGAGGTTGCATTTTCATGCATCTAATAATTCCTTATACTGAGCTTTGGATATGTCCTTTGTTCTTTTTCTTTTTCTTAAAGAGTGAGTACAACTTCCCTCTTCATATTGACTTCTTGAAAATTTTGTCATGTGTTGAATTCTCTTGGCTATTCCCTACCCCAGGGCATTTTTTGTGGGCACGTGTCATTTACGGCCCTGCATTCCTGTGAATATTAAGTGACCATAAGCACTGTGTTTAAAGCTGCTGTTGTGGGAAAGAGCCACAAGGCGGCAGCATTATTACGTCCTCAACTCTTGTTAGTAGAGCAACAGAGTCTTCCTGGACGTCGTGTTCCTCGGTTGTAAATTAGAGTGGAATGTGCTCAGACAAACCCCCAGAAGTTTATATCTCCTTATTTATGTTTGTTTTTTAAATTTAATTTATATCTCTTATCGGAGTAAATTTTTTTATTTTATTAAATAATTAATTTATTTATTTTTGCCTGTGTTAGGTCTGCATTTCTGTGCGAGGGCTTCCTATAGTTGTGGCAGGCGGGGCCCACTCTTCATCGTGGTGCACGGGCCTCTCACTATCGCGGCCTCTCTTGTTGTGGAGTACAGGCTCCAGATGCGCAGGCTCAGTAGTTTTGGCTCACGGGCCTAGTTGATCCGCGGCACGTGGTATCTTCCCATACCAGGGCTCGAACCCGTGTCCCCTGCATTGGCAGGAAGATTCTCAACCACTGCCACACCAGGGAAGCCCCTATCGGACCAAATTTGATTAGAGTGTTGTGATTGTCTGGCTGTACAGAATCGGGTAAATTATACATAAATATATCTGTTCATCTTCAGATCCTGTTACATGTATGTTATTACAGAATGTTGAGTAGAACTCCCTTGACATTTGGTACGTGTTTGGACATTATATATTGTATATGTATTGGTGTATAGATAATTCGTATAGTTTATATATTATATGTTTATATACATTTAACATACCTTAGTATATGTATGTTACCCCCATAATCCCAATTTATCCGTCTTCCCACCTTTCATTTTGGTTAACCATTCGTTTGTTTTCTAAATCTGTGAGCGTCCTTTTCTTTGGAAATATGTTCATTGGTAGCAATCTTAGGATGACATCTATAAATGATGTCATAGGATATTTGTCATTCCCTTTTGACTTACTTAACGTAACATGATTATTTCTAGGCTCATCCGTAATCCTGAAAACGGCATTGATCATATTTTTCTGAGGCTAACATTCCATTCGGTACTTATACCACTACTTCTCTGTCCATATCTCTGTTGATGAACATTTTCTTTGCTTGCATGCCTTGGCTATTGTAAATATTGCTGTAGTGCATGTTTTCCTGTCTGTGTCTTTCCGATTCTGGTCTTCTTAGGTTATAGGCCCTTAAGGGGATCAGCCTCATCGTATGGTAGCTCAGTGTCTAGCTTTTAAACGCAGCTCCATTCTGTTCTCATGATTAGCTGTTACCAGTTTACATCCAACCAACAGCATAGTGGGTTTGGATTTCTCGACAAACCCGCCAACATTCATTGTTTGTATACTTTTTACTGATGTCATTTTGAATATTGGGTGGCGGACTCCTTTTGTAGTTTGGATTTGCATCCAACCAATAATTCCTGATATTGACGTTTTATCCATGTTCTTCTATTTTTGTAAACAAAAGAGTGAGTAAAACTTACCTCTTCAAATTGTTTTCTTGAAAACTTTTCCGTGTTGTGAACTTTTTTGACCATTACCTACCCCAGGACATTTTTTGAGGACACATGTCATTTACAGCCCTATAATTACTGTGAATCTTAAGGGACCATTAGCCCTGTGATTAAAGCTGCTGTTCTGGGAAATGGCCACATGGTGACAGCATTTCTCCATTCCACATCTGGTTAGTAGGGCAGCAGAGCCTTCCTGAAAGTCGTGTTGCTAGGTTGTAAATTAGAATGGTATGTGCCAGGGAAAACCCCAATAAGTTTATGTCTCATTGATTGTTGTTCCTGGGTTTAATTTTTTAAATTGGGGTAATGATTAGAATAGTGTTTGTCCTAGGTGGGCACACTCAGGGTGAACTGAACATCATATATATCTATACATGTACAGATCCTCTTCCCATGTAAATTACTATTTATTTTAATAATTTTATTTTATTTATTTATTTACTTTTGGCTGAGTTGGATCTTCGTTGCTGCATGTGGGCTGTCGCTAGCTGCGGTGAGCGGGGTCTACTCTCCGTTGCGGTGCACGGGCTTCTCACTGCAGTGGCTTCTCTTGTTGTGGACCACGTACTCTAGGTGTGCGGGCTTTAGTAGTTTTTGTGTGTTGGCTCAGTAGTCGTGGCTCGTCGGCTCTAGAGCGCAGGCTCAGTAGTTGTGGTGCATGGGCTTAGTTGCTCTGCAGCATGTGGGATCTTCCCGGACCAGGGATCTATGCCGTGTCCCCTGCATTGCCAGGCGGATTCTTAACCACGGCGCCACCCGGGAAGCCCCTGTGTAAATTATTACAGAGCGTTCAGTAGACCTCCCTTGTTATATGATCGGTCTTTTTGATATATGTATTTAATATGTATTTGTACACGTATGGTAAACCTAATCTTAATGTATCCATTCCTCCCAACTTTCCTTGTAGATAACCATAGTTTGTTTTCTAAGTCTGTGAGTGTCTTTCTCTGTGGAAATATGTTCATTTGTGTCAGTTGTTAGGTAACACCTAGAAGTGATATCACAGGATAGTTGTCGTCTGCTTTCCGACTTACCTCATGTTCTCTGATTATCTCTAGGCTCATCTATGTTGCTGCAAAGAGCAGTGTTTCATTCTTTTCTATGCCGAATATTCCATTGTGTACATGGTCCACATCTTCTTTGTGCTTTCATCTGTTGATGGACGTTTTGGTTGCTTGCAACTCTTGGCTATGCTAAATATTGATGCAGTGCAGGATTGCCAGCCTGTGCCTTTTTGATTCTGGTCTTCGCAAGGGATAGGCCCAGCAGTGGGCCTACTAGATCATATGGTAGCTCAATTTTTACCTTTCAACGCACCTCCATTCTGTTCTCACTACTGGCTGTTACCAGTTGACATCCCACCAGCAACTAGAGGGTACACAGTTCTCTAAAACCCCTTCAGCATTTATTGTTTGTAGATATTTTACTGATGGCATTTTGAGTGTTGGGTGGTGATACCTTTTGTAGTTTGGATTTGCATGCATCTAATAGTTCCATTTTTGAGCTTTCATCCACGTCCATTTTCTTTTTTTTTTTAAGTAAAACAGAAAAACTTACCTCTTCAAACTGTTTCCTTGAAACATTTGCCGTGTTCTGAATTCCTGTGGCCATTCCCTACACCAGGACATTTTTTGAGGTCAGGTGTCATTTACAGCCCTATAGTAATTGTGAATATTAAGTGACCATTAGCGCTGGGTTTAAAGCTGCCTTTGCAGGAAACGACCACAAGGCGGCAGCATTTCTATATTCCCAATTCTGGTTACTAGGGCAACAGGGCCTTCCTGGACGTCCTGGTTGTAGGTTGTAAATTAGAGTGGAATGTGCCAGGAGAAACACCCCAAAACTTATGTCTACTAACTTGTTCTTGGTATTCGTAGCTTAATTTTCATCTTTATCAGAGCAAATTTGATTGCAATGTTTTGCTTGTTCCACGTGTAGAGAATCTGTTTCATTGATACATTTATCTTTTCATTTTTGGATCCTGTTCCATATAGATTATTACAGAATGTTGTGTAGACCTCTCTTGGTGTTTGGTA
Source organism: Balaenoptera physalus (assembly GCF_965194825.1). Classification (NCBI taxonomy): domain Eukaryota; kingdom Metazoa; phylum Chordata; class Mammalia; order Artiodactyla; family Balaenopteridae; genus Balaenoptera; species Balaenoptera physalus. The sequence continues at coordinate 699,310 of NW_028126559.1, forward strand.
TGTGTTTGGTGATTCTCTCTTTTAAAAGTTTTAGCATATGTCTCTTAAACACAATATCCTCCGTTAGACATTCCTCACACCTTTCCATCTGGTTAATCACAAGTTTGTTTCCTGAATACGTGAGTGTCCTTCTCTGTGGACATAAGTTGATTAATATCAATTTTTAGATAACACCTATACGTGATATCATAGGATATGTGTCTCTCGCTTTCTGACTTACTTCAAGTTGTGTGATTATCTCTAGCCTCATCTATGGTGCGGCAAACGCCGTTGTTTCTTTCTTTTCTGTGTCTAATATTCCATTGTGTACATGGACCTCTTTTTCGTCCATTCATCTGATGATGGACACTTTTGTTGCTTCCATGTCTTGGCTATTGTAACTACTGCTGCAATACACGATTTTCCATCCCGTGTCTTTTTGATTCTCGCCTTCACAGGGGACAGGCCCAATAGTGGGCCTTCCGGATCATATGGTAACTCAAGGCTTATCTTCAAACAAACTGCCGTTCTATTCCGATTACTGGCTGCTACCAGTTTACATCCCACTTAGACGTAGAGGTTACGCTATCCTCCACAACTTCTTCAACATCTGTTGTTTGTAGACATTTTGCTGATGGTCATTCTCACTGGTGTGAGGTGATACCTTTGGGTACATTGGATTTGCATGCGTCTAGTAATTCCTGACGTTCAGCTTTTATCAATATCCTTTTTATTTTGTTTAAGATTGAGTTAAACATACAACTTCAAATTGCCTTCTTGAAAAATTTGCCGCGTTTGAATTCTTTTGGCCATTGCCTACCCCAGGACATTTTTTGAGGGCATGAGTCATTTACAACCCTGCAGTCCTTCTGAATGTTAGTGACCATTAGCAGTGGATTTAAAGCTGCTGTTTGAGGAAACGGCCTTAGGGTGGCGGCATTTCTACGTTACCAACTCTGCTTGCCAGGGAAACAGAACCTTCCTGCAATTTGTGCTTTTAGGTTGCACATTAGAGTAGAATGTGGCAGGACAAACCTCCATAACTTTTAGCCTCCTTAATTCTTGTTTGTGTCTTTAATTTATAGTGTTTATCAGAGCCAATTTGACTTAAAACTGTCTTTTGTTCTAGGGGTACAGAATCTTGTTCATTTACACATATACATATATCTGTTGATCTTCGTGTCCTTTTCCATGTAGGTTATTACAGAGTGATGAGTAGACCACTCTTGGTATTCCATAGGTCTTTGGTGATTCTATATTTTATATGTATTAGTATATGTTTGTTAATCCCAATATCCTAATTTATCCATTCCTCACACCTTTTCATTGGTTTAACCATAAGTTCGTTTTCTCAATCTGAGATTCTCTTTCTCTCTGGCATTATGTTTATTTATATGAATTTTCAGATAACATAAGTGATCTCATAGGACATTTTTCTTTTCATTCTGACTTACTTCACGTTTTGAGATTATCTCTAGGCTCATCTGTGGTGCTGCAAATGGCATTGTTTTATTTTTTTCATGGCTAATATTCCATTCTGTACATATACCACTTCTTCTTTGCCCATTCCTCTGTTTTTGGACCTTTTTTTTGCTTCCATGTCTTGGCTATTTAAATATTGCTGCAGTGCACATTTGCCTCTCTCTGTCTTTCCGATTCTGGTGGTCGTAGGTTATAGACCCAGAAGGTGCCCTGCCGGATCATATGGTAGCTCAATTTTTACCTTTTAAAGCACCTGCATTCTGTTTTCATTAGTGCTGTTACCGCTTTACATCCCACCAGCAGCTAGAAGGTATACAGTTCTCTAAAACCCCTTCAGCATTTATGGTTTGTAGACTTTTTGTGATTGTCACGTGACAGGTGTGAGGTGAAACCTTTTTGGAGGTTGGATTTTCACGCATCTAATAATTCCTTATACTGAGCTTTGGGTATGTCCTTTTTTCTTTTTCTTTTTCTTAAAGAGTGAGTACAACTTCCCTCTTCATATTGACTTCTTCAAAATTTTGTCATGTGTTGAATTCTCTTGGCTATTCCCTACCCCAGGGCATTTTTTGTGGGCACGTGTCATTTACGGCCCTGCATTCCTGTGAATATTAAGTGACCATAAGCACTGTGTTTAAAGCTGCTGTTGTGGGAAAGAGCCACAAGGCGGCAGCATTATTACGTCCTCAACTCTTGTTAGTAGAGCAACAGAGTCTTCCTGGACGTCGTGTTCCTCGGTTGTAAATTAGAGTGGAATGTGCTCAGACAAACCCCCAGAAGTTTATATCTCCTTACTTATGTTTGTTTTTGAAATTTAATTTATATCTCTTATCGGAGTAAATTTTCGTATTTTATTAAATAATTAATTTATTTATTTTTGCCTGTGTTAGGTCTGCATTTCTGTGCAAGGGCTTCCTATAGTTGTGGCAAGCGGGGCCCACTCTTCATCGTGGTGCACGGGCCTCTCACTATCGCGGCCTCTCTTGTTGCAGAGCACAGGCTCCAGACGCGCAGGCTCAGTAGTTTTGGCTCACGGGCCTAGTTGCTCCACGGCACGTGGAATCTTCCCATACCAGGGCTCGAACCCGTGTCCCCTGCATTGGCAGGCAGATTCTCAACCACTGCCACACCAGGGAAGCCCCTATCGGAGCCAATTTGATTAGAGTGTTGTGATTGTCTGGCTGTACAGAATCGGGTCAGTTATACATACATATATCTGTTCATCTTCGGATCCTGTTACCATGTATGTTATTACAGAGTGTTGAGTAGACCTCCCTTGATATTTGGTAGGTGTTTGTTCATTATATATTTTATGTGTATTGGTGTATAGATAATGCATATAGTTTATATGTTATGTGTTTATATACATTTAACATACCTTAGTATATGTATGTTACCCCCATAATCCCAATTTATCCGTCTTCCCACCTTTCATTTTGGTTAACCATTCGTTTGTTTTCTAAATCTGTGAGCGTCCTTTTCTGTGGAAATATGTTCATTGGTAGCAATCTTAGGATAACATCTATAAATGATGTCATAGGATATTTGTCATTCCCTTTTGACTTACTTAACGCAATATGATTATTTCTAGGCTCATCCGTAATCCTGAAAACAGCATTGATCATATTTTTCTGAGGCTAACATTCCATTCGGTACTTATACCACTTCTTCTTTGTCCATTTCTCTGTTGATGGACATTTTCTTTGCTTGCATGTCTTGGCTATTGTAAATATTGCTGTAGTGCATGTTTTCCTGTCTGTGTCTTTCCGATTCTGGTCTTCTTAGGTGATAGGCCCTTAAGGGGATCAGCCTCATCGTATGGTAGCTCAGTGTCTAGCTTTTAAACGCAGCTCCATTCTGTTCTCATGATTAGCTGTTACCAGTTTACATCCAACCAACAGCATAGTGGGTATGGATTTCTCGACAAACCCGCCAACATTCATTGTTTGTATACTTTTTACTGATGTCATTTTGAATATTGGGTGGCGGACTCCTTTTGTAGTTTGGATTTGCATCCAACCAATAATTCCTGATATTGACGTTTTATCCATGTTCTTCTATTTTTGTAAACAAAAGAGTGAGTAAAACTTACCTCTTCAAATTGTTTTCTTGAAAACTTTTCTGTGTTGTGAACTTTTTTGACCATTACCTACCCCAGGACATTTTTTGAGGACACATGTCATTTACAGCCCTATAATTACTGTGAATCTTAAGGGACCATTAGCCCTGTGATTAAAGCTGCTGTTCTGGGAAACGGCCACATGGTGACAGCATTTCTCCATTCCAAATCTGGTTAGTAGGGCAGCAGAGGCTTCCTGAAAGTCGTGTTGCTAGGTTGTAAATTAGAATGGAATGTGCCAGGGAAAACCCCAATAAGTTTATGTCTCATTGATTGTTGTTCCTGGGTTTAATTTTTTAAATTGGGGTAATGATTAGAATAGTGCTTGTCCTAGGTGGGCACAGTCAGGTTGAATTGAACATCGTATATATCTATACATGTACAGATCCTCTTCCCATGTAAATTACTATTTATTTTAATAATTTTATTTTATTTATTTATTTACTTTTGGCTGAGTTGGATCTTCGTTGCTGCATGTGGGCTGTCGCTAGTTGCGGTGAGCGGGGGCTACTCTCTGTTGCGGTGTACGGGCTTTTCTCTGCAGTGGCTTCTCTTGTTGTGGAGTACGTACTCTAGGCATGCGGGCTTTAGTAGTTTTGGTGTGTTGGTTCAGTAGTCGTGGCTTGTGGGCTCTAGAGCGCAGGCTCAGTAGTTGTGGTGCACGGGCTTAGTTGCTCTGCAGCATGTGGGATCTTCCCGGACCAGGGATCGACGCCGTGTCCCCTGCCTTGCCAGGCGGAATCTGAACCACGGCGCCACCCGGGAAGCCCCTGTGTAAATTGTTACAGAGCGTTCAGTAGACCACCCTTGGTATATGGTCGGTCTTTTAGATATATGTATTTAATATGTATTTGTACACGTAGGGTAACCCTAATCTTAATGTATCCATTCCTCCCAACTCTCCTTGTAGATAACCATAGTTTGTTTTCTAAGTCTGTGAGTGTCTTTCTCTGTGGAAATGTGTTCATCTGTGTCAGTTGTTAGGTAACACCTGGAAGTGATATCACAGGATATTTGTCGTCTGCTTTCCGACTTACCTCATGTTCTCTGATTATCTCTAGGCTTATCTATGTTGCTGCAAAGAGCAGTGTTTCATTCTTTTCTATGCCGAATATTCCATTGTGTACATGGTCCACTTCTTCTTTGTGCATTCATCTGTTGATGGACGTTTTGGTTGCTTGCAACTCTTGGCTATGCTAAATATTGATGCAGTGCAGGATTGCCAGCCTGTGTCTTTTTGATTCTGGTCTTCGCAAGGGATAGGCCCAGCAGTGGGCCTACTAGATCATATGGTAGCTCAATTTTTACCTTTCAACGCACCTCCATTCTGTTCTCACTACTGGCTGTTACCAGTTGACATCCCACCAGCAACTAGAGGGTACACAGTTCTCTAAAACCCCTTCAGCATTTATTGTTTGTAGATATTTTACTGATGGCATTTTGAGTATTGGGTGGTGATACCTTTTGTAGTTTGGATTTGCATGCATCTAATAGTTCCCTATATTGAGCTTTCATCCACGTCCATTTTCTGTTTTTTTTAAAGTAAAACAGAAAAACATACCTCTTCAAACTGTTTCCTTGAAAAATTTGCCCTGTTCTGAATTCCTGTGGCCATTCCCTACACCAGGACATTTTTTGAGGGCAGGTGTCATTTACAGCCCTGTAGTAATTGTGAATATTAAGTGACCATTAGCGCTGGGTTTAAAGCTGCCTTTGCAGGAAAGGACCACAAGGCGGCTGGATTTCAATATTCCCAACTCTGGTTACTAGGGCAACAGGGCCTTCCTGGACGTCCTGGTTGTAGGTTGTAAATTAGAGTGGAATGTGCCAGGACAAACCCCCCAGAAGTTATGTCTACTAACTTGTTTTTGGTATTCATAGCTTAATTTTCATTTTTATCAGAGCAAATTTGATTGCAATGTTTTGCTTGTTCTAGGTGTACAGAATCTGTTTCATTGATACATTTATCTTTTCATTTTTGGATCCTGTTCCATATAGATTATTACAGAATGTTGTGTAGACCTCTCTTGGTGTTTGGTATGTGTTTGGTGATTCTCTCTTTTAAAAGTTTTAGCATATGTCTCTTAAACACAATATCCTCCGTTAGACATTCCTCACACCTTTCCATCTGGTTAATCACAAGTTTGTTTCCTGAATACGTGAGTGTCCTTCTCTGTGGACATAAGTTGATTAATATCAATTTTTAGATAACACCTATACGTGATATCATAGGATATGTGTCTCTCGCTTTCTGACTTACTTCAAGTTGTGTGATTATCTCTAGCCTCATCTATGGTGCGGCAAACGCCGTTGTTTCTTTCTTTTCTGTGTCTAATATTCCATTGTGTACATGGACCTCTTTTTCGTCCATTCATCTGATGATGGACACTTTTGTTGCTTCCATGTCTTGGCTATTGTAACTACTGCTGCAATACACGATTTTCCATCCCGTGTCTTTTTGATTCTCGCCTTCACAGGGGACAGGCCCAATAGTGGGCCTTCCGGATCATATGGTAACTCAAGGCTTATCTTCAAACGCACTGCCGTTCTATTCCGATTACTGGCTGCTACCAGTTTACATCCCACTTAGACGTAGAGGTTACGCTATCCTCCACAACTTCTTCAACATCTGTTGTTTGTAGACATTTTGCTGATGGTCATTCTCACTGGTGTGAGGTGATACCTTTGGGTACATTGGATTTGCATGCGTCTAGTAATTCCTGACGTTCAGCTTTTATCAATATCCTTTTTATTTTGTTTAAGATTGAGTTAAACATACAACTTCAAATTGCCTTCTTGAAAAATTTGCCGCGTTTGAATTCTTTTGGCCATTGCCTACCCCAGGACATTTTTTGAGGGCATGAGTCATTTACAACCCTGCAGTCCTTCTGAATGTTAGTGACCATTAGCAGTGGATTTAAAGCTGCTGTTTGAGGAAACGGCCTTAGGGTGGCGGCATTTCTACGTTACCAACTCTGCTTGCCAGGGAAACAGAACCTTCCTGCAATTTGTGCTTTTAGGTTGCACATTAGAGTAGAATGTGGCAGGACAAACCCCCATAACTTTTAGCCTCCTTAATTCTTGTTTGTGTCTTTAATTTATAGTGTTTATCAGAGCCAATTTGACTTAAAACTGTCGTTTGTTCTAGGGGTACAGAATCTTGTTCATTTACACATATACATATATCTGTTGATCTTCGTGTCCTTTTCCATGTAGGTTATTACAGAGTGATGAGTAGACCACTCTTGGTATTCCATAGGTCTTTGGTGATTCTATATTTTATATGTATTAGTATATGTTTGTTAATCCCAATATCCTAATTTATCCATTCCTCACACCTTTTCATTGGTTTAACCATAAGTTCGTTTTCTCAATCTGAGATTCTCTTTCTCTCTGGCATTATGTTTATTTATATGAATTTTCAGATAACATAAGTGATCTCATAGGACATTTTTCTTTTCATTCTGACTTACTTCACGTTTTGAGATTATCTCTAGGCTCATCTGTGGTGCTGCAAATGGCATTGTTTTATTTTTTTCATGGCTAATATTCCATTCTGTACATATACCACTTCTTCTTTGCCCATTCCTCTGTTTTTGGACCTTTTTTTTGCTTCCATGTCTTGGCTATTTAAATATTGCTGCAGTGCACATTTGCCTCTCTCTGTCTTTCCGATTCTGGTGGTCGTAGGTTATAGACCCAGAAGGTGCCCTGCCGGATCATATGGTAGCTCAATTTTTACCTTTTAAAGCACCTGCATTCTGTTTTCATTAGTGCTGTTACCGCTTTACATCCCACCAGCAGCTAGAAGGTATACAGTTCTCTAAAACCCCTTCAGCATTTATGGTTTGTAGACTTTTTGTGATTGTCACGTGACAGGTGTGAGGTGAAACCTTTTTGGAGGTTGGATTTTCACGCATCTAATAATTCCTTATACTGAGCTTTGGGTATGTCCTTTTTTCTTTTTCTTTTTCTTAAAGAGTGAGTACAACTTCCCTCTTCATATTGACTTCTTCAAAATTTTGTCATGTGTTGAATTCTCTTGGCTATTCCCTACCCCAGGGCATTTTTTGTGGGCACGTGTCATTTACGGCCCTGCATTCCTGTGAATATTAAGTGACCATAAGCACTGTGTTTAAAGCTGCTGTTGTGGGAAAGAGCCACAAGGCGGCAGCATTATTACGTCCTCAACTCTTGTTAGTAGAGCAACAGAGTCTTCCTGGACGTCGTGTTCCTCGGTTGTAAATTAGAGTGGAATGTGCTCAGACAAACCCCCAGAAGTTTATATCTCCTTACTTATGTTTGTTTTTGAAATTTAATTTATATCTCTTATCGGAGTAAATTTTCGTATTTTATTAAATAATTAATTTATTTATTTTTGCCTGTGTTAGGTCTGCATTTCTGTGCGAGGGCTTCCTATAGTTGTGGCAAGCGGGGCCCACTCTTCATCGTGGTGCACGGGCCTCTCACTATCGCGGCCTCTCTTGTTGCAGAGCACAGGCTCCAGACGCGCAGGCTCAGTAGTTTTGGCTCACGGGCCTAGTTGCTCCGTGGCACGTGGAATCTTCCCATACCAGGGCTCGAACCCGTGTCCCCTGCATTGGCAGGCAGATTCTCAACCACTGCCACACCAGGGAAGCCCCTATCGGAGCCAATTTGATTAGAGTGTTGTGATTGTCTGGCTGTACAGAATCGGGTCAGTTATACATACATATATCTGTTCATCTTCGGATCCTGTTACCATGTATGTTATTACAGAGTGTTGAGTAGACCTCCCTTGATATTTGGTAGGTGTTTGTTCATTATATATTTTATGTGTATTGGTGTATAGATAATGCATATAGTTTATATGTTATGTGTTTATATACATTTAACATACCTTAGTATATGTATGTTACCCCCATAATCCCAATTTATCCGTCTTCCCACCTTTCATTTTGGTTAACCATTCGTTTGTTTTCTAAATCTGTGAGCGTCCTTTTCTGTGGAAATATGTTCATTGGTAGCAATCTTAGGATAACATCTATAAATGATGTCATAGGATATTTGTCATTCCCTTTTGACTTACTTAACGTAATATGATTATTTCTAGGCTCATCCGTAATCCTGAAAACAGCATTGATCATATTTTTCTGAGGCTAACATTCCATTCGGTACTTATACCACTTCTTCTTTGTCCATTTCTCTGTTGATGGACATTTTCTTTGCTTGCATGTCTTGGCTATTGTAAATATTGCTGTAGTGCATGTTTTCCTGTCTGTGTCTTTCCGATTCTGGTCTTCTTAGGTGATAGGCCCTTAAGGGGATCAGCCTCATCGTATGGTAGCTCAGTGTTTAGCTTTTAAACGCAGCTCCATTCTGTTCTCATGATTAGCTGTTACCAGTTTACATCCAACCAACAGCATAGTGGGTATGGATTTCTCGACAAACCCGTCAACATTCATTGTCTGTATACTTTTTACTGATGTCATTTTGAAAATTGGGTGGCGCACTCCTTTTGTAGTTTGGATTTGCATCCAACCAATAATTCCTGATATTGACGTTTTATCCATGTTCTTCTATTTTTGTAAACAAAAGAGTGAGTAAAACTTACCTCTTCAAATTGTTTTCTTGAAAACTTTTCCGTGTTGTGAACTTTTTTGACCATTACCTACCCCAGGACATTTTTTGATGACACGTGTCATTTACAGCCCTACAATTACTGTGAATCTTAAGGGACCGATAGCCCTGTGATTAAAGCTGCTGTTGTGGGAAACGGCCACATGGTGACAGCATTTCTCCATTCCAAATCTGGTTAGTAGGGCAGCAGAGGCTTCCTGAAAGTCGTGTTGCTAGGTTGTAAATTAGAATGGAATGTGCCAGGGAAAACCCCAATAAGTTTATGTCTCATTGATTGTTGTTCCTGGGTTTAATTTTTTAAATTGGGGTAATGATTAGAATAGTGCTTGTCCTAGTTGGGCACAGTCAGGTTGAATTGAACATCGTATATATCTATACATGTACAGATCCTCTTCCCATGTAAATTACTATTTATTTTAATAATTTTATTTTATTTATTTATTTACTTTTGGCTGAGTTGGATCTTCGTTGCTGCATGTGGGCTGTCGCTAGTTGCGGTGAGCGGGGGCTACTCTCTGTTGCGGTGCACGGGCTTTTCTCTGCAGTGGCTTCTCTTGTTGTGGAGTACGTACTCTAGGCATGCGGGCTTTAGTAGTTTTGGTGTGTTGGCTCAGTAGTCGTGGCTTGTGGGCTCTAGAGCGCAGGCTCAGTAGTTGTGGTGCACGGGCTTAGTTGCTCTGCAGCATGTGGGATCTTCCCGGACCAGGGATCGATGCCGTGTCTCCTGACTTGCCAGGCGGAATCTGAACCACGACGCCACCCGGGAAGCCCCCGTGTAAATTGTTACAGAGCGTTCAGTAGACCTCCCTTGGTATATGGTCGTTCTTTTTGATATATGTATTTAATATGTATTTGTACACGTAGGGTAACCCTAATCTTAATGTATCCATTCCTCCCAACTTTCCTTGTAGATAACCATAGTTTGTTTTCTAAGTCTGTGAGTGTCTTTCTCTGTGGAAATATGTTCATCTGTGTCAGTTGTTAGGTAACACCTAGAAGTGATATCACAGGATATTTGTCGTCTGCTTTCCGACTTACCTCATGTTCTCTGATTATCTCTAGGCTTATCTATGTTGCTGCAAAGAGCAGTGTTTCATTCTTTTCTACGCCGAATATTCCATTGTGTACATGGTCCACTTCTTCTTTGTGCATTCATCTGTTGATGGACGTTTTGGTTGCTTCCAACTCTTGGCTATGCTAAATATTGATGCAGTGCAGGATTGCCAGCCTGTGCCTTTTTGATTCTGGTCTTCGCAAGGGATAGGCCCAGCAGTGGGCCTACTAGATCATATGGTAGCTCAATTTTTACCTTTCAACGCACCTCCATTCTGTTCTCACTACTGGCTGTTACCAGTTGACATCCCACCAGCAACTAGAGGGTACACAGTTCTCTAAAACCCCTTCAGCATTTATTGTTTGTAGATATTTTACTGATGGCATTTTGAGTGTTGGGTGGTGATACCTTTTGTAGTTTGGATTTGCATGCATCTAATAGTTCCCTATATTGAGCTTTCATCCACGTCCATTTTCTTTTTTTTTTTAAGTAAAACAGAAAAACTTACCTCTTCAAACTGTTTCCTTGAAAAATTTGCCGTGTTCTGAATTCCTGTGGCCATTCCCTACACCAGGACATTTTTTGAGGGCAGGTGTCATTTACAGCCCTGTAGTAATTGTGAATATTAAATGACCATTAGCGCTGGGTTTAAAGCTGCCTTTGCAGGAAACGACCACAAGGCGGCAGCATTTCTATATTCCCAACTCTGGTTACTAGGGCAACAGGGCCTTCCTGGACGTCCTGGTTGTAGGTTGTAAATTAGAGTGGAATGTGCCAGGACAAACCCCCCAGAAGTTATGTCTACTAACTTGTTTTTGGTATTCGTAGCTTAATTTTCATTTTTATCAGAGCAAATTTGATTGCAATGTTTTGCTTGTTCTAGGTGTACAGAATCTGTTTCATTGATACATTTATCTTTTCATTTTTGGATCCTGTTCCATATAGATTATTACAGAATGTTGTGTAGACCTCTCTTGGTGTTTGGTATGTGTTTGGTGATTCTCTCTTTTAAAAGTTTTAGCATATGTCTCTTAAACACAATATCCTCCGTTAGACATTCCTCACACCTTTCCATCTGGTTAATCACAAGTTTGTTTCCTGAATACGTGAGTGTCCTTCTCTGTGGACATAAGTTGATTAATATCAATTTTTAGATAACACCTATACGTGATATCATAGGATATGTGTCTCTCGCTTTCTGACTTACTTCAAGTTGTGTGATTATCTCTAGCCTCATCTATGGTGCGGCAAACGCCGTTGTTTCTTTCTTTTCTGTGTCTAATATTCCATTGTGTACATGGACCTCTTTTTCGTCCATTCATCTGATGATGGACACTTTTGTTGCTTCCATGTCTTGGCTATTGTAACTACTGCTGCAATACACGATTTTCCATCCCGTGTCTTTTTGATTCTCGCCTTCACAGGGGACAGGCCCAATAGTGGGCCTTCCGGATCATATGGTAACTCAAGGCTTATCTTCAAACGCACTGCCGTTCTATTCCGATTACTGGCTGCTACCAGTTTACATCCCACTTAGACGTAGAGGTTACGCTATCCTCCACAACTTCTTCAACATCTGTTGTTTGTAGACATTTTGCTGATGGTCATTCTCACTGGTGTGAGGTGATACCTTTGGGTACATTGGATTTGCATGCGTCTAGTAATTCCTGACGTTCAGCTTTTATCAATATCCTTTTTATTTTGTTTAAGATTGAGTTAAACATACAACTTCAAATTGCCTTCTTGAAAAATTTGCCGCGTTTGAATTCTTTTGGCCATTGCCTACCCCAGGACATTTTTTGAGGGCATGAGTCATTTACAACCCTGCAGTCCTTCTGAATGTTAGTGACCATTAGCAGTGGATTTAAAGCTGCTGTTTGAGGAAACGGCCTTAGGGTGGCGGCATTTCTACGTTACCAACTCTGCTTGCCAGGAAAACAGAACCTTCCTGCAATTTGTGCTTTTAGGTTGCACATTAGAGTAGAATGTGGCAGGACAAACCCCCATAACTTTTAGCCTCCTTAATTCTTGTTTGTGTCTTTAATTTATAGTGTTTATCAGAGCCAATTTGACTTAAAACTGTCGTTTGTTCTAGGGGTACAGAATCTTGTTCATTTACACATATACATATATCTGTTGATCTTCGTGTCCTTTTCCATGTAGGTTATTACAGAGTGATGAGTAGACCACTCTTGGTATTCCATAGGTCTTTGGTGATTCTATATTTTATATGTATTAGTATATGTTTGTTAATCCCAATATCCTAATTTATCCATTCCTCACACCTTTTCATTGGTTTAACCATAAGTTCGTTTTCTCAATCTGAGATTCTCTTTCTCTCTGGCATTATGTTTATTTATATGAATTTTCAGATAACATAAGTGATCTCATAGGACATTTTTCTTTTCATTCTGACTTACTTCACGTTTTGTGATTATCTCTAGGCTCATCTGTGGTGCTGCAAATGGCATTGTTTTATTTTTTTCATGGCTAATATTCCATTCTGTACATATACCACTTCTTCTTTGCCCATTCCTCTGTTTTTGGACCTTTTTTTTGCTTCCATGTCTTGGCTATTTAAATATTGCTGCAGTGCACATTTGCCTCTCTCTGTCTTTCCGATTCTGGTGGTCGTAGGTTATAGACCCAGAAGGTGCCCTGCCGGATCATATGGTAGCTCAATTTTTACCTTTTAAAGCACCTGCATTCTGTTTTCATTAGTGCTGTTACCGCTTTACATCCCACCAGCAGCTAGAAGGTATACAGTTCTCTAAAACCCCTTCAGCATTTATGGTTTGTAGACTTTTTGTGATTGTCACGTGACAGGTGTGAGGTGAAACCTTTTTGGAGGTTGGATTTTCACGCATCTAATAATTCCTTATACTGAGCTTTGGGTATGTCCTTTTTTCTTTTTCTTTTTCTTAAAGAGTGAGTACATCTTCCCTCTTCATATTGACTTCTTGAAAATTTTGTCATGTGTTGAATTCTCTTGGCTATTCCCTACCCCAGGGCATTTTTTGTGGGCACGTGTCATTTACGGCCCTGCATTCCTGTGAATATTAAGTGACCATAAGCACTGTGTTTAAAGCTGCTGTTGTGGGAAAGAGCCACAAGGCGGCAGCATTATTACGTCCTCAACTCTTGTTAGTAGAGCAACAGAGTCTTCCTGGACGTCGTGTTCCTCGGTTGTAAATTAGAGTGGAATGTGCTCAGACAAACCCCCAGAAGTTTATATCTCCTTACTTATGTTTGTTTTTGAAATTTAATTTATATCTCTTATCGGAGTAAATTTTCGTATTTTATTAAATAATTAATTTATTTATTTTTGCCTGTGTTAGGTCTGCATTTCTGTGCGAGGGCTTCCTATAGTTGTGGCAAGCGGGGCCCACTCTTCATCGTGGTGCACGGGCCTCTCACTATCGCGGCCTCTCTTGTTGCAGAGCACAGGCTCCAGACGCGCAGGCTCAGTAGTTTTGGCTCACGGGCCTAGTTGCTCCGTGGCACGTGGAATCTTCCCATACCAGGGCTCGAACCCGTGTCCCCTGCATTGGCAGGCAGATTCTCAACCACTGCCACACCAGGGAAGCCCCTATCGGAGCCAATTTGATTAGAGTGTTGTGATTGTCTGGCTGTACAGAATCGGGTCAGTTATACATACATATATCTGTTCATCTTCGGATCCTGTTACCATGTATGTTATTACAGAGTGTTGAGTAGACCTCCCTTGATATTTGGTAGGTGTTTGTTCATTATATATTTTATGTGTATTGGTGTATAGATAATGCATATAGTTTATATGTTATGTGTTTATATACATTTAACATACCTTAGTATATGTATGTTACCCCCATAATCCCAATTTATCCGTCTTCCCACCTTTCATTTTGGTTAACCATTCGTTTGTTTTCTAAATCTGTGAGCGTCCTTTTCTGTGGAAATATGTTCATTGGTAGCAATCTTAGGATAACATCTATAAATGATGTCATAGGATATTTGTCATTCCCTTTTGACTTACTTAACGTAATATGATTATTTCTAGGCTCATCCGTAATCCTGAAAACAGCATTGATCATATTTTTCTGAGGCTAACATTCCATTCGGTACTTATACCACTTCTTCTTTGTCCATTTCTCTGTTGATGGACATTTTCTTTGCTTGCATGTCTTGGCTATTGTAAATATTGCTGTAGTGCATGTTTTCCTGTCTGTGTCTTTCCGATTCTGGTCTTCTTAGGTGATAGGCCCTTAAGGGGATCAGCCTCATCGTATGGTAGCTCAGTGTTTAGCTTTTAAACGCAGCTCCATTCTGTTCTCATGATTAGCTGTTACCAGTTTACATCCAACCAACAGCATAGTGGGTATGGATTTCTCGACAAACCCGTCAACATTCATTGTCTGTATACTTTTTACTGATGTCATTTTGAAAATTGGGTGGCGCACTCCTTTTGTAGTTTGGATTTGCATCCAACCAATAATTCCTGATATTGACGTTTTATCCATGTTCTTCTATTTTTGTAAACAAAAGAGTGAGTAAAACTTACCTCTTCAAATTGTTTTCTTGAAAACTTTTCCGTGTTGTGAACTTTTTTGACCATTACCTACCCCAGGACATTTTTTGATGACACGTGTCATTTACAGCCCTACAATTACTGTGAATCTTAAGGGACCGATAGCCCTGTGATTAAAGCTGCTGTTGTGGGAAACGGCCACATGGTGACAGCATTTCTCCATTCCAAATCTGGTTAGTAGGGCAGCAGAGGCTTCCTGAAAGTCGTGTTGCTAGGTTGTAAATTAGAATGGAATGTGCCAGGGAAAACCCCAATAAGTTTATGTCTCATTGATTGTTGTTCCTGGGTTTAATTTTTTAAATTGGGGTAATGATTAGAATAGTGCTTGTCCTAGTTGGGCACAGTCAGGTTGAATTGAACATCGTATATATCTATACATGTACAGATCCTCTTCCCATGTAAATTACTATTTATTTTAATAATTTTATTTTATTTATTTATTTACTTTTGGCTGAGTTGGATCTTCGTTGCTGCATGTGGGCTGTCGCTAGTTGCGGTGAGCGGGGGCTACTCTCTGTTGCGGTGCACGGGCTTTTCTCTGCAGTGGCTTCTCTTGTTGTGGAGTACGTACTCTAGGCATGCGGGCTTTAGTAGTTTTGGTGTGTTGGCTCAGTAGTCGTGGCTTGTGGGCTCTAGAGCGCAGGCTCAGTAGTTGTGGTGCACGGGCTTAGTTGCTCTGCAGCATGTGGGATCTTCCCGGACCAGGGATCGATGCCGTGTCTCCTGACTTGCCAGGCGGAATCTGAACCACGACGCCACCCGGGAAGCCCCCGTGTAAATTGTTACAGAGCGTTCAGTAGACCTCCCTTGGTATATGGTCGTTCTTTTTGATATATGTATTTAATATGTATTTGTACACGTAGGGTAACCCTAATCTTAATGTATCCATTCCTCCCAACTTTCCTTGTAGATAACCATAGTTTGTTTTCTAAGTCTGTGAGTGTCTTTCTCTGTGGAAATATGTTCATCTGTGTCAGTTGTTAGGTAACACCTAGAAGTGATATCACAGGATATTTGTCGTCTGCTTTCCGACTTACCTCATGTTCTCTAATTATCTCTAGGCTTATCTATGTTGCTGCAAAGAGCAGTGTTTCATTCTTTTCTACGCCGAATATTCCATTGTGTACATGGTCCACTTCTTCTTTGTGCATTCATCTGTTGATGGACGTTTTGGTTGCTTCCAACTCTTGGCTATGCTAAATATTGATGCAGTGCAGGATTGCCAGCCTGTGCCTTTTTGATTCTGGTCTTCGCAAGGGATAGGCCCAGCAGTGGGCCTACTAGATCATATGGTAGCTCAATTTTTACCTTTCAACGCACCTCCATTCTGTTCTCACTACTGGCTGTTACCAGTTGACATCCCACCAGCAACTAGAGGGTACACAGTTCTCTAAAACCCCTTCAGCATTTATTGTTTGTAGATATTTTACTGATGGCATTTTGAGTGTTGGGTGGTGATACCTTTTGTAGTTTGGATTTGCATGCATCTAATAGTTCCCTATATTGAGCTTTCATCCACGTCCATTTTCTTTTTTTTTTTAAGTAAAACAGAAAAACTTACCTCTTCAAACTGTTTCCTTGAAAAATTTGCCGTGTTCTGAATTCCTGTGGCCATTCCCTACACCAGGACATTTTTTGAGGGCAGGTGTCATTTACAGCCCTGTAGTAATTGTGAATATTAAATGACCATTAGCGCTGGGTTTAAAGCTGCCTTTGCAGGAAACGACCACAAGGCGGCAGCATTTCTATATTCCCAACTCTGGTTACTAGGGCAACAGGGCCTTCCTGGACGTCCTGGTTGTAGGTTGTAAATTAGAGTGGAATGTGCCAGGACAAACCCCCCAGAAGTTATGTCTACTAACTTGTTTTTGGTATTCGTAGCTTAATTTTCATTTTTATCAGAGCAAATTTGATTGCAATGTTTTGCTTGTTCTAGGTGTACAGAATCTGTTTCATTGATACATTTATCTTTTCATTTTTGGATCCTGTTCCATATAGATTATTACAGAATGTTGTGTAGACCTCTCTTGGTGTTTGGTATGTGTTTGGTGATTCTCTCTTTTAAAAGTTTTAGCATATGTCTCTTAAACACAATATCCTCCGTTAGACATTCCTCACACCTTTCCATCTGGTTAATCACAAGTTTGTTTCCTGAATACGTGAGTGTCCTTCTCTGTGGACATAAGTTGATTAATATCAATTTTTAGATAACACCTATACGTGATATCATAGGATATGTGTCTCTCGCTTTCTGACTTACTTCAAGTTGTGTGATTATCTCTAGCCTCATCTATGGTGCGGCAAACGCCGTTGTTTCTTTCTTTTCTGTGTCTAATATTCCATTGTGTACATGGACCTCTTTTTCGTCCATTCATCTGATGATGGACACTTTTGTTGCTTCCATGTCTTGGCTATTGTAACTACTGCTGCAATACACGATTTTCCATCCCGTGTCTTTTTGATTCTCGCCTTCACAGGGGACAGGCCCAATAGTGGGCCTTCCGGATCATATGGTAACTCAAGGCTTATCTTCAAACGCACTGCCGTTCTATTCCGATTACTGGCTGCTACCAGTTTACATCCCACTTAGACGTAGAGGTTACGCTATCCTCCACAACTTCTTCAACATCTGTTGTTTGTAGACATTTTGCTGATGGTCATTCTCACTGGTGTGAGGTGATACCTTTGGGTACATTGGATTTGCATGCGTCTAGTAATTCCTGACGTTCAGCTTTTATCAATATCCTTTTTATTTTGTTTAAGATTGAGTTAAACATACAACTTCAAATTGCCTTCTTGAAAAATTTGCCGCGTTTGAATTCTTTTGGCCATTGCCTACCCCAGGACATTTTTTGAGGGCATGAGTCATTTACAACCCTGCAGTCCTTCTGAATGTTAGTGACCATTAGCAGTGGATTTAAAGCTGCTGTTTGAGGAAACGGCCTTAGGGTGGCGGCATTTCTACGTTACCAACTCTGCTTGCCAGGGAAACAGAACCTTCCTGCAATTTGTGCTTTTAGGTTGCACATTAGAGTAGAATGTGGCAGGACAAACCCCCATAACTTTTAGCCTCCTTAATTCTTGTTTGTGTCTTTAATTTATAGTGTTTATCAGAGCCAATTTGACTTAAAACTGTCGTTTGTTCTAGGGGTACAGAATCTTGTTCATTTACACATATACATATATCTGTTGATCTTCGTGTCCTTTTCCATGTAGGTTATTACAGAGTGATGAGTAGACCACTCTTGGTATTCCATAGGTCTTTGGTGATTCTATATTTTATATGTATTAGTATATGTTTGTTAATCCCAATATCCTAATTTATCCATTCCTCACACCTTTTCATTGGTTTAACCATAAGTTCGTTTTCTCAATCTGAGATTCTCTTTCTCTCTGGCATTATGTTTATTTATATGAATTTTCAGATAACATAAGTGATCTCATAGGACATTTTTCTTTTCATTCTGACTTACTTCACGTTTTGTGATTATCTCTAGGCTCATCTGTGGTGCTGCAAATGGCATTGTTTTATTTTTTTCATGGCTAATATTCCATTCTGTACATATACCACTTCTTCTTTGCCCATTCCTCTGTTTTTGGACCTTTTTTTTGCTTCCATGTCTTGGCTATTTAAATATTGCTGCAGTGCACATTTGCCTCTCTCTGTCTTTCCGATTCTGGTGGTCGTAGGTTATAGACCCAGAAGGTGCCCTGCCGGATCATATGGTAGCTCAATTTTTACCTTTTAAAGCACCTGCATTCTGTTTTCATTAGTGCTGTTACCGCTTTACATCCCACCAGCAGCTAGAAGGTATACAGTTCTCTAAAACCCCTTCAGCATTTATGGTTTGTAGACTTTTTGTGATTGTCACGTGACAGGTGTGAGGTGAAACCTTTTTGGAGGTTGGATTTTCACGCATCTAATAATTCCTTATACTGAGCTTTGGGTATGTCCTTTTTTCTTTTTCTTTTTCTTAAAGAGTGAGTACATCTTCCCTCTTCATATTGACTTCTTGAAAATTTTGTCATGTGTTGAATTCTCTTGGCTATTCCCTACCCCAGGGCATTTTTTGTGGGCACGTGTCATTTACGGCCCTGCATTCCTGTGAATATTAAGTGACCATAAGCACTGTGTTTAAAGCTGCTGTTGTGGGAAAGAGCCACAAGGCGGCAGCATTATTACGTCCTCAACTCTTGTTAGTAGAGCAACAGAGTCTTCCTGGACGTCGTGTTCCTCGGTTGTAAATTAGAGTGGAATGTGCTCAGACAAACCCCCAGAAGTTTATATCTCCTTACTTATGTTTGTTTTTGAAATTTAATTTATATCTCTTATCGGAGTAAATTTTCGTATTTTATTAAATAATTAATTTATTTATTTTTGCCTGTGTTAGGTCTGCATTTCTGTGCGAGGGCTTCCTATAATTGTGGCAAGCGGGGCCCACTCTTCATCATGGTGCACGGGCCTCTCACTATCACGGCCTCTCTTGTTGCAGAGCACAGGCTCCAAACGCGCAGGCTCAGTAGTTTTGGCTCACGGGCCTAGTTGCTCCGCGGCACGTGGAATCTTCCCATACCAGGGCTCGAACCCGTGTCCCCTGCATTGGCAGGCAGATTCTCAATAACTGCCACACCAGGGAAGCCCCTATCGGAGCAAATTTGATTAGAGTGTTGTGATTGTCTGGCTGTACAGAATCGGGTCAGTTATACATACATATATCTGTTCATCTTCGGATCCTGTTACCATGTATGTTATTACAGAGTGTTGAGTAGACCTCCCTTGATATTTGGTAGGTGTTTGGTCATTATATATTTTATGTGTATTGGTGTATAGATAATGCATATAGTTTATATGTTATGTGTTTATATACATTTAACATACCTTAGTATATGTATGTTACCCCCATAATCCCAATTTATCCGTCTTCCCACCTTTCATTTTGGTTAACCATTCGTTTGTTTTCTAAATCTGTGAGCGTCCTTTTCTGTGGAAATATGTTCATTGGTAGCAATCTTAGGATAACATCTATAAATGATGTCATAGGATATTTGTCATTCCCTTTTGACTTACTTAACGTAATATGATTATTTCTAGGCTCATCCGTAATCCTGAAAACGGAATTGATCATATTTTTCTGAGGCTAACATTCCATTCGGTACTTATACCACTTCTTCTTTGTCCATTTCTCTGTTGATGGACATTTTCTTTGCTTGCATGTCTTGGCTATTGTAAATATTGCTGTAGTGCATGTTTTCCTGTCTGTGTCTTTCCGATTCTGGTCTTCTTAGGTGATAGGCCCTTAAGGGGATCAGCCTCATCGTATGGTAGCTCAGTGTTTAGCTTTTAAACGCAGCTCCATTCTGTTCTCATGATTAGCTGTTACCAGTTTACATCCAACCAACAGCATAGTGGGTATGGATTTCTCGACAAACCCGTCAACATTCATTGTCTGTATACTTTTTACTGATGTCATTTTGAAAATTGGGTGGCACACTCCTTTTGTAGTTTGGATTTGCATCCAACCAATAATTCCTGATATTGACGTTTTATCCATGTTCTTCTATTTTTGTAAACAAAAGAGTGAGTAAAACTTACCTCTTCAAATTGTTTTCTTGAAAACTTTTCCGTGTTGTGAACTTTTTTGACCATTACCTACCCCAGGACATTTTTTGAGGACACGTGTCATTTACAGCCCTACAATTACTGTGAATCTTAAGGGACCG